>NW_026606118.1:14827500-15427500 GCF_029834395.1 Sorex fumeus | reverse complement strand
TGTGCCGAGGACACACCCGACCAGATGGTACCAACCAGAGCAGCAAGCACCCAGCCTGCCCCCCACCACAACTGAACATTTTCAACAACTGTCCGAAAGCTGCCCCTCCCATCCCAGGCTCCACACTCTCTCCTGAGACATTTCCTTTCTTTAATAGAAGGAAGGTTGTTCCCGGTCCCAATTATGAATCTCCTGAGCATTACCATCAGTCACTCCTGAGAACAGGGCCAGGAATAGGCCCTGTACTATAGGGTGTGGACCCAACCTCCCCACATAAAAAATGATAACAACACAATAACAACAACAATAATAATAGAAGACAACATGCTTTTCTGTGACCATCCCTCAGCTTCAGTTGATTGTGAGGCCCTTTTAAAAAGGCTTATGGTGGAGAGATAGTACAGGGGGTAAGGCACTTGCCTTGCATGGAGCTGACCTTGCATGGTTCAATCCCCAGCACTGCCTTTGGGACCATCTGCACCACCAGGAATGATCCCTGAGCACAGAGCCAAGAGTAAGCCCTGAGCATGGCCAGCTGTGGCCCCCAAGCCCTAAATGAAGAAAAAGGGGCTGACTCAGAGAGTAAAACCCTCAGAGTGGAGTCTACCCACTTCTTGCCTCCAATTTCCTTGAGGCACTTCATAGGAACCCTGTCTTGGAACTGGGGTTCTGGTGTCTCTACCTTGTCAGGTGATTTTGGCCCAGGTTAAGGTGAAATTTCTCATACCAGACCAAACTGGAGCCCCAGGAAGGGATGGCAGGAACAATGAATGTGCTCTTGGCTTGGTGAGAAGTAAGTTCTCTTCCCATTGAAAGATTTGCTTGAAATGGAAGTGACATTTTGCCCAAAGGTGACTCTGATGAGAAGGTCAGATATGTTCCTAAAGATTTGGGGGAGAGATGACTGTTTCCACACCAAAGTGCATTCCTGGAACCGTTTTGCGTCAGGAGTTATTGGTGCGTCATGAACATGTGTGTTGCTCTTTCATGGTTTGGTCAGATTTGCCACAGCACCGGCCTGTTTGATGTTGCAACTCATCACTTAGAATGATCTATATTCTGCGTCATCCTAAACTTCCTGAGCTCAGGAGTCTCCCGCATCCTCGCCCCCTTCATAAACACTGATTCAAGTTCAGAATTTCGGATGATGGCCAGTTCAGAGGCCAGTTGATTTACCGTCACCACCACTATGATTCACTTTTTATCACCATCAAGATATTTATTCCCCCTGGGCTGGAGCCATAGGACAGTGGGGAGAGCACTGGCCTTGCACACAGCCAACCCAGGTTCAATCCCCAGCATCCCATATAATCCCCGGAATACCACTAGGAATAATTCCTGAGTAGTGCAGAGCCAGGAGTAACCCATGAGCATTGCCAGGTGTGACCCAGAAAACAAACTCCAAAAAAGGTTTGTATTCCCCCCAAAATTCCCCTACCTCCCTCACATCTTTTTAAATATTCTGGATTTCCCGAAGCTGGAGAAATAGTACAGTGAGTAGGGCACTTGCCTAGCACGCAGCCAAGCCAGGTTCAATCCTCAGCATCCCATATGGTCTCCAGAAAACTGCCTGGAGAAATTCCTGTGTAGGGCAGAGTCAGGAGTAATCCCTAAGCATCACCGGGTGTGCCCCTGAAACCAAACCAAAAAAAAATAAAGATAGTTGTTCCCCCAAACATGCCTTTAACTCCCTCACATTTTTTAAAAATTCTGGATTCCCTAGGACTGGAGCAATAATACAGTGGGTAAGGCATTTGCCTTGCACATGGCTGACCCGGGTTCAATACCTGGTATTCCATATGGTCCCTGAAGCACCACTAGGAGTAATTCCTGAGTACAGAGCCAAGAGTAACCCCTGAGCATTGCTGGGTGTGACCTAAAAGGAAAAAAAAATATTCTGGATTCCCTAATCTCGGTAGCATCCTCATGACCACTTGTTGTGGCCTTCACACCACAACTTTCAGTACTCAAGATCCCACCCATGACTACATGTCTGTGAGTTGAAAATGGTGCGTGATGACAATTTTCAAAAAGCCAGTCCTCACTTGCCCATCCCTCCCCCACCTACCTAAATGCTAAGCACACTTCCTGGATATCCATGCCGGGCTTGGCCCTAAGAGCTGCCCTCAGAGATAAGAAACAAAGGTTGCTTTCCTTCCCTAACTATTGGAGGGAAGGATGGGGCCGAGCGTGGGCTATACCTGGTGAACTTTTTATGTCTGTTTAGTTTATGTTTGGATGGGTTTGAGACCCCATGGGCAGGACTCATGGATTACTCTGGGCTGACACTTGAGGTTACCCTTGGAAGTCCTCGGGAACCATAAATAGTACCCTGGATTCACTGGGTTTGATCACATTCAAGGCACATGCCTTAACTCAATAGTACCTCTCTGGCCCTTTAAAGTCTTTAAATTCTTTAAAATAATAAACTGATGTGTAGAAATGACATGACATTAGTTTTCATTTCTACAGAAATACTTTCAATAGAATTGTGTCAGTAAGTTGCATGCTTTAATATTTTCTTTTTTTAAAAAATTTTATTTGCTTTGTTTTTGTTTGGGGAGTCACACCCAGCAGTGCTCAGGGCTTACTCCTAGCTCTGCACTCAGGAATCACTCTTGGAGGACTCAGGGGACCATATGGGTGGCGAGGATTGAGCCCAGGTCAGCTGTGCACAAAGCAAACACCCTATCCACTGTCCTATCACTCCTATCAGACCTGGCATGCATGATGCCCTCCCTGAATTTGCTCCCTGGCCCTGCAGTGTCCTCTGAACATGGCTGGAACCATCAGCTCCTCACCACAGTGCCCTAAACTTCAAACTATCCAGCCCTCACAGCAGGGTGAGCCATTCCAGGGATTGGTCCCTGGATCGCCAGCCCCAAGGGAGACCACCTGAAAACTCCATCAAATTACACCTTCATCAGTGTTTGTTTCAGCACATGCTTCACATATGTTCAGTGCATGCACTGCATCCTGGGCAATTACCAGTGCCCCCAGGAAACTGGTCTTTGCTGGGAGCACCTATGCCCTGGGTATTCTTCTCTCAACACGTGCCAAGGCAGATGCATCAGGTTCAAGGCTGTGGGCTGGACCCTCAACCCAGGTGAGAGGGGACAGAAGTGTGGAGGCCCCAGCAGCAGGGAACATTCCCCCGATGGAAGAAAGATCAGTTTGAGTGAGGGGGAAGGGAGGGGAAAAGCACCAAGCTTTCAGTGTGCATGGCTGCCGTGTCGCGAGTCTTTGATTGACACATCACCTCTCTCTCTCTCTCTCTCCATCCAGGGAGCCTGGCGAGTGGGCGCTCGAAAGAGCCAAGCTGAACGTCAACGAAAACTTCCTGCTTGTGGGCATTCTGGAGGAGCTGGAAGATGTGCTGCTTTTACTGGAAAGATTTTTACCTCATTACTTCAAGGGTGTGCTCGGGATTTACAAAGACCCAGGTAGCTCGGTCTGCAGGCCGGCCCCCTACACTGTCTCTCCCAAACAGGGTCAAGCACGTCAGGGTGTAAAATCACCTCTTGGGTTCATTGGGGAAAGTTCCCCCCGGGTTGGTTTAACAGGCGAGACTGGCCTTGCAAACCCCGCGTGTCCGGTTCGAACACAGCACGCTGTGCCATCAGGCTTCCGTGGCTGTGACTCTGCTCCCAGCAGAGTGTGGCTGTGGTTCCGTCTCTCCCTCTGGAGCGCGGAATTGGCAGCTTCTCCCCTTGGCTTTGGCCTGAGCACAATTTGGAGGAACCAGTGAGCAACTTTGTACACAGCCGGTGAGGGAAACGTGTCCACTGACACGCAAGCTCTGAGGTTCCAGATCCCGGGAAAGAAGAGGTGGGGGAGCATGCAGTTTTTTTGTTCTACCCACCTGAGGTGGGCTGGAGCAATAGCACAGCAGATAGGGCGTTTTTTGCTTTGCATGCGGCCGATCCAGGTTCTATTCCTCCGCCCCTCTCGGAGAACCCGGCAAGCTACCGAGAGTATCCCACCGGCACAGCAGAGCCTGGCAAGCTCCCCGTGGCGTATTCGATATGCCAAAAACAGTAACAACAAGTCTCACAATGGAGATGTTACTGGTGCCCGCTCGAGCAAATCCATGAACAAGGGAGGACAGTGCTACAGTGCAGTGCTACCCACCACCCGAGGCAGGGTACAGGGAAGCAATTGCCAGGGTCGAGTGCAGTGTCCCGGGCATAATTGCTTCCCAGAATTCGTCGTTTGCTTTTCTCATTATTTTTTTCTAGCCTGAGAGGCCACTGCTGGGCTCGGTCCGGGTCTCTCTATTCTCCCTCCCTGTTTGTGGTTCCTGCTTTGTAGTCCCGACTTGGGAGAGGCCTTCTAGAAATGCAGAGCAGGTGGGAAGCTTGTTTTGCTCCCTGTCGCACCCCCAGCCGGCACACCTGCGCGCCTGCATCCTGGGCAGGGATCAATATCACCCCACACACATACTGGAAAGCTGGTCTCTGCTGGGAACCCGCACACCTGCACTCGGGGCAACCCTGCCACTGCCTGTGACTGGCTTGAGGCAGACAGCTGGCTTGTGTTTGGACCCCCCAGCTCCCCCCACACACACACTCAGGCAATGCCACGAGCCTGCACCCAGGGGTATCAAGGAACACCACATCTGCCTTGCAAGTGCGTCTCTTTTAGCAGGAAATGGGGTAGGAAGAGTCAGAAGCAGCATCAACCCTACAGAGGTGGGTTTTGAGACTAGGGCTTCCTTTCAGCAGGTAGGGTGTTTGCCTTTCACGCGGCCGACCCGGGTTCGATTCCCAGCATCTCATATGGTCTCCCAAGCACCGCCAGGAGTAATTCCTGAATGCAGAGCCAGGAGTAACCCCTGAGCATTGCCGGTTGTGACCCAAAAACCAAAAAAAAAGGCAATTTGAGGATTTGAAGAGCTTTGTTCTGATCACTTTCCTGCTAAGCCAGCATAATAACTCTGGTCTTTGGGCCAGGCTCTTCGAAGAAAGATTCCCATGATTCTGCGTCCTCTCTCCTATTGGCTTTGTCTTTTGTGCATGCATACATACCACACACAAAACATCCTCCCTCACACACACACATACCAAACAACATGCAGAGACATGCCAAACACACACATGCCACTAATATTCCACACAAAAACTTTTCATATGCATGTACATATTACAGGCTGGAGCGATAGCACAGCGGGTAGGGTGTTTGCCTTGCACGTGGCCAACCTGGCCGACCCGAGTTCGATTCTTCTGCCCCTCTCGGAGAGCCTGGCAAGCTACCGAGAGTATCTCGTCCTCACTGCAAAGCCTGGCAAGCTACCCGTGACGTATTCGATATGCCAAACACAGTAACAAGTCTCACAATGGAGACGTTACTGGGCCCGCTTGAGTAAGTTGATGAACAATGGGAGGACAGTGCTACAGTACATATTACTTGCACGCCAACTATGCACATATATTTGCCACACCACACTCCAACATTCCCACACGTGTGTATGCACACATATAAACACCAAACACCACACACATGCATAATATATGTACTACACACATGGACAACACACATATACAACATACAGCAGCACACTCTACACATGCATGCATGCACACCACACCTGGGCCCCATCCAACACTGAAAGGGCTTAGTGTGGCACAGGAAAGTCAAGACTATAACCCAGTAATCCAGCACTCAGAAATTCAGTACCTGAGCATGACTAGTGTTTAATTTGTTTGGTGTTGTTTATTTGATTTGGGGGGCATTCCCAGCAGTGCTCAGGACTTATTCTTGGCTCTGCACTCGGGAATTACTCCTGGCAGTGCTTGGGAGGCCATATCGGATGCTGGATACTAAACCCAGGGTGGCCCTGAGGAAGTGCCCTACCCTTTTTTTTTTTTTTTTGCCCAGGCCCCTAGTGGCTAAATACTTTGAGTAATACCCTAAGCTAAACCCCTCAGCCCTGCAAGTACCCTGCACCCTGAGTGTCTTCGCTAATCGCTGCCGAGTTCTGGGGTGCCCTGGGCATCACCTTAGGAGATTCCCCTCGGGGAACATTGCAGGGCAGCTTCTCAGACCCCTGGCAAGAGGATTCCCTGCAGTTTCCACGTGGCTGCAAATTGGGGCGTTTGTGCCAAGCAAGTCAGAGAGGGCAGGCAAGCCCCCTAAGCCATTTCTTGCCAGAACCTACTACCTCCATCACTTTAATCTCAATCCATAGACGTCGGCCAATTGAAAGGGTTGCTCTGCCTTTATAAGGGAATTTTATAACTGAGCAGAACAGAGAGTAGAAAGCAGAAAGCTTCTCACGGGAGACCCCGGAGACCTCAAGGCCCTATGTCCTTGAGAATGCGTTCACCAAGAGTTAGAGGGAGAGGAAGGCGCCTCGGGTCATTTTTCCTAGGTGCTTGTCCTAAGAAATTATTTTTATAACTGCAAGTGTAAGCTGAGTTTTAGTAGTCTCACTCTCTCCCAAGCACTGTAGCACTGTCCTCCCATTGTTCATCGATTTGCTTGAGCAAACACCAGTAAGTCTCCATTGTGAGACTTGTTGTTACTGTTTTTGGCATATCGAATATGCCACCGGGAGCTTGCCAGGCTCTGCTGTGTGGGCGGGATACTCTCAGTAGCTTGCCCGGTTCTCTAAAGGGATGGAGGAATCGAACCCGGGTCAGCCGTATACAAGGCCCTACCCGCTGTGCTATAAATATTCTCCATCAATCTCATCACTGGAGAAAAGCTACTGGCAGCGATGCCTTGTTGAAGAGCTGGTTGAAAATGGTGATCTCCATTAGACAATCGGGCCGTGACTTGCTCTTAATTGGGATTATTTTCAGTCATCCTAACCCATCGATCTGAATTTCAGTAACTCACACACGAGGAGAATGCATAACTGCCGGGAGCAGTAACCTGACTCTTGTCCACTCCTTGTAGTTCCTGTGTCTCATCTCCAATTTCTAGTCTTTACAAACGTGTCTCTGCGTTCTGAGGAGAGCCCTTTATCATATCACAGGAAATGCTGATATCCATCAGAGGAAAGAAAAATCAGTTTCACAATTTGGATAAGCAGGAAAGTGTGGGCAGCATTTCTCGGCAGTTGGGGATATACGATGAGCAAATACCTTGGCTTAAACTTTCTGGAAACTTACCCGCCACCTGGGCAGGGCTTTGAACTAGGGAGAAGCAAGACTCCTACGGGATTACTAAGGAGAGCCATCTCCACAGTCTCATTTTATTGATTAATTGCCATGGCCTGAATGGAATTTTTTTTTTCCTTTTTGGGCCACACCCAGCAATGCTCAGGGTTTGCACTCCTGGCTTTGCACTCAGGAGTTACTCCTGGCAGTGCTCAGGAGACCATATGGTGTGCCAGGGATCGAACCCGGGTCGGCCGTGTGCAAGGCAAATGCCCTACCCGCTGTGCTATCGGTCCGGCCCCAAAGGGATTGTTTTTTTAATATCACTTTCTTTTCTTTCATTATTTGCATATAGGACTTTTGGGTATTGATTTTGTAATCTGCCACTTTACAAATCTATTGTTTCTAGGCACTTTTCGGTAGAGACTTTAGGGTTGTCTAAGTATAGTATTCTGTCAACTGCAAAAAGTGAGAGCTTGACTTCTTCCTTTCCTATCTGGATGCCCTTAATGAAATGGTAGCACAGCGGGTAGGGCGTTCGCCTTACAAGCGGCCAACATGGCCGACCCAATTTCGATTCCTCCGCCCCTCTCGGAGAGCCCGGCCAGCTACTGAGAGTATTCGATATGCCAGACACAGTAACAACAAAGTCTCCAATGGAGACGTTACTGGGCCTGCTCGAGCAAATCGACGATCAACGGGAGGGCCTTTAATGGACACCTTAATGGACACCTACACTGGACAAGAACTGAGTATTAATAGTAGGTAGCACTGTAGCACTGTCCTCCCGTTGTTCATCAATTTCCTCGAGCGGGCACCAGTAATGTCTCCATTGTGAGATTTGTTGTTACTGATATATATATGATAACCTTTCAGTATCTGTTTTGCAAACCACAACAACCGAAAGGAGAGAGACAGACAGACAGACAGAGAGAAGAAAAGTGTCTACCATAGAAGCAGTCTGTGGGGTGGGATGGGGCAAGAAGTGGGGGTTGATGGGGGGTAACTAGGGACCCTTGTGCTGGGAAATTAAACTGGTGGAGGGGTGGGTGTTGGAACACTGTATGACTGAAACCCAATCATGAACAGCTTTGTCCATCTCACAGTGATTCAATTTAAAAAATCATTTTAAAAAAACAACGAATAAAAAAATATTGCTATGACCTGTGTTATATGCGAGAGGCATGAGTCACTGGAAAAACGGACTTATTTGCCTTGCCTGCAACCACCCATTCCAGTTCTATCCCCAGCATCACCCATGGCCTCCAAGCACTGCCAGGAGTGACCCTGAGCACAGAACAAGGAGGAGCTCTTGAGCACTGACTGGAGTGACCCAGTTCCCCCTCTGCAGTGAGAAACAGATGTCATCCCAGAGAAACTGAGAGACCCAGCCCCACTGTGGAAGGGCGGGGCAGAACTCACATGTGTCTGAACCCTGAGCGTTCCTTGCCCTGATGAATACTTTTCTGTTTATGCCCTTCAAAACTCACATGCTGTGTACTATCAGTGTGTTTCTCCATCATAACTTCCTCCTTTTTATTGGCTGGGGGAGGACTTTGGGACCACACCCAACAGGCTCAGGGCGTACTCCAGGCTCTGTGCTCAAGGATCACTCCTGGCGGGTCTCTGAGGACCAGATGGGTTGTAGGGAATTGAACCTGTGTCTGCTTGCGTGCAAGGCAAGTGCCTTAGAAACGGCACCATCTGTCCAAGGCAAGCGCCTCACTCTCTGTTCAGCCCCTTACATCATAATTTTATTAGGAGTTTAAAAAGGGATAAAGCGATATTTAGGCCAAAAGAAATTAGAGGCTAAAAGAACTACACATGTGGATTAAAGACAGAGACATCTGAATTTGTGATAGCAACATCCGGCCTGTAAGTTTGTGGCTGGTCTGGTTCAATAGCGCCACCTAGCCGTCAAGTGGGGAAACTGCAAGATACAGTGTTAATCTTCCTCAGTCCTGGGAACTTGAACGTTCGTGTTTCTTCATCGTTTTGTTTGTGTTTTCAATGCTTTCTTAAATTTGTGAATAGTTGATCGCGTTGGAGATCTACTAAGGTAGTTACTTACATTAGTGTTTTATTTTTCAACGTGTTCCCATCACAAGTGTGAGCCATGAAACCACAGAAGAGAGTCAGCTAGACTTGTATAAGGGAAATCTGACCACAAGCAAAGGATTGGAGGATTGAAGCTCATTCCTAAACAGCGTGTTTGGTCTTTGGTCCGGAGGAGAGGATGCTGTTTCTACTGGAGTGTCTTTAGAAACAGTTGCTACCTAAATGTCTCTCTAAACAACTGTAACCATGAAGATTTGGTTCTGTAGGTACTCCAGGGTTAGGCAAAGGGGGGGGGGGGGGGGGTTGGGATTAGAAAGAGTTTTGCTGCTAAGAAGCCAGCAGGCTGGAAGGTGGCAGACTCCTGGCCTCAAAGGAACCATCTGTGTCTGCACAGTTCCTAGGAAACTACCCGTGGAGAGGACGTGCAGAGTGAAGGAAGGGGCAAGGGACTGACTCAGCATCTGCTCCCGCCTCCGCCCTAGTGAAGTGCTGGAGACAGCTACCGCCACTCACGCCCTCTGCTGGTGACCTCGAGCCCTGCTCCAGACATATATGCACCTTAATCACCAACACTTTTTTTTTTTTCTTTTTGGTGTTTGTTCTTGTTTTGGGACAGTAATTTTCAGTCCTGAGGAGTCACTTCTGATCTGTACTGGGAGTCATTCCCAGCTGTACTTAGGGGTCTTTGGGTGCTGAGGGGTCAAACGTGGGCCTCTCCCACACAGCCCATTGCCTCTCTCCCCTGCCCTTGTTTGTTCTTTTGGAGGATTCATCTTTTATTATTTTATTCATCTTGGTAATAAAACTCAGTCTCAGAAGCAGACAGCCTGGGTTTTCTCCACTCACAGTTGTATTACCTAAGCAAAGGTCTAACCCCCTAAGTCTCCAGTTTCTCCTTAGGACAAAAACTCTTTTTTTTTTCTCACAGGACTGGATCTCTTCTTAGCATTTAAATAAAATGAATCAGTACTCATTGCTCATAGATAGATAGATAGATAGATAGATAGATATAGTGGTGGTACTGGGATCACAGACAGTAAGGCTACCAGGATCCTGCTTGGCACCAGTGGGACAGCAGAAATTTGATTACATGACCATATATATTTGCAAGGTTGAAAGACAGGTACTCATAGGAACTGTGCTATTCCTCTAAACCACATCTTTCTTCTTTTTTATTGATTTGTTTTATTTATTTTTAATTTTATTGAATCACCATGAGATAGTTATAAGCTTTCATGTTTGAGTTACACTCACACAATGATCAAACACCCATCCCTCCGTCAGTACACATTCCCCACCACCAATATCCCTGGTACAACCCTCCTTTCCCACGCTCCCTCTGCCTCCATAGCGGCCAGTACTCTCTCTCTACTTTTGAGCATTATGGTTTGCAATACAGACCCTGAGAGGTCATCATGCTTGGTCCTTTATCTACTTTCTGCACACATCTCCCATCCTGACCGATTCCTCCAGCCATCCTTTTCTTAGTGATCCCTTCTCTATTCCAGCTGCCTTCTCCCCTTTGCTCATGAGGTAGGCTTCCAGCTATGGAGCAATCTATCTGTCCCATGTATATACTGTCCTTAGGTGTCAGCCTTATGTTATGTAGTTTTATACTCCACAAATGAGTGCAGTCCTTCTATGTCTGTCCGTCTCTTTCTGACTCATTTCACTTAGCATGATACTCTCCATGTCTATCCATTTATAAGCAAAGTTTATGACTTCATCTCTCCTGACAGCTGCATAGTATTCCATTGTGTAGAGGGACCAAAGTTTCTTTTTCTTTTTTTAAATTTTTATTAGTGAAACACCATGTGGTACAGTTGTAGACTTACAAATTTTTGTGCTTGAGTTTCAATTATACAATGTTCAAGTACCCATCCCTCCACCAGTGTCCATTTTCCACCACCACTGATCCCAGTATCCCTCCTACCCTCCATCCCCTTCATCCCACCCTGCCTCTGTGTCAGGGCATTCCCTTTTGTTCTCTCTCTCCTTTGGGGTGCTGTGGTTTGCGAAAGAGGCATTGAGTCGCAATCATGTTCAGTCTGTAGTCTACTTTCAGCATGCATCTCCCATCCTGGGAGAATCCTCCCAACACCCTTTATTTGGTGCTCTCATCTCTATCTGAGCTGCCTTTTCCCCCAGCATGTGCAGCTGGCCTCCAAGCCATGGAATGAACCTTCTTGTGCTTATCTCAGCTATTCTTGGGTGTTAGTCTCCCATTTTGTTACTTTATGTTCCCCAGATGAATGCAATCTTTCTATGTCTGTCCCTCTTTTTCTGACTCATTTCGCTTAGCATGATATTTTTTATGTAGTACCACTTGTATGACTTCATCTTCATCTTCATCTTTCCTAACAGCTACATAGTACTCCATTGTGTAGATGTACCAAAGTTTCTTTAATCAGTCATCTGTTCGTGGGCATTCAGGTTTCTTCCAGTTTCTGGCTATTGTAAAGAGTGCTGCAATGAACAAACAAGTGCAGATGTCACTTCGACTATACTTTTTTGCCTCTCTGGGATATATTCCCAGAAGTGGTATGGCTGAGTCAAATGGGAGCTCAATTTCTAATTTTTTGAGAATTGTCCACACTGTTTTCCAAAAGGGCTGAACCCCTTCAGGTCGGTATTCCCACCAGCAGTGTAGGAGGGTCCCTTTCTCGACACATCTGCACCAACACCGGTTGCTTTTGTTATTTTGGATGTGGGCCAGTCTCTGTGGTGTGAGGTGATATCTCATTGTTGTTTTGATCTGCATCTCCCTGATGATTAGTGATGTAGAACATTTTCTCATGTGCCTTTTTGCCATTTGGATTTCTTCTTTGAGAAAGTTTCTGTTCATTTTGTCACCCCATTTTTTGATGGAGTTGGATGTTTTCTTCTTGTGGAGTTCAACCAGTACTTTGCATATCCTTGATATCAACCTCTTGTCAGATGTGTATTGGGCGAATATCCTTTCCCATTCTGTAGACTGTCCTGTATTTTGGTCACTGTTTCTTTTGAGGTGCAGAAGCTTCTTAGTTTAAGATAGTCCTATTTGTCTACCTCTGTTTTCAGTTGCTGGGCCAGTGGTGTGTCATCTTTGAAGATACCGTTCACTTCAATGATGTGGAGGGTTTTGCCAACCTTGTCTTCAATGTACCTTATGGATTCCAGTCTGATGTTGAGGTCTTTAATCCAGTTTGATCTTACTTTTGTACATGGTATTAGGCAGAGATCTGAGCCCATTTTTTTGCATGGAGCCCTCCAGTTTTGCCAGCACAATTTGTTCAAGAGGCTTTCCTTGCTCCACTTCACATTTCTTGCTCCCTTGTCAGGACCAAAGTTTCTTTAACCAGTCATCTATTCTAGGGCACTTGGGTTATTTCCAGATTCTGGCTATTGTAAACAGTGCTGCAATGAACATATAGGTACAGATGTCATTTCTACTGTGCTTTTTTGCATCCTCGGGATATATTCCCAGAAGTGGTATTGTAGGGTCATATGGAAACTCAACTTCTAGTTTTTGAAGGACTGTCCATATTGTTTTCAAGAAAGGCTGGACTAGTGGGCATTCCCACCAACAGTGAAAAAGAGGACACAAACTTTTAAAGACACCAGCAGTACATTACCTATTTACAGTGCTGTAGTGGATGGACCTCACTGAACTTCGCGTAAAGCTGTTAATTCAAGGGTTATCGGATAAGTGCATTACACTTAGCTGGTAGCAGAGAGATGAGGAAGGTAATGACAAACCTTGACTTATTGCATCAGATGCTGCTAACTTATGACTGAGAAAATAGTGTGCCTCTTAAAACATCATATTTGTGATTTAGGAGGAGGGAAACAGGATGTCTGACCCATGCCTTCTTTCTGAAACAATCTTAGGCAATACGTTTTACAGTGTTTACTGAAAACATTGCTACCATCAGTTGCTCAGGAGCTGAAAGACATCACACAAGTCACTGGGACTTTTTGTAAAATCATGTTTTAATGCCTTAACTATTACCATAAATGTCAGACATTTGTGATTTCAGTTTTGGGTTTTGGGGGTTTTTTGTTTTGTTTTGTTTTTTATGCGGTGCCAGGAATGAACTCAGAGCCTCAGTATGTAATATACCTCCCAGCTCTGTCCCCTCCCTAAGACCACCAACTGCTGATAAGTAATCAGGACCAATTACCATTAACTTGTGTTGAATGTTGGGTTCTTTTTTCAGAATTCTGTGAATCGTGCTATTTAGTAAAGATAGAATGAATGTTCGGGAATTTAGAGGCGTTTAATTTAGGACGCAAGAATCAGTTTTTGGTTTTCCAAAAACGGGCAGAGATGCAGGCTTCTGCAGGCTGTGGATGCATTCAACGTTGTCCAGCAGGTGGCGCTGTCTCTCCATGCGCTCAAGGCAGTGCCTCTGATTTGAAGTTAAGGTCAAGTTTGAACGCAGATACCCAACTATGCCCAATTTGGAGCCTGAAATTGGGATTCTGATTATCAAAAAGGTTCCAAACACAAATTTTGACTATAATAGTTCAAACTGTCTTTTGTGAAAGCAACTGGGGAGAGAGGGAAGACAGAGCTTTGCAAACAATAAGTGGATTAGAGAATATTTCGTGGACACAGAGATAGTGCAAGGGTTAGACTTTGTGTGAGACCATCCAGTTCAAATGGTCCCCTGAGCACCTCCAAGAGTGGCCCTGAGCACAGAACTAGTAATAGGCCCTGATCACTGCCTGCAGTGCCAAAAACCCGTATATGAGTGTGTGCGTTGGGGTGTGTGTGTGTTTGTGTGTGTGTGTGTATATCTTAGTTGGAGCACAATTATATACATACTTATATATGTTAATATGCATAATTTTGTTCCACTGAATTCAAATAAAGCATTTTGAAACTTCATAAAGATATAACCATTGAGGTGGAACACTTTAGATGACTGTAGGAATCAAAGTTTTTATGCGACTCAATTATCACTTATAAAAAGACAGCCTGTTTTGCTATGTTCACCTGTTATCATTCTTCTTCATAAAAACTTGGCTTTTTCCAGTTGGGTCCTCTGCTTAGATTCTAATAATATTAGCACCAGGTTGTGTGCATGTGTGCACAAATGTAAATAAATACATTTATTCCTACTGTAACAGTTAAGCCCATAGGATTCTGTGATCCTATCTGAGTGAATAGTCCTGGACACAAAACCCACGAACAGTTCCTAATCATTTGCATACCCATTCATTCCACTTATAAGGCATTTTTTGGTTTGGTTTTATTTGGGGGCCACACTTGGTAGTGCTCAGGGGTTACTTCTGGCTCTGCACTCAGGAATTACTCCTAGCAGTGCTTAGGGGACCATATGGGATGCCAGAGACTGAACCCGGGTCCACTGAGTGCATGGTAAACACCCTATTCACTGTACTATTGCTCCGGCCCCATGAAGTTTTTTTTTTCTGGATGATATCATTCGATTCTCACATGAATCTACTGTAGAAAGTGAGGAAGATGAATAGTCTGTCTCATTTTCCAAACAAGGAGCCATAGATTCAAAGAAATTGAGCAACTGGTCCAGTTCGCCAGGTGCTGAGTGATAGCTGACAGTCAAGCTTGTCTCTCCTGAACCTCCCAGATGCCATAAACCTGCGACCTTCTGCAGAGGCGTCGTATCTAAGCGCTGATTTGGCAGCTAGTAGAACCGTATTCAGCACGCAGAGAGAATGCTGCATTTGCAGGAAGGAGCTTCAAAATCAAATCTGAGCTAGTAGAGATCAATTCTGAGATAGTCACGTGCATCTGCCTTGCACATGTACTGACCCGGGTTCATTTGGGTCCGGGAGACTCCAAAGCACAGACAGGTGACCCCAGTAGCCCCTGGCACCACAGGGTTGGACCATCACCATATCCCTGGCCAAGAATCTCCAGGAGAAGCCCCGGGGATGCCCTCCCCCAAGTAAAAAATAATAAAACAAAATCTAGTGATGGTTTCTAGTCAATAAGTGGGTTCACTGAGGAATGTTGAGTTCAGACATCCTACATCATTCGGCTATGATCCTAAGAATTTTTTTTTTAATAAATTCATGTATCAGTAGCTGGTCCCTTGCTTGTGGATCTGGATTTGGTAGGTTGAGTAGCACAAGACTCTTCCAGCCACCTCTAAACACTAGCTCGGAAAGCATATAGCTGCTCCAGCTTTCAGAGAAGGAAAGCGTTTATCATTATCATCCTGTGTGCATATGTTTGTAAGTGAGCTCATAGGCAATTAGGAGTCTTAGGGGAAATGAACCCCATAAACCATCGATAGTTTTATTCAGCTTACAGAACTATCAGTTTCTGACAATAATTCAACCTCTGGGTAAACTTCATTGATTGTATGAAAATTTAAAGTACAGCATATATTAATATATATAATCTAGTTTTAGCTCTTATTATTTTATTGAAAAGAATACCTTCTGTGAATAATCACTGTCACTGTCACTGTCCTCCCGTTGTTCATCAATTTGCTTGAGCAGGCCCAGTAACGTCTCCATTGTGAGACTTGTTGTTACGGTTTTTGGCATATCGAATACATCTCAGGGAGCTTGCCAGGCTTTGCTGTGCAGGCAAAATGCTCTCAGTAGCTTGCCGGGCTCTCCAAGAGGGGCGGAGGAATCGAACCTGGGTCAGCCGGGTGGGCCACATGCAAGACAAACATCCTATCTGCTGTGCTATCGTTCCAGCTTATGAATGATACTACTTTTAAATATATTTTTACTTGCTTTTCTTTTTTATTTTTGTGTAGGGGTCTGGGGTCACACTCATAATTGCTCAGAAGGTGCTCCTAGCTCTGTGCTCAGGGCTCAGTCCTGACAGTACTTTCTTCGGCCCACCACATGCAGGCTGGGGGTGACTTCTAGCAAGTTCCTCACCCCTGTGTCATCTCCCCACCTGGCTCGTGCCCACGGATCTCCTGAAAGAGAACAGCACCTCCAATTTTTACCATTTCAGGTTCTAGATGTTGATTTTCTAATGATAACTTGCCCCCACATTTCTCATGTAAAATTGTTTCTCCTCTGAGATTGCCGCTGGGAGTCCCCGCAAGGGCAACCCAAAAACATGCTGGAAACAACCCAAGAACGCAGCGCCTGGTGGAGGAGCCTGCAGGAGGTGGAAAGACAAAGCAATCATGGGTTCCACTCCCCTGCGTAGCTCCCAAACACAAAGCGGGGAGTAGACTTGAACCCGGCTAGGTGTGCACCCCCCCCCCAAAAAGGTGGTAAAACCAAAATCTGACCCAGTGAGGCAGGGCAACAGTTCTGTGTCAGAAGAGACTGGCTCTAGAGGTAGCCCCAGTATTACAGCAGATGGGGATTGGGGGGAGGAGGGGAGAGGAAGAGGTGTTAGGGGAAGAAACGAAATGGGGCAGGCTGGCAGGGGTGAGGGTGCGGAGGGACTCACAGTGTGAGAAACAGGGGGGTCAGAGGGACTCAGCCCTTCCCCCTTCGTGGCAATTCTTCATGCCCAGACCCCCCCGCCCGGGAATCAAGTCTCTGCTCCATCCTTGTGGTACCAACCCGGATCTGACTCACGCCTGCCAAGGATGCCAGAGGGCTGGGCCACCTCGCCTTTCCTCTACCCCCCTGCCAAGCCCGGCCACCGCCCAAGGTCCCTCACTTCTTAGCAGTGCATTAGAATGACTGCCAGAGGTGGGGGGGGGGGGGGAGGGGGACCCTGGCACTCCCTTCTTGGCTCTGCAGCCAATATCCAGCTGCCCTCAACTTGGTCACCGCTCGCGCCTTGAACTGTCCACCAGGGGGCGCACCTCGCACCTTCGTTCTCTTGCCCTCCTTTGCCCACTCTTGCAGGACACTCTTGATCCTTCTGACTCCCGTCCCACCCGCCCCCTCCGACTCATTCCCCACGCCTCCTCCGGCACCACACTCCCAGGGGAACATCTCTTGAGTCCCCACCCTCATAATCTGGAGAGCCCCAGAGATGCCCCCAGAGCAAGGCGTGGGGGTTGGTTGGGGGTTGTGGTCCCAGTTTTCTCTCTGTGATTCATTTCCCTCAGGGAAATGCTGGCTGCGCTGGGTGGCCGTATCAGCATTCTTGTGAGTCTGGAGGTAAATTTCTCCTGCTTTTGAACTTCATCTCTGTTGCTTGGATAAGTTTCTCGTGGGACTTGGCCATAATCTGCTTTGCGTGGAGTAAGAGTGTTACTAAGGGGTGGAATTAGTCACCAAAATGTCCGTTCTGGGGCTTTCCTTGGTAACTTGGCAGAGCTGAAACGGTTCCAAAACTTGAGCAAAGACCTGACCCCCGATGGGCTGTTGACCTCTCTAGGGGACAGGAATGGGATATGATAGTAGATTGTGTGCCTTGCATGTGTGAAACCCTGGGTTTTATCCTCTGCCTTGCAAATAAAAGGATGTATGGACAGGCAGGCAGATAGATGGGTGATTGGATAGATGGATGGATGGATGGATGGATGGATGGATGGATGGATGGATGGACGGACGGACATACCTACATAGATTGATTGATTGATAAGTTACCCTGTGAACTTCCTGTTTAAAGTATGAACCACCAAGGTCTTTTCCTCTCAGGAGATTATTGCAGTGGTATGGAAAGAGCATTAGACAGGATTTCTGTTTCCTTAGCCCAGGGTCTTGTTTCGCTGACATTCTTGGCACCAAAGTATACCCCCAGCTAGGCTGAAGTACAATTCTGACCCATTTTGCATGACTCAACACTTTACAAAGGAAACATCTATTTGTGTTCAGCTAAATCTTTTTCAAATGAAAACGCCGTTCCCTGGTCTGTGCCTTTTTTAAAAAAATAACTCAGACGTAGGACATCCTCACTTTGCACTTCTTGCCAGTGGTATGAATTAAGGAAGAAACACGTAAAAAGTACAAAGATATCTGTGCCCAGAACATTGCTGAGTTTTGTTGGAGTGGTGGTTGTTGGTGGTGGTGTGCATTTTCTACTGAGCTATATTAAGCAAATTGTCTAGAAACCCACAGAGAAAACCAGCATAGTTCCCACTGATGAGAACTGGAACATTCTTGTTGGAAGAGAGTTTCAGATATTCTCCTGGAAAAATATCATTTCTTGCCATATGCTTCTAGATTCTTCTATTGCTTTATAGCCAACACTGCTGGAGGTGTTCTTAGAATTTCATCACTCTGGATTTTTACTATAAGTTACTTATTAATGTGTGGATATAAGTAAACAACCAAATAGTACAAAAGAACATCTGAGAAGTAACAGTTCCAACTCTCCCACCCTAAAGTCTGATTATGCAGAGGCAAATGCTCTCAGTACAGATGGTTCTTCTGAAAGTTTCAATGTTTCTGCGTAGGCTGCTACTTTTAGATTTAATTTAGTTGTAACATTAGTTCTCACTGTCTTTACTTCTGCCTCCTCCCGGCATCCCATCTTCTTTAAATGACCTACATTTTAGATACATAGTTCCTGTGTCCAAAACTGTAAGGATGCTTTTATTCTCTGCTGATCCAAGTAGTCACTGTCACTGTCCTCCCGTTGTTCATCGCTTTGCTCGAGCAGGCACCAGTAACGTCTCCATTGTGAGACTTTTTGTTACTGTTTTTGGCATATCAAATACGCCATTGGTCGTTTGCCAGCCTCTGCCATGCGGGTGCAATACCCTCAGAAGCTTGTCGGGCTCTCCGAGAAGGACGGAGGAATTGAACCCGGGTCAGCAGCGTGCAAGGCAAATGCCTACCCGCTGTGCTATTGCTCCAGCCCGACCCAAGTAGTATGCTGTCATTTTATATTCCATTTCACAGCTGATTGTTTTTCATAAAATGTATTACTGCCTTGATGGATTTATTTGTACAAATAACACATTCATGCATTCTTGGATCTTTGTATCAATATTCAAATTCTTTTCAGTATTAGGGCTGGAGAGATAGCACAGTGGGGAGGGCGTTTGCCTTGCACGCGACCGACCCGAGTTCGATTCCCAGCATCCCATATGGTCCCCCGAGTACTGCCAGGAATAATTCCTGAGTGCATGAGCCGGGAGTAACCCCTGTGCATCGTCAGGTGTGACCCGAAAAGCAAAAAAAAAAAAATTCTTTTCAGTATTGTTATGAGAAAAGTCTAGCAGTTCTGTCTCTTCCTACCCCCGACCCCTCTCCCTCCCCGCTCTGCCCTGAAGACCCTTTCCTCTTTTCCACCCAGGGCTCTCACCTTCTTCGGCACTGGGCTGGTTGCTCGCAGCCCTTTTGCAATGTCTCTTTGGCATGTTTGCATGCTGGATCCCTGGGTCTTGGATCCTCTGAGTCCTGTTTCTTGACTGAATGACTCACACTGTTCAAAGACAATCCCAAGTTTTCAAAGGTACTTGGGAGGTGGCGACTTCTCTGAGTCACTGAGTGTCTGAGACGCTCCCTGTCATTTGCTCGTTTGTCTGGGCTCAGATTTCTCCCTTCATGCATTCCATTTCCCACTTTGTTGTCTCTGACATTCTTACCCTCCCTCTGTCTCTCTCCTGGGCTTCCCTTTTTCCTCTTGTGAAACTTTATAGCTGGGTGCCAAGTTCTCAGAAGATCATTTCGGGATCATTAAAACTCATCTCTTCCATGTCTGGGAATTCTATTTATCTCATCTCTTCATCCAGCAACTTTTCATCTCATTTCTGGAAGAGTTGGAGCCCTAAGTCCCCTTTTTATGTCTCTCCTTGCTGTCCTCCCTTAATTTCCACCTTTTTGTCTTTGATCCCATGAGTTTCTCGATTTGAATTCTTATTATGCTGTTGAATATTCTCTTTCTTAAAACAATAAGCCTTCTTTCACATAAGATTTTGTTCTTATTCATTGACTGCAACCATAAGTCTCTGAAGATTAGAGATTTGTTTTTAAAAAAACGTTTGCATCCATTTTTTGCATTGCCTCTGTTTGATCAAGGTCGCTTTTCACTGTTAGTTAGGGCCTCTCCAGTCTGAAGGAGTCCCTCTGGGGAGGTTAGGGAGAGTTTTATCTCAGAGTGAGTCACTGTGAGCTCCCTGGCTTTGTGGGGTCCGTGGAAGCTGACCAACTAGAAGTTTTACTGGGGAAAGAAAAACATTTGTTCAGGATTGTAGGTCTGTTTCCTGGAGTTTGTTCTCCACTGAGGAATTCTCCAAGCAGACACTTGGAGGCTGGCGGGGTGAGTTGGTTAGGGAAGTAGCTGCTGGAGTGGGAATGGTGTGTGTGTGTGTGTGTGTGTGTATCTGTTGTGTGTGCATGCACACACAAGTGTTTGTGTGTTTGTGTGCACATGCATGTGTGTGTGAATGTGGGGTGTGGCGTGTGTGTGCACACATGCATGTGTTCAAATGTGTGTATATGTTGTGTGTGCGTACACACACAAGTGTTTGTGTGCACATGCATATGTGTGTGAATGTGGGGTGTGTGTGTACATGCATGCACGTATGCAAATGTATGTGCTGTGTATGTGTGTGTTTGTGTGTGTACTCACACACAAGTGTTCGTGTATGTGTTTGTGTGCATGTGTGTGTGAATGTGGTGTGTGGCATGTGTACAAATATGTGTATGTGTTGTGTGTGCATGTGTGTGCATGCACACACAAGTGTTTGTGTATGTGTTTGTGCGCACATGCATGTGTGTGTGTGAATGTGGGTGTGGCGCGCGTGTGTGTGGGGTGTGTGTGTGTGTGTGTGTGTGTGTGTGTGTGTGTGTGTGTAGGGCACCTTTCCCCTGAATTGCTCTTACTTGGGGCCCCATTCCCTCTGCTCACCTTGGTGTTGGCACACAGTCTGGAGCCTCTTTGGGGATCTTGGGAGACGAGTCTTCAGCTGTCTGCTCGAAGCAATGTGTGTGCCCCTGGAGAGTGGGGGTGGGTGGGGAAGGCTGAGGGGCTTGGGAACCCTCCGCTTGACCCAGGCTGCCAGCCTTGTGCCCAGCCTTTCCATCTGGATACCTGGGCTTTGTCTCCATTTCTCACTGGGAGGGGGAAGCTGTGCAGGGGATTTTGCAGCCCTTACATGGACCATCCCATGCCCCTTTCGGATACATCAGTTACACCCCCAAGCCCTTTTGTCCCTCGACAGCTGGTGAGGATGCTTTTCTGCTCATCACCACCCTTTCCCCATCTGGTGACCCAACCAATCTCTTCTAAAGTGATTCTCCCTGATTGTCATTTTATATGGGGGGAGGGGCACCCACTATTCTTGGCCAACTGGGCTCGTGGTTTGATGTAAGGACCTCAGGATGCTCAGGACCTGTGGGGTAAGAAATACCTGGACCACCACAATGGTGCTGGGGACCACCAGAATGACACCCAGGGGTGCTTGGGTCTCCCAGGGCTACAGCCAGTGAGGCTCAGGGGACCGCATGGTAGTGAATATCCAATCCTGAGGGAGCCCTTCTTCTATCTCCCAGTCCATTAAAAATGGCCAAAGGAACAAAGGAGAAGATGCACCCACTGCCTAGTACACCAAATTACCCCCAACTTAGGACTCTCCCCAGTTTTCGGTTCACAGCTCTTAGCGAGACCCACCAACCCATTTCTTTCCGGGGAGATCCATCTCACTGGTTTCAAGTTAGGATGCCGGAGTGCCCAACTGGGAGATATTAGCACAGGGGAGCTTTCAAAGGCAAGACAAACCATCAGAAAGCAGGAGACCTTCGCCGAAGTAGACCTTGACCTACGGTCATTGCTCTGATGATGCTCCAGCTCCTGTTTCCAGAACGATCCAGCAGACAGACCCACACCCTCTTCAGAGCTCTTTGTGGGTGAGAAAGTAGAGGAGACAGGGAAGGAAGGCTCCAGGTCAGGGCCCTCAGTCGCCCCTCCACCTGCCTCTCTGTCCTCTCGCTGTGTGGCAGCACAGCCCTTCAGGCCTGCAGAAACAGTGGTGCGGGCGAGCTGTCAGTCAGCAACCGTCCCCACCAACGAGCCGCTGTTCCGGGGCCTCTTTCCCAGCAGCTGCCGGAGCCGCGGTAGCGGCAGTTCCTATAACCAATGTTTCCTGATGAATGCAAACAAAAGCCAGCTCTGAAATTCCAGCCCGCCATGGCCTGGCCCTTTCCAAATCATAGGTCTGATGCTTTCCATATGCGCCGCGGTGTGGAGACTGCTGGGATGACCAGGAAAAAACCCTCTGGGGCGGCTCTCAGAACCCAGGCTGGAAAGGAAGTCAGTTCGGGCAAAAACCAACTCAAAGGCCACCCTGTGACTCAGTGGCTGCACTTGTGTTGATTTTCCCTGGTCCACAGCAGGCACACCCTGCTGGGTGTCACTGGCACCTGGGAATCCATGACCCAGGTCTTCCCTGAAGCCTGAGCGCTGAGGAGTGTGCCTGGAAGGGAAGGGGAGGAGGGAGGGGTTCAGGGTCCAGGTACAGCCACACCCCACTTCTCCAAAACCACAGGAGAGCGGCTTGCTGCAGCCCTAGGATAAGAAACATGCAAAAGTGGAGAGAAAGACTCAGGGAGCATGGATGGGTGTTGGGTGGGACTGTGAACCTTTCTCTACAAACTCATCTGTGTGGTCATTTGCCAAAGTATCTCTGGGAATGGACTTTCGGGCGGAGGCAAGGGAGGAACAAGATTATCTGAGAACTGGGGCCAGGGAAGACTCTGTTTCCCTCATGGCAGAGCCTGGTGTGAGCACTGGCAGCATGAGGAGCACAGAACCAGGGGTCATCTTCCAACTTTCCCCACCCCCAAACATCAACTGAGAAGCACAGAGGTCAGTGGTCCTACCTTTTCCTGCTCCGGCACCCCTGCAGACCTCTGAAACAGTGAGCACCAGACTGGCCCGTGCATAAGACCACAAAGGCGTAAGACCCGTGCATAAGACCACTGAGACCCAAGAGGGCTTGGGATTCATCCAGATGTTTTTTTGCTTCCGGTCTCGAAGCCAGAGCTCTGTTGACTGTAAGAGTCAGGATGGGCTGAAGATGAACCCATTGTGGACCTGACACTCTGATAGTTAACAAAGTACCTGAGAGTTACGTTGGCTCACACCTCCCCCCCACCCCAGCTCTTTCAGGGAATATTATATGTTGAATTCTGCCCCTCCCACCCCCCTCCATCAAAACTACATGCTAGGTTGGAACTTTGATAACGTGGTAACTCCTGTATTTATGAACATGACCTTTTTTGGAAGTTGGGTCTTGCAGACAGAATCACACTGGGATGAGCTCATACTGGATCAGGGCGGGCCCATAACCCAATGACTGGCATCCATGGACGGAGAGAGCTTCGGAGGTCTGGTAGGGGAAGGCCTGTGGTTGGAATTAGGCTGCCACAAGCACAGGGATGCCAAGGATGGTTGACAACCAGCAGAAGTTAGAAAAGGGCGGGAAGGAGTCTCCTCCCAGCCTGGGGAGGGAGAATGTGCCAATGATGCTTGAATTCTTGGACATCCACCCTTCTGAGCTGAGAGACTCAATCTCTTGTTTTCAACAGAATTACAGTATTTTTGTCTTAGTGCTGGGAAACTTTGATGGGTAGAAGACTTTTCCCTTCCCCCTGGAGGAAAAGCTGGAGATTCGGTGGTGGTAGGAACTGCCTGTGTGTAGAGCAGCGAGAAAATCATAGAGCCTGGACCCACCAGGAGCCCTGATGCCTGCTGCCAGCAACCCCTCTTTGTGGGTTTGTAATGAAATGAGTGACTTTGTAAGGCCCTAGTGAAATAGTATGAGGCCACTGGAATTTTATTTCCAGGAATTATTTGTGTCTGTGGAGAAATCCTCAGAAAACTGAATGAAAAGCCAAGCGATATTATACTTACATCAATAGTTTACAATAGTTAGACATGTTTCTAGTGCACACACACACACACACACACACACACACACACACACACATACACTCATATGCACAATAGGCTTAAGAATAAATTGGGTGCTGGAGCGATAGCACAGTGGGTAGGGCGTTTGCCTTGCATGCGGATGACCCGGGTTCAATTCTCAGCATCCCATATGGTCTCCTGAGTAATTCCTGAATGCAGAGCCAAGACTAACCCCTGAGCATTGCCAGGTGTGACCCAAAAAGCAAAAAAAAAAAAAATTGGAAGTGAAATTAACAAAAAGAACCCAAGGTATAATTGGGCTTGTCAGGGATGTTTATTCTTGCATCATCCCCCTCTCCTGCCTGACTTCACTGTGATTCGTGTGTGCCCCAGAGAGCCACCATCTAGATTGTCCTGCCTATCCAGGCACTGATCCCGATCATCCCAGTGGACAACCAGCTTGCTGTCAGGAAACCCTTTTGCAGAGAAAAAGAAATAATTAAATACACCTGGTCAGTCTGAGGAGACTGGTCTAGATGTCCCAGCTGGTGAGAAGTAGATCTGGCTGGTTTCAGAACTTGTGGGCTTCCTACAGGGCCTTTTGAGACTGGAAATAAAACAATGCAGGCTGTAAGATTAATGATTGAGTAGTGAGAAAGCAGAAATGGAGGTGCCCTTGGTCGGACTTGCTCCACCTTGACCTCAGTCATTTTGCATGAACTGGAGGCAGCATCTTTTGGGGGAAGTTGCCCCTGATGAGCCTCCTGGGTGATAGTCACCCTGGTTACTGTCTTTCTGCTGTGCCCCTTTGTGGCCGAGTTATCAGAAGAAAACCACACAAAGCACATCATGATTCACGAAGAACCTTTGTGACAGATTCCTGGAAGAATCTTCCTGAGTGATCAGGTGTCTTGTTCCTGCCATCTCTGGCCCTGGAGGCTCTTGAAGTATGGTCCATTTTGCCACAGTCGTCTTTTCCATTTAGAATAATTCAGACTTCAGCTGGAACAGGGTTGTGTCGCTGCGTAGAGCATTGATAAAAAACATCATCGACTTAGTCTATTATACAATATCATCATAGAATTGTTGTGCAGTTTGGATACTTCATCATAGAATATGGGGGGAGGGAGGAATCTTCCCAGCCGTGCTTAGGATACCCGGGGTTCCTCTCAGGGTCAGTTCAATGCTAGGCACCAAGGATACAGTGCTGCTCTGGCCCTCTGGTGCCAGGGATTACTTGGACCCCCTATTAGTGCTCAGGGTCTCCAAGAGTCTACACCTTGATGTGTTCCGAGGCCTCTAGGGATATTCTTTTTTTTTTTTTTGGATCACACCCAGCAATACTTCAGGCATTACTCCTGGCTCTGCACTAAAGAATCACTCCTGGTAGTGCATGGGGGACCGTATGGGATGCTGGGAATCAAACCCGGGTCTACTGCGTGCAAGGCAAATGCCCTCCCCACTGAACTATCACTCCAGCCCCCTTTAGGGCTATTCTTGCCCGTGCTTGCAGGATCATGTACTGCTCAGAATTGAAAACACTGGCCACTATACTGAAATATAACTTATATAAATAAAAGTTCTTAACCCCTGTACTATTGCTCCAGAACCCTCATCATAAAATTTTAATTCTCAACAGATGTCTTCATTGCCTAATTTTTCATGTGTGGTGTTTGTAATTTTTTGTTTAGACATCTGCCAAGCCTAGCAGATAAGCATTGTCTTATTTGTCTTACTTGTGCTGTACTCCAGTCTGTTGCCAAGCACTTAGCCCTCTCAGCGGTGGTGCCATTTCTCTTGAGTTCCAACAACATTTAGCTTTGTGGAAGAATATTTTTTTTTTAAAAAAGCACCATGCTTTACAATCTTGTTCATAATAGGGTTGTTTCAGGCATAAATTGTTCCAGCACCACTCCCCCCACTGGTGCAACCTTCCCTCTACCAGTGTCCTCAGTTTCCCTCCCCCAAAACCTGTCTCTTCAGCAGGCACGTAACAGTCTTACTTCATATTGCTTATTACAACAAAATGCTTATTACCACAAAGTTGCTTATACATATTGCTTATGTATATTGCTTACACATATTGCTTATTACAACAAAATGACAAGTAGAATTATCAGAAATAGATCAATGAACTCCTTTGTGATGATTGATTGTTATATGGGCCGGAGCGATAGCACTGCGGGTAGAGCGTTTGCCTTGCACACAGCCAACATGGCCAACCCGAGTTCGATTCTTCAGCCCCTCTTGGAGAGCCCAGCAAGCTACTGAGAGTATCTCGCCCACACAGCACAGCCTGGCAAGCTACCCGTGATGTATTCAATATGCCAAACACAGTAACAACAAGCCTCACGATGGAGACATTACTGGGCCCGCTCAAGCAAATCGATGAACAACGGGAGGACAGTGACAGAGACAGTGACAGTGATTGTTATATCCCACAACCGTCATTGCCTGAGGATTTACTGAGATATTTAGTGCTAGTTGAGCCTTCTGTGTGGTTATTTGACTCGTTGAGCTTGGTGGGTTTCTATACAACTTTGCTGTCAAATGTGTTCCTACTAGGCTGAAAGGTTTCTTAGAACTCAGGAGCTTCTTGGCCACAAATCCGAAGGCTTCCTCTTTGCCTGAAGTTATCTTCAGGATCTGGGTCATTTTCTTAGCCAGGTTACTGGTATGCTGAAGTAGAGACCTTTTCTCTCCATTGAATGGACCGTGCATGATACTCCTGCTCCGATACAGAGAACGATGTCATTGTGCTTCACTTTATTGTCCCTTGCAGTTAGTGTGTTTCTCAGATCAGCGAGATTTCAGCATAGCTAAAGGCTCACATGATGGTTAGTTGTTGTTAGTGATAAGGTATGCTTTGCTAGACATGTGTAGTTTTTTAATATAATGTTCATAGGCATGTTCTTGACTGCATATATTATAAACATAAGTTTTATACACATTAGAAAATTTTTTAAATTCTTGGGACTGACTGTATTACAATTGCCTTATTGCGTGGTCTGGAAACCAACCTGCATTTTCTTCCAGTATCTGTAGTTTGTGCTGTTTTCCTGGAAGTGTGGGCAGGTGTCTGATAGAGAGGAAAACCACCTTACTTAGTTAAATTCAAGCCAAGCTCTTTCTTACTTTCTTATCGGGTGGATTCTGGAAAAGAAAGTTCCTGAACATACTTTGATGCCACACTCCCTGTGGACCAGACCACACTTTTAAGCATCAGCCTGTGTTGTGATTGGCTGAGTCTCTCCTTCTTTCCTTGCTCACCACTGCTGACCTCTGTACTGCCCTCCAGGGGAGCGCTAGTTCAACAGTACCCTAAGCAAGCTTTCTCTTCCCTCCAGTCCTAGAAAGTTGTGCAGGAAAGCAGAAAGGAAAGACCCCTACAGGTGGGCATTTGAGCTGGATGATTTGGGCTACAGGATCTGATGGATAATGTGAGTTTCAGAGTCAAGAATAGCCCTCAAGCCAGGGCATTCCTGCCTTGTGTCCCTTGGTCCCTGCTCTTCAAGAGGCAACTCCTCCTCTTTCCAAGGTCTTCAGTGTACCAAGCATGAAATCTTTCACTGTGATGACTTGGTCCTTGTGAAATGTCTAGGCCATGCTTTAAAGACCTTTTCGATGTTTGTGCTCTCCTAAGACTGAGGACGCAAATCTTTTCTCCAGCATGCTGGCCCTATATGAGAATGGCTCTCCCGACTGACAGGAAATGAAGTTTCCCACTGGCATCTTCCTCCATCCTTCTAGATAGATTTTCCCTGCCTCCTCTCTACCTCCAGCCCCTCAGTGTACCTGTAACACGTTCCCACACCTAGAGGTGGCTTCATAATACTCAGAGCTCATAGTGCCAGGCCCTCTCCCTCCTGCAATGTAGCTGTCCTATATATAGCTTTCTTCTCCAGAGCCCTAATAGATCATTCTCAAAACACAAAGGCAATAGCCACTGAAGCTAGCATGATTTCTCCTGGTCAAAATTTCTAATAATAATGATTATAATAGTGACAGGGTAAAATAGTGCTTTGAACCTCATGAGCACTGAATTAATATTGAGTTCATAGTGAAAGTATCTGTTGATTTTTGGTAGTTTGTGTGGACTTCCTTATTTAATCCTTGGAATAGCCAAATAGCATAGGTACTTTGGCTATACACACACATTGAAAATGTATAAGCTTAAGTCTCAAAACAGCAACACATCACTAGTTTAAGGGGGACTTTGTCTGCTTGTTATTGTTGTTTCGCTTGTGTTGGACATTGAACCAGGGCCTCGTCCCTGTGAGTTGAGGCATATGCTCTACCATTGAACCATATCCCCAGACCCAAAAATTCTTAACCTGGAAGATTCCAAGTGGTTTTAAGGGAATCTGTCATTGATCCCACCACGATATGCTTTGTATAAAAAAAAAACTGCATTTTCAGATTTGCATCGTTGCTCCCAACTCCCAGCAAAGCAAGCACTTCTGCTGGTATGTCAGCTCAGCCCCTCCCTCCCTTTCCAAGAACTGGTCTCTGAAGGAGCTTGCCTGGGGCTGGCATACCCTTCCAGCTGGACCAGAAACCCTACCACAGAAGAGCCAGCCCCTTGGACACGAGCTTCGACACAGACAAGCTGGTGTGTGGAGAGCGACTGGCAGAGTGATGGAGCTGGCTCTTGGTCAGAAGGAATGGCTCAGTGCATTGAGTTCAGCCTCCTCCTATAGAGCCAGAATCTAAAGCTGACACTGCAATGGCGATGAAGTCTTGTGTTTGTTCAGGGTGAGCTTTGGCTCTGCCACGCTTCTGGATCTCTGTATTATAGCATAGGATATTGTTGACCTAAGTAGAATAAGGCTTGTGCCTTGGTTCCTGGCATCGACTGCAGAAGATTAGCTTACTTTGACCAGCCCACAATCAGCCCTCACAGCTATCAAGAAAGACCACATAACTCCCAGAGAGTCTATAAGTAGATGCAAAACCACACGTGTTATTAGTCCTCATCTTGGACCGTATCATTATTAACATTGCTTTGGTTGAAAATGCGCCCCATCATATTGTTAAAATAGAGTTTCACCGCCTTTCAGTGACGAGAGTACGTCACTTTGAAGACATTTTCTGCACGAAAATGTTAAATCCCAAATACATTTTTTGGCCGACGAGTGGATTTTAATGGTCCGGCGTCAAAAACTGTAACTTAAATCCTCATAAAACTTAAATCAGTGTCCTGAGGGTTCTGCTAAATAGTTGCCTCTGAACAGCCTGAGATTCCTGCTCATTCCTAATCCTGAAGCAACATTGGCGTCTCTGAAGATGTCCAGGCTCTTCCCTTCGAGAAGAAAACAGTCTTGTCAGTATCCATTGACATCCGGTAGCTTCACTGGAGCCTCAGTGATGGTGTTGTGGCTAAGTGCTGCCTTTTCCTTCGCTCCCTCTTTTCCTTGGTGAGGAATCACCGTATCTACATGAGGTGCTGTCTCTGTAGAAACATTTCTTTCTTTCTTTCTTTCTTTCTTTCTTTCTTTCTTTCTTTCTTTTTTGGCTTTTTGGGTCACACCTGGCGATGCACAGGGGTTTCTCCTGGCTTTTGCACTCAGCTATTACTCCTGGTAGTGCTCAGGGGACCATATGGGATGCTGGGAATTGAACCTGGGTCGGCCACATAAAGGCAAATGCCCTACCCGTTGTACTATCACTCCAGCCCCTGTAGAAACATTTCTATCTGTACATTTCTGCATTTTGCTTTTTTTTTTCAAAGAAAGGTGCCAAGGGTGGGGGTGGGGGCAAGGTTCTGCAGATAACCACACCTAAAGGTGCAGACATCTGTGTCGTCAGACAGACAGACTGATGCCATCTCACTCAACTATAACATGGCTGCTGCATGCTTGAGGTTCCTGCACTTCCTTCCACCGAGAGGAGAACCCCAGGGCCCGTCGTAAGGCGGTGGTGCTCTCTGCAGAGCTTCCTCAGAAAGTGCCAGCTCTCGTTCACGTTTCCTGTATCGTATGCTCAGTGGTCTCCTGCTTTGAACACAAAGAGCCAGGCTGGCTTCCAGTAACACATGCTTCTGATATCAGATTAATTGGGGACAGGAAAACACAAAGAAGAATCCGCCCAACAGAAAACAGGCCAGAATGCCAGCCTGGAAGGCTTCCTGTTTGGTTTGGTTTTGTTTTACAAAATGGAAACGACTAACCCCACACTGAGCCTCCATGACTGGAATAATCCATGCCACCTCAAGGGAGAGTGCAAACTCTGCGAGCTGGCATCTGCTGCTCTTTGCTGGGGGTGGAACTAAATCCAGTGCTCTTTTCGGACTCCAAGAGATTTTGGAATGTAAAGGTTGAGTCTCAGAGCAAAGGTTTTTGAGAAAATGGGGGTGTCAGGGCAGATTTTTCTGACTATTAAAGAATATTGGCTTTCGATGTTTTAAGGAACTTTTTTTCCCTTTTTTGAATAGTATGGTATCATTTAAGGAGTGCTTTTATGTTCCTTATTTTTACATACATTTATTTTTTTTTCTTTTTGTTTTTGTTTGGGAACCATTCCTAGAAATACTCAAGGCTTGCTCCTAGCTCTGTGCTCAGGGACCACTCCTGGTGGACTCACGGAAATGGTGTCTATAACTGGCAACAAATTTTCCTTCTTGTTTAGTTAGCCCTATTTTAGCAGATTCCTATTTAGAAGATTCCTTATCTTCAGCGCATGGAGAGGGTTTTGACTTTTTGTTTGTTTTTGACTTTTTGTGTCACATCCGGTTAGGCTCAGGGGTTGCTCCTGGCTCTGCACTCAGGAATGACTTTTGGCGGTACTCAGGTACCCATATGGAATGCCGGGGATCGAACCCAGGTCAGCCACATACAAGGCAAATGCCCTCCCTCCCTGTACTGTCTGGGGAAGGGTCTTATCTGGCCCGCACACTCAGTACAGTGGGGCATACATGTCTGGAGGCATAGCTTAGTGCTGATTCACCCTGCTAGGTGCAAGGACTCCTTGAGATGTGCTGCCTTGTGCCTAAGATGGTCCCTAAGGCATTCTCCACCCAGTGAGGCATCAAGGGACAGCCTGGGAGACCCCAAAATTTGGGTGCAGTGTCACCATTGCTTATACCCAGAGCTCTCTCCTGAGCTTGGAAAGCTCTGCTTAAAATCAACAAAAACCTCCAAGAGAAAACCCAGGGTTACGGAAGACACAGGCTGTCCCTCTGACTTTAATCACCTGGTGACTTTCATGTCTGAACAATGCCAAAGGAAATAGGTCCACTCTGGTCCCAGGATTCTGCCAGTCACCCACATTGGGAAGGGGGAAGGCCTTTCAAGTCTAAATAAAGAGAAATTACCCCCACCTACCCACCCCAATGAATCTGTTGGAAAGCATGATGAAAATTTCTCATCTCTCCGTAAAGAGCACAGATGCCACATCACTGGGTGGCAGACATGTGTCTCTTATGATCTCTTGTTTCTTACAGGCCAGAGTCAAAAAATGTCCAACAGTATTAGGAAGGTATTTCCCTCTGAAATCCAGAATGCTCGTGCATTTAGAATGCTCTTCGGCCAAAAGTGTCTCATTGCAACCCTATCTATGGAGCCGAGGGCTGTATTGGGTGGGCAGAATCTACTGGTGAATACCAGTAACTTCAGCCCTATCAAAGAAGGTTAACAAGAATAGCATTGATATTGTCTTCTTGGTGGTATTGTGCAGGCCACAGACTAGTGTTGTAGCTTGGTCTCAAGGCCAAGCTAGTGTTGTAGCTTGGTCTCAAACCCACATTACCTACCAAGGCTCAGTTCATCAAGCAGACTCTGGGGTTAACTGGGCCTCCTTCACTTCATCTAACTCTTGACAGGCTACTAGGAAGCCAGTGGTTATTCTACCCCAGACTTCCGTTAATAGGTTTACTTGTCCTGACCTGACTTGAGAAAGTAATATGGTACACAAGTCACAACAAGAAGCGTGGGAGCCAGTGTAGCTGGATTTAATCCACTCTCATTTACCCATCCTCACCAAGGCTGCTGAGCATAATGGTGGCCAGGATCAGGTCACTTCAGAAGCAAGTCCCACCTTTGACTTTCAAAGGAGACAGCAACATAAGCGTTCCAAAGCACAGGTGCTTCAGTCGTCCATTGGGGTTCCAGCACTGGCATTCCCTGGTGTAGTTGGCCGTAGCAGGAACCACTGCAGCTGCAGCTTTTCTTGCGGTAACAGAACTGCCTCATCGGTGCCCACTGATCTGGACAGCCTGGCTTTTGGGGAGAGTCTGTGGAACTGAGGAGGAGTTGCTTTTCTTCTTCGTTGTTTGGAAAGTCACCTTTGAAGTCAATAGCAGAGTTGTTTCCGGATGCAAATGTTGAGGTCTCCGGCAGACGCTGACCACATCCGGGGGACACCCTCCCACTTGCTTTTCTAGTTTATTTTTAATCTAAACTAAGAGTAAAAATGCATATACACTCTCTCAGCTACAAATTGAAGCCAGGCTTTGTTTCAACATATTTATGGCATAGAGTAAGTAAAGTAAGTGGGGGTGGAAATAGGCTTAATATTTGGGCATTTTCTAGTAGTAATTGCAAATACCAGTTTAAAACTGAGGGTTACTCCCCACCTTCCTTTCCCTGTTTGTTATTGCGATCACATGCTTAGCTGTGGTGTTTACACTTTTGGTTGCTAACTTCACTATCACCAGGAGTCATATTCTCACGTGCGCGCGCGTGTGCGCACACACACACACACACACACACACACGCACACGCACGATTGCAAACACCTTGTAGTGGCACCAGGGATCACAAAAAGCAGTGCCATCAGAGTTCCCACTGGACAACATGTGGCAGTGCCAAGAATTGAGCTCTTGCCCTCTCATACCTATAAGGCAAAAGCTTTACCACTGAGTCAGCCTCAGGTGGCTGAGTGTTAAGATAAATCAAGGACTGGACAGAATGGTACTGGGATTATCATTTTTTTTAAACATACTAGAACTGGATTTTAACACTTAGGCTTACCAGAAAAGTGAGAAAAACACATTTTATAATTTATGAACCACTTGAAAATGGAAAACTGCTTGCAAATTTCTGACATCTCACTCCTTGACCAGACTTTAGTAGTCTGCCTTCATAGAGCTCTGAATTTCTCATTAGTAGTTCTAGCTTTCGAGAGATCTCAAAATTTCTCCTTGAAGGGAAGGGGGACACTATATTTAACTGAGGGATCCCCCAGCACCTTAGTGCAGAACAAGAGGACAATTCAAGTTTCTAGCCTGAGCCTGGGAAATGTGGGGGAAATGCTGTTTTTCTCAGATTAGCATCTAAAGACTTTAACTTACAGGGATTCTCCTGCTCATCTGGAAAATTAAACATGGGAGATGACCAGTGATACATTTTAAAGAGGAGATTGGTTTTACAAGATTCTAAAATATTAGAAAGCTCCTGGGTTTTATATAACGAGGTAAAGCACAAGCTTAGACAGACAAGTCAATGGAATAGAAGTAGATGCCAGGATAAGACACACTGGTTGTATGGTCGAGGAGAAAGAATCAGTGAAGGTGTAAAACAGTTGACTTAACGTCTAGAGGGGAAAAAAAATAGGGTCTCATGTTATACTATGGGCTTTAATAAGTTCCAGATGGTCTAAAGAGTTCATTTCTTAAATGAAAACAAAAGATATAGAAGAAAACTTAGGAGACTATTTTTCTGGTGCTGGGGCTTGCTAAGGGCTTACTCAGCATAAAAGCAATAAATTATATACATATAATACAAAGAGAATAAATGTACATACTTAATAAAGTGTTACAGTCAGCATATTTAAGACACATGAAAGTTGGCAAAAATATCTGAAACAATAGAATCATAGTTTATCATTAATATGTAGTTTTATAAATTCATAAGAAAAATGCCAGCAGAAAAAATAGTAGAGAAAAAATAGTGGCCAATACATGTATTTAAAAATAAGCCCTCCCTCACTGAAAATTTGGGAAATGCACATGACAATGAGACTATCTTTTCAACTTGTTTCAATTTCAAATTGTTATTGTCTGTTAAACATATCACCACAAAGCAATCCAGGTATTCCTTGGTTGGGAAGAAGAGAGAGAAGTGTTCCTTTAAGAGACTTCTGAGGGAGGAAAGAGTGGTACAAGTGAAACCCCAAGAAATTGAATATTAAGTTCTAAGTAATTTGATAGCACACATTTAAGCATGAAGGGTTCCAGAATGTTCTGGGGGTGGGGGGGAGTGATAGGAATAGCTTTTATCTTGATTGTGGCAGTGATTTCACATATAGATATCTATGTGATGCCAAAACTCATCGAATTAGATACGTTTAAGGGATAGCGTATTAAATCAAAGCATTTTTTCTTAATGAGGGGAAAAAATGCCCCTAACCATAGGCCAGCCAACCATCCTTATTCCAGAGAGAAAAAATTCAGACAAGCACATAAAAAGTATAAAGGTACGCTTCACAGCATAACTTCCTATTGCATGATAAAAGAGACTTAAGTTTCTAAACATCTAGGAATGGCTTAGTGTTGGCACATCCATGTAACTATCACTCGTCACAGGGTGAACATCATGCCTTCAGAAACACTGGATGACATAGGTGATGCTCAAAATATGACATCAGGTGAGGACAAAAGGATAACCAGTAGTGCTTCCAATGCTACCCTTATTAGGAAAACGAAGTACAGAAATGCAACTAAACTGAAACTCCTCAACATCTTTCTGCTCATGAGTTACACCTCTGGTGGGGTGAACTGCTCCTGATTTTTTTTCCTATTTTATTTTACAGTTATTAATTTTTAAAATAACATTTTCTTTGTCAACTTAGCACTGACCTACAATTTTGTGGCATTTCAGGAGTTCAGCTCTATTTATATTATGTGTATAGATGCCAGTGAGGTGTACCTCTAAGCAAATAGAAAATACCTCTCTCAGCTCTGGGATATAAAGAAACAGAAAGCAAACAACGAGTGGCAGAGTCACTGGAGATTTTGTCAGTAGAACTGAGCTATTATGAGAGGAAGAATTTGGCTGGGAGGGGCCCTTGAGGCACTAGTGGAGAAAAGCCAGCTCTCAGTGATGGGTGTGGTATTGGAATGATGTGTGCAAGAAAAGCATAATGAACAGTATTATAAGTCCCAGTACCTCAATAAATGTGAGAAAAATCAATTAATTTCCCAATCACTGTAGACGAATCATGATAAATGATTTTTTACTAATATTTGTAAATGGTTATTAATTACTAAATTTGGAAATGGTTACTAATTTTAGGGAAATTCTTAAATGGTCAGATGCAAAGTCCACAGGAAAGAGAGAAGTAGGTAGGCGGAGACGGAGCCCACTGTGTATGGTGCTTGCCTTTCGTGCACCTGACCTAGGTTACATCCCCCTGCACCACATATGGTCCCTGGAGCCCTTCCAGGAGTGATTCCTTAGCACAGATTCTGGACCAATCCCTGAGCACTACTGGATGTGCTTCTCTACCCTGAAGCTCCCGCTCCCTCCCCGCCCTCCCCCCACACCCCAACTGAAAGAGGCAACAGAAGCCATGTCTACTAGGTGGCGTGGTGTTGCTCAGGTCACAGGAAACTTATTTGTGTCCCCGATCTTCCAGATGTCCTTTCCTTCACACCAGCCACACTGACAGGGAAGGGGCAGATGAAGAGCAGCATTCTCTCTAGGTCAGCAGGAAATACTGCAGGTGGAATTCAAGACCCAACACTTTTGCCAGTCATTTCACCAGTCTAATGCTATCTCTCTCTAAATACTTCCAAACGCTTGTCAACTACTCTCCTTTGAATTTCTTCAAATTGCCTGACAAATTCTAGCCAACTGTCCTTTATCCTTCCTTTATCCACAGATCTAGTCTTTCTTTATACCCAGACAGACAAACACCCCCTCAGTGCCCTCCCCCGCCACACACACACCTCTTGAGGTATATTTTTCCTTTTTTTAAAATTGAATCACTATGAGATACAGTTACAAAACTTTCATGATTGAGTTTCAGTCATACAATGATCGAACAACCGTCCCTCCACCAGTGTACATTTCCCACTACTAATGTCCGCAGTATCCCTCCCGCCAACCTCACCCCAACCGACCCCCTGCCTCTATGGCAGACAATTTTCTTCTTGCTCTCTCTCTCTCTCTACTTTGGGGTATTGTGGCTTGCAATATAGATACTGAGAGACCATCATGTTTTGTCCTTCGTCTACTTTCAGCACACATCTTCCATCCTGAATGATCCCTCCAACCATCATTGACTTAGTGATCCCTTCTCTTTCTCTTGAGGTATATTTAAAAGCTATGAACTTGTGTGAAGTTATAGTCAGAAATACTAACATCCTATGACACTATATAACTCTTTAATAGTCTTGACATTTTTTAACTTAACACACCCCATCGAGGTAGCAATCAACTTCCAAGCCCAAATCCAGCTCCTCCTTTGGATTCAAACAGACACCGGACTATAATGGTTCCATGACAGATAGCAGCTCAGGGATCTTTTTATTGCCGTGTGACCATCCTGAGTCTGAAACCATTGGCTTTGCAGTAGCTGACCCACCTTCCTCCCACAAGACATCAGAGTATAAAGAGTAAATGTCAGCATCCAACCAGATGTGTTCTGCGCAGTAACTTCTACATCAGGGACAGAAGTTTCACTATGTGTCTTTTATTTGTTTTTAATTGAGTGATTACAGATGGCACCTAATAAAGTCTTCATGCTATGATATCTTGAGGTCATTGATTTATTAGGCTGGGTAGGTGTGGACACACGAATTCTGCTCAGCCTCCCTCATATTCCATGGCACAATTCTAAAGGAATGTTGAAAGGACCTTTGCTTGTTTGCTTTTCCTCTTGACTTATGAGGATCCTTTCTGAGACCTAAACACCAATATTATTCAGGAGTGGATTTTGGATTTTATGATTTTTTTTTAGTATAAACATATTTTCAACACCACCACTACCACCAAATTGAATTGCCAAAATAAAGGCCATGGACTTTTTTTTTTTTTGCATGGGTACTTGCCTTAATTTTCTCACTCCAGGTGAAAATCAATGATTCTGAACTTTTATAAAAATGAGCGTTAACTGTAACAAACTATTGGAAATCGCATGAGGAAATGGAACGTGGGATGGAGTGCCTTTTCTCTCTTTTGTCTTCAGACAACTACGTGCCTTTCTCCTCCTGGTTCTTTCCCACTTTGTTTAGAGTATTTGCAAAAGGCTCACATGCCAAGACTAGTTAAGAAGTCAGAGTCAGCACAACAGATGGGCAGGTGGTTAGCACCTGAGTGGCAGTTGGTACAGAAGGCAGAAGCGATGCAAGTTCTCAATGCATCAAGTATCTGCAACCTGGAGACAGATCAAGAGAGTCATCCAGGAAAAGATGACAGTGTTGGGGTGGAGGTGGTGAGAGTGAAGGGCACAGCCCAATATGTTGGACTGTGAATCCCGTTCTGCATCAGACCTCTCATTTAATCACCAGTGAAATCTCAGTTTTATAGTGAGCTATGCATAGGTCTTGCGCAGTCCTATTCTTGAGGACACCCTACATTTGAGAAGAGAGAACTCCAAAATTTCCATGGGAAAGTCAGCACAGAAAAGAGAAGGGTGTAGGGATGGATCTGATTTTCCTAACATCAGTTCATCATCATTGCTGAGTCTTGAGTTGTGTGACCCTTAATTTCAAATCGGGTCTCTTTGTATTTCCTTATATGAACAGCAAGTTGTGCCATCAGAAAGCAATCTGAATCGGTTTTGGTCATTTCTCAACCATTTCCTCACACTTTCTCCAACCTGAACTGTCCAGTTATTGTCATGATAGCGGGGCCTTTTGTGAAAAACTTGACTTAACTTCTCTATGTATTGCAGTCACAAATTATTTTGCAAACTTATTATTTACCCAGCCCAAGAAAAATGCAGCAACAGATAAAAAGGATAGAAAAGACATAGTGCTACCCAGATGGAACTTTGGGAAGACATAAGTATGTGAATCACTCAATGTATTTGACATTTAATATGTGATAATTAGTTCTATATTGTGTGGGATTGGTAAGAAAAAGACAGTTTGAGAATTTTATTTTGAGAAGTTTGATGTTCTAAAAACACATTTTGAGAAAGATGCTCGTTGTCAACACTAGTCATGGTTTTTGTAGTTAGCACATATTGGGCATTTACTGTATCCCCAGCACTTGTTGTTTTTGGGGGGAGCTTGTTTTTTTTTTCTTTTTAGGTCAGGTGATCACGATCACGACCATCCTGTTATTCGTCGATTGCTTCGAGCAAGCCCCAGTAACATCTCCTTCGTCCTAGCCCTGAGATTTTTAAAAAGTGCCATATTCAAGGCTCTTTCAGAGTTAGGAGAATGAGACCCATCATTGTTACTGGTATTTGGCATATTGGGTACGCCACGGGGAGTTTGCCAGACTCTGCAGTGTGGGCAGGTTACATTCAGTAGCCTGCCAGTTTGTCCAAAGTAGAAATGAGATAATAAGATGACGCAAATGCGGCCGCGTGCTTCCGGGAGCTGGGTTTTATAGTCTCTGGGTCTTGGCCGTTGATGGGATTACACGGCGCCAGGGGGCCAGTTGGTGGGTGTGACCCCTGCCTACTGGAATTTGGAGGATCTGGGTGGAGGATGCTCAGCCCCGATCCGAGCAGGCTTGGAGATCTCAGCCCCGGGACCCTCATGCCTTTGTTCCTCTGCCAGTACCTTCATGCGTGTGTAGAGTGGTCTCAGCATGGTGGTGGCTGGTTCTGAAGGTCTTCGGCTGCCGGAGCCCTGATCGAGGTGGGGAGGGAAACTCAACCTGCTCCCTCCAAGGGACCCTGACGAGGACAGCCAGGTGCGGGAGCAGGAGATTCTGTGCTGTTCTCTTCTGGGAGCTGGGTTTTATAGTCTCTGGGTCTTGGCCATTGATGGGATTACACGGCGCCAGGGGGTCAGTTGGTGGGTATGACCCCTGCCTACTGGAATTTGGGGGATCTGGGTGAATCTGAGTCAATCTAGCAGAATCTCCTGTCCCCACGCCTGGCTGTCCTCACTGGGGCTCCTGGGAGGGAGCAGGTTGAGTTTCCCTCCCTGCCCCGACCAGGGCTCTGGCAGCCGAAGACCTCCAGAACCAGCCACCACCATGCTGAGACCACTCTCCACATGCATGAAGGTACCGGCAGAGGAACAAAAGCATGTGGGTCACGGGGCTGAGATCTCCAAGCCTGCTCAGATCGGGGCTGAGAATCCTCCACCCTAGGTGAGGTGATGCTCTGGAATTACTCAGGAATTACTCCTGGCAGTGCTCAGGGGACCATTTCATGATCACAATCATCCTGTTGTTCGTCGATTGCCTCAAGCAGGTACCAGTAATGTCTCCTTCGTCCTAGCCCTGAGATTTTACAGTGCCATATTCAAGGCTCTTTCAGGGCTAGGAGAATGAGATCCATCATTGTTACTGGTATTTGGCATATTGGGTACGCCACGGGGAGTTTGCCAGACTCTGCAGTGTGGGCAAGTTACATTCGGTAGCCTGCCAAGTTGTCCAAAAGTAAGAATGAGATAATAAGATGTCTGGGAGCTGGGTTTTATAGTCTCTGGGTCTTGGCCATTGATGAGATTACACGGTGCCAGGGGGTCAGTTGGTGGGTGTGATCCCTGCCTACTGGAAGATGGAGAATCTGGGTGGAGGATGCTCAGCCCTGATCCAAGCAGTCTTGGAGATCTCAGCCCCAGGACCCGCATGCCTTTATTCCTCTGCTGGTACCTTCATACATGTGGAGAGTGGTCTCATCATGTTTGTGGCTGGTTCTGGAGGTCTTCGGCTGCCGGAGCTCTTCTCAGGGAGGGGAGGGAAACTCAACCAGCCCCCCTCCAAGGGGCCCCGGCTAGGACAGCAAGGCACGGGGGCAGGAGACTCTGCCCTGTTCTCTTCTGGGAGTTGGGTTTTGTAGTCTCTGGGTCTTGGCTGTTGATGTGATTTCACGGCCCCAGGGGGTCAGTTGGTGGGTGTGACCCCTGCCTACAGGAAGATGGAGGATCTGGGTGGAGGCTCTGGAATTACTTAGGAATTACTCCTGGCAGTGCTCAGGGGACCATTTAAGGCACCGGATCAAACCCAGGTTGGCTGCATGCAAGGCAAACACCCTACCCTATACTATCACTCAGGCTCCCTAGCACATTTTAAGCACATTTTAAGCTCTTTACATATGTCATTTCACTAACAAAAGTCTTATAAGGTACATATTATTATTATGCCTGTTTCACAGGTGAGGAAACTGTCAATTTAAAAAGCATTCCCAATTTTCCTGGGTCCTGGAACCGGTCACTGACAGAACCAGTACTCAAATTCAAGCCTGGGGTTTCAGATCCCCTTGCTTTGAATTACTCTCTGTAAAGAGCAAAGTTGGAAAAATGGAGCCAGGGTTATTACTAGAAGCTAGGTTTCTAAGAAACCTTACTCTGCTAAATTAGGAAGCCAGTGTTTCTGGAAAGTTTAGAAATTCTATTGAGATGATGTTCATTGATATTCTAGATGTGTTGCTTTGTTCTGTTTTTTTTTTTTTCTGGGAGAACAATTTCAGGAGTTGAAATGACTAAAATTGTCTGTTTTAATAAGCCACTTGCAGTGACCCGATCTGGTTAACAGTAAAGCCATTTGTTTGCATCTTGTCAACAACTTTGGCTTTCTTAAGGATTTTAATGAATTGGGGAGTGGAATTTAAGAAAGCAAACAGCCTAAGGAAAACCGCTTATTTTTCTAAAATAGCAAAGCAAAAAAAAAAATGGATATCCTTTCTAGTCTGGTTGCCGCAAATGTCTGTTAAAGTCTTAAAAATTCCGAGTACATGATTTATCATATAGAACAAAGAGATGATTAATGAGTATTTCTTTAAAAGCCTTTGGGGTGCGGGTGAGGAATCCTCTCAACATCATTCCAGTGTAGATTGGGAAAATGGTCTATAATATTTTCTCTGTTAAAATTATAGCAATATCTATTTACCAAGTAGTAAACTCAATTTCGTATTGACTCAGTCTTGTTAGCCTATTAAAACTTACTGGTTTTTAAAGTTTTTCACAAAACCTTTTAATACTTATGAATATCATAACAAAGAGCTATGAGCATTAATAATCTTGAAAGCAACTCATGCTAATATTTGGGGATTTCCCTCTCTTCTAATCCTATGATTCTTACTGTTATCCTCTTTGAATCTGGAGCACCAAGCTTATGGGTGTGTGTTTCTTTTTTTGTTTCTTCAGAGCAATTATGGAGATGGCTTTTAATGCTTCTGGCGTATGGCTGAAGTGCGGATGCCAACTTATTTCACCAGAGTTACATAAAATAGTCACTTGTATCTCTCCAGCCTAGGGATGAAATGCAGTTGTCATTTAGAATTGAAAGTGTGTTCTCTCATACACATCTTCCTGGATATAAAGTTAGGTGCCTCAATTGCGACCCATAATGTATCAAAGAATGGAAACTAAAGACCTCAGAGAATGTGCAGGGTCCTTAAATGTCTTCAGTAATCTGGGGTGCTCTCTTCATTAAGGCTTTCTGGTAGCCGAAGAGCACAGAAATCAGGGCTGGGTTTACTGGCAAGTTCAGATGGATAAACTTGATGGGCAAAAACACAGGAGTTGTCAGACTGAGCCCAGCCCTCATCTCTGCCATAGAATTCGTCTAAAATAAAGCCCAAGAAGTGGTGATGAAGTATCTCTAAAGTAGAATTTAATCATTTTTCAATAGAGATGGTATGAAGTACTTGAAGAGGACCTGCTTAGCAAGTGCCACACCTTTCTATGTTCAACCACAGCCTCTCCTTAGGTTCAGAGTATCTTGTACTAGAAACACACTAACATCATCTTTTAAAACTCTTGCAGTTCCAGATGCTCAGGGACCCAGGTCAGGGCAGAGATGCAAGAGTGGTACTGGCACTTCATGGGAAAACTGGTTGATACAGACTCTATTCTAAAATCTTACTCTTGAGGGTGAGGGGACAGAGAGGAGAAATGAGAGAGAACAGGGATGGCAGTGTTTTGTCTTGGCTGACTCCAGGTTCATCTTTGGTATGGCATGTTCCTCCCAAATACCACCAGGACTGACCCCTGAGCACAGGGTGTAGTCCCAACCATATCCAAGAAGAAACAAATAATCTCCTGCTATTTTAGCTGGCATTTAGTAGATGTCTTTGCAATTCCAGAGAGGAAGGTGGATAGTCAGGATAAAGGTCACCCAGAACAAACGTATCTAAGGCAAGAAGTAGGCCACCTTTCACAAAAGTATAGAAATGTGGTCACTTGGCATGATTCAGCCTGATGGTGCCGAGGGGCCCTTCCTATCTCTGTGCCCTTGGTGGGACTACAGGTGTCCTATTTGGTGCTGAGGATTCCCACCAGGGTCAGCTGTATATAAGGCAAACACTTGAACTCCTGTACTTGTGTGCCACCTCCCACCAAGAAGGAACATTTTCACACTGAACTCAGGACTCCTCATCTCTCTGCACAGGAACCCAGATTCCCCACAGAAAGCCCCAAGAAGCCTTTGTGAGGGGACTTGGTTGTTGGACTCAGAGCTGTAAGGAGTGGAGAGAGTCCTGCCAGCACGTTACCTCAGCACAGACCAAGTAAATAAATCATTTGGTGAAAGCTATTAGGGAGTAAAGGTTACTGACAGTCATAAATCAGCTGGCCAGCCTCTGGATGGATTTTATAGAATGTAACAGCAGTTCAAGAAAAAAAGGCTAATATTTCCTTAGCTGTGATTTGAAGAACAGGACTGTGACTAACAAGTTTCTATTATTGTGTCAAAATGAGATAAAAATATGGTATGGATTTAATGCCAATTCACTCATTCAATTTTACGCCGTTAGATGATGTTTTTTAGAATGCCATGACACTTCCTCCCATGCCCCAGTAGAGCTGAAATGTAATGGATCACAGCTTTCTCTGTGTTTATTCTTCTTCTTACATAGTTTTGGTTTTTCATTCTTTGAACATTTTTGAAGAATGTCTTAAATGTCATCCAGATTATCCTTTTGTGGGCCAGAGAGATAGTACAGAGGGTAGTGCACTTCCTGGCTTGTAGCCAATCCAGATTCGATTCCTGGCACCCACATATGGTCCTCTGAGCCTTGCCAAGAGTGATCACTAAGCACTGAGCTAGGAGTAAACCATCAGTACTGCTGGGTGTGGCAAAAAATGCCCCTAAACTTTTGCCCTACTCCTTCCAACCTGTCTTTAAATCACCTTCAAAGGTGAACTAATTCTGACAGAACCTAAATCTCGTATTGTTAAAATTTTAGCAATTCTTTTTTCATGTTTTTGAAAGTAACATTGGTGTCTATAACACTGGTTTTAGGTGTACAACCTCTGATTTCCACTTCTGCCGTGTGTGTGTACATATACATACTATGTATATATACTATGTATATATAATATATGTATATTATATATTGGGGCTACCCTTTCAGTATTATTCTCATTTCTTGATTGTTTCTAATGTCAGATGGCCTTTCCATCATTGGGCAGTTGTTTCTTTGTTAGTTTTCTCCTCAATTTTCTCCCACCATCAATTGTTAAAATCATTGATAACTTCTAAGATGAGGCGCCCCATTGCGCAATTTCAGATTTGAGTCTCATCCCAAAATTCCTGGAGCCTGGCTCCATCCTTCCATTGAACAAACATCACAGGATTCCTCAGTTTCTCACAATGTTTGGCCATGAAAAATCAGCTCAAGACAGCGATACAGCTACCCTGTGTGTAGCCAGCTGTTGATCCAACACCTACCAATATTCTCGCCATTTTTGTTCCCTATGGCAGAAATTTTTAAACTCCACCATTCTCATCAGGAGGCTAAAGTCCTCCTCTGCCTGAATAGAAACATCCCTCCCCTACAACTTCTTTCCAGTGCCACTTCTGTCCACAGAAGAGTCTGCTCAGAAACTTACAACTTCTATTGTCTACCATCTTTTATAGGAAGGTTCCACTTACAAATACAAATCTATGCTATCACCCAGATTCTTGAAAGCATATTCTGAAGGAACTTTTTCTTCCCAGATTTCACTTGTAAATTTTAATTATGTCTGTAAAATGTGTATAGTATGTAAGTGTTCATATCCAACATTTCCCATGGTTCATTAACATTGTAACCATGACATCCAAGACACTGCCTCAGGTGGTTTTGGCATTGGCTAGCTTGTCATGTCAGACCTTTCTTTAATAAAGAAATCGACCCCCCTCTTCCAGCCAAATAGGCAGTTTGCAACTTCTTCTCAATGTTCTATGGAGTTTGCTTAAAGCTAAAACTACTGGAATGTCTTCAGATACACAGTCTTATCATGCAGATGGTTGAAAATCTAAAAGGGATCAGAGAAAGAGATAGAGCTGTTAATTTTTATCCTTCAAATACCTGGTGCTACCAGAGCGCTAGGGGTTGCCTATATAAAATCAATTTAATTTTTTAATTTACTTTTATTAAAACACCATGATTCATGATGAATACTATACACCAGTCATTTCTGGTGTATAGTATTCCGACACCACCAGTGTGACCTTCCCTCCACCAGAGTTCCCAGTTTCCCTCCCAATCCCAACATGCCTGGAACATATTAGGCATGGAACATATTTCGTTCAGATTGCTTGCTCCAGCAAAACTTAAGGAACTGGCAGTAAATTTAATTTTAAAGTAATATTACAAACACTTTTCGGGACCCTCCTTCACTGCTGGTGGGAATGCCGGCTGGTCCAACCCTTTTGGAAAACAGTATGGACGACTCTCAAAAAATTAGAATTTGATCTGCCATTTGACCCAGCTATAGCACTCCTGGGAATATATCCCAGAGAGGCAAAAAGGTATAGTCGAAGTGACATCTGCAATTGTTTGTTCATTGCAGCACTCTTTACAATAGCCAGAATCTGGAAAAAACCTGAGTGCCCGAGAACAGATGACTGGTTAAAGAAACTTTGGTACATTTACACAATGGAGTACTATGTAGCTGTTAGAAAAGATGAAGTTATAAAATTTACATACAAGTGGTACTACATGGAAAGTATCATGTTAAGCGAAATGAGTCAGAAAGAGCGGGATAGACACAGAAAGATTGCATTCATCTGGGGAACATAAAGCAACAAAAAGGGAGAGTAACACCCAGGAATGGCTGAGATCAGTACCAGGAATTTTGCTCCATGAATGGAAGGCCAGCCACAGGCTCTAGGTGAAAAGGAAGCTCAGATAGAGAAGAGAGTACCAAATGAAGGGTGTTGTGAGGGCCCTCCCAGGGTGGGAGAAGCATGCTAAAAGTAGTCGATAGACCAAACATGGTTGCCACTCAAAGCCTCTCTTGCAAAACACAGTACCCAAAAGAAGAGAGAGAGAACAAGGGGGAATACTCTGCCACAGAGGCAGGATGGGACGGGGGGGGGGGGGGAATGAGTGTTGGGGGGGGATGCTGGGACCCATGGGGATGGATGACGGGCACTGGTGGAGGGATGGGCACTTGATCATTGTATAACTGAAACCCAAGCACAAAATTTGTAAGCCTATAACTGTACCTCATGGTTTTTCACTAATAAAAAAAGAAAAAAAAAGTAATATTACAAACACTTTCAGGGAAACAGACAGCATCCTTAGAACTTCAGTTCACACTTTCCTGACTTGAGAATGTTTATTTTGAGTTGCTCTTCTCATTACCCTAGCTTCTGAAGGCCTGGGCATGGTGAAATATCTCACTTATCTACTTCATGAACAGATCCTCTACCTTCAAAGCCCTTCAAGCATTTTTCAAAGTCTCTCCATGTTTAACATTCCAGAGAGAACATCCAAATTGCTGATTCTTGAGACCCAATGTTAGCTCATCAAGGCTAATTATTGTTAAGGAAATAGATAATAAAGTATATGCTGTTAAAGAAAATGTGCTTTTAATGAACTATAAAATGAAAAAGTTCCCTAGACTCTGTTATTCACTCAAATCATAGAATTCCAACATGAGAGGGTATTTTATCACTATCTTTATATTAATCCAACAGTGTACTTTATTAAGAATTTCTTGTGCCCCAGTGTTTTGCCAGAAACCGTTCTCCCATATTAAATGCAGTGCTATAATCTTTTCTATGCTCATAAGTTGGCAGATAAAGGCTCTTCAAAATTCATGTGCATTTTATTGAATAAATGAGGTTATAGAGACTGACATCATGCAACAGTCTAGAAAATATCTTATAATTTAGGAAAATATCACTACACAAATTTCAATACCTTAAAATTAAAGTGGTTGGAGCAGTATTACAGCCTTTAGAACATTTGCCTTGCATGAGGCCAACCCAGGTTCGATCCCCAGAATTCCATATGGTCCCCTGAGCACCACCAGGTATATTTCCTGAGTGCAAAGCCAGTAGTAAGCTATACTGGATATAGACAAAAAAATAATGTGTGTGTGTGTAAAAATTAAAGTAAATGGTATCTTAAAGTTGTCAGCATTGAAGTTATCAGCAATGACAAGAACATTCACTACCCAGCATCTAAAGTTGTATTTTAAGGGAGACGGTCAAAAAAGACACATGATACGATCACTTACAATCAAGGATGTTTATTTCATATTGTTTAGAGTCATAGAAACTGAAAAACAACTCAATTATCTAACAGAAACAAACTGGTTATGTGACCTATTAGAGCTCCCATAAAATAACACCCATACATTGCGGAATATGAGTTGGAATAATGCTATAGGCAAGGGCTTGCGATCAGTTAAAAGAACAGAATACTACATAAACAGTATATTAGAAATCTGAGTCAGACTTCACCACTGACTCGATAAAAATTACCAACTCCATACAATAAATGTGGCTTGATTTAAAGTCATTTTATGTTTTTAAATCTCTTCTCCTAAATTTTACCATCTCTATGTTTACTAAGGTGCATGCGTGTGTGTGTGTGTGTGTGTGTGTGTGTGTGGTGTTTATAGTATAGGTCTAATTATTTTATATCATAACCAGAAGTCATCAGGTCAGGTTACTCTTGTTTTTCTTCAAATAAACCCATTTGATCAGGATACCTTTATCAGGCATTAACAAGAGCCCCCATACTATGATTTCAAATAAAATAACAACATACAAAAGTAATAAAACATTTCTCAATAAGTATTTTAGATAAAAATGAATTTACAACAAAAATAGACTTTTATTAATATTGCCGCAAAACAACTTCTAATAATTCCCCCACTGACTAGAGGGCAGAGATATTTTAGACAAAAATATCTGTCATGAAAATACATACATCTTTCTCTTATTACGATCCTCAGACATATGGAAGAATTATGTTTTAGTTGAGTTTTAGTTTGAGGTCACCCTCAGCGGTACTCGGAGCTTACTCCTGGCTCTGAGCTCATGGATCACTTCTGTTGGTTCTTGGGGGATCATATGTGGGGCGGGGGATGACACCAGGGCTGGCTGCATGCAGAGCAAACACCGTAAGCTCTGCATTCTCCCTCCTGCCCAATGGCAATGTTTTAGAGGCAAAATACTAAATTAAGAAAATTTAATAATGTTTTTAAGAGATTTAAAAACAGCACTGTAGCACTGTTCTCCGGTTGTTCATCGATTTGCTTGAGCGGGCACCAGTAACGTCTCACAACAAATTGTTACTGTTTTTGGCATATTTAATATGTCACAGGGAGCTTGCCAGGCTTTGCCGTGTGGATGAGATATTTTCAGTAGCTTGCCAGGCTCTCTGAGAGGGGTGGAGAAATCGAACCCGGGTAGGCCATGTTGGCCGCGTGCAAGGCAAATGCCTTACCCGCTGTGCTATTGCTAAATTGAGAAAAGTGTGCTTGTAAAATTGTAAAACTATAATTTTTCAAAGAAATAGATTGGCTTTTTTGTGTGTGTGATTTGGATAACAATGTCACAGTTGGGGAGAAGAGAAAGGAGTAATTTGCCTTTGCCTATGAACCAGGTCATATGGGGGAGGTTGAGTCAGCCAAATGGAATAGGGACATTCAGGCAGTCCCTAGAGTGATTACTGACAGATAATGCATGTCTGAGCAGAAAGGGATTATGCTTTTTCCAGACCTGCTCCATCTCTCCCTGCTTGTGAGAACCTCAGTGTGATTGGTCAACTGTGGCAGGGTTAGCTGGGGGACTTAGTCAAAATCACAGGTGCAAGGATCCTATGTGATGACCTCTGTGGGTATGGCCTTCCCAGGGGATTGTTCGTCCAGCATTAAGTTTGAACACCAACTCCAGCCCAAGGACACAGATATGGCCCTCGGTGCCCTTCTTGGCCGGTCCTTCTTCCTACCGAACAGTGAAGCAGGGATTCTTAGTTTGCCTGGAAAGTTCCTGGACAGGTTCTCCATGTTTCTCTTCTAATATTGTCCCAGGTCAAATGGTTTTATTCCTGAGCCTGTGGGTCCGAGAGTCTTGTATGGAAGATGATTTACACACCACCTACAGATGCTTAAAGAAACAAGGATTTATTGTCCAGTTTAAATAGATGGTTCTAGGTCCTCCCCCCCCCACCCCCCGCCATGTCCAGGTATCACTCTTTTTTTAGCTCTTTGTTTTGGGAGCTAAACCTGGTGGTGTTCAGGGCTTAGTTCTGGCTCTGTGTTCAAGGATCACTCCAAGATGGTCAGGGGACCATATGTGGCGCCAGGGATCGAACCCATGTCAGCTGTCCTATCTCTCCAGCCCCCAAGTCTCTCTGTTTTTGACCCATGGATGTCTTTCAGTGTCCATTTGCCGTGTGTGTGTGTGTGTGTGTGTGTGTGTGTGTGTGTGTGTGTGTGTTGGCCTTGTGCAGTTCCGGTTCAGTGCATGGTGTCCAGGTCTGAGGTCTGCAGCTGGAACCCTGGAACCCACGTCCCCTTGATGGGGTTTGCTGCTCTGGAGTCTGTTGCTGGATCTCTCTGAGGCCATAGTTCAACGACCTTTGACCCCTGAGCTTTTCTTGCTCTCTATTCATGTGCTGCATGAGTGAGAACTGCGACATTCCTGCCATCCACCAGGGGAGCAGGTGAAGGACCAAGGAGAGAACAGAGACTTGCCTCAGCTGTGCTCCCTTGGCAAAACTCATTGCTCTTCACCCCCTGGTGTTTTCATAGTTCTCAGCCCATGACCATGCATACCTGGGTGGGTGGGTGAGAACCACGGTTTTCCTACTGCCGATCAGGAGGCAGGGGAGGGGCAAAGAGAGAGGATGTGTGGCTTGGGGCTCCATTTATCTATTATTTTCCATCCCATGATCAGTTTTGACTGGCTGCCTTTTCTGCAGGGGAAGATTCACGATCACGATCATCCTGTTGTTCGTCGATTTCCTCGAGCAGGCCCCAGTAACGTCTCCTTATTCCTAGCCCTGAGATTTTAAAAGAGCCATTTTAATGCTCTTTCAGGATTAGGAGAATGAGACACATCATTGTTACTGGTATTTGGCATATTGAGTACGACACGGGAAGTTTGCCAGACTCTGCCGTGCGGGCAGGATACTTTTGGTAGCCTGCCAGGTTCTCCAAACAGGGGAATATTCAAAAGGACCAATTAGGGGGCTGGAGAGATAGCACAACGGGTAGGGCGTTTGCCTTGCACGCGGCCGACCGGGGTTTGATTTCCAGCATCCCATATGGTCCCCTGAGCACCGCCAGGAGTAACTTCTGAGTGCAGAGCCAGGAGTAACCCCTGTGCATCACCAGGTGTGACCCAAAAAGCAAAAAAAAAAAAAGGACCAATTAAATTAACTAGATTATCTCACGCCTCTCCCCTCCACTTCCACTGTAATATTCGCTCTTCCTCGAGAAAGGAGGCTGCAATTTCAGCGGTCTGGTCTCCTACTCCCTGGATGTATGCTGCATGTTTAGCAGGAGCTCGGTGCAATCCAGGGCCTGGAAGGCAAAGGGTTTGAAGCCCAGACTGGTGCTGGAACCACCCCAGCTTGGCCCATTGACCTGGAGGCTTTCTGGGGCAGCACCACCTCTGGAGTCAACAAAGCCGGAAATGCATGTTTCCTAAGGGCTAGTGACCTGCTTTCTTGCCCACAAGGACAGTGTCCTATCCTCGCGGGTAGCCCACCCCACATAACTCAGTTACTTTTCTTCCTGACTCCTTTTCTGGTGCTCCTGGTTCCAGAAATTCAGACAAAAATCAGCCAGAGAGAGAGAGGGGTGGCGGGGGGGGGGGGGGCGGGTTGTTAAGACACTTTCTTGGATCAAAGCAATAGTGCAGTGGGTAGGACATTTGCCTAGTACTCAGCTGACCCGGGTTCTATTCCCAGCATCCCATATGGTCCCCCAAGTACTGCCAGGAGTAATTCCTGAGTGCAGAGCCAGGAGTAACCCCTGAGCATCGCTGGGTGTGACCAAAAAAAAAGACACTTTCTATGTGGCCGACCCTGATTTTATCTTGAGCACCTCATGTGCTCCCCTGAGCATCACCAGAAGTTTTCCCTGAGCACAGTGGGGTGTGGTCCAAGCCCCACCTACCCGAGCTCCCCCACCCCAAATCAGACCCCATTGCAGGTATTAGACAAACTTCTTTCTGTTTTCACCCAAGAGCTTGCACACTCATGGCATTTTAAAATAAACAGCAAACGCCGTCACTTTCACTTGGGGACATGGAGCCAAGGTTCTTTTGACATTGAAAGGGAGCTGTATAATTTTTAAATTATTTCTATTTCCAGATCTGAGAAGAAGTTTGGGGGTGGTGGTGGTGGAGGGGGGTAGGTGGTGAGAGAGAAAAAAGGCATCTCTCTGTTGACGTTACCAACCCCAAGCCCCGAGTCAGCCATAAAACGCTTTTTTGTTCTTTTCTCCTCTAATGGCCATGCCTCCAAGAAGCTGGCCTTCGCGTGCTATCCATCACAAGTGGCAACTCAAAGGCGGGCGCGCTCCGCCCTACTCAGGGCTGCGTACCCCCCAGGCAGGGCACACACTCACATGTTCATTTCCGGTAGGGCAGCAGTGACCGAGCAGCCTGTTTGAACCACACGGCCTCCCCATTACAGTTCAGGAAATGAGTTGACTCTGTCCGTGACACACATCAGCATCACGCAGTGCAGGTAACAGCCCTGCATTGCTCACCCACCGTGCAGAACACCCAGAGGAGAGCCCCAGCGCCTCCCACCTGTGCCTGGAATTAATTTCACACCTGAGGCTCGCTCACTTGGCGGGTCTGTTCTCATGCGTGCTGGAAACTTCCTGGGAGGTAGTGCTGGGGGTAGGTCGGGGAGGGAGACACGGGACCGTCTCACCTGAAATGAGTTGAAGCGACGCTTTTGCAGACTGTCTTAAAACCACAGGGTCTCACGCAAGGGGATTGACTCCCAGCTCTCTCGGCCTGGACAACTCCTGTCTGGTGGACCATGTTGATTCCTTGCATGGCCACGTTTGGCTGTGCTTCGGGTTGCTATTAAACTCAGACTCGTTTCTTGCACCTCATCTGGGCTGGACCAGGTTCAAACCAGTGCAGATTGTTGAGAAAAGGGTGGGGGGGGGCGGTGGAGGAGTTCAGCTGGGATAAAGGGCGCACACTCAGATCGAGCAACCATGGCCAAAAGCATCCCAGTGCCGGCACCCTCCCCCCCACCAACACACACACACGCACACACACACGCACACACACACACCTCGAGCTGCTGGTGTGGTATTCTTCTTTTGCCCATAGGTAACCGTCTCAGAGGTCATAAAGGAAAGCCCGCGTCGTCCCATGCAGCAGCTGGGTTTACACAGTGTCCCCCCCCAGTGTTTGTTTTGGCCTCTGCTCACGGGTACATCGTTTTTCCATTATGCGTGTTTGACAGATCAAGAGAGGTGGGGAAGAGGGACTTCGTGGGGCAGGTCTGTGATTTCCCTTTTATTTACATTAAAGGGATTTTGCAGGGTTCTGAAGATCCTGGGGCCGTCCAAACAGCCTGTCAGTGCCGCAGACAAGAGCCTGTTGCTTTGGCACGAGCGTCCAGCTCGTGGGCAGGGAAACACGATCGAGTCCTGGGTTTGCGATCATCTTGGGAGCACTGTGCCTCTGGCTGCTCAGTCTTGCAAGCAGATGGGTTGCGGGGAAATTCTGTTTGTCTTCACGCTCTAGAGAAACTCCCGGTTTGCTCAGGAGTTCCTTGGGAAGAGCTGTGAGTTGAGGGAGCAGGCCCACGTTCGTGTTCTGTGCATGTGTAGGGTGTGCTCGGCGCTGTGGATGTGTATTTCCAAGGAAGTGATAGAATGTTCTTTGCAGTTCTTGCCCCAGACGAACTTTCTGAGGATACTGCCAATAGCCTGACCTTCAGGCTTCTCTACCTGCCAGCCTTCAAGACTGCCCACACAAGAGTAAGAAGCTTGCCTTACATGTGGCTGACTACCACCAGGAGTCACTCCTGAGCACAGAGCCAGAAACAGCCCCTGCTACCACAGGGTACTCCTAGCCAAAAAAGGTCTGATCAAAGAATTCGCATTTTCAGTTACATCCACAGACAAGCCCTGTGCTCTCAAGTGCTTGTAATCAGAGTGAGGGTTTTACTTCTTGAGGAAAATTTATGCCTTTTAAAAATACCGAAACTGGTACTGTTCACAATAGCCAGAATCTGGAAACAACCCGAGTGCCCAGGAACAGACAACTGGTTAAAGAAACTTTGGTACACCTACACAATGGAATACTATACAGCTGTTAGGAAAGATGAAGTTTTGAAATGTGCTTATAATAAGTGGATGGTCATGGAGAATATCATGCTAAGTGAAATGAGTAAGAAAGAAAGGGACAGACCTAGAATGACTGCACTCATTTGTGGAATAGAAAATAACATAATATGAGACTGACACCCAAGGACAGTAGAGACAGGGCCAGGAATATTGCCCCATAGTTGGCAGCCTGCCTCATGAGCTGGGGGAGAAGGCAGCTGGAATATTGAAAGGATCACAAAGTCAATGATGGTTGGAGGAATCATTAGGGATGGGAGATGTGTGCTCAAAGTAGATAAAGGACCAAACGTGATGGCCTCTCAGTATCTATATTGCAAACCATAATACCCAAAAGTAGAGAGAGAGTAACGGTCACCGTCCTCTCGTTGTTCATCAATTTGCTCAAGTGGGCCCAGTAACATCTCCATCGTAAGACTTGTTGTTACTGTGTTTGGCATATCGAATACGTTACGGGGAGCTTGCCAGGCTTTGCCGTGCGGGCGAGATACTCTCGGTAGCTTGCTGGGCTCTCCGAGAGGGCCGGAGGAATCGAACTCGGGTCAGCCATGTTGCCTGCATGCAAGGCAAACTCCCTACCCGCTGTGCTATCGCTCCAGCCCAGAGAGAGAGTACGGGGGAAATTGTCTGCCATAGAGACAGGAGAAGAGTTGGAAGGGGGGGGGGGTGCGTATACTGGGGACATTGGTGGTGGAGAATGTGCACTGGTGGAGGAATGGGTGTTCGATCATTGTCTGACTGAAACTCAAACATGAAAGTTTTGTAACTGTATCTCAAGGTGATTCGATTAAAAAAAATAATGAAATTGGGACTGGCGCCATAGTATAGTAGAGAGGGCATTTGCCTTGCATGCAGCAACCCAGGTTTAATTCTTGGTGCCCTATATGGTACCTCGAACCCATTGGAGTCATCCCTGAGCACAGAGCCAGGAGTATCCCTGAGCACTGCCGGGGATACTAAACCAAATTAATGGCTCCTAAACCAAATTAATACATAAAATTAAAATACAGAACTTGATGGCACATGAACTAATTGAACAGTATAAAGCAACATTAAGCCCTTTGGTCTTGATAGAGTTATTATTTCTTTGCTCATGACTGCAGGCATCATAAAGTCATTAGGTTTCAGTGACTATTATATGTCCTTCTGCAGATATATTTATGTTTATGACACATGGCCCTTATCATGATATTTCATAAGCTTTGCTAAGAGTATGTAAGCCATTGGTCACATGTCAAGGCTTCTCCAGTCACGTGACTAAGAAAAGCAAATGGAAGGTCACCATCAGGTGACCCTTGACCCTGAACTACCAGCCTACCCTAAAGAGATTAGATTTCTTAATGACGCTCAATTAAGGAATAAATTGAGGAAAACAGCATAGGTAAAGTTGATATCCAGAGTTACCCTATGGGTTAATCCAGCTTCACAGATTAATTTAACATACACATTTCAGATCAATGCACTTTCATGGAGGGTCATTATATACAGGCTATGGAGGGTATAGGCAACAAATCATAGATATGTAGGCAACAAATCATAGAGGGATATATATATATATATATATATATATATATATATCAGAGAGTCCAGCAACCTACCAAGAGTATCCCACCCTCATGGCAGATCCTGGCAAGCTACCCATGGCATATTCAATATGCCAAAAACAGTAACAATAATGTGTCTCATTCCCCTGACCCAGAAGGAGTCTCCAATATGGCAGCATTGGGAAAGACAAGTAAGGAGAGGCTGCTAAAATCTCAGGGCTGGGACGAACGGAGACATTACTGGCGCCTGCTCAAGTAAATCGATGAACAATGGGATGACAGTGATGACAGTGATGATGGAGGATGTGATGGGTATGGAAAGGCATGTGATGTGATCCTAAACATATAAAAAACATCCTCACTTTTTTTTCCTTTTTTTCTTTTTGGGTCATACCCGGTGATGCTCAGGGGTTAGTCCTGGCTCTGCATTCAGGAATTGCTCCTGGCAGTGTGCAGGGGACCATATGGGATGCTGGGAATTGAACCCAGGTCAGCCACGTGCAAGGCAAACGCCCTACCTGCTGTGCTCTCCTCCAGCCCCCTAAAAGACATCCTCACTTCTTATCAGAACTCTTTTGCTGACTTGCACATTCCTCACACCTTCCCATATTTACCAAAGCCTTCATTCCCCTTGACTTGAACACTCAACCCTTCTGTTCAACCAATCCCCTTCATACCAGAAAGGATACAGGGAAAGGAGAAGTGGGTGGTCACAGATCCTCCTTACTCAGGAAATTCACCGTCCATACTGTAGGAAATAGGTGTGAGGCGGGAACCAGGAGCTCGCTTCCTCATCTCAGGCCTCCACCCCCTGAACATGCTACATCTTGTCTGACCTGTGTCCCCCCGGCCCTTGGGATTGGCATGTTACATGGACGTTATGGGACTTGCTATGGGGAAGTGTGAGGTATTGAGGTTCCAGGTGAAATTAATCCACATAGTTCTTTGCACATAAAGGGACTGATTTTCTTCTGTGAGAGAAGAAGGTGAGGGGCTTGAGTTGTTTAAAGCACTAACAGCTTCAATAATGCCGAAAGTGACTCCTCCCAGCTTCCTCCTGATCTCAGTGATTCCTGGTTTTCCCCTCCAGCAGCATGGGATGATCCAGGACAGATTTGTATGTTGTTTTTTTGTTATTATTATTATTATTATTATTATTTGCTTTTTGGGTCACACCCGGTGATGCACAGGGGTTATTCCCAGTTCATGCACTCAGGAGTTACTCCTGGCAGTGCTCAGGGGACCATATGGGATGCTGGGAATACAACCCCGGTTGGCCGTATGCAAGGCAAATACCCTACCCACTGTACTATCGCTCGAGCCCCCAGATTTGTATGTTATCAGGTCTCAGCAATACACAATAGATACCTGGTCCAGAGGTAACTGAGCCAAGTTCAAGTTCACTCCCTGGCACCGCATATGGTCCCCTGGCCATCACTAGTACAGAACCAGGAATAACCCCTGAGCACTGCCAGGTTTGACCCAAATCACCCCAAATAAAATAAAATAAATAAAAAATAACTAAAATTAATTAATTGATTAAATGAGTCAGGGCCACAGGGACCCCAGCGTCTGTTCCTCCCCCCTTCAGGTAACCAAGTGTCTAGGCACTTGGAAGAGTCCATACCACTAGCAGGTCCCCAGGGAGGCGCAGTCTTCATCCTGCTATTCAGGGTAAAAAGGTACGAGGTTGATAAGCGCTTTTCTTCCTGACGGATCATTTGCCAGCTCAAAAGCAGGGCTTCGTTTCAGGAAATTTTCTACAAGTGTCATGAAATTAATGAATGGGATTATTTGGCCAGTCCTTCAAAGCAAGTAAGAAAAATGGAAACAAGAAAAATCAAAAGCTCCCAGAAACTCCAGTTTCTCTTGGCCAAAATGTATTTTTGAATTAAAGGAGAGGGGCAGAGACGCCACAGGGTCAGAGCCATCGTTCCAAGAGAGCGACTGTAAAACTAAACTCCCCTGGCATTTATAGACCCCTGGGAGCAGAAAATGCTCAGATGTGAGGATGGATTGTTTCCTGCTAAGGATACAGCATGCGTGGGTGTCTTGGGAATGTCCTAGTAAGTCACTGCTGTGTCTTAAGATACTCAGATAGTGCCTTTGTCCCCATTTGCCTTTGTCTGCACCTCCCGGACACAGCCAAGCCACCTTCAGGTCCAACACCCTCCTCCTGCTGTTGGTTTCTTTTGTTGACTCAAACAGCATGTATGGTGGGTGGTTTCTGCACAGTTTTCCCAGATTCTGAGCTACTAAAATGCAAAAATAATGGGGTATTGCCTCTAACCTAACCCAATAGGTCCTTTTTTGGAGAACAGCTGAATAGAGATTAGTGGGGATGATTTAAAAAATAAAAAATACAGGGAAACTCTTAAAGAAGTTGTTAGTGCTTCGATAAATATTTGCAGAAAAAGAGGAAGGTGGAGTCAGAGCTATAGTATAGTGGGTAGAGCATTTGCCTTGCACACGGCTCACCAGGGTTTGATCCCCAACATTCCAGTTGGTCACCCAAGCACCACCTGGAATAATTCCTGAGTGCAGAGCCAAGAGTAACCCCAGAACAAAAAAAAAAAGAAAGAAAAAGAGGAAGGTGACATTAGATACATGAATTAAGTTTGACAAAAAGCCCTTATGTTTGCAAAAATCCAGAATTTCAAAACCTCTAAAGCAGAGCAATAAAACTCAAATTTCTATGGCACATGAAGAATAAATAGGCACATAGGCCCCACATCGGAGAGCACCGGTCATTCTAGGAGGGGACAGCCACACTCCCAAAGAATGTTGGCCGACTTTGAAAGAAGCCAGAAGTCCAGACTTCCATGTGAAATCGACCAAGTCTAACAGCAACGGAGTCAGTTTCTAAAATTAAATTCCATGTGGCCAAATAGCCCATGTCTGCCACTCAGATCTGCCTGCCTTCTTGCCATGCTGCCTTCCTGGGGAGGCTCTGTCACGGGCTCTTCCTTCTGAAAGAGCAGTGGGCACATGAGGTCCAAGCCCCTTGAGGTCATCTCATAAGTTGCTGCATTTTCCAAAAGATGTACCTACATGCAAAGCTTCCTTTTTGCATGGTTTTGTACCAGAGTCTGCCCACCTGGTAACGGCCACCTCATTCTCCCCAGGGATGCTAATAATAAGTCCAGTTTTTAAAGCATGATTGTTTCGTGCCTGAAATAACAGCTTCCTCTAGAACTGCTATTATAGCAATCTGGAAAGAGACCGATTCCATAGTTCACGTCGCTTTGTTATATTTGGAGGGAAAGTCTGGCATTTTACAAAAATGTGGGAGACTTAGCAATGGAATGACTTTTCCATAGCACCAGTTATTGTACAGCAAGACACATAGCCATATGTCTTTGAAATATGATTTTAAAAAATTCTCTACTAACTATACAAAGCAAATTGCCCTCTAGTCTTTCATTATGAAGGTGCTCTTTTTCTATTGGCATACAAAAGGTTGACTTCTTGCGCCAACTCGTAGTAAGGGGAAACTCCACTGCACAGAGATCGAGACCATGTACTACTCTGCTCTGTCACGCTTATCTGTATAACCTTAGGTTACTCATCTCAAAGCTTGTTTCTCCAGCTGCAAAACAGGGGTCATGACCCCTTGCAAGATTATTGGATATATTAAATAAAATTATACAGATGGGGAGAAACCAAGGCAGCAATAAGTATTCTCCATCTCCATCGATATTGGTTGAATCAAACCTCTGCTTCACCTCTTACACACACACACACACACACACACACACACACACACACACACAATTCCTATTTCTGACCATGACATAACCTTTAAGCAACAAAGACCATCCTACTAAAATTTCCTTCCTACTAAATTTCTTCTTGTATGAGGAAAGTACCCCCCAAAGCTGTCACTGTTTTATGTGAGCTTTCAGTTTTGTGTCCCTATAGTTTGAAAATGAAAAGCTGGACGGATGGATAATCCCACTGAGCAGTAAAGGAGCAGGTAGGGTAAGAAGGGAAGGCTGAAAAGTACTACAGGGAAGGAAGACCATATATAGAGAATTGGAGGGACCATTGAGAAGACCAGGACACTTTGGGAAAGATTAGAGATGTCATGGAGATAGGAGAGGGAGCACGTGGCTAGAATTTCTGTCAGGTCATGTTAACAAGTCATGGAAATTCCAAAGGAATGCCATTGAGTTCTCCACAAGGAAGCAAGAGTTGTTGTAATAGTCTTAGGAGTCCAAAGCCTGGGTTGTGATGAATTAACTCGGTCAAGTGTGTACATTGGAAATTTGGTGATAACCAATTGGACTACGCTTCTGGAAGTTTGGTTAGAATGGAGAAGGGAGGAAGAGAAAAGACAAGGTGCATAGAGACAAAGGTGTTCCTTAAGAAAACAGAGACTTGGACACATTTGGATTTGGGTAGGAAATCCCACTTTTGAAGGAGAGGTATACACATGAAGGGGGGAAAAGGTAGATATAGTGAGAGAGAGGATGTTTGGAGCAAGTATTGGGGATTTTTTTACATATTTTTTTTAATTATTGAATCATTGTGAGATAGAGAGTTACAAAGCTTCTCATGGTCGGATTTCAGTCATACAGTGTTCCAGCACCCGTCCCTCCACCAGTGTAATTTCCCACCACCAGTGTCCCCAGTTTCCCTCCCCCTGACCACCATCAGCCTGTCCGGTCGCAAATAATCTCTCAATTTCAAACTGAATTTTTTTTGGTCGAATTTCTGTTTACTGTTGCTAACTAGAAACACACATTTAAATCAAGTTAAATAAAGCACCCAGTCTGCGAAACTCTCCAGATGGTGATGATTGTGTGAGTTTTCAAGGACTGTGGGTATTGATTTTTCTGATTGGAACTATACAGGACCTGGTCCATTTTCTTTTTAATCAATCTTTTTCTTCCTTTGAATTATAAACAATTCACCATTTCCTTTTAAATGCCTTATTATTCCCCAGAAGATCTTTTCCTAGTCTGGACTTTCTGGTCAACACGAGTAGGAGACCCTTTGGCCTAGGTTTTGGCCACCTTTATCTCAGTGTCCCGGCTGAGAAATGGGCAAAGCACAATGAAAAGGTTCCCGACCTTTCTGCAGCTGAAACAACAGAGCAAAGGCACTGCGGTCGATTATCCTTTGGACCTTTCTAGCTCTGCGACTTCCCAGCTGCTGATCTGACCATCTCAGAGTCTTGCCCAACCTCAACGTCTGTATCTATAATGCAATTCTCCCACAAAGCAGTTATTGTGAGGATTAAATACAAGAATGCTACTAGTGCTTATTTTAGTGCTGGTATATCATAGCCATCCCCACCACAAATAATCAGGTTCAATGGGAACTGTCCCTATCTCTTAACAAATCAGTTAACGAATAATATGCATCTATCCTCGTTCTTTTCACTTATGCTTTCATGACCCGCTATCACTTAAGGCAGAGCGGGTAACCTGCTCTACCGTCACTCTGCCATCCAGACATAGAGAAGACCATAGAGGGAAGAGAGTTGATTGTTTAAACTAGATGCAACTTCGTGGCAGCTGGCCCAGTAATCTCACAATCAAAGAGGAACATATATAAATCCACCATACAACTTTTTATTTTCATCTTCATGAAATTTTATTGATGATATTAAAAACCTTTATAGCAAGTCATCTTAATCCATTTTGTATACCAACATTGTAATTTATTTAAGAATTTATCTAAGAATTTGCCTTGTTTTTTTCCTTTTACATTTTAATTTAATTTTTTTTAGAATTTGGCTTGTTCTACATTAAAAATTCAATGGGGTCTTTTCTAGGATGGCTCTGTTGTCACTGATTGTACTCACGTGGTTTGTTTATGGGTTTTTGTTTGTTTGTTTGTTTTACAAGATGGTTCTTCTTGAATGTTAAGACAAAGAACTTGGAGACCCTACAGGTCATAAATTATTTCTTTACAAAGATCTGGGTTCTTTATACCTCTTGTATTTTCCACTAAAATGAGCTATCCACATGTGGGGTAGGCCACATACAGCTATGCCAGGAACTAGTAAACCCCTCGCCTTTCATAAGATATAACTTTTATGTTATATCTAAGCTATTGCAAGGTTTAAGACTGTACACCTGATCTGCATGTAAAACAGCTGACTCCATTATTTCTCAAGTACACATCGTGATTCACATGAGAATAAAGCAGACATAGAAAAGGTTTATAAAGGAAATGAGTTAGTGACTCTCAAAACGGAAGCTTCTTAAAAGATTCATAAAAACAATAATAAGATATGGGCTTTCAAAAATACAAATACCGTCTCCATCATCCTGAGCATGAGCTATACTCAGGGTTTTAAGAGTATTGAGATTCCCTCCTCTGGCTTCTCTGCAGAACCCCTATTAAGTATTTCCCTGATGAGTACTGTCATTGATAATTACCTGATGAAGTCAGACCAGTAGAGAGTTGAGTATCTGGAATGCGGCTTATCCCCCTGTCATCCGCAGAATTTACTCTTAAGGATTTTTTACTGAAATGTTATCAGTCTCGTTGCAGTATTTGTCTCAAGAAAATTCATAGAATCTGTGGTTTTACAACTTGGAATAGTTGTGAATACTTTTTAAAATGGAGAACTGTCTACAATTAATTTAACTCTTTTTCAGCTGCTGGAAAACTTAGAACCAAACTCTCGACCTGCTTCCTGCTTCAGTAGTTAGGACTTCCCTGTGTGTGTTTCACGTTACTCACCACTTGGGTTTGAGGAAATAATTAGCTCACATTTTCTCTTACCTGGGTTCTAACCTTATTGATTAATAGACACCAAAGACAGGCAGATGGAGATACAAGTGTCAACTTTATTAGCAATGAAAGCACGGTGAGAGAATATGTCTTAGGAGTGAAGAGAAATTACCATTCCATGTGGAGTTAGACAGAGGTTTCCAGGAAGTCCATGCAGAGCTAGAAGCCCTCTGTCCCCTCTGCAGAAGAATTAGAAGCCTCTGTAGGCAGACATACTCTTCCCAGAGTATCGGAATCAACTCCACCTCTCTCCCAAATGCCCGGGAAATTCAGGCTACTTTCCTGATAGAAAAGCGGGAACAAGACCCTAGCCGCACTGCTCTACAAGTATTCATTCTCTGGGAGGAGGAGAAATGACTTCCATACCAACTTTTTTTCTTTTCTTTCCTAGATTCATTCTATCCTTGTTGAATTTTCTTTTACTACTCACCTAATTATAACAGGTATATACTGATAAAATTCTTCACATTCAATGGTTCTTCAGAAAGCTAAACGTGGAATTACCACATGAGTTAACACGCATTCCTAAGTAAATTCCCAAAATAATTAGAAACAGGAACTTAAGTACATGGGCAGAAATGTTAATAGCATACTCTTCGTGATAACCAAAAGGTAGAAACAACTCATACTGTATTCCTCAATGAATTAATGACTAAAATCAGTTGTGTTATATCCATACAGTGCACAAAAGGAAGGACAATAGGAATGAAGCTTGAAAACATCATGCTAATTTCTCTTAAAAAACACAATACAATAAAACAAAGATTGCATGATTCCACTTATATGAGACACCTGAAATAAAACATGCATAGAAAGTAAGAGGAGAGATGGCCTGGAAAGGAGTGATTAGCGAAGGGGTATTAATAATTATTGTTTAGAGTTTCAGCTTGGAATGGTAAAAGAATTCCTTTCTGGAAATGCTTCTGATTGGTGCAGAACAATATGTGTAATTTATGCCCCCAAAATGTATATTTTAAAATAGCTAAAGTTATGTCATGTATATTTTATAGGAGGCATTAGGTATGTTATATGTTACACTTTATTAAGCATCAACATAAAATACAAAAGCAAGCATATTTTAGTTCTTGGTTTTACCACAATGAAACAAATAACCACTCAAAATATACAACAGCTCCTGAAATTCTATTTCAGGAATATGACAGTCATCCCTTTACTTTTCTTGATAGTTGCTTTGTTGAAATAGTGAAATGCAAATGATTTGGTATCAAACTAAACTATGAATAATGATAAATAACAATGTTTTAAACTAGGAAAATGGTATATTTAGAAGTTGGTGAGACAGCTTTTTTGTTTGTTTGTTTCTCCTTCTGAAAGTAAAGCTCTTGATGTGCATAAGGGGATGTAAATAATGAAAAAAGTTGGTTGATTGTAGGCACAGGATTTGGGCCCATACCTGGTAGTGCTCAGGGCTTACTACTCACCTATGCTCAAGGATCACTCCTGATTTTGTTGGTCGGACCATATGCAGTGACAGGGAACAAGCTAGAGTCTACTGAGTGCAAGGCAAGAGCCTAAGCCACAGTACTAACATTCTGGCCCCAGTTGGCAGATTTTGCTGTTCAGAAGACGGTCTCGCTCACTTAAACAGTGAGATTGTACTTAGGCTGCATAGCTCACATCCCACGAAGAGAAAGTTGGACCAATCATGTCTAGCCATCCAATGTTGATTTCAATCCCTAGAATATGGTGTGACCTTGCACCACGACACCATTGCTGGAAACCAGTTTCCCCTTGTGTTCCTGGGATATTGAGATTCTGCCTCTTAGAGCAGCCACTCTGTGGCCGGCCATCCAGAGTTTCCCCTGTCCGTGGAAGCAGAGGCAGCCCGCAGGATGGCTCATGTGTGTCCCTGTTCCCTTACAGAGCACAGGAAGCTGGGGAACATGACTGTGACCGTGAAGAAGACCGTGCCCTCTCCCGAGGCCGTGCAGATTCTCTACCAGCGGATGCGGTACGAGTACGAGTTCTACCACTACGTCAAAGAGCAGTTCCACCTGCTCAAGCGCAAGTTCGGACTGAAGTCGCGCGTCAGCAAGCCCCCTCTGCGGCCCCAGTTCTTTATTCCAGCCCCTCTGGAAACCGAGGAGCCAATAGACGAAGAGGAACAAGACGACGAGAAGTGGCTGGAAGATATTTATAAGAGGTGATGCCGGCACCAAACTGCCTCCGATGGCTTTCTCTCCCTTTTCCAGAAAGGTTTTTGTTTGGGGAAGACAACACCTTAAGGACTGAATTAATGCTCCACCGCATTAAAAAGAACCAAACATTCCCACATGTTGGGGTCATTGGGAGATGCCCGGTTTTGCGGGTCCTATTTGTTTAATTTTATTCTGTGTTCGTATGCACGCGCTGTGTGTGTGTGTGTGTGTGTGTGTGTGTGTGTGTGTTTCTGTTTCCCTGGCTCCTTGGGTTTTCCCCATGTACCCTAGATGGTTCTCTCACATGGCCTCTCATCATCAAAAAGCTTTTTTTTAAAAAAAAAAAAATAGTTACAAGTGGCAATCCAGCCAGTAGCCCAGTAACTTATCTTTTGTTAAATGGCTTCTGAAATGATTTCTTCAGTGGTAGGAAACAGCCAGGCTTGCCTGTTTCAGCAGAAACGCAGAAGCCCTGCAGAAAAATCTCCTCTATAGGGGTCTAAGAGAGGAAGGAAGATCAGCTTAGAACATCACCAGGGAAAATCCTCATTCCCAGAGAAGTCATCTGTGCCTCTGGGCTACCTCAGGGGACAGTGTACTACAGCGGGTACTGACGGTCTCAGAGCCTAGGTGAGCTGGTGCCAAACCTCCCAGAAACCCAGAGCTTTGAGCACCTTTCCAGGTCAGAATGCAAGTCAGGCTCCTTTGAGGCATTCTGGGTTCAAGCACCGTTGAGATAAAACGTTGCACATATGGGGAAAGCATTTCTTTGCTTTCTAGGGAAAGGCTGGAGGCTAAACAAACGCTGGAGGTCATGTGAAAAGGATTGGACACTGTCCTTTGCACCAAGTACAAAATGCCCATATCCCTTGCATCGACTTCATTGGACACGTGCTTGATTGTTATGGCAAATGCCTTAAGCCTGACCACAAATGAGGCATGTTCTAGGAGACACCGCCCTGACCAACATATGGGACCTGGTTCTTTCTTCTAGTCCCTTTGAGGTAGTATTTTGGGTAAAAAAGGAACACCAAGTTTTCTACGCAACAGGAAGTGTAACTGTATTCCCATTTAGTACAGAAGCTGTTAACTCTAAGAACTCTGATTAGGCGGATATCAGGAGAAGCAAGAGCATCTTGACCAGGTTTAGGTATAGCACCTGCTTCCCGAAGGATCTGAGTAGATGCTAAAAGTTCAGTTGCTCTGAACCCTCTCTCCTTCCCACCTCCCACCGCGTCTCCTACCCATAATGCCTCAGCCAAGTTCTCAGACGCCTCTCTCTTTCATTCTGAAATGCTTTCTTCTTTCACTACTGAGAGCCCATAGACTTCTGGATTAGGTAATACACAGTGTGCTAAGAAGCAGGTGGGCAGGAGACCTAGGACACATTTTCTCCTCCCAGTTTCCACCGCCCCCCTAGCCCTGACCCCTCCCAGAGCACTAAGTGTGAGCTGGGAATACTTCATTAGAAATGAAATGCCAACTTTACACAACCTACTTATTTTCTACCTTTCAGAAATCAACAAGTCTCTCTCAAATTTTTTTCTTCAGTCACTAAAATTGGAGGGTAGCCAAGATTAGAAAGAGAGTCATTTGGAACCTGTCGAGTGTGCCCTAAAGCTCCTTTATCACAGACTGTACAGAGAAGGCTGCAGCCCACAGGAGACCAGTAAAGGCTGGACCACAGACACAGGCCCACATCTGGCCACAACGAGGGCCCCTCTCTGCCTCTGAGAACTAGGGCAGGAAAGTGCCTGGGGGAAGGGAGTTTCCTCAGAAGGGGAACTTGCCTTTGTCCTATTTAGAGAGACCAGGGCCCTACCATACGCATACTTCAGAAAGCAACCCAGGATACAGAGGTCCCATTCCAGATAGGAATAAGAACCACCAGCCAGGAGTTGGGGAGTCATTTCTATGAAATTGCATTGAAGGAATGATCATAGTTTACACACTGCAGTCTCACTCTCTGAAAATAGAGCTGGGTTGGCTTGGTGTTCTCTGCTGTTGTCAGGACCTCGGGACAATTAGTCATTAAAAAGACACAACCCCTTGGAGTGAGCGCCTATGAGCACTTCTGCCTGTGTGTTCAAAGGTTTCTTTTCAGCAAAGCTCAGTGGAACATCAAAACTAACGATCCTGACTGATCTTCTGGGGGCTTCTCAATGTCCTTTTGTTCCAACAAACAGTCTCTTAAGTCCTTAGACTCAAGGCCCTTCATCCATTTATTTGACACACGTGACAACCTTTCTTTGGCCCTGAGCCCAACACAGTTTGAACTTCATGAAATATATTGTACATGTTACATAGTTTAATTTAAAAAATACATTTTAAGCTGGTTGATCTTTGACTGCCTTATTTATTATAACCTTTCAGCACATTCCAAGGTTTTAGTTACTCAGGAAGGAGTTAATTAAAATGATTTTATTTTGGTCTGATGGATTTTTTTAAGGGAAAATTATTATTATGAATCTTCAGCCTATGTTCCTTGAGTGCCGTAAAGTGCTTGTAAATCTTTTTTTTTAAGAAGAAAGAAAAAAATGTATTTGACATTGATGGAAATTCAAATATATATGGAACTGAAATTTAGCTAAAATAAAAGCAATCTGTGTTTGAGATTAAGTGTTCCTTAACTTATTCATCCATATAAATAAATGAATATAAATAAGTTGACTATTTTTTCCCATTCTGTTGATAACTGGAAATAGAAGTGCCTTCAGCTCCATCCATCTTCTTAATTGGCCAATATCTGATTTTTGGAAAGATATATTTTTTTTTCAAAACTATAATAAATTCTCATTCTTGTAATTAGATGACAGCAGTTAGGCTGCTAAGCAAATGAGCTTGAATTCATTCATCTGATTGTGTAATAAACACCAAACAGCTGCCTTGGTTATTTCCCCTAATTGGTTCCAGGTCATAGGGCTCTGCCTCACCATCATCTTATGGTGGCAGGTGTTTAAGCTACATGTGCAGCGAGAAAGGAAAAGCCATGCGTGCCACATTGCTTAGTATGTCCTCTTACACTCTCAGACAAGTAGGGACCATTCTCACCTCCCACCTGCACAGCTTTGATCTAGAAATGTTCTTTGTGAGAAACATAACTGGACTATCAAAGGCAACTCAGAAAGAAAGGGCCCCTGTTTTCTAACTGTGGGGACTCTGGTTCAGCTCCATGTGTCAAAGAAGAGAATACAGTTCCCATTACTGAAATGAAGAAAAATCTGCAGTGGCAGCAGCATATGGCACTTCAGGTAAGAATCTGGGAATCTGGGGCTGGAGCAATAACACAGGAGGTAGGGCGTTTTGCCTTGCACATGGCCAACCCGGGTTCAATTCCCAGCATCCCATATGGTCCCCTGAGCACTGCCAGGAGTAATTCTTGAGTGCAGAGCCAAGAGTAACCCCTGTGCATTGCCAGGTGTGACCCAAAAAGAAAAAAAATCTGGGAGTCTTAGTGGCTCAGTGAAAAAGTATCTGCTTTGCAAGAGTGAGACCTGAATTCTATTCCCAGCACAGCAAACAGGAAAAATAAAATGTAAATCCAAAGTCTAACGAAGAATATAGGACTCTAAGATTCTACCCTTCTTGATCACTCTATTGGTTCTTCTACAACCTAGTCATGTATCTTTGACTCTGTGTGAACTTTAAAGGATGGAATTATGGAGAAAGTCTGCCCTTTTGGGACTTTCTTATCTCCTCTGAAGTTTTTAACTAGATACACAACTGTTTGGAGCATTATACAATTAGCTACTTCACTAGAAATGAATTATATAGATGATGGCAAAATTTCTTCAAAGGCAGAATGAGGATTCATAATAATTCAGAAAAATAGTCCTTGGGTCAAAAGTTACAAAATACCCTTCAGTAGAAATAAAAAAGGTTACTTTTCTTAAACTGACTTCTTTGATGACCAAAAAAAGGAATTTTTTTCCTAAAAGCATTTTTATTATCCTGTTAAAGGAAAGCCTCACTGAGGCAAAGCCCAATGTTAAGTCTGTTTGGGAAAACACTCAACCTCTTTCCCAGATAAGAAAATCCATTGTGATGTAATCCACTGTATTACTTTGTCCCACAAACTAAGTGACCTAACAACAGACATATATTTTCCCATAAGTCTGGAGACAAGATGTCTGAGATGTGGTGATGGCTGTGGGCACTTTCTCCTGAGTCTTCTCCATGGCTTGGAGTTGGCCATCTTCTTTCAAGGGTTGCCTCTTCACATCTGTGTGTCCAAAACTCCCATTTGTAAGGACACCAGCCCTATTGGTTTAGGCCCACCCCCTGCCAAGGCTCTATCTTCAAATAAAGTCACATTTTGAGATCCTAGAGATTTGAACCTCAACATAGGAATTTCACGGGAACATATACCCAGATTTAAGCTTGAAAGTTAGAACAGAGGAACAAAACTCCAATGAGAAGAGAAGTAGCCTAATGCCACAGACTTCCAAAGCTACAATAGACCCAGAAGACTCCTGGTCTTATCCCTTTGATTGTGAATAGAAAGCCTCCTGGTGCCTCTCCAGACAGAGGCAAGTATCCCAGGCTAAGTTTTTCATTGAGGGTTTGTATCACTTCCAAATTAAAACTTTTAAAAAGGAGGCAGGGGGGCTGAGTCCCACCCTGCCAGAGTCCCATCAGCCACACTCACACCCCACACCTGCTGCCATTACCAAGGCCCAACTCCACTGCCTCATGACTAAGCTCTGCAAAGGTGCCAAACTGCCAAAAATTTCAGGTACACCCATCTTTGGGCTGAAAACTCTGGGGTTTTCTCAGAATGTGAGCAGGCGAGAACCCTCTCCCACAAAATTTCAGAAGTCCTGGAAGTCACATCCACATCCCACAAGCAGCACCATGAAATCCCCAGTCCAGTAAAATTTTGGAGTTTCTGGAGCATGTGACCACATTCATGGCCGCACAACATGGCCAAACTCTACAATACTGACATCCTAGTAGGAGCACGCCAAATTAGATTGTAAAGTAACACAGAAGTCAACTAAGTTCGGTAAACAAAGACATTAGCAGAGAAACCTCAATTATCAACAAACAGCTTGGTAAATGTTCAGACAAGGACTTTATGACTCCCTGGTAAGATATACCAATTTTCACAATTTTCTTTTACTGAGGTAGTTTTTTATAACCCCATTAGCCATTTGTAACAAGAAATACAAAATTTTGTGCCTGTAAAGGGAGCAGGCTTGGAGGATGTTTGGGAAAATGGGCATAATGGTGGAAGGAAGGTCACACTGGTGGTGGGATTAGTGTTGAAATATTGAATGCCTGTAACAAGTGTGTCATGAACAACTTTGTAAAACACAATGTTTAAATAAAGGGGGAAAACGTGGGGTTTTTTAAAATGATGATATAAGAGCTGGAGAGATAATACAGCAGGCAAAATACTTGCCTGACCTAAGTTTGATTCCCGCACCCCCATGTGGTTCTCCGAGCATGAACAGGAGTGATTCCTGAGTGCAGAGCCAGGAGTAAGTCCTGAGCACTACAGGATGTGCTCCAAAAACAAACAAGAAAGAGGAAATAGTCAAAGTCAATCTACGAATTTAGATTGCAAAATAGATATAAAGCCCATTCATCACAGTTCCCCTCCCCCGCCTCCCTGTTCCAGTACCATGTATCATATAGAAGTTGCTTCTCTGTTCATCTCTCCTGAGAGCGGGGCTATGGAACCCCTTTCACAGTGGGGGTGGATATTGCTTTTCCATCACAGCTTCAGAAACAGATGTGAAAAATAAGTTGGCTTTATTCTAGAGTTTTCTCTTATTTAAAGAACATACAGAGGTTTTGTTTCTTTCTTTTTTTTTTCTGTATAACAGATTTGGGCCACCTCTGTCTGTTTCAACAGAATTTTCTTCTTCTTAAAGGCAAATTGAGCTGCATGTCCTACTTCCTGTCAGGAGTTTCAGATGGAACCACCTCAAGATATAAAGTCAAAAGTAGCTCATAAAGCTAGTTAAAGTCGAGTGTGGACATGCCTCTGGACTGGAGAATAAGCCGGCCTGAGCACTTGCAGGCCACCTCGCTCGCTGCCTGCTCACTCACTGGAGAATTCCTTTCCGCCTAGGGCAGCCTTGGCTCACAGCTCCAAGTACTCCCGATTCCCAAAGAACACCCAGACCCACAGATGTTACCAGGTCACAGAATTACGAACTGACCACTTGAGCATTTTGGATTTCAACTTGTAAACATGGGGATTCCCTTTGGAAAAAAAAATTAGAAAAGAAGGGAGGAGGAGCAGAAGAAAAATCACCATGCAAAGGAAAAATGTGAGCTAAGTTTTTCCTTTTGGAATCTTGGCATGGGAGTTCAGCTATCTTCAGTTTGGCTTTCACCAGACACTGTATGCTTTGAGCAGGCATGGAGCAATCTGCCTTGCGACAAGCTGCCAGAACAGTCAGAGCTGACCTGTAACACGCCTCTTATTCCAGTCATGAGCAGAGACAGTGGGAGAACGGGCCTCACCAGACATGGCACACGGACCGCACAGTGTAGTTAGAAGTAGCTTGACCCAGGAAGAAGAGCCGGTGACTGACAAGGGCAAGGGTCATGCAAAGAAAACTCCTTGAAGTCAAGTCCCAGCTGGCTCGTTTCACAGGGTGCTTGAATAAATCACTTGAACTTCCCAGACTTAATGTCAACCCAGCTGGAAAGTATTTAGGAAGAAGATTCGATGTTGATTGAAACCCAAGAGCTGTTTCTGGATGCACCTGATCTCACTCTCCACCCCATATTCTAAGACCCACAGAGCCACAATGCTTCTGGAATTGACATGTGTTTGACATGTGTTTGTCTTCTCCACAGAATGCTATATCCCAGCAAGAGAACATCAAATCCATCACTAATTGTCCCCCAATAGCTCCATGGATGACCCCAATCCCAAGTGTCTACCACTGTCAAAGTGTGGATTGAATCAAAGGGAATATGTTTATTCCCATGCATATGTCAGTATTCTTTTTTTTTTCTTTTTGGGTCACACCTGGCGATGCACAGGGGTTACTCCTGGCTCTGCACTGAGGAATTACCCCTGGTGGTGCTCAGGGAACCATATGGGATGCTTGGAGTTGAACCCAGGTTGACCGCTGCAAGGCAAACACTCTACCCACCGTGCTATTGCTCTAGCCCGTGCTGATATCCAAGACAAAGCACTCCACAGGGCTCCATTTCTCAACTCATTTGGGGGATGAGTTTAGCTATGAATTACAAAACCCTTCTCTAACTCTTCTGACTACTTAAAAGTACCCTGTGTAGTAAACAGAAACCAACCACATGCATATGAATTAGTATAGGCTGTGCAACATGTTTCAATACAGAGATAAGATGTCATATGTACTCTGGGAGGTTTGTTTCCCCTGCTGGGACCTATATCCCTTCTCTGATGTTAAAGAAAACAATCTGGAAATGCAGACCTGTGAAGTTCAGATCCTTGGTTATTCTTTTCATTCCACTTGAGGCCTGCCATGCATTGCAACTTTCCAAGGTCACCTCCTCAATCTGCCTGAGAATGAGAAGCAAGACAGACCACAATCTTCTATACGTGTAGGGTTTGATGAAACCCCATTTGCTGTGTCATCAAAACTATGATTTTTTCACCTCCTGCCCTACTTATCCTTTTGGTCTTCCATCTTTGATTGAATGCTAATGAAATTCAAATCCAGTGGATATTCCCAAAGGATCATTCACAAGCCAGGTGTGTGAGATAACTCATTTTTTGTTTTACACAGTTGAGGAAGCATGGTCATTTCAAGCCTGACATTGCACAACACATGCATATTTCAAGAATAGGTTAAGGACCCAGAGGAGTTCTGCAATTTAAAAAATTCGTTCATCTTTGTCAAACCCATTAGTTCATCTTTGTCAAATCTATTTCTCAAAGCTCTTTTCCATGAAACTCTTGTTGAACAAGAGTCATTAATAGCCCATGGAACTAGCGATCTGGAGATTATGCTTAAATATAAATTATCCCTGCCACCATCACCAGCACCACTGAAAGAATTGTTTCCTTTCTGCTAGGTTCCATTTGTTCAGTACTCAAAACAGTCTGGGTAGAGAAAAAATATATTTGTAAACAATCAACATTTTGAGAGATAGAAGGCAGATAGTGTATTTTGTAGAGTAATTAATAAAGAAATATTTCCCTTTTTGCTTATTCAGCCTGACTACGTTTCCTATTTCTTGAGAAAGTAGAGGCTTTTTTGAGGAAGTCAATTGTTTTATACTTTAAATTTGAGTACCTCACATCAACTCTCTATTTCCATGAGACCAGTGCTCAAATTGAATCAGATCAAGGATGGAAGCCCCTATTTCTTCTCTGGTTTGTGAATGATAGAATGGTAGAAAAAGTGGCAAGATAGAAATCTCAAGTAGTTCAAATCAGGTTGGTGATGAGATAAAATGCTGTCCATCTCCGTCCCCAAACACACACACACACACACACACACACACACACACACACACACACACACACCTGCATCCAACACTCAGCTTGAATTCAGCTTCTGCACACATGAAATGGTACGGGTGATGGTCAGTACACTAGGGGGAGCTGTATTCATAATTATTTACTCAATATTTTGAGGTCTTTCCAAGTCAAATTTCCAATTATTATATAAGGCATATAAGGTATATCCTGTCTGTTTACCTTCAAAGCTTTAGAACACTATGGGCAAGAAGGAAATCATGATTAGAGTAATTTTTTTTGCATTCTCAGTTGATCAAGAAGTTATTTGCTTTCCGAGACCATGCTAGTTGCTCTTACTTTTGAGTCTTTTGTTTTGTTTTTGAGGGGGCCATACCTGACTGTGCTCAGAGCTTACACCCAGCTCTGTGTTTAGGGATCACTCTTGGATGGCTTAGGGGACCATTTGGAGTGTTGGTGATCTAACCCAGATCTGTAACATGCAAGGCAAGTGTTCCACACTTCTGTGCTGTCTCTCTGGTCCGCAAGTATTTGTAATTTTTTTTTTAGTCAGTTTTTGCTATATCTCTTTCCTGAGTGTACCATGTAATCACATGACTAAAATTCTAATTCCGTAACTAAGCAGTAAGTCAATAACATTACAGTCACAATACAGCCTCAAGCAGTACCTCCATCACAGCTCTAAGGATAAGCAGAAAGTGGATACAATCACCAAAGAAATAGAAGAAAGGGATGGAGAAAAAGTCACAAAGACCATATTTGTGACTTCAACAGTCCAAACTAGAGAAAGACGAGGATAATCCAGTTTGGATTTTTAAGTGTAAAAATATGTATCGCACCGGGGTCAAATATGGAAAAGGTGAGAGAGAAGTGAAAGCTCCAACAGGAGAAGGCTTCCTGAGTGTGGAATGTGAGCTCCGCCCCCGGGGACAGTGGAATGCTGAGAAATGTAGCAGGGCAGTTGCACTGAGGGAAGAGCAAGCTGCCCTTTCAGCAGAGCTACAGGGAAATGGGTGCCCTGTTTGGGTAACAGTCACTAAATGTCTCAGGAAGTGAGTGATAACAGTAAGTGGCAGGGTCAGAATGCATACTGGGGTTCAAAGCCCATATTCTTTTCATGGCTTATAAAAGGCAAGATCAGGACCAAAGAGATAGCACGGGGGTTAAGGCACTTACCTTGCAAATGGCCAACTCTGATTCAATAACCAGCACTGTACAAAGGTCCTGAGCAACACTAGGAGTGATCTCTGAGCACAGAGGCAGAAGCAGGTCCTAAACACAGTTGGGTGTAGCTCAAAATTTCCAAATCTGAGCCTGCTGTCCAAGGATTTTGGAAGACATTGCTATGAGGCTCTATGGGCAATGAAGAAGCCTTTGGATATTTCTGAAAAGGAAAGTAACAAGAGGAAATTATTTTGATTTGTTTCTTCAGACATGTCTTGTCTTTCCAAGTCCTAAAATTCCTCTTCTTTTACACAACATATGCTTTAACTTCCAGATTAGAATCTACAGACATCATTATACTAATTCACGATTAAGCTAACTTGTTGAATTTTTCTACCAAAGATAGTAGATTACAAGCCTGCCCGTTTTAGGATGCTTCAGACCAATTTGGGCAGAGATCATGGCAACACTCTTTGATTAGAAAATAAACCTTTGACTTCGCACTCATGCCCCACACCCCTGCCCTGAGCACTCCCGGAAATGATCTCTGAGTTCAAAATCAGGAGTAAGCCCTGAGTAGTGATGGATGTGGGGAAGGAAGGAAGGAAGGAAGGAAGGAAGGAAGGAAGGAAGGAAGGAAGGAAGGAAGGAAGGAAGGAAGGAAGAGATCATTTATGAACAAATTGGGTTAGGATAAGACCAATAATTTTATATTTGCTGGAGAACAGGCATACCATGCTGTGCTCATTGCTGGTTCTTTGCTAAGAGATCACCCTGAGCGTGTCCAGGGGACCATATGTGGTCCTGATAATCTAACCAGGGCCAGACAAGGCCTTACTCGCTGTCCTAGCAATCTGACACAAGACCTATACTGTATGTGGCTTGATCTTTAAGCTGCAATCTCCCTACCACTTTCAGCATAAAACTTAACTCCAATGTGTGCGTTGGATGGACGGGGGAGGAAGTGGGGGGGGGGCACAGAGAAGAACTAGAAAAACAATCCTGTGGTTTGATTAAGATATAAACTTGGTGGCAGGAGTGATAGTACAGCGGGTAGGGCGTTTGCCTTGCATGCAGCAGACCCGGGTTCGATTCCCAGCATCCCATATGGTCCCCTGAGCACCGCCAGGGTAATTCCTGAGTGCAAAGCCTGGAGTAACCTCTGTGCATTGCTGGGTGTGACCCAAAAAGAAAAAAATATATAAATTTGGTTGAATAGAAGTCTTTTAATTTCCCCTTAAAAAATGTATGTTCAAATCTTGGGGACAAAAAAGATAAGAATAAGAATGGGAGATAAAGGCAGAAAGAAATGATAGCAGGAATCAGGCTTCTCATCTCCCTGACTTTATCTCAAGGAGTCTTATTTGATTGCTGAATTTCAGGCACTTAATCCCTGAGACAATCACACAAGACAGGAGAGACGTTGTTGAATGCTTTCCTTGTAACTTGCGCTGGGGCTGTATTAGCAAATCCAGGCCTCTGGCTCTTTTCCTGGCCAGAACACTAACCTGAAACCCAGAAACACTTCAAGAGCAAAAGCAAGCTGCTGCCAGCTTCCTCTTCTACACAGAAGCTCAGATCCAACCAATACTCAGATCTCGGGGCTTAGGCCGTTTGCCCTATGACACCCTCTTCTCGTCTTCGCTTCCCTCTCCTTAAAAAGAAAGTTCACAGTGAAAACAACTGAACTTTATTTTTCCCTATTTTTGAGCATATAAGTAAACAAAAGTCCTCAAAAAAAAATCTGACTTGGGGATGGTAAAGGACTTTAAACACTGAGGTTCAAAAATAAAGATAACTAAAGAGTAAAAAGTAACAATATTTTTTTTGGCTGGGATAAGACCTATAATGTATTTTATTCTTTGCTGGGGGGTGAGGGTGGAGGCAATCCATATTCTGCACAGTGTTTACTCCTGGTTCTGTGCTCAGGAATCCCTTCGGTAGTGCTCAGGGGACCATGTCATTAATTTAAAAAGCAAACAACAAATGGATATATTTGTGGCAGAAATTGCAAATAAAAAACAGAAAGTCCCGCTGGAGAGATAGTACAGGGTGTAAGGTACATGCCTTGCATGTGGTTGACCCCGGTTCAATCCCCCCCATCCCTGATCATGGCCGGGCACAGCCTCTAGGGCTCCTGAACACCAGAGGGAGGCCTGAGTGATTCGCAGCTCGGCAGGGCCTGTGAGTATCACATCCTTGGATTGTTGTATTCAACCATGCGCGGGTCTCAAGTCTGCTGAGCATCACTTGGGAGTCCCACCACCACCCCTGTTTAAAAAAAGAAAGTAATATTTATATTAGTAGGGCTGGAGTGAGAGCACAGTGGTAGGGCATTTGCCTTGTGCACAGCCAGCCTGGCCGAGCCGGGTTCGATTCCTCCGCCCCTCTCGGAGAGCCCGGCAAGCTACCGAGAGTATCTCGCCCGCACGGCAAAGCCTGGCAAGCTACTCATGACATATTCGATATGCCAAACACAGTAACAAGTCTCACAATGTTACTGGGCCCACTCCAGCAAATCGATGAACAATGGGAGGACAGTGATACAGTGATACGTGTATTAGTAAACTTTCATCACTAAAGGAGTGAAACACATCAAAGATTATATTGGTTCTCAGAATATAGTGCTGATAAAAAAATCTAAAGAAAAAACATCCTCATTAATAATTAAAGCAATTTGAATGGAAGCAATATGCCATCAATGTAACATTTAATTTTTATTTGGAGGGGGGCAGAGCACCACTCCTACAAGCGCTCAAGTGCTATTTCTGGTTCTGTGCTCAGGGGTCACTCCTGGCAATACTCAGGAAAACTTTTGTGGTGGTGCTGGGGATTGAAGTAGGGGCAACTGCATACAAGACAAGCACGTTACTCCAGTACTATCTCTTGAGCCCCCACTGTGACATCTTAGAGATGAATATACTCGAGGGTGTAAATACCCAGGATGAGCTGCTGATGGAGAGTGAGAGAGAAACTCTCCCACTAATCTGAATATAACTGGTCCATTTCTAAAAAGTGACTCAGCAATTTATATCAAAAGTCACGATAAAGTCACACCGAGACTCTCACTAGTTTGAAAGCCCTGCCTGATTAAAAGTGCTGATTTCATGGTTACTGCATCAAATCAAAAGTCTAGAATCATCAAAAGGCCTCAGACATGAAAGATTAAATGACTCAGAGTCTCAGTCTGAAAAAATTAAAACTGTGAAAGTAATAGCTCCAAACCCCCAAGACATGTGAACAGAGCTTTTACTTGAGTTAGAGTGTGTAGATTATAATCTTTTTCTTTTGGGGGGGATTTTGGTTTCTTTTTTTGTTGTTTTTGTGCTATGCCTGGCAGTGTTTAGGGCATAGACCTTATGTGCTCAGGGATCTCTCCTGGTGGTGCTCAGGGATCATAGATGATGCTGGACATCTAACTGCGGTCAGTCACAGGCAAAGCAAGAGTCTTAAGCCCTGTACTGTCTCTCCATTTCATAATTTTTTTTTAAAACCTAACTTAGTCTCATTACTTTATTGTCAGCTTGGATGCAAACTCAAATAGTTTCCATTGTCTTAATCACTTGAACTAACTTCCAAAGATGTTGCTAACTCCACTGGAGCCTGCTCACCACATTATCCTGGACAGGCCATTTCTAAAACTCAAAACAAGTACACTTTTTGCCAATTAAAAAGTATGCATTCCCTTCTATAATTCCTAGATCCTCTTTCAAGTATAGTTCAGTAGGGACACAAAGAGAACTGGGTTTGAAGTTGGAACTTTTAATTTTATTTAACTGAGTCACATTTTAATGAAGAGTTATTTAAATTCTCATCCTGTCACATATTCCTAGAATGAAGACTATCTGGTATTTCTGTCACTGTCACTGTCCTCCCGTTGTTCATCCGTTTGCTCAAGCGGGCCCAGTAACATCTCCATCGTGAAACTTGTTGTTACTGTGTTTGGCATATCGAATACGTCACGGGTAGCTTGCCAGGCTCTGCCGTGCGGGCAAGATACTCTCGGTAGCTTGCCCGGCTCTCCGAGAGGGGCTGAGGAATCGAACTCGGGTTGGCCATGTAGGCTGTGTGCAAGGCAAACGTCCTACCTGCTGTGCTATTGCTCCAGCCCGTGGTATTTCTAATTACTTTTATTATCAACCTACATTTGAAGAGATTGAACTGGAAATGGAGAGTAGAAACCCAAATGGAGTGAGATATGTTATTCTTGTAGAGTATCTACCAACAGGCTCAAATGATCTCAAATGGAGCTCAGTTTTGTCTGGGTTGCCAAAATAATGAGGGTTAGCTTTTTGCTCATTGAGTTAGAAAGTATATCTTTTCTTTATTTTACTTGTAAATTTATTATTACATGTGTCACATTTAAAACAACAGAAGAGACTTGTAATGTTGAAGATCATAAAAAGGGTCTGAACAATCCCATTATTGTCTATCTAGAACACAGAAGACAAGTTCTGCCTCCCAAAAAAAAGGAATCCTCTAAAGATCTGAACTGGGTCTCAGGGCAACAAGAACCAGGAGTGAGTGAGGGTCTCACTGTCCCTCTCAACAGCCAAAGTTCCAGTTCACTCACAACTTCCCTCACCCAGGAGAAACTGACTCCTTGCTAATTAGCACTATAGTACTGTCCTCCTGTTGTTCATCAATTTGCTGGAGCAGGAACCAGTAATGTCTCCATTGTGAGACTTGTTACTGTTTTTGGCATATCGAATACACCGCAGGGAGCTTGCCAGGCTCTGCCGCGCAGGCAGGATACTCTCAGTAGTTTGCCCAGCTCTCCGAGAGGGACAAAGGAATCGAACCCTGGGGCTGGAGCGATAGCACAGCGGGTAGGGCATTTGCCTTACATGTGGCTGACCTGGGTTCAATTCCCAGAATCCCATATGGTCCCCTGAGCACCACCGGGAATGATTCCTGAGTGCAGAGCCGGGAGTGACCCCTGAGCATTGCCAGGTGTGACCCAAAAAGCAAAAAAAAAAAAAAAAAAAAAAGGAATCGAATCCAGGTCAGCCACATGCAAAGCAAAAGTGCTACTACTCCAGCCCCCTTGCTAATTACTAGTCAATAAATTCTTCCGGGGAAATGCTGATTGGTTTAGCTGTGTCCAATTGTGAACCAATCATAAGGCCAAGAGGAACTTTCCTAGTTTATTGATGACAGGATCTGGGAGACAAATATTGCAGAAAGAACTGCCAATCTTTTTCGATTTAATTCTGAGAACTTGGCCTGGTATTTCCAGTTAGTCACAAAGTAGTTATGTGTGTGTGTGTGTGTGTGTGTGTGTGTGTGTGTGTGTGTGTGTTTGAATGTGTGTGTTAGGCGGTGGGGGGGGCACAGAAACAAGTGAATTTATCTTTTATTTTTTTTATAGGGAAACACAAAGTTTACAGAAGAAAATGAAAATCACTCACAATTATCCAAATCACTGTCACTGTCACTGTCACTGTCCTCCCGTTGTTCAACGATTTTGCTCTAGCAGGCTCAGTAACCAAATACTTTCAATATTTATCGTGTAGTACATCCTATATGATCTCTAGCTACACAAATCTTTTTAATATATGCTGCATCACAGAGAAATGCTAAATATATGACTCTACTCTGCATTATTCACTTACATGCAGAAAGAATACTGCCAATAATGTTTTATACTTAAAAAATGCCTACGTCTAGCAGATACCCTACCTGGGTCAATTCCCAGCATCACGTGGTCTCTGGAGCAAGCTGGCTTCAGTCCTGTAGGCGCCCAGTATCACCAGGATGGTCTGGTAACCACAAGGCCCAGGAAGCATTGAATCTTCTGGTCCTTTTGTGGAATTAACAATTAGCTTGGCCCAGAATCGCTAGTGGAGGCCCCAGACCTACTAAGCACCCCTTGAGAGCCCCTTTAAAAAATTTCTTTGGCTTGGGGGATCTATGACACATCAGTATATTTGTGAACTTCTTGAATTTATTTGCAAACTTTAAATAGGTATATTCATGTTGGTGTGTGATCCTCTTGGGAAAGGGTTCATATTTTCACCACATTCTCAAAGTGATCTGTAACCAAGAGAAAGGTTAAGAGCTATGGTCTCCAAATTTTCAAAGCACTTTCATATAAATTACAATAGACTCATAGCTGCTGCATATGTAATATTTTACTTTCAACTAGTCTCAAGTGACATTGAGGTTCATGACATTTGGCAAGCTGTAGCTTACACATGCATGAATTTGAATCACAAATGTTCAAGCCAGACCCTTCGCTGATGGGTGAGTGCCTAGCTAAAGTTCCCTTGGCCTCAGAAGGGCTAACTCATGGGAAATGGTTACAATAGCATGTTTCTTTGAACTGTGAGGCTCACAGCTAGGAAGAGCTGGCCTGCCCTGAGAGGGGATAGGGACCTGAGATTCTGAGAGGGTCTCAGCAGCATACATTTTGAATATAGATGATGAGTCAGAGAGGCCAGGATAGAACTGACTGAACCAGTTCAGCCTAAAACTAATTCAGTGTCTGGATTTCTGTAAATTCCAGAGGCACGGACAGAGTTTAGAGCCATGGCTTCGGGGCAAGATCATTCTGATCATTCTAAACCAAAAGTGGATTTTTCAGACACACTATCATGTTCTCTTATATAAATTCCTCCAAGTGGTCAATTGTTATTCAAGTCTGCCTTCTCTAGCAAACTGGATATAACCCCAATGGATTTAACCCATCAGAGCTTGCTCTCTCTCTTCGTTCTGTCAGGCTGAATTTAGATGATAGCAAACTCCTTTTCCCTTTGGGAAGCTTCTTTCTCATAGCTCACATCTTTTCTATTGACAGAACAAATAAACACACACACACACACACACACACTTTTATCTTAATTTTTATTTTCCAGCCCAAGAGCAGCATACCACTGGAACACCCTTTCTCAACAAGAACTCAGGACACACTTAAGATCGATTTGGCTTTGCCATACTGTGTCAGCCCTGGGAGCAAAGCCAAGCCACCATCTTATTGGTTCATTCTCACCACCCTGGTCTATGCCACCAAGCTGTTTGTTTAGAATGCAATACTTAAAGTTTCTATCCCTTAGTCAACTCTCTGATTTGTTGTATTATTAGGTAAAATAATTTTCCTCAGAAGTATGAAGATCCTTTTTTTTTTGATCAGAAAATTCTTTCAACATTCTTGGAACATTTCAGAATTGAAACCCAATCATGAACAACTTTGTAACTGTGTATCTTACTGTGATTCAATTAAACTAAGTAAATAAGTAAAATTATTTTAAAAAAAATCCTTTCAAGTTTCTCAAGGCAAAACACACACTATGTTTTTCAGTGTTTGGTTCCTGATCTGCACACCATATGGAATGCTGTGAATCAAACCCAGGTCGGCCAAGTGCAAAGCAAGCACTCTACCTGCTATAATATCACTCTGGCTCCATCATGTTTTCTTAATGATACAGTTTTTTTTTATCTAATTGTTTTCAAGAGATTTTGAAATCTGAAGTTCTTTGAGTGTTTTGATTTTTCCCAAAGAAGTGACCTAGCATTAAATAAAAATGGACTACTAAAATAATTTATAGTTTCACTAAGAATGTGTATTATAACTACGTCTGCCCTTCCCCTAGAACTGAGTTAAAGAATTGTTTTATCCAGTAATCTGGGTTCTCATTTGACAAATCTTCTGAAACAATATCTTCCAGTTTCCTTCCTTCCTTCCTTCCTTCCTTCCTTCCTTCCTTCCTTCCTTCTTTCCTTTCCTTCCTTTCCTTCCTTCTTTCCTTCCATCCTTTCTTTTGCTACACCCGACTGTGCTCAAGGCTTACTCTTAGCTCTGTGCTTAGAAATCATTCCTGGTGGGACTTGGAAGACCCTAACTGAGTGCGGATTGGCTTTGTGTAAGGCAAGTACCTTCCTACCCTCTGTACTACTGCTGTAACCCCATATCAGTTTTCTTAATTAAATTCCAATTTTAAGGTTTTACATTTATTTATTTATTTATTTATTTATTTGCTTTTTGGGTCACACCTGGCGATGCACAGGGGTTACTCCTGACTCTGCACTCAGGAGTTACTCCTGGCTGTGCTCAGGAGACCATATCGGATGCTTGGAATTGAACCCGGGTCAGCCGCGTGCAAGGCAAATGTCCTACCCACTATGCTATCTCTCCAGCCCCAAGTTTTGCATTTATTTTTAATTTCTAAAAAAATACTTAATTCCTTATTTATAAAAGTAAATGTAGTTGTCTTTATTGTGACAGAATCCTTATTTGTTATCTTCTGGCTGTTTTAGTCATCAATTTGGTATTTCCAGACATATCTGATATCCCATGAAGTGGACATTTATCAAATAACATCCAAATACCATTTCTGTTTACAGTCACCTTGCACCCCTAAATCCAAATTCTAAATCCAAATGTTTGGATCATGTTAAACAAGGAATTCGAGTATACCTAGGTCTCAGTTTATCTTGTTCCAGGAATTTATCTATTTCATAAGTAAAAATGGACACAGGAGTAAAAAAAAAACAAGTCTGAAGCCAAGCAAGTTTGACAATTGATTCTTTAACTCATTAAGGAAAGAGACATAGATACAGAAATTTACACTCACGGTCATGGTCCTCCCATTATTCATCGATTTGCTCAAGCGGGCCCAGTAACGTCTCCATCATGAGACTTGTTGTTACTGTGTTTGGCATATTGAATACGTCACAGGGAGCTTGCCAGGCTCTGCCGTGTGGGCGAGATACTCTCGGTAGCTTGCCGGGCTCTCCGAGAGGGGTGGAAGAATAGAACTCTGGTTTGCCATATTGGCCGCTTGCGAGGCAAACGCCTTACCCACTGTGCTATCACTACAGCCCAAATTTACACTCAAATTATTTAAAATAATTTACATTAAGAAATAAATATAGACTTCTCTCATCAAGATACAGATTGGTGAAAATATATCAAAATAATGACCCCTCATGAGGAAAACATAAAATCAAAGAGCAAGAGATGTTATTGACCTTGGTTTGGCAACCAAAGCCAAAATATCTAATCTTTTTGTCAAGCCTTGTGAAACTGGTTCCACTAATTATGGAAACTAGAAAATAATAGTACATGGGCTGGAGCGATAGCACAGCAGGTAGGGCATTTGCCTTGCATTCAGCCAACCCAAGTTCAATTCCTCCCTCCTTCTCGGAGAGCCCTGCAAGCTACCTAGAGTATCTTCCTGCACAGCAAAGCCTAGCAAGCTCCCCGTGGCGTATTCAATATGCCAAAAACAGTAACAACAAGTCTCACAATGGAGATGTTGCTGGTGGCTGCTCGAGAAAATCGATGAACAACAGGAGGACATAGGACACAGGACATAATAGAAGAATACAACACACACACATTCAAATTGCCATTTGCATTTCTGATGATTTAAGTTTATTTCAATTAGAACCTACTGAGGTTTCAAGTATACAGCTTCTGTTCTGATGTTACTCTACCTAGCACATCTGCCACCAAATTTCTTAGCATAGTTTTACGTCACTAAATATGAAACTTTCAGCCCACAGGTCAGCAAAGCCAGACAGTGCCAGAAGAACAGCTAAACCAGCTTTTGCCAAGATGCCTGGCTAACTTTCCAGTGCCCAGGGCTTAGTTAGCTTCTTACTTAGTGGAGACTTTCTGGAATCCAGCTTGACCCTGGCCAAGGTTGGGCCAAGATTGGGTTAGGCCAAGGTTTGTTGGTGTTCCTCATATAGCATACTCCACATTGTAAATATTCATTTCATCATATCCTCTAGACCATAACCCCTAGAGCACGGGCCGTGCTATCTTGTTTACTTCTGGGTCTGCAGCACCTAACATAGCAAGCAGAATAAATGAATGAGTAAAAGAATGAATGGTTGCATGGATGGATGAGAGGAACTATTTCTTTTTTCACCAAAGAAAGGAGGAAAGGAAGATAAAGTGCTGAAGAAGGAGGAGAAGCAAAAAGGAGAGAAGGAGGGGCTGAAGGTATTTAAGATAGTACAGAAGGTAGGGCACTCGCCATGCATGCAGGTGACACAGTTCAATCCCTGGAACCATCTATTTTCCATGGAGCTACACACTTTGATCCTTGAGCAAAGAGCCAGAAGTAAGTCCTGAGCACCAACTGGTTTGCATCCCCCAAAAAAGGGAAGGAAAAAAAGTAGAAACAACAGTAGCTTGGAAACTATCAGAGGTGGCCAGACAGGGCTAGAATTCCTGTGGTCAGCTTTTAAGGGATGCTCCAGGGGCATTTTTTAAAGAAAACCTTTTAAACATATAGATGTAGATGAAAAAAAAATTCGAAGAGGGAGAATCATTCAATATGGCAGTCTTACTCTAAAAGGACCAAGCAGGTAGGTCTAATAAATCAGGCTTTTCTTCTGCTCCGTGGAGTGTAGAATGATTTACTACCCCCATAAAGGAAATTAAAGGACTTGGAGCTGAGAGGCACTCTAGAGTGTCTGAAGCTGGGATGGTGCCGACAGAGCTGTGTGAAGACATTCTCCAAGGCTGGGGAGCAGGGGCCCACAGCTGCCCAGGATGGCCACAGAGAGTGGCCACAGAGAGTGGCCGCTCTGTCCCAAGGCACCCTGAAAGGATGGAACAGTGGCAAGAGGAGACTGCTGGTCCAACTGTGCGTATTTCCAGTGGGTGCCTGATTTGCCAGATCATCCTTACGAATAAGGGGGAGGGGGCTCGTGGGAGAGTGCTGCTAAATTTATGTGATCCAATGCAGTTTCATACTGTCTGAAAATCAGGATACTTCAAGTAGGAAGAAATATGTGCAGACGTCAGCCTACCCAAAAGAACCACACAGGAAATGGAATAAAAGTGATTTTAGAAGCACATGAACCAACAAGCATATTCTATGGATTTAAGAAGCTAGAAAGCAGATACAGGAGAATTCTGAGAAGGCAAGTGAAAGTCTTTAGGATGAAAGAACTTGGAAAAGAGATGATTTTCTACCAAAGCCTCCCACTAGTCCATCAGACGTGAACCAAATGTATTGTCTGTGGACCCTAAATCAGATTTTCAGCACTTCACCTAGGAGATCTTGGTGATCTTGAATTCCCAGGCTGTGTTCTGCCTCAACTAAAATGAATTGATTCACCTAAAGTAGAAGTTCTAGATTCTTGGAATTTCTGGGGAAAAAAAAAAGCAAAAGCCATGATGGGAATATGATAAAATAGGATTGTCAGTGTTGGTTTCTTTATCAAGTAAAAACAAGAAAAGGAAAGAGAAAGAGAGGAGGCAAAAAGGGAAAGAGGTTCTCGAAAACCATCGTCTTTCAATACCCTGATTCAGAGAAAACAATATATACTTTGGGAACTGGAGAGATATCTCGGTAGTTAGGGGCACATGCCTTGTTTCACAGGAACCTTAGCTCAAGTCTCAGCACTGCTCGCTCCCCTCATCTCTCAAAGCATCACTGAGTGTAGCCCTAGAGAGCGCTGAGCACTGTTAGCTGTGTCCTGGTGGTCCCTGTGTATCACCAGGTTTGAGGAGCTCTGCACTGCTGTGTCTGAGCACTAAACCACCTGGACCAGTTGGCTGAGTAATGCTGGGGTAGCACCCAAGCTTTGTAGGCACTTCTTGGGAGCCCCACATCCCCAAATGCACAGTTTTACATCACTGTATCACTGTATCATTGTCATCCTGTTGTTCATCGAGCAGGCACCAGTAACGTCTCCTTCGTCCTAGCCCTGAGATTTTATGAAGTGCCACATTTGAGGCTATTTCAGGGTCAGGAGAATGAGACCCATCATTGTTACTGGTTTTTGGCATAATGAATACGCCACAGGGAGTTTGCCAGACTCTGCCGTGTGGGCAGGATACTTTTGGTAGCCTACCGGGTTCTCCACAGTTTTACATAAAAAAAAAATCATCTTCAAAAGGAAAAAGACATGGTAAAAGTCGTTTGTTTTCTTTTCTCAAAGGCAGGCTTTGGAGAACCCATGGGTAGAATAGGATGGAGGATGTACTCACAACAGCCCAAGTTCAATTCCTGACTGACTTGTGCAGTTGGCCTTCCAGGACTTAGTGCTCTGCTCTGTGAGAAAGCAGGGATTTTCCATAACAAGCAGTCCAGAGAGGGCAACGAACCCAGCAGTGTAGGAGCGCCATAATAAACGCTAGCAGCTGTAATTCTCAGGAAGGATCAGGCTGACCCCTTTTGTCTCTAAGATCAAGTGTAAGGATGTGCGTGTGGAGGCTGGGGGCAATGGCCGACACCTGGTGCTCTTCTGTGCCTACAAAAATCCCAGGTTTGGGTTTCATGGAAACTTGTCCTCAGTTCCTCGTTGGGGAGAGGAGGGCCTCATTTCAGTCTGATCTCACCTGACTAAAACATCTCCTGACTAAGAGAGAAGTTAACTGGGAGGGGTGACCTCTGGGTTCTGTCCATCCCCAAATTCTTGGGGACCCCTACAGCTGCTAGCAACCCCATCATTTTGATTTAGAACGAAATTGATTTGTTTGTCAACCCTCAAGATAGATGGAGTCAGTGTTGCCAAAAAATAGAGGATTTGGCCTGTGACTGGTTCTTCAATCCAATAGACCCTTCTAGCTGCAAGATTTATGTTGGAGTGCAACATGTGGATGTAAAATATGTAAAGAGAGACACGCTCTGTCACTCCTCCCTACTCTCCTTTTGCAGACAAATGGCAGGCAGGTTTCAAGAACAAAGGAATCACTCTGGATGGGAGAGTCAGCTGGCCAAGGCCAAAATCGTCTCACCTCCTCACTGGGATCTTCTCAAATATGGTCCTTCAATGTCTATTTACTCAGAATTCAACCTGAACACTCATTCAACAGAACAAAAAGTTCAGAACAAATCTCCCTCATGCTGACCCCTTTTACCTCTAACAGCAAGTGTGAGGTGTGAGTGTGGGGGTTGAGGCCAATGGCCGTGACCTGGAGCTTTTCTGTGCCTGAAAATGTCCCAGGGGAAGCTTCCGGGTCCAGCAGCCATATTCCTCATCAATGTGTGCCTCAGTTTTATAGTAGGAATTTGAAATGAATTCCAGCCCTTTCTCTCTAGTAAAGACTGCTAAAGATCAGGGCTGGAGCGATAGTACAGCGGGTAGGGCGTTTGCCTTGCATGTGGCTGACCTGGGTTCAATTCCCAGCATCCCATATGGTCCCCTGAGCACCACCAGGAGTAATTTCTGAGTGCAGAGCCAGGAGTAACCCCTGTGCATTGCCAGGTGTGACTCAAAATGAAAAAAAAAAAACAAAAACTGCTAAAGATCAAAGAACTTGTACCTTTGACAATGTTCCTAGCACTTGGACAATGTGGCCTAATTATAGAAATATGAATGGTCTTTAAACGTTTACAGGCTGGGGATGTATCTCAGAGGTACAGCACATGCTTTGCTTGTGTAAAACCTTGGGTTTGATCCCCAGGCTCCTCAAACAGCGAGCAGATCATTGTTCACCGAGGTCTTTAACACGCTCATGGAAAACTATTTCAGCCATGGTGGAATTCAATTTCTCCCTTTGGTGGGAGAAATTCTCCTACCCATGGAAACCCGGCAGCCTGGGCTCAAACTTAACCATGGACTCCACCTCAGGACCCTGTAGGATTCTCACAGCTCCCAGAGACCTTCTATTCTCATGGCCTCTTTTCTGGTTTCCTAGTTCTTCATGTCAAAGGTGTGAGAAGGGCAGGTTGGCACAGAGAAGGAACATCCACAACCCAGAGTCTTCAAGGAGGGGGTAGCCCTGCACCTTTCCTGGTGGCTTTCCTGGTGGCACTGCAGATTTCTGTCTGGTTCTCTTTCCAATCCCTCCAACCCCCACCCCCAGATTCTGCCCCTGGGATGCTGAGAAATGGCTTTCCTATTCTGATAGCTCTATGCTTCTGGCTGACACACAAAGGCTCTTATCCGACCCGCACCATCCAAACATGTTTTCCAGCAATGACTGATGTTTCTGTACGTGAGCAAGCGTTAGAGACGCCATCTTGTTTCTCTGGAACGTCTCTCTTACCATCTCTCACTCTCCCTTGGTTTTTGCTCTGCCTCCTCATCTTATGCACTGTGTATTTGAAATGGAGCCATGTCCAGATTGGGATGGGCATTGGAGAACAAGAGAAAATAACAGTCCCTTGGAGGAAAAGATTCCGAAAGATAATCAGACTCCTTCCTCCTGATCACCTCCCATTACCCATGATTTTCTGTGAACTTTCTCAACCGGTCCTTTATAAACCACTAATCTCAGTCTAAGAGTAAATTTGAAGGTCTGGGGGAAGATAATAAGTTCACCACCTTCTCAGTTTACGAGCATCTGAATAAAAACAGTGAGAGAAAGTGTCTATAAAGCTTTTCAAGAACTTGACTTATCTGAATAAACTTCTTTTTACCACACTTGTCTCCTGATTATTGACCTTCAAAAGGTAACCACCTAACATGGCATTTGATGTCACTTCCCCAAGAGCAGTTGAGCTCCTGTTGTGACACTAATAGCACCTGCTTCTATCAGCACCGTCACTAACCACGGGAACAACCAGTTCTCCAAACCTGCTCCTCCTCTTGCAGTTGCCTTGACTTCCCCTGGGAACTTGTTCGGAAAACACCCACAACAGCAGTGACTCCAAAGGAGTAGCCCAGTGATCTGTGTTTTAGCCTCCGGGAGATTCTGCTGCCAGTTCTGAATCGTGGAGGTACAAACCAGATTTTCTTGCTTACCTTGCCTCCAGCGAAGTGTCTTCTCTTTTTCCAGCAAAGTTTCATTCAATTGATGCCTTTAATCCAGACAAAGTACTGTGGGTCCCAGTCAGAAGTTCTATGAAGAGGAAGAAACCATATAAAACATTATGTTGCTCTCCTATTTGAATGCAACAATAATGAGAAAGCAATGCATGAACTTGAACTCTTAGGGAAGATGCTTAGCTTGGTTTTTGAATGGAATGACACAGGTAGGAAACAGAGTGCACCGCTTGGCGAGAGTATATGGGTAGAGAACTCCTAGCCCCACTTCCCAACCCGGCCTCCCATGTCCTGGGATTTCTGAACTCTGCACCCTCGCTGGTGGAAAGGTGATTAATGGGACTTCATGATTCAGGCCTCCGATCCTCCAGGACTGCAAGAGAGAAAGACCTCAGCGAGGGGCAGAGGAGTGGGAGAAGGCCCTCCTGATGGTGGGGAACTCCGCTGGGCTTCCCTTCAGAACAAGAGAGACCTCCATGAGAAGAGATTTATGAGATCTGCTTTTCCGGTGTTGGTAACATTCCAGCATGAGGAGAGAAAATGTTGCGGCAAGTTTTCATTTCAGGGATGGAAAATGTATTTGCCCAAAGTGGGAAGCTAGACACATGCAGCCAAGCAAAGATGCAAGCCTTGCAGGAAGTATGGGGCAGGCCCCTGGTCTGCAATTCCTTGACCATGGCACTCAAAAGGAATTTGCCTCTTCCATCATGAGCAAGGAAATGTTGGCTGCCCTGTTCACCTTCAGGCTGCTCTGGACTCATCCACCTCTTTGGGGGCATGTCTCCTCACTCTTATTTTGTCGATTTCTCCTCAGCAAATTCATCAACAGCGGCAGAGTTTGTGGATTTCACTGAAGTAAAGGTTTCTCCCACCTACATGACCAGCAAAACAGAACTCAACTTAGTCACAGCCCTGGCCCGTGGTGGTGTAGACAAAGAAGAGTGGGAGGTGAGAAAAAGTCAAGTGAAACCTGGACCACTTCCCTTCAAAGAAAGTTGGCCGAAGAGTGGGAGAGGTACAAAGAACAATGACTTCCACCTGCAGGGCACTGGGAGCAAAGTCCTGAAAGAGACTTTTATCCTAGAAGCTCCAGTGACCTTGTCAGTTACAAAAAAAATACACGCATGATGAAGAAATGAATATGTGAATGAATGAATGAATGAATGAATAGAAAAGAGTAAGAGAAAGTGCTTCTAGAGCTTTCCAAGAACTTGACTTAATAAAACACCTATATGTGGGTTGCCTTTCAACACTATTATAACTGGGTAGGTTCTAGGCAACCCAGAAAATTATTATTATTTTTTTATTATTAGTGAAACACCATGAGGTACAGTTGTAGATTTACAAATTTTTGTGCTTGGATCTCGGTCATACCACGATCAAATACCCATCCCTCCACCAGTGCCCATTTTCCACCACCAGGATAATATCCCTCCCCTCCCATCCCCCCATCCCCCCATCCCCCCCTGCCACTGTGGCAGGGCATTCCCTTTTGTTTTCTCTCTCCTTTTGGGCAACCCAGAAAATTATTAACTAGTGAATTCATGTCTTTATTAGAATTTTCATCAAACAGTAGTCTAATACTGCTTAAAAGGTGTATTGCTTAAGTAGTAAGCTAAGCTATTTCACAAAGATAAAGAACAGATAAGTAATCCTGGGGACTGAATATTAATCACCTAGAATTTCAGTTTTTCTTATTCGTTTACAACAGAAACTGCTTCATCACAAACTTCTGTGTAGAGGGAAGTGGTAGGTGAAATGTAGAGGTGGGAAGGAATCATAAAATTAATACTCCAATAGCAGAGCTTTTATGAAAGAAAAAAAAAACTTTCCATGTTAGACCACAGAACAAGCCCAAGCAATGATGCAGGTCAGATGGTAAGTTGAAACCTGTGTGTTCCAGCTTTAGAAAATACAGTATCACTGTGTATGGAGTGAGGAAATACACTGGTGGAAATCAGTGAGCAGTCTACAACAACAAGTCTACATATTCTTAGTTAAATTGTGGTGCACTTAACTTGCAAAGCACTATTTCTTTCCTTTGACTTTTCAAATTCAACTCTCTGGGGTTTTTGTGTACTTTTTGAGCAATTTCTGGAAAGAGATCAACATCCCAGTGATGGAACTGCCCTGAGACTAGTAGGCAGACAGGGAACACTAATTTAAGTACCTGGAAACAAATGTCAACACTACCCAGAGCTCAAGGGGTCTAATTATCAGGCTAAACAAGAACCCAAAGTTACAGTTATATGTGTTACTCAGTGGGTGAGCATTTTATAAATCTGAATGTTTTTATCATCTTAAAATATCAATAAGATAGAGATTGTCAAGCAAGAAACTTAAAAATTTTGCTGAGTTTCGTCCATAAATACTATTTACTAGAGATTTAAAAGGAATTGCTGGGGCTTGAGCAATAGCACAATGGGTAGAGCGTTCACCTTGCACGTGGTCGACCCAGGTTCAATTCCCAGCATCCCACCATATGGTTCCCAATCACCGCCAGGGGTAATTGCAAGCACCGCCAGGGGTAATTCCTGAGTGTAAAGCCAGGAGTAATCCCTGAGCATTGCCAGATGTGACCCAAAAAGCAAAAAAAAAAAGAAAGCAAAAAAAAAAAAAAGAAATAAAAGGAATTGCTTGGAGGTGAGACAGAGCACAGCAGTTAGGGCATTTGCCTTTCATGCAGCTGACCCAAATTCAATCCTGGCACCATGTATGGGTTCCTGAGCCCCATCAGGAGTGATCCCTGGGTACAGATCCAGGTGTAATCTCTGAGCACTGCCAGATGTGGCCCCAAAACCAAAATAAATAAATAAATGCCCTGATTAAACATTAACTCTACAGATGCCAGTTTGCACACATTCCTATGATTTGAAGAATTGGTATTGAGGAAGAATTTGTACTATATAATGTGAAGGAGACAGCACAGGAAAGCTACTGTGACTTAGCTTGAGGTCACACTTCAATGGAAATTCTTAGCACTTTAAGCCAAGATAAAAAAAAACATATTTATTCTAGAATTTGTTGAATCAAATTAGAGCAAGTGTCAATGATTATAAGCTTGGAAATGCTGCTTGGGACATCTCATGGACTTTTGGTTCCAAGATAGAACTGGTGAAACTAACAATGTTTCATGCCAGCTCTCTATTGATATATGTATGTATATTTACATAGATCAGCATATATTAACATACATATCAATATGTATATAATCGATACATAACAAAGTGCTGAGTCAGAACTCTGGTTTCCAATGGTGAAGGGCTTAGAGCATGCCGAAGCAGGTTTGTGTGGCTTTCCTTCCATGTTTAAGGCAGTGTGCTTTAATCCCAGCTCTCTCCCACCATTGCATACTTGCCTGCACCTTCAGGAAGGCCGTTGTAACCAACATTCAAGTCTCAACAAAACATAAGTTATGGTAAGGCTCACAGACTCTTCAGAGACACCAGTCTCCTAACCTCTCCAACACTACATCCCTAACTTCCTCAGCCTTCTTCAGTCCTCTGCCAAAGGGTCTCATGAGAAACAAAAAAGAGACATACAAGCCACACTCTTGTTATTAGGAAAGTACAAATCATTGAGATACTAGGGACTGAGTATGTCAAAATCAAAACTCAAAAGAGATGATTAGTATTTCTGACTATCTCTCTTTAACTGAGGTTCCTGGTTGTGCAGATGACATTTTTTGCCCATATTTTTGTATGAAAAGCTCAGGAATAACATATAATAAATTCCCATTGATACCAAGACTGAGAGAAGATGTATTCTAGCTAATGGTCTCTTCAACAGCAGGCTTTTCTAGTAAATTGCTCTTATGATTGTGTTCATGTCTGGCTTCTCCAACTACCCATGAGCTCTTCTAGATCTTTCCATGTTGTTTTTCTCACCTGCAATTCAGTGTGTGACTCTAGGAAACATTCAATAGATATGTATTAAAAGGTAAAGGTAAAGGTAAAGGTAAAGGTAAAGGTAAAGGCCCTCCCGTTGATCGTCGATTTGCTCGAGCGGGCCCAATAACGTCTCCATTGGAGACTTTGTTGTTACTGTGTCTGGCATATCGAATACTCTCGGTAGCTTGCCGGGCTCTCCGAGAGGGGCGGAGGAATTGAATTCGGGTCGGCCATGTTGGCCGCATGTAAGGCGAACGCCCTACCGCTGTGCTATCGCTCCAGCCCAGATATGTATTAGGTAAAAAAAATTAAATGCTTCCCACAGTCTTAAAAAATACAATTCAGGGGCTGAAGTGATAGCACAGTGGGTAGGGCGTTTGCCTTGCACGCAGCCGACCCAGATTCGATTCCCAGCATCCCATATGGTCTCCCAAGCAACGCCTGGAGTAATTTCTGAGTGCATGAGCCAAGTATAGCCCCTGTGCATCGCTGGGTGTGACCCAAAAAAGCAAAAAAAAAATACAATTCACATTTAAATAATTTAAACTTATTTTTGCCTAGACATTATTTTAAGACATTAAACTTTATCTGGGCTGGAGTGATAGCACAGCGGTAGGGCGTTCGCCTTACAAGCGGCCAACATGGCCGACCCGAGTTCGATTCCTCCGCCCCTCTCGGAGAGCTCGGCAAGCTACCGAGAGTATTGGATATGCCAGACACAGTAACAACAAAGTCTCCGATGGAGACGTTACTGGGCCCGCTCGAGCAAATCGACGATCAACGGGAGGGCCTTTTATTTTTTTTATTTTTTTTATTAAACTTTATCTATATTGTTAATCATGAACTAAAAATTATATACTATGACAGTTACTTGTATTATGCAATTTCCTTTTTACTCTCTGTCTCTCTATTTTTGGGCATTATGCTTTGCAATCCAGAAATGGAGGAGGCATCATGTTTGGTCCTTTATGTACTTTCAGCACATGTCTCCCATTCCGAATATGCAATAAAAATTGCAAAAGGAGAGATAGCGTAAAAGGGAATGTGCCTGCCGCAATGGTGGGGGGATATGGGATGGGGTGGTAGGAGGAATACTGGGAACACTGGTGGTGGAGAATGGACACTGGTGGAGGGATGGGTACTTGATCATTGTATTACTGAAAGGTAATCACCAAAATTTGTAAATCTGTAACTGTATCTTACGGTGATTCATTAATTTTTTTTAATTTTTAAAAAAGAAGACTTTTTCTATAGCCATGTCTCTATTAAATGCTTAAAAAATTATGGGAGACAACTGTTTACAGGATTGAAAAAAATAAATATCTCCTATGCAGACTATGACTATCTGAAAAAAAAGAATTGCAAATAGAAATCAGGAGATAATAAAAATAGAAAAGAAATCAATGATAGTAACAACAAGAAATCGATACAAAAGATCAATGAAACCAGGAGGTGATTCTTTGAAAGAATAAAGAAGACTGACAAACACTTAGCTAAACTCACTAAGAAAATAAGAGAAAACAAATAAATAAGTAGGATCAGAGACAACTAGGGTGGGGAGTGGGGTGAATCATAACAGATTCACCCCAGTCAGAAATATCAAAAACCACAAGAGGTTACTTTGATCCAAAGCTCAAGAACTTAAGAGAAATGGATGAATTCTTGGACTCACACAAACTTCCAAGATAAAACCCGGAGGAAACAGAGAAAATCCAAATAGACAAATATCTGTGTGTGTGTGTGTGTGTGTGTGTGTGTGTGTGTGTGTAAGAGAGAGAGAGAGAGAGAGAGAGAGAGAGAGAGAATTTTTATTTTCTCTGATAACTATGGAGTTTTGTTGTACAATGACAATGACCACAAATTACCTAAAAGTATCTGGATATCAATGTAGGGAAAAAAGTTCAAACACACAGGATAAAAAAAAAAAAGAGAAATAATTAGTCATAATTGAACTAAATAATAGTTCTAAATAGTTCTTAAGCATTGCAATATTCAGCATAGTCTCTTTTTTTAATCACCATAGATACAGGTACAAAGTTTTCATGATTAAATGTTAGTTATAAAATGGTCAAACACCCATTCTTCCACCAGCGTACATTGTCCACCACCAGTGTCCACAGTATTCCTCCCGCCACCCCAACGCCTGAGTCCATTCCCTGCCTCTATGACAGACAATTTCCTTTTTTACTCTCTCTCTTTATTTTTGGGCATTATGCTTTGCAATCCAGAAATGGAGGGGGCATCATGTTTGGTCCTTTATGTACTTTCAGCACACGTCTCCCATCCTGAGAGATCCCTCCAACCATCACTGACTTACTGATCCCTTCTCTATCCCAGCTCCCTTCTCCCCCAGCTCATGAGGCTGGCTTCCAACTGTGGAGCAGTCTTTCTGGCCCTTGCCTTTACTATTCTTGGGTGTTTGTCTCATATTATATTATTTTATTTTATATTCCACAAATGAATGCAGCCGAATAGACAAATCTTAAGTAAATAATTTGAAACAGAAAAAAATGCAACAAGGGGCTGGAGTGATAGCACAGAGGGTAGGACATTTGCCTGGCACACAGCCAACCCGGGTTCGATTTCCAGCATCTCCTATGGTCCCCCAAATTGCCAGGAGTAATTTCTGAGTGCATGAGCCAGGAGTAACCCCTATGCATTGCTAGGTGTGACCCTAAAAGCAAAAAAAAAAAAAAAAAAAAGGAGCAACAAGAACTAAAGAGTTCTGCATCCAAGCATGATAATAACTTAGTATCATGATAATATGATTTTCCAATGTTTGTAATGAGCACTATCAAGCTGACCATTTTTATTTTATGCATGTATACAGCCAGGTTAAAGAGGCAACTCATATTGCTTAGAAAGAAACAGGGTGAGGATTTAATCCAGGTGCTCTGAGGCTAAACCCTATGCACAATGATTCTTCCTAGTGGCATCCTTCAGTACAAGAAACATTGCTCTCATGATGAGGGAGTGGCTCCTTTGCCATCTGCACACTTCTTGTAGGAACATACATCAGTAGACCTCAGGTGAGGAAAATTTTTGTCTCCAAGTGACTTGGATTTCATAAGTGGAAATTTCTGTGTGAAAGGAACATTGAAATACACCTTTAAGTGCAACTGTAGCTTGCAATGACATACTAATCTAGTATTGAAGACCCAAAAATGTACGTCAGCAAGCAACTTTATATCATTTTAAAGATTGAATTGAGTTAAAGGTAATGTTTCTGATGGTCCCCATGTGTCAACCACAGTACAAAAGTTGGGAGATATCAAGTGTGGGTACCCATCCTGGAGGATAGTTCTTGGAGCTTTTCCTCTTCTCCTTCTACCAAGAAATACTCTTCTGGGATGAGTCAATTTTTTTGACCATTCAGCCCGGCTCTGAGAAGCTTGGTGCTCTGTTACTTGGAAGGAAATGCTTATTATCATTATTATCGTCCAATAAGTCTTCAAATTAAAAAATATTAGTTTTTTTGGAGCCAAAGATTACTCGATTAAGTGTGAGTAAGAATCTTCAAGCTTCATACAGGAGAAGCCTACTACTCCCAAGGGGACCAGCAGTGACTTCAGAAACTAAGGTATGTTACAGACCATAGGGTAAGCTCTTCCTTTAACTTCCCAAACTCCACTTTAAGTCAACTTTCATCTAATTTTAGCTAATCTAGCCATGGTTCTGTTCTTATTTTGTACATTTGTGGGTAGTATTAGTTTAATAGATCCCCCCGCCAAAATTCAGAGAAGTAAAAGGGAGACGGGAAAGGTCATCTCTAGCTGCATTTGACAACAAGGCCATGGAAGGATACTTCAGCACAGGTCCACCTGCTTCCCTCTGTGATCCCCAGAAAACCATTCTAAGTGAGGAACCAACATGCAAAAAAGAGTTCAAAGTTTCTATGGTCTCGGCTCCCAGTGAGGTAATATTCTGGTTGTACAGCAATGTTTAAACAAAAGAAAAACAAATAGTAATATAAAGGTCAGATGAAAAGAAAGATAATCAAATGAAACTCGTCCCAGTATAATAACCATAGGTTCAGAGAAGGGAAAACACAAAGCATAATGTCACAAATAAATAATGGCAATATTTACAGTCAGAATGGAAGCCTCCTAATTTATTACTTAAAAAGAATGTAGGTTCGGGGCCAGAGGGAGCCATAGTACAGTGTATTGGAAATTTGCCTTGCACTTGGCCGACCCAGGTTCAATCCCCGGCATCCCATATGGCCCCCAAACACTGCCCAGGAGTAATTCCTGAGTGCAGAGCCAGGAGTAACCCCTGAGTATTGCCGGATGTGACCCCCAAAGAAAAAAAAATGTAGGTTCTAGCTCTCACGGCAAACAATTTCATGGGTATGTGGGTGAGACCAAGACTTTGGGATCAATCTTCAGCCCAAATTCCGGGCACACTTGCTTGATAACTGCTGCTAACCATGACATCGTGAAATCATGACCTGATCTTCCCTACACCAAGCCAGGGTCTCAATGTCATGAAAGAAGAAGAAAATGTTTAGCCTCTGCACAATGATCAGGAGGACCGGTAAGGCAGTTTCCACCTGGTGGTTCGTCTGAAGAACATGTGGGTCCTGGGAGGGCTGGTCTTCAGCAGGGCTGCTGGGAGGACCATGGGCTGTTGTGGCAAAGGACAGTTTCAGTTTAAAGGAGCTGTTCCAAGGTGAGGGCTCCAGCCCCCCCCCTCCCTCCGCCTCCCTCGCCAGACTGCAGGTGCCTGCCCTGCTCTCCAATCCCAGTTCATCCCTTGGGCCTCCTGTAGTTTAGAGGAGAGGAATGTGTTTACTTTGAAAACTAGGCTTCCAAGCCTGAAACCTGATTGGCTGTCTTTTAGAAAGCAGGAATTTGGGCCAAACAAGGTTTGGCCAGAGTGAAATGTGTGACTTTTAATAACAACAACAACAAAAAAACATAGTTGGTCGTGAATGATAATAACCTAGTGTTTTCAAAAAAAAAAAAGACTTTCATTGTTGGAAGACCAGCTACCTTGGCTATTAGATCCAACTGCAAGTAAAAACTACTCTTGAAAAAAAAATGCAGCTGTCTACAATCCAAAACCATGGAAACCAGCTCTCTCGGCAAACAATGAGGCTGCGTCCAGCCAAAGAAGCGAGAGATTCTCATTTCTCATGATTTTCTTCCAAATCCCAAACAGCAAATGCTTTTAAAATGCACAAAAGAGCAAGGAGCCTACTGAATTGGCAATTATTCCTGTTCCTTTTGAGTGAAAAAGGGGAAAGCATAAAAAAGATCTGTGTTTTGCTACTTTGGGGTTTTCAAAGACAAGATGGCCTGAGGACAAGTTAACCCTCTGTGAGCGGAACTGCCTGGAGCTGCAAAGGGAGAGCGTTTGCGTGTTTTCATGGCCAAGGTATGTTTTCTTTTTGGCAGAGACCTTGTTCCAGGGGGAAGCAGAAATGTACGAGCTTCCAGAATGAACCCTGTAGAAACCACACCACTTCTCAACATGGTTATAGTCAGCACATAGTTTCCCACTTATAAACCACCCTCCCCCTCATACTCCAACCCCAGAGAGTCCCCAGCCTGCTTTTCAAACACACTGTCTCGACAAATAGCAAAAGCCCATCCAAGTGGGAATATTGAATGTGCACCAAAGTGCAAGTCATGTATCAGAGACATCCTGAAAGGCTCGGCCTGCTCATCACGAGGTTGATCCCAGCAAACTAGAGACAGCTGGTCCTTCTACCACTCTGTGTCACCTGGGAGCTTGTCCACAGACAGAAGGCAGGAATCCAGAGCCTTCTGTTCCCGTAGGAGAGCTGGCTGATACACAAATCCACATCCGTCCAGCTGAGCATGGCAGGGTCTCTGTGTAATGTCTCTGCTGCCCTGGAATGGGTTGGGTAGCCTGGCTGTGCTCTTGAAAGATCTGGTTCTTCTGCTGCCCTAGTTCTCCCATCCCTCCTCTGCTCCGTATCCTGCAAGGACTGAGAGCCCCACCCTGCTTACTGCTGTTTCCTAGTCCTCAGATCTGTGCCAGACACACAGCAGAAGCTCAGCAAACATTTCCTGAATGCTGTTGGAAAGATGACGCTCCCAGAGGCCCAGGAGAACTAGCCATCAACTAAAAATTAATCTACTGGGGGAGTTTCAGCGCAAGAAGAGATATTTACAACAGAGGTAATTTGTGATAAACCACCAAATAAGATAACTTTCATAGTATCCTGAAGTCTGCTGAGAATGTGATTAAACACACTACTACTACTACTACTACTACTACTACTACTACTACAATTTCAAGGGGTTCATGGATTTATTGACATGCATTCTTAAAACCCAGACTAAGAACCTCTGTTCCATCTTAATTGGATGCTTCTCTCCATTTCTACTTTAGAATTAACCTCCCTGAGGGCAGGAAGAAAGTTTTATCATCCCCGTGTTTAACAATAGTGAAAAGTGCACCATTCTTTGCACTTGTGAGGGAGGGCTCAGTAAGCGGTCAGAGGGGAAAACGCACTTGTATTGAGAAAGGATGAACCATTGGCTCGCTAGATGCCCTAAGATCACTTACTCTCCTAAGATTATTTCTCTCCATCTGGCCCTGGGAGCATTCCTGTAACTTGGAGAGTAGGAAAAGAGAATTTCTCCCAGGGCTCCAGCTCCAGACCAGTTTGGCCTCCATGCTCTGGCCTCTGAGATGAGAGGAAAGGTGGCAACATCACCCCCGGGGTGCTTTCAAACTTCCAGAGGTACCATGTGCTTGTCACAGTAATTAGCAATCACCATCTGTGCTCACCGGGTAAGACACCAGGCACTCTGCAATGTGCAATGAGCACGGAGCCAAGAATGGTCCCAAGTCCCATCTGACTTAAGTGCCTACTATCAGTGATGCCTGTGAGTGCAAACATGTTGGGAATTCTGTGGCCCTAGATCCTAGCTCTGTGTTACTTATCATCACAAAGTCTTTTTGCCTGGCTTAAATGCTCTCTGGATTTTCCAAAAATGCAGCTTCCCCTTGAGTCAGCAAAGACTGTACGCTGTTTATTTTGGATCTTTACCAAGAACTGTTCACCTTTTGAAAAATCACAATAATGGTGTTTACGCCTCAGAGGGGATTTGCACAGCCAGCACAGCATATCTGAGGAGGCTGAGGGTGAGCATTTGCAACTCAGGGCGACTCTGCCTGGGGAGAGTGCAGACCACATCCTCATGTCCCAGGGTGGAGTTGGCCCCTGTGTGTGCACATTTAAAGGCCTGACTCACCTCTACCATTATGCTGACTATTTCTCCTTTATGTTAAAGGATCCTATTGATTTAAGTATGTGGAAAAGGCTTTTTGGGTTATTTTTTTAGGTTTATTTTCTGAGAGGTGGGATTTGAGTCATGGTCAGTGATTCTCGGGGGATTGCTTTTGGCTCTGTTCTCGGGGATCATTCTTGAAAGAGCTCAGGAAACCGTATAAGGTGCAGGAACTGCATCAGGGCTAGCCACATGCAAGGCAAATGCCTTCCCTTCTGTTCTTTTCCTCTGGTCCCATATCCATACATTTATTTTCAATAGAATGTTTGCTGGAAAAGTCGATCCGGGTGAGGGAAGCAGCTTGAAGGGACAGAGCACATGCTTTGCATTCTCAGTCCTGGAGTTCCGTCCTAGAACCAGGAGGCTCTTGAGAACTGCTGGGAAAGGACAGACCCATCGGGCCAAGCATCAGTCAGCAGGACCAGGTGACACCATGATACTCCTGGGCTACTTGGGTGATCCTGATTTAAAAAGAAAAATGCAGGATAGGGGATAAAGCTCATGGCAAATTGTGTGGAACAAAGTGGTGGATCATTAAGGAAGATCTTTAATACAAATGACAGCGTGCTGAATGCAGCTGAGAAGCAACAAAAAGACCTTTTCCTTTTTCCTCTTTATAACCAGAAGCCCAGGGATAGATAGGAAGGTCACTTCAGTGTAAGGTGATCTCAAGGTGATCTCCTTCTTCCTGCCTGGTGGTATTTACCCACCAGCTTTATCCCTTCATGCCAACCAAAGCTACTCTAGTGGCTAGCAAAAGAAAGAGTTACTCATTTCCCTTGGCATGGTTGGGTAGGGCATTTTGCCTTGCACGCGGCCGACTCGGTTCTACTCCTCTGTCCCTCTCGGAGAGTCTAGCAAGCTACCGAGAGTATCCCACCCACACGGCAGAGCCTGACAAGCTCCCTGTGGCGTATTCAATATGCCAAAAACAGTAACAACAAGTCTCACAATGGAGATGTTACTGGTGCCCGCTCAAGCAAATTGATGAACAATGGAATGACAGTGCTACAGTGCTACAGTGGTTCTTTTTTTATTTTTTCTTTTGAATCATACCCAGCTTTGTTCAGGGGTTTCTTCTGGCTCTGCATTCAGGAATTACTCCTCGCAGTGCTTGGGGAACCATATGGAATGCTGAGGATCGCACATGGGTTGACAGTGTGCAAGGCAAACGCCCTACCCGCTGTACTATAGCTTCGGCCCCAGCATGGTTCTTTTTAATTAAAGAAGACTTTTTTAGTGAAGCTCTAGGGAAGACTTTCTTTCTGGTTTCATTGGTCCAAAAATCATTAGATGTCCATAACTTCAAGGGAGGGTAACACCACCCTTTTCAGTATTAAGTAAGGGTGGGCTACAGGCAAGGATCAGAGGAAGAAAATGATACTAATCCCAATCTAAAGTGTTTGTTACTCAAGATGGCAGGATTGTTCACAATCAAAATAAAAGACAGGAAGTGATCTCAAGTGAGATTATTCTTCTGGCTGAAATTTCCTGGGTCTTTCTGGAGCGGAGGCAGATTCCTTTTCCTCGTGGCTAGACCCCAGCAGCATCCACACCCAGATCAACAGGCCCAGCTCCACGTCTCCTAAACCCTGTACCATTTAAGTCGCCATGTGTCAGCTCTACTCATCAAATCTCACGCTGCTCACCGTTATACTTCCTGTCACTGGGTGAAGACAGGCAGGAAAGGAAAAGAGCCAGTCCCAGCCTAATGCCTCAGAGACTCCCACGAGTGGTAAATAAAAAGATTCCTCTTCAGTCCAGTATGAACACAGCAAACCCATGGGGAAGGTCTGTAGAAGCCCACCAAGTTTGATGAGTAGAAACAATAACACAACAAAGCTCAATCAGTTCAGTAAATTCTCAGAGAATGATTTTAGTAACACCGTGGCGAGGATGGTTAATGAGCTAAAAAAGAAAAAGAAGAAGAAAAAGAAGAAGAAGAAGAAGAAGAAGAAGAAGAAGAAGAAGAAGAAGAAGAAGAAGAAGAAATAAAAGAAAAAGATGGCACGAGCAGATAAGCAGTCAGTAGAGTACAAGCATGAGAGTGAGAATAAGAAAACTACAGTCAGAAATGACAGAAATTAAGAATATAAAAAGTGATATAAAAGATTCAGTGGGAGGGCCGAGTAACAGAGTAACTGGAACCAAGAAAAGAGATGAAGAGTCCCACAGTAAAATGGAGAAAACTACCTAGAACATAGAAAATAACCACTAGAAAATAACAGAAGCTGTTTAAAAAAATAAAGATCTGAAAAGAAATGCACAGCACACAATGGGATGAGTTTATCAGGAATAATATAAAAATCATCAGAGTCCTAAAAGAACAGGAAGGTGAATTCTAACAAGAACCAGTAGTTAAAAAAAAATCCTAGATAAGTATTTCTAGAGTCAAGGAATATTGGAACCCAGATTCAGGAAGTACAAGGGAACTCAGCAAAAATAGACTCAAATAAGAAAACTCCAAGACACATTGTACTCAGAATGACTAAAACCAAAGACAGAGACAGAATACTGAAAGCAGCAAGATCAAAAAATGAATTTGCATAAAAATAAAAGCCCATTCACAGTGTTAAATGAGTCTCAAGGAGCCAGAAGAGAATGGAAGAATATAGTACAAAAACAATGAAATGAACTTGCCTTTCAGATTTGAAGGGATAAACAAAGCAGCAGGGAAAGGGAACAGCTTAAAGAATTCATAGCCTTGAAATCAGTCTTGCGAGAAGCATCAAGGGAGTTTCTTTAAAAGATTAGACAAACTTCTCAGCACTTGGCATTAAGCATGGCACTCATTCATGGTGCTAATGGTTGCCTTCTAATCGATTAAGAAAGGTTTGTTTACTCCTTACTTGTTAAGGGAATTTATGCATTTTTCAATAATGAATTAACATTTAGTTTATATTGAATATTTTGTGTCTGATCAAGTGTTTTTTAACATTCACTGAGATTTCTACTGAAATATTTTACTATTAATGTAGATAGTTCAACATTGTCTATAATATTTCCTAACATGAAGATAGTATCCCGTTCCTTAGAATAAAAAATACTTTTATACTTTTATAGGACTATTCTAAGATTTTTTTCCCCTTAAAGTATTCTTAATTTCTGGACTGGAGTGGTAACACAGCAGAAAAAGTGCTTACTTTACATTTGTCTTACCCAGGTTCAATACTCAGCATCCCTTATGGCCCCCTAAGCACCATCAGGAGTGATATCTGAGTGCAGATTCAGAAGTAAATTCTGAGTACTGCCAGGCATGGTTCCTCCCAAATTTTATTTTATTAATATTCTCACTCTTACTAAACTTTACGTTTGTAGAATGTATCTATTTTATGCAAATTTTAAAATGTATTAGCACATTTTTAAATTTATAAGCATTTTTTAAACAAATTATTTAGGACCTGTTTTGGGGGGCATGCTTGGGTAGTAGTGGGAAAACTCAGAATAATGGTGGTGGGAGAGTGTGATGGTGGTTGGACCGGTGTTGGAATGTTGAATTAATAAATTATTGTGAACTAAATTATTTATTTTATTTTTTTGCTTTTTAGGTCACACCCAGCGATGCACAGGGGCTACTCCTGGCTCTGCACTCAGGAATTACTCCTGGTGGTGCTCAGGGAACCATATAGGATGCTGGGAATAAAACCCAGGTCAGCTGTGTGCAAGGCAAAGGCCTTATCTGCTGTACTATCGCTCCAGCCCCTATTGTGAACAACTTTAAAAAACTAAAACAAAATTTGAAAAAATGAAATTTTTAACTTTATATCCTTATAATCCTCCGCCCCTCTCAGAATGCCCGGCAAGCTACCAAGAGTATCTCGCCCGCACGGCAGAGCCCGGCAAGCTTACCCATGACGTATTCAATATGTCAAACACAGTAACAACAAGTCTCACGAAGGAGACGTTACTGGGCCCGCTCGAGCAAATAGATATCCTTATAAAATATATAGTTTGGGAAAAGATATCAATCACTGATTTACAGCTCTATGAAATTTCAGGAGCTTAACCTTATTCATATATGTATATGTGTATAGGTGGCACCATCTCCACATAAAAATGTTTTTTAAAGATCCTCCCACTAGAGACAGAAAATCCTCCCTCCACCAGTGTGCATTTCCCACCACCAATGTCCACATAGCAAGATTACAACAAGTACTCAAAATCATCAGAACTGGAAATGTCTATAGAACTGAACTTACGAAAGGTGTGGCTGGAAGAGGCCCTTGAGAGATTGGTGGAGGGAAACAGACTCTCTGGTGATGAGAATGGTGCTGGAATGACGAATGCAGCACTGTCGTCCTGTCCCGTTGTTCATCAATTTGCTAGAGTGGGCACCAGTAACATCTCCATTCGTCCCTGTCACGTGCTAGTGTAGCCCAATGTCATCTGGAAAATTAGTAGTATTGGAAATTCCAGTACCTCTACAAAAACGGTTAAACACACACCCAAAAGAGCACACAGTGGTTTTTAGAACAATCTTCATGTGTGCTCACACATCAATCAGAGATGTGTAGAAAGATTGTGTGGATAGATTGTTTGCCTCTCTGGGTCTTTTCATGCATCTAGTTGCCGTAACCTCATTCCAAGGCACAGAATCAGGCTCTGTGTTCTACTAACAGAAAAGACAGATGGTTCTGCAGCTTACTTCATGGCTTCAGTGTGGTATCAGATGAGAATTACACAGCTGTACAATCATTGTACAGGACTCTTTATTGATTGACCTTTTATGTTTTATTATAGTCTAGGTGACATGGTTACAATAGAGCTAATATTTAGGGTTTTGACATACAAAGTTAGTGCCTCACCACCACCAAATGCCCAAGACTCTCCATCACCGTCTCCAGGTCACTTCTAATCCATCCCTTCATCCCCAACCATCATTCTCTCCACTGCTTGGCAATCTGAGTTTTGTAATCCAAAGACAAGGGTTTGTCATCCATTGAAAGTGTCTATTCCCTTGCTTTCTCTCGATATAACACAGATGTGTGAGATCACCTGGTATTTGTTCTGCTTTTTATTTATTTTTTTCTTAACACGATAATCTCCAGTCCCACCCATGTTGCAGCAAACTGCAAAGATTTCATCTTTTCATAGAGTTGTACAGTATTTCACCATTTATATGTATATGCATATACAAATATATGGTAGAATAATATATGTGGTGGAATACTATATATGTATGATTAAGAAATTGTGATATGTATGTGTATTTTTAAAAGGCCATTAAATGTTTAAAATATAGTTTAAATAGTTTAAATCTCAAATAGTTTAAAACTCAAGTAGTTTAAAATTCTAGTTAGAATGTGAAAGTTGCAGTGTAAAAATGTTAAATTTGGACTATATATATCACAACTTCTTAATCATTCATAATTTGTTATTTTATTCATTCATCCTCTCCATATCTTGGTTCCTGTTCAAAGCTCTTTTAAACATGAAAGATGTTTTTAATTAGATAGCATCAATTCCAAAGAGAATCTATAAAGCATAACTGTAAATTTATTTATTTATTTGTTATTGAATCACCGTGAGATACACAGTTACAAAGCTGTTCGTGGTTGGGTTTCAGTCATAAATGTTCCAACACCCATCCCTCCACCAGTGTGCATTTCCCACCACCAATGTCCACAGTTTCTCTCCCACCCCACCCCCAACAACCTGCCTCTACGGCGACACTTTTCTTCTTTCTCACTCTCTCTCCTTTGGGGCAGTAGGGTTTGCAATACAAGTGCTGATACGCTATCATGTTTGTTCCTTTACCTCCAAGCAGTAAATTTATTTTAAACTGGAGTTTATAGCCTACTAAAAATTCAAAGGGAGAGCAGGGTGAGAGTCTGAGTGAGAAGCAAATGTTACATGGCAACTTTCAGATTCTCACTAGAAACCTGATAGGCTAAACTACTTCAGTTTAAAATGACCTTTTTGAAATACACACAGAGAAAAAAAATAATCATAATAAACTAAAGACACAGCAAACAGAAAAGAGGCTTTTCATACCTGTTCCGTTGGCACAGAGCAAGATCTGTTCAAGATCTAGAATACAATCAGGCACTGAAGTAACAGCCAAGAAAGGGCATACTGGGGCTGGAGTGATAACACAGCAGGTAGGGCATTTGCCTTGCACGCGGCCAACTCGGGTTTGATTCCCAGCATCCCATATGGTCCCCCGAGCACCGCCAGGAGTGATTCCTGCGTGCAGAGCCAGGAGTAACCCCTGAGCATCACCAGGTGTGACCCAAAAAGAAAAAAATAAAGGGCAGAGTGGTTTTCCCTTCTGCTGCATGGTGAGCACTGCAACACTCCTTCTGTAGCTCATGACATTGGGTTAATCCCATGTCTAGCCTTGCCAGAGAAGGTTCCACGTGACTGCTGTCACTCCTACCCTATCAATAGCATTTCAAGCACACACAGATGTGTCCTAGTTCGGGTGATAAAGTATAAATGGACCCAACACTGAAAAATTCTGCATTATAAACACCAACTCCTGCCCACCCCCAACCCTGGGCTTTAAGGCTTTAAAAAAAAGCTGAAAAGAGACCATTTTTTAGTGTTGGAGAGTTGGACAGGAGAGAATTAAGAAGGAAAAAAAGCAAGAGTGGATGATTTTCAAAAATTAATCAATCAAGCACCACATCAGAAAGAAAAAAAGTCCAGAAGGCCCTGCCCCCAGGTATTCACCGCCTTCTTGGCTGAGAGAGCTGGTGAGGGAGGGAAATATCCCTGCGCTGATGAATGGTTGGCTTGTTTCCCTCCAAAAGAGACTTACAGCTGGACACCAGTAGTCCAAATAGCAATCCTGCTTCTCAGGCAGGCTCCTTGAGGTGCCAAGTGTTACAAGAACTAAGGCAGAGATTTTAAAGGTGAATTGAAACTATTTTATGCTCCCACAGGGTGGGTAGATGGACAGGATGACAGATTAGGGTTCTAGCATCCTTATTTTCATTCCTGGTCCAACGGTGTTCAAGGCACAGAGGGATCATGGCTGGTGTGATTGACTTCCTCTCGCGAGCAAGATGCCTCCTATCCGATAAGGAGGCCCAGAGGACAAGGTCTTCCCAGTAAAATAGAAGCATATTGATCTGGCCATAAGAGGACCGGCCAGTTGGAATGGAACTCTGCGGTTTTCTGTGGGATCCTGTTTGTTCCCGTTGGGAGAGAGGAGAAGAAGGACATCCAGAAGAAACTGTCCTTTTCAAGAATTTCATTATATGTATGTAAAAAACTAAGAGTTCTTGGAATTGGATCAAAGTCACAAAATTCTTTCAGCAAAGAATGTATTTTATTTGATATTTGATCATTTATCTTAGTGGTTAGAATTTCCAGATCCACTTCAGAATCTGGTTGCCTTGACCTAAATCTAAGTTAGACCTGTTTCCGGTAAGCTTAGGCTAGTTTCTTAATCTGTTTTACAATCTGTAAAATGGTTGGGGTAGGGAAGTGGTGGTGGTGACATATTACCTACCTCCTCAGGCTGTTGAGAAGAGTTGGTGCCTGAAATGTTTAGATGCGGGTCTGGCATAGATATACATATTAATATCATTTGTGATGGTCAGCATCATTATTAAAAAAGCATGACAGTGCAGGGCCAGAACCAGAAGGGCACTTGCCTTGCATGTAGCTGACCCAGTTTCATCACCGCATCCCATACAGTCACCGGAGCACTGCCAGGAGTGATCCTGAGTGCAGAGCAAGGTGAACATTGCCAGCTGTGGCCCCCAAACAAATAAATGAACAAACAAAAAAGTGTGACAGTGAGTCTTATTGTAATCTGATTTTTTTGTTTGGGGTGGATTTTTTTTGGGGGGGGGGGAGTTTAGGGGTCATGCCCAACAGTGTTTAAGGGCTACTCCTGACTCAGTATTTGGGGATTACTCCCAGGGTGCTCAGGTAACTAGATGGTGCCAGAGATCAAACTTGGGCCTCCTACATACAGAGCAGGCAGTTCTGCTCTTTGACCTCTCCCTGGCCCTTTACGAAATTGGTATCTCTTAAATGTGCAGCTTGCTACGCTCAATTTGATGAGTCAGAGAAAATTGTTTTCATCAGAGCCAAGTCAACAGGACTTTGATAAGGATCTCCCTTGAGTGGACTGAGAGAAGCTTGGGAAAATAGAACATAGCTATTTTAAAACACAGCTATAGGATTCTAGAACTCGGGGCTGGAGAGCTAGTACAGCAGATAGGACATATTGTCCCCCAGGCACTGCCAGGAGTAACCCCTGGGCATCACCAGGTGTGGTTCCAAAGCAAAACAACAAGTTTAGTACTCTTAGGCATTTTCTGTGCTTCCTTGGTTATTAAAGTATTGAGAGAAGAAAATTATTTAAAAATATTGAGAACAAGGGGCTGTGGCACCACTAGCAGGTCAACCTGTATCTATGGGGTGAGTGCATCAGCAGCCTGATGGTGCCTTCAGGCTTCCTGATACCCAAAAATTGCCCCTGTGCCTCTGGCCAGACTTCAACAACTTGGGACCAAGTTTCCAGAGAAATTAAACAGCCAAAAGTTAGGTATGTGGGAGCCACACCACAAACCACCTCCAGCTCAGCTATACAAGCTCATTTACTGGCCTTGTTTCAGAGACCTATAAATAAATCTCGTCACTGTCACTGTCACTGTCCTCCCATTGTTCATCGATTTGCTCAAGCAGGACCAGTAACATTGTGAGACTTGTTACTGTGTTTGGCATATTGAATACATCACAGGTAGCTTGCCAGGCTCTTGCCGTGCGGGCGAGATACTCTCAGTATCTTGCCAGGCTCAAGATCAAAAGATAGAGTTAATCTCAGACCTGTGCAAGGCTAAACAGACTGGGGTAAATTGGAGAAGGGGGGGTAGTCAGCCTGGTGTCCCCCAAGCAGAGCCCCTGACTCTTGCTTCCATAATTCAAACCTCTGCCATGCCCCGATCTGGACTCCACCATCTCAGGACAGATCAAAATATAATGTGCTGAAAATTTGGGTATGTGGGTTTTCTGATTGAAATCTCCAGGCTTATGGGGTGGGGGTCAGAATGGGCTACTTCACCCCACTTCCTTGTGATTCTGTAAGCCTCAGTAGTCACATTCACACCCCAAAGTTGTCACTCAGTTTAAAAAGCTACTACAGGCTTACCTTCCTGATAAAAATACTGAATGCCCTGAGCAAACATGTTGACCTCTTAGCACCCGTATTGCAAACCGTAATGCACAAAAGGAGAGATAGAAGAAGAAAAGTGCCTTCAATAGAGGAAGGCTGGGGGTGGGTGGTTTTTGGGGGGTGGTGCAAGGGAAATGGGGGACATTGGTGGTAAGAAATGTGCACTGGTGGAGGGATGGGTGTTGGATCATGTATGACTAAAAGCATGTATGTCATGAACAGCTTTTTTTTTTTTTTTGCTTTTTTGGGTCACACCCGGTGATGCACAGGGGTTACTCCTGGCTCTGTACTCAGGAGTTACTCCTGGCAGTGCTCAGGGAACCATATGGGATGCTGGGAATCGAACCCAGGTCGGACACATGGAAGGCAAACGCCCTATCTGCTGTGCTATCTCCCCAGCCCCTGTCATGAACACCTTTGTGATAGTCCATCTCACGGACACTCCATTTCAAAAAAGTTTTTAAAGAAATTTAAAAAAAGAAATTGAGAACAAGTAAAGGGAGTTTCCCAACACTAGAAAGCTCAGACCAGAATATTTTCACTGCACCAGCATCATCCTAGCACTTGCTTGCCCGAAGCACTTTCCTAAAACGTTCCTGTGCTGCCAAGATGTGTATCATGCTCAAGGAATTCATTCATTCACTCGTGTATTCCACTAATCTGTGAGTGTGGATTAGGGGCCAAGAACTGTTGTAGATTCTGGGGTAGAACAATGAATTTAAAAAGCATTCTAATCTCGGGAGCCTCTCTAAGTTTGGGGATCAATAACTTGCGGCTAGAAATGAAGTGCTCAGGCATCTCAGGGCACAGAGAAAGGATGCCAAACCCAGCCCTTGATGTGGGAATTTATCTCTGGCACAGCCATAAGTACTTATAGAAGAGTTTCAAAGTGGGTTGTTCCTGAATTGGTGTCAGATGGAGAAGAGTAGGAAAAGTTCACAGTCCTTGAACCAGGCAGGCCCTGGAAGCTGGACATAGCCCATGAAGGCCCTCTGCCAACCCCGTGCCTAGCACAGTCAAGTTCCTATGACAAAGCAGTGAAGTTGGGCTACGATGTCTTGGGCAGAGGCGGAACTGAAAGGGAGATGTGCATGTGACTTGGTCAAGGTCTGGAACTACTTGGTTGGGGAACACGGTTAAGCAGGTGGGTTTTTCCAAGAGTTGGCTTTTCCATTGCCCAACAGGGGCTCAGTTGTAGAAAAACGAATGGAGCCCAGCCCAGATGCTATGCAAGAAAACGCTAAGACACAGTCATTCATTGGGTGGGGTTTGTTTTCCCCGGGGCAGTGTGGAGTAACTGCTCATTTAAGAAACTTCTCTTTGTGCTGTTGTGATTGCAATGACAGGAACATATGCACACCTAGCTGTGGTGCTCAGTGGAGGTGCTCACCCAGAATTGTGCTCCTTTAGTTTCAATACTTGCACACATGGCGACTAGAAGGTTGTTCATTTTAGTTGTGCTGTTCAAGCACATGCTTGGTTGTAGGGCTGATCAGGGGTCACTGCAGTGCTCTCACAGTTGCTTGCCAGGAGTCTGACTATTGTGCTTGCACATCTTTTTGGTTGTGGTGCTCTCTCAGGTCACCGCCGTTTAGTTGTGGTATTGAGGTCAAGCTGTATATTGCTTGTGGACCTGAGGATCACAGACAGCAGGGATGCCAAACTCCAACAGCAGAGGTAGACATGGTGGTGACACCAGGGATTAAACATATAACCAACTGCTGCAAGGCTGGTGTTCTAAACCATCAAGCTATTTCTCTGGGCTCTAAGAGCCAACTTTGCATCTAGGTGATGCATCCAAGTGATAGCCATGTTCAAAATGAGATTGTGTGGTGGTGGGAAATGCACACTGGTGAAGAGGAAAAATTCAAGTTTTGAAAAATTAGGAAGAAAAAATAGTTTATAACTACATTGGGATTGGCTTGAGCGATTGCACAGCGCTAGGGCGTTTGCCTTGCACGCAACCAACATGGCCCACCCGAGTTTGATTCCTCCGCCCCTCTCAGAGAGCCCGGCAAGCTACCGAGAGTATCTCGCCCGCATGGCAGAGCCTGGCAAGCTACCCATGGTGTATTCGATATGCCAAACACAGTAACAACAAAGTCTCCAATGGAGACATTACTGGGTCCGCTTGAGCAAATCAATGAACAACAGGAGGACAGTGTCAGTGACAACTACATTAGGAAACAAGTATGTTAGTTTCCTAGGAATGATCAAGCCTGAGCAACAATTTAGGTGCATTTTTGGCTAGGCCATGGCTCAAGAAACTCAAAGTACTTACTTACTCAGAAAAAATAGAACTTTCCAGTCAGTCAGAGTACTTAGGATTTCTCTGGCCCAAAGATGCCCATCTAGTTCAAGGACATATGAAAGTAAACTCTGATTGTTCATAAAATCTGTTTCTCAAAAATGCAAGCTTGCGGGGGCTGGAGCCCAACCCAATTTCAATTCCCAGCACCCCATATAGTCCCCCAAACACCGCCAGGAGTAATTCCTGAGTGCAAAGCCAGGAGTAACCCCTGTGCATCGCCGAGTATGACCCAAAAAAGAAAAAAACCCCGCAGTTTGCAATGTTGTAGAATGTACCTTCTACTTCTCCAACCCCGTTTTCACTCCTCATCTCTCCTCAGTTCTTTGATTTTGTTCCTCGGTTTCTAGGACCTCCTCACCATCACCTAGTCCTGGTTCAGTTAGAGTTTATGTTCACCTCCCAGAAACAGACAATTTGAGTCAACAGTGGCTTCCATCCTTCAGAAGGTTTGCTTTTCCTTATTGGTTTTCAAGATCTGGTGGTGGGAAGGCTGATTTCTTCACTGATTTTCACTGCAATCCTGTGATCCCACTCTTACTGTAGTGGAAGAACAAGAAGCCCCCAAGAGGAAGAAACAACCCCTGTGTTTGGAGAGCAAACCCCGCCCAGGACTCTTCAACAGACTTCTCTGGTGCAATTCTCAGATCTGGGTTTCCAGACCACACCAGCTGGAAGGGAGACTGGAAGAAAGAGCACTTTTGTTTGCTTCCTTTTGAACCTACACCCAGGGGTGCTCAGGGCTTATTCCTGGCTCCGTGCTCAGGGAATCACTCCTGGCAGGGATTCAAGGGACCACAAGTTGTGCCAGAGATGTGACCAGGGTCAGTAGCATGCAACGCAAGCACTTTAACCTTTTATTTATTTGTTTGTTTGTTTGTTTTTGCTTTTTGGTCACACCCAAAGCAAATGCTCAGGGGTTACTCCTGGCTCATGCTCTCCGGAATTACTCCTGGAGGTGCTCAGGGGGACCATATGGGATGCTGGGAATCAAACCTGGGTTGGCCATGTGCAAGGCAAACGCCCTCCCCCGCTGTGCTATCGCTCCAGCCCCTGAAGAACATTTCTAAACTTGACCCACACTCTTCTTGGAAAGAGCCTCAAGCAAACATAGATAAAAATGAAACAAAACAAAACACTGTTTTTGTAATCACGCATTTTTGCCTTCCTGTGAGAGAACAAGCTTCCATTCCAGTGCTCACATGTCTCTCTCACTCCCCACGCCTGTCCTGGTGCCTGCCACATGCCAGACACTGTGTGTGTGTGTGTGTGTGTGTGTGTGTGTGTGTGTGTGTGTGTGTGCATGACTGTGGGCAGGGAGGGTCAGCAACTTCTGAGAAACTTCCTGGAGCTTGCAGCCTAGTGCAGGGGTGTGGGGACGTAGGGGAGCAGCACACACGTGCACAAGTAATGACCATATGTCTGAATTTTAAATTATGATGTGATGGCTTGCGGTCAAGGGACACATCAAGTAGTTCATAGAGATTTACAGTGAAGCATCTTTTTTCTTGTGAAAAATGAAGAGCTCAAGATATGTTTCAGCAGGTTGAAAAATTATCCACTTGGTCATCACTTCATCACAAATCATAAAGCATGTATGGAAACTGTGAATAAGGAGTAGATTTGTTTGTAAAAAAAAGGAGGAAAAATTCTTTGAAATCCTTCGGAAATTCTACGCAAAAAATCCTTTGGTAATTCTATCGGGATGAAAAACTGCTTACTGCAATGCCTCGTTCTGCTCTGGCCCTCTGGGTTCTGATGCATGGTCCTAGTTGGTACCATTCCCTGATAGAGACAGGCTGCTGACTGATTCTATTCCTTGTGCTGCTCCCAATGATGAACCTGGTTCCATTCTAGCCCTCTTGATTTGAGCATCCCTTATGGTTCTATGAGAACCTACAGAAGAGACTCCTAAGTGCAGGAGTAACTGCTAAACATTACCAGGTATGGGCCCAAAACAATTTTACTTTAATTTAAGAACACTTTAATAAACTCATATTAAGCCTCACACCTTCAACTCAAAATGGACTACAAACTTAAATGTAAAAAGTATAAAAATTTGGGGAGAAAGTTAATAAATCTGTGATATCGAGAGCTGAACAAAGACTTTTTAGATTTAATACCAAAAGCATGGGGCTGCAGCGTTAGCACAGTGGGTAGGTCATTTGCCTTGCATGCTGCCAACCCAGGCTGACCCCGGTTTGATTCCTCCACCCCTCTCGGAGAGCGGAGAGCCTAGCAAGCCACCGAGAGTATCACACCCGCTTGGCAAAGCTTGGTAAGTTATCCGTGACGTATTCAATATGCCAAAAACAGTAACAGCAAGTCTCACAATAGAGACATTACTGGTGCCCACTCGAGCAAATCAATGAACAACGGGAGGACATTGCTACAGTGCAGTGCTATCAAAAGCATAATCCAAGAAAGAAAAAAAATCTTACAAATTGGATTTCATGAGAAGTTAAACTATTGTATTACAAAAGATCATGCTAAGAGGTTAAAAAGATAAGCTATGGAAATATTTTAAATTCATTAAAAGACTGGTATATAAATTGACCAGAATATTCCCAATATTTAACAGTAAAATGAATCTTCTTAGAAAATGGACAAAAGATATGAAGACACACTTTAGTGAAGAGATATGCAGATAATAAATGAGCACACAAAAATGTTCAGTACGTTTAGCTGTCAGGGAAACGAGAACTAAAACCACAATAACCTATCAATATACACTTATCTAGATAGCAAGCGTAACGAGAAACTGTCACTTATACATTGCTTGTGAAAATATAGAGTGATACAGCCACTTTGAAAACAGTTTGGTAGGTTTTTAAAAAATAAACCTGAGGAGGGACCGAGATAACAGAATAGGTAGAACCTGTGTCTATTTTGTTCCATGATCTCAGCAAATCTATACCAATATCTGATGTAGTTTACACAGAAACTGGTCTAAAACCAGACAAATATAATTTTCCTAACAAGGGACAAAAATGACAAGATTCAGAAAAATAACAGAGATTGCTTCTTTAAGAAAGAAACCCAGGGCTGGAGCGATAGCACAGCAGGTAGGGTATTTCTTAATATTAGTTATTTTGTATGAACACAGTAAGAGATACTTTGAGGCTTATCGGGTGACTCCCTGGGAACATCTTGCCATAGACTCTGACTACAATGCTCAGGCCGGATTAACTATTCCGAACCCAAGCAGGGTCAAAATCTAGTTATTAATTTGTAAATCGTGACAGAATTTGTCTATGACCATGCTTTTATAGTTGAGTATTATGATGCTTTGTCCAGGCCCATTTCAATGCCGGGCAAGCTCACAGCTTGCCCTGGGTCCATCCAGTCCCTCATCAGGACCCTTCTTTTGGGGGTGCTAGGAAGTAAGAGCAACTGAGGCTTAAGTTGAGAGAACAGATGTGCAGGAGGAAAATATCATTCAGAGTCAACTAACTCCCAAGTTACAAAAACATAGCATTAATTGTCTTCTTGTGTCCATACTAAACGGACATTGCTTTAAATTAATTATGCAAAGGACTTAAAAGAGAAGAGAAAAACAATATTTACAAGCCAACAGAGTACAAAGAAAGAGGTTACAAGTAAACACAGAGGAATGGGAGCATTGTGATAGGAGTAACTCTATAAACCTAAGCTCCCTGCAGCAAGGCGGAAAGGACAAACCAATGTTATCCTACAGTATAGAACCACAAAGACTCTGATAATCAAAGCAATTTTAAAACAAAAGGAGAGTCGGATGCATTACATTTTCTAACTTCAAACTGTACTGCAAAACTGTAGTAATTAATATGATACTAAAGTAAAAATATATATACAGATTGGTGGACTAGAATTGAGAGTCTGGAATTAAATATTTACATGGATGTATTTTTAATTTACTTCAAAGGTGTCAGGAAGCTACTGAGAGTATCCCGCCCACATGGCCACATTTGCAGCCGCGAGACACACCATTAGACACTCCCTACCCATTAACCAAGAGTACCGTGACTGTATTCGATATGCCAAAAACAGTAACAACAAGTCTCACAATGGAGACGTTACTGGTACCTGCTCAAGCAAATTGATGAACAACAGGAGGACAGTGATACAGACAGCGCAAAGGTGTCAGGAACGTAAAAAAGAGACAGAAAATTCTCTTCAACAAATGGTGTTGGAAAAACTGGAAAGCTGTGTGCAAAAGTTTAAAACTGTATTGCTGCCATAACTATGCCACTGGACTCATCGTCAGGCTGTTTCACTTGGGGCACCCCACAGGGGTGGGTTAGACCCCTCCCCACCCCAAGAGACCCAGCCCGAGCAGCCGAAAACCTCCACAACCCAACCACCGCCACGCTCAAGGCCTCTCCCCACACACTCAGGCTGAGCCTCACTCGTGTGAGTGAACAAGTGAACATATTCCTGGATCACGTGGCCACATTTGCAGCCGCAAGACACACCATAAGACACTCCCTACTCATTATCCAAGAGTACCACACCACATTTGTTGGGGTTCAAATGTAGGCAACTAATTATAGAGGAAAATATATATGTATATGCATATATACACATTTTCAGATCACTGTCACTGTCACTGTCCTCCCGTTGTTGATTGATTTGCTCCAGCAAGTCCAGTTAACATTGTGAGACTTGTTACTGTGTTTGGCATATGCATTACATCACGAGGAGCTTGCGAGGCTTTCCCATGCGGGTGAGATACTCTCAGTAGCTTGCCAAGCTCTCCAAGAGGAGCGGGGGAATCGAACTCAGGTCGACCATGTTGGCTGCATGTAAGGCAAACACCCTACCCGCTATGCTACCGCTTCAGCCCATCACTGTCACGGTCCTCCCATTGTTCATCAATTTGCTTGAGCGGGCCCAGTAACGTCTCCATCATGAGACTTGTTGTTACTGTGTTTGGCATATCGAATACGCCACGGGTAGCTTGCCAGGCTCTGCCATGCGGGCAAAATACTCTCGGTAGCTTGCTGGGCTCTCCGAGAGCGGTGGAGGAATCAAACTTGGGTCGGCCATGTTGGCTGCTTATAAGGCAAACGCCCTACCACTGTGCTATCACTCCAGCCCATATTTTCAGATATATATACGAAAGCTCACATCACTCAACCTTTAACGACATGTTAGTTAGTGGTATCCTAAAGAATGTCTTAATGTCTTAATGGCCCCTGCCAAAACAGAACAATCTTCACACTGTTTCCTCTATGGATACTTTTTTGTAGCATTTTCAGTGGTTTTTCATAACAGAAAATACAAAATATATTATTTCGGTTGTACTTTGGGACAGGGATTGGTGCTTGGCATGGAAACATCCCAAATATGGTGGTGGGAAGGCATAATGGTGGTGGGATTGGTGTTTGAATATCAAATGTAATCAAATATTATGAACTACCTTTAAAAAGAAAAAGTTGAAAAAAACTGTATTGCAATCTCACACCATGCTCAAAAATTCATTTTAGATGAATTAAATACTTAGAATTTAGACCCAAACCACCCATAAAACATATAGAAGAAAGCATAGGCAAAAGTCCATAATACTGACTTCAGTGGTGTCTTCATTGGTTCAACACTATTGGCAAAGCAAATAAAATTTAAATTAAACAACACACGGCCGACCTGGCCAACCCAGGTTCAATTCCTCCACCCCTCTCGGAGAGCCCACACGGCAGAGCCTGGAAGGCTACCCGTGACGTATTCAATATGCCAAACACATTCACAATGGAGCTGTTACTGGGCCCGCTCGAGCAAATCAATGAACAAGGGGAGGACAGTGTTATTTATATCAAACTAAAAATCTTCTGCACTGCAAGCGAAACTAAGATGAAAGACATTTTAGTGAATGGAAGAAATAGTCACACAACATACAGATGGCAGAGGGTTAATAGCCAAAATAAATGAAGCATTCACAAAACTCAACAGCAAAAAATAGAAAGTAATAATAAATAAATAAATAATGTTTAAAGCCCCATTAAAAAAAGCGGGGGGCAGGGGTAGGGGAGGAGGCTAAACAGACACTTCTTCAAAGAAGACATACATACAGTCAAATGGCATGTGAAAAAATGCTCAGCATCACTTCGAATCAGAGAAATGGAAGCAAAACTACAATGAGATGTAATCACATACCACCGAGTCTGGCTTCTATCACAAAGGCCTGAAACCAGAAGTACTGGCGGGTTGTGGAGAAACAGAACCTTCATTCACTCTCGCTAGGAATGTGAGAGGGTCCAGCCTCTGTGATATGAATTCTTCTCAAAAACTTAAAAAAATACGACTACCATAGGGTACTTCCTAAGCACGTGGCTATTCCCAAGTTCCATTCCCAGCACCCTATATGGTCCCTCCAAACACCGTCAGGAGTAATTCCTGAGTGCACAGCCAGGAGGAACTCTTTTTTTTTTTTTTTTCCCCCTTTATTTTATTTTATTTTTTTTAAAGTTGTAGATTTACAATTTTTTGTGCTTTGGTTTCAATTATACAATGATCAGATACCCATCCCTCCACCACTGCCCATTTTCCACCACCATGGATAATATCCCTCCCACCCCCATCCCCCCATCCCCCCGTCTCTGTGGCAGGGCAATCCCCTGTGTTCTCTCTCTCCTTTTGGGTGTTGTGGTCTGCAAAAGAGGCATTGAGTGGCAAACATGTTCAGTCCATAGTCTACTTTCGACATGCATCTCCCCTCCTGGGAGGATCCCAGGAGGAACTCTTGAGTATCACTTGGGTAAGCCCCCAAAGCAAACAAATAAAAGATGTGTATATATCTTTTTTTTTTATATACAACCTTAGTTCTCCACAACAGGTGGAAAGATAAAGAGGCAGTAAATATTCAGGACAGAATACTACTAGGCTTTAAGAAAAAGCAAAGTGATTTTTTCCAGGTTTTGGGGGTTTTGTTTGTTTTGTCTAGGGGCCACACTCACCTGTGATCAGGCCTTACTCCTACCTCTGTGCCCAAGGATTATTCCTGGTAGGAGTCAGGGGATCATATGGGATGCCAGCATCAAATCTGCTCAGCTCCATGCAAGGCAAGCATCCGACCTACTCTACAGCCATTCTGACCTCGATAACACAAAATATTTGCTTTTGGGGATAACATGGATGAAACTGGAGCTGGAGAAATGACACAGTGGAAAGGGCATTTGCCTTGCATGTCGACAACCCGGGTTTGATTCCCAGCATCCCATATGGTACCCCAAGCACCGTCAGGAATAATCCCTGAGTGCAGAGCCAGGGGTAACCCCTGTGCATCACCACATATGACCCAAAAAGAAACAAAAGAGATGAAACTGGGATGGGATGAAACGTACTAAATTTACTAAGTCAGAGGAAAATGACAAATATTGAATGATAATGCAAGTGTGTGGAATATAAAGAAACAAAGTGAGGTTAAGGGGGGGAAAAAGGCCAGGTGTGCATTGTTCCTACAAGCGTGTGTCACCTGCATGTCCTCTCTTGAGATGTGTCCTTTCATACTTTAATAGTGGAGCGCTTACTCCAATCTGGAGAAGTCTACATTCTCTCTTGAGCATGTTTTATCTTTTTTCCTCTGTCCCTTCCTTTTCTCAAAATTTTCAAATAAAAACTCATATAACTTGAAAAAAAAAGCCAACGATGGGGGGAACCCTTGGCTTCTGAATGTAGAATGAAGAAAAGAAAAAAGAAAAAGATCAAAGCAAAGGGCCCAATGGAAGATCACTGACATCAAATCTCTCCCCGTACCTCCATCCTCACCCTCTTAATCTTGACATCACCAAGATGGAAAGATGGAGAGGGAAGGTTCAAGGGAAATGATGATAGATTTATTCTCAGAAGCTACTAATACCTAACGTCTTCCTTTGGCTTCATGCAGGAGAATGGACAGGCGAAGCAGAGAAAGTACATAGTGGCGGGATGGGTACTCGATCATTGTGTAACTGAAACCCAAGCACAAAAATTTGTAAGTCTACAACTGTACCTCATGGTGTTTCACTAATAAAAATTAAATAAATAAATAAATAAATAAATAAATGTACAGTATCACACCTCTTAAACTTCACCCAAGTGTCTGCCCCAAGCCAGGAAGCAGATGCCTTCAGGAGATCCTCGTGGTGCCTAGAGCCATCCACTAGACACCAAACGTTTCTTTGCAGGACTTCCTAGGACTCTCCACACCACATCCTGTCTCTTCTTCACATGAAAGCTGATAGATTGAATGACTCACCGTCCAGGAACCGGCCTATCAGAGATGTGTTCAAACATTCAGCTCAAAAGCTCTGGCTCTGGTGATGCCACATCATCAAGCAGCAGCTGAAGTTCTGCCTCTGGATAACGTGATGATCTTTCTGTGTCTCTGTTTACTTCTCTGCCTGGTGACACTAACGGCAGTGCCTGCTTGTGAGCCCTCTGGACCCGTGTCCTGTTAAACTTTATCTCTGGCGTGTCATCCCATAGCTCTCACTCAGAGAGCAGAAGATAGAAAAACTTGTAAGATGAGAAACAGCCTCGAGGGTCCAAGAGATAGCTCAATGGTGTGGAGCGCACACACAGTATTCAGGAGACCCCAGTTCTATTCTCTGCACCACCAGGGTCCACTGAGCACTGCAGGGAGCAAAGGCCCAGCATAGAGTCAGGAGTAGCCTCTGAGCACTGCCAGGCATATTCCAGCAAACCAAAAATTAAATGAGTTAAAACTATGCAAACTCATCTGGGGAAAAAAAATCCTATTTCAAGATCATAAGTTTAGAAGCAGAGACATTTGGTTGGGGGTGTCAGGAGGAGGGGGGAGTCTTGCAGGAGTGTCTGGGCACAGACTGGTACTGTGACCACTGGAGAGCAAGCGTTCTGAATCCGTTTGTGAGCTCTGCCTGCCATCTCTCCCAGCCTGAGAAGCATTTATGCTCCAGGAAACCCGGAAGCCTCTGCGTGAGGCTGCTCTGAGCGTGGGTCCTGCAGTTTCCTGTGTCAACACCCTGCCAAGTCCCCCTCTGTAATAAATGCATCAAGACGACTTTTCGACAATGGTGACACTGTCCATGTCTGCCACCGCGGCTACTTTGTTGGCTGCCCTCGGGAAGTCTGAGAGGCTGTGGAGAATGTTCCCCGGGTTCACATGCCGGTCTTTGGTGGCAGACTCTGAGATGAAATGCGGGACAACGAGAACCTTCTGAAGTGTTCCCAAGTTAAACACAGGATTTGTCACACACACATGGCAATGACATTAAACTGGTGCATGGTGGTGCCCCTGGCTTCTCTGAAGTGCAAGACCGTCCCCGACCCCTCCAAGCCAGGGCCTCTCCCCCCAAAAGTTCTGTCCTGGGCAGTGGTTGTTGTAGCCAGTTACCTTTTTCACCAATCGCGTCAGAAGCCAGAAACCTTTGTTGTGTGGAAAACAGTCACCAGCTGTTTTCTGTTTCCACTGAGGGCAGGCAGCAGAGAGGAAATAAAGTGGATCAGACAGCACAGACAGGATTTAGCTGAGATACAAGAGCCAACATCCTGACAGGCAAAAAATGTTGGACAGGGAAAGCACGAGGTGGATGATGGGGGGAGGAGAGGCATGGACCGACCGTCTTTCCCAAATGCTTTTACTTTAAAACAAAACAACAACAACAAAAAAGCAAAACAAACAAACCAACAAAACCCCCCCTCAAGCAGTCACATGGTTTCATTCTTTTGATTTTTATTGGCCAAGACAGATCCTTACAAAAATCTTGTACTAAGTGTACTAAGAAGGACACCAGACCCCTCCATGGACAGAAATGGTCCTGGTGACTGTGTGGTGTCCTGAACCTGCTTCCTCATTATGAAGCTACAAAAACCTGCCCCTGAGGATGTTTCTGAGCTGTCTCGTGTCCATGTCGTATATGTTCCTTTCCTGTGCCTTCTCAGCAACATAGCATTGTAGCACTGACCTCCTGTTATTCATTGATTTGCTCGAGCGGGCCCAGTAAGGTATCCATCATTGTGAGACTTGTTGTTACTGTGTTTGGCATATCGAATACATCATGGGTAGTTTGCCAGGCTCTGCCGTGTGGATGAGATACTCTCAGTAGCTTGCTGGGCTCTCCGAGAGGGGCAAAGGAATAGAACTCGGGCAGGCCTGGCCAGCTGCGTGCAAGGCAAATGCCCTACCACTGTGCTATCGCTCCAACATATGCCCTCTCAAACATACAAATGATTGTCCCTGAAAAAACCCTAAAAATATGCATAGACTGTTGCATCTCCCTGTTCATTGGGCATAAAAGCAAACTTCTTCATCCCCTTTCTGAAGCTCATTCTGCAAACTGAGCTGACCTGAGAAGCCTTCCCAAATGATTACTGTAATTGTATCAAGAAGCTTCACTTTTCTGTTCCTGTGAGTTTTGAACGAGAAAGACTCATGACCTTTCCCTCCTCTGGTAGGAGAAGAAGTCAGAATTAAAGAGCCAAAATTATAGTGGCTACTCCTTGCTTTTGCTGCCTGCATCTGTCCTAGCATACAACCTGGGCTTTTTCTTTTCTCTTTTCTTTTCTTTTCTTTTCTTTTCTTCTACCAGGGATCGACCCAGGGCCTCACACATACAAAGCACATGCTTTCCCACAGTCTGTTATCTTTAAGGGCATCTCAAATCCACGAACAACTCAGGCATATCAGTCAGCATCGCAGGAATGCTCAATCAGTAAATCATAGCTGAGGGCATGACCAGGTCACACACAGCCCAGTTCAATATCCCTTCTTCATTCCTTGATGCTGTTGACCTCCAACAAAAGTGATGAGTATTTTGACAACAAACAAGATGTATTAGGAAACAAAACAGAACAGAGGGAAGATTTGTTAGTGCATTCATGGGAAGAATCACATGTACTTGCTGGTATTCAAGTCTAACAACCTCTTAGATAACATCTATAGGAACTCTCTCTCACTCTGTTTCAGAAGGGGAAAGAGTGGGAGAAGCAAGGGCATGCTGAGTCCTGTGATTTGTTAGTTAGTGTGTGGGCACTGTTTAGACTCCAAATTCATTTCATTGGGGTTCTAGATATTAATGCTTGGAACCATTTCATTTCCAAGAATACCCCCTTGTTTTGCTCGGGTTAGTTCCTGATAGAGGTAAGAGCAAACAACTATGTGAAGAGAAGAGAGTGTTGGGATCTTGACTTGCAGTGGGTGTTGAGTGCTATTATGGAATGGAGACTTCAGGGAGTAGAATCTTTTAAGAGCTCTCATAGTCTTACCCCAACCAATCCAAGGACCTTGACACAATCCAAAGGCAGAAGGCCTGGGACCCTTTACCAGTAAACTCACACTTCTCAAACATGCTTCCCCCCTCCATTGATAGGATACTTAACACCAAAAAAGCCAAGAGCTTTTCAGTGGTGTGTGTGTGTGTGTGTGTGTGTGTGTGTGTGTGTGTATGTGTGTTCAGTGCTGTCTACTCCCAGAGGTGCATATATAAAACATTAGGAATAACCCTTTGAACCATCTCTCTGGCCCTTGTACCTATTTTGTTCTCCTTTTGCCAACTTAAGAAAATTATATTGATGAGACAAAGTATATCTTCCACAAGCAACGCTGAATATCTACAGTACTTGAGATTGTTTGTAGAGTTCATAGAAGTGTCTGAAAAGTATTCTAGATATTTAAGAGTATATCTATCTTATGTTCTATAAGAATAAAGAATCTGGAGGAGAATATAGAAGATGGAAAGGGGGTTGGAAAATACTCTTGATCCCAACAAATCAAGCAAGATTCTTTCTCTCTTCTCCAAGGATACCAAATTATCCTGAAAGCTGATAGCATTTCTGTGGAGGGGAAAAAAAAACCAGAATAAACGTGTTCTGTTCAGCGGATTGTTTTCTTTTCAACTCTTTGTTCTTAGAAAGATGCAAATAAAACAATAGTGAGTGGGTTTGAGTTTTGTTTTTTAAGTGGCTATTTAGCTGTATGTGGTACAGTGAAGATCTAATTCCAAGTTCACCTTCATACATGAAGTCCAGGAGTGATAACAAAAAATCTTCAGATACAGAAAAAATTTCACTCTAAGGATGCAGTTTAAATAAACTGTAGAAAAAGACCACTATGTGAAAGAGTAGGCATGACTGGTCAGATATTCACAATCAACAAGAGGCACGAGCAGGAATCCACAAAAAGGGGAGGAAGATCACAAAACATGAAAACAAAATAATGTTACAGTGGACACTGGCTAACTTCTGGATCCTTGTGGTATGTATATAAGATCAGCACACAGCCCACTAGATGAGTTCAATTCTATAGCTTCTTACTTTTAGTTCTTATAGATATAGGATCTGTAGCATCCCCAGAAACAGAAACCTCTGCATCCAGAACAGGACCCCCAAAGAGCCCACTTAAATGCTCAGGCTGCTTGCTCTACTGTCTGTTAGCCTCTTACAGGTCTCTGGTTACTGGTCATTCTCTGACTGCTTGTAGCTCACAGTCCTGCCACTTTATCTCACCTTTTCCTCTTGTTGCATCCTCTGAACGCATGCCTTCTCACCCACATCCGAATTCAACTGCTCAATCACTGGGGGTGTACTGCTTGCTGCTTTTTGTGGCTCAGACTTCACTTGTTTTGGCCACACTGCCTGTCTATTTGCCAGACTGCTACCTTGCTCCATTTTCTGTCATCTGTGTGTGTGTGTGAGTAAGAGAGAGAGATAAAATATATAGAGAGAAAGAAAGAACTACTGTTACTTATTCAAAGTCTTGTGTTTATTTCTTACTTATCCATGTCCTTGACTATTTCTGTTTTGTGTCTTGTTAGAGCTACTGTAAGCCAGATTTAAAATATCCAATGTAGATTATGTGCTCTCTCTTCTTCACTTTCCCTCATAACTATAGGACCATAACAATGAGCACTAACACATACCATTGAGCATTAACATGCACCATTTGGCATCTAACATTTCCAGTCCGGGGAACTGGGTGAATAAAATGATCAGACATCAATATTAAATGAAGCATGCCTCTCCTCCACCTCATTTTCTCCTCCTCTTCTCCTCCTCATTCTCTTCCTTTTCCCCATTCTCCTTCTCCCTCTCCTTCTCTTTCTATTTCTCCTTATCCTTATCCTTCACTTCAAGTGCCTACTTGCTAATGCAACCTACTTTAGGCTGTATTAACACAGAGAGATAAACGTGGAAATAGTCCTAGAGGAGTCACAGGAGACTCTGCTTTTTAGTCGCCGCCTGATTCCTCTGAAAATCAGAGGTGAAATGAAGAAGACCTTACAGTATATGGGAAGTACTGACAGAGAAATAATACAGTGGATAAAGCAGCTGACTCAGTTTTGGTCCCTGGCATCATACAGGGTCCCCAAGTACCACTGGAAGTGATCTTTGAGCACCTTGAGCATCCCTGGGTGTGATCCCTGAACAAGGAGCCAGGAGTAAGCCTGAGTACTTTGGTTTAACCTCCCCCGCCCCCACAAAACTTCATACTTTGGGGACCAGAGAGATGATACAGGATTTAAGGCATTTGCCTTACATGTGGCAGATCCTAAGTTTGACTCTCAGCGCCTCACGGTCCACCAAGCACTGCTAGGAGGGATCCCTGAGCACCACCAGGTCTGGCCGAAAAAATGAAAAATATAAAACCAAAGAATTTATGAGGAAACTAGGAGAGAATGACTCAAGAAGAAACCACTCTGTGGTACTGTTGGTGAGGCGAGTGCCCAGGGACGTAGAGTTGGTAAAAGTCAGTCTGCACGCACTCCTGCCCATGCTAGACATTAACTCCTGCCAGCCTCATTAAGGCAGATATCAAGCAACACTTGAGGGACACATGAACTGTGTGCTGTGGGAGCTGGTACTAGCCACCTGTTTTTCAGGAAGCCATGGTCCTCAGGCTGAGGCAAGGTTCTCAGATGATGTTCTCATCTCAACAAAAGATATTGGTCTCAACCTGCACTGGGTTTAGACTCTGTATTTCACTACAGAAAGAATTTCCAGAGAAGATAAAGGGGGGGGGGGGGGACAGACAGACAGACACACACACACAGAGAAAGAAGAGAGAAGACATATAGATAGACAGACAAGGCAGACAGATATTTTCCCATAAAGCACCAGAAGAAAAATCACACACCTTGATCTGGGATGTATGTGGAAAATTCCAGAATTGAGTTCACAGAGAGTTGCCAGGGAAGCTGAATATATAGACCTTATTCAAGCCTCATTGGCATGGGGTTTTCTGTGAGGATAAGTATCCTTTGCCAGGGCAATGTCAAGGACTTTGAATTCTGGTGGTCTTTATTCAGACTCTTATCAGGGCCTTGTTCCTGCTGAATTGTATCCTGAGAGCATTCATCATTTGGGTTTGGACTGGATCAGTCTTAATCTCATGCTGGTCATAAGTCTGATCTGGCTTATCTACTTCTTAAACCTGGGGGGGTGGGGAGAGGGAAGGATAATTCCTTTTCAGGTCACATCTCAGCCTTAAGTCTTGCTAAATTTCATTGCGAAGTGTCAACCCATCTCTTTACTATCAACTTCAGTACTGTCTCTGGAATTTGTGGGTAAGTTTTTTTTTAAGTTCTGAATTTTCCAATAAGTAACATGTTCTTTGCAAAAGTAGCCCAGTCATTCATCAGACAATTTTCATGGATTTACAGTTCATTCAGAAGAGAAAGTCATTAACAAGAGGCTTTGCAATGGTGGGTTGGGGGCTGAGTGCAGAGGGATAGCTCAAGAATATAAAATTCTCTGAAGACTAGCCAAGTAATGCTTTGCTCCTGAGTGGAGGAATGGGGGTTCTGAGGAAACATGATAATACTATCAAGCCATAGAAACTGTGTTTCTGAAGCTTGCACAGAGAGCTCTGAAATTCTATACAAAGAGATTGCACAAAAGATTTTGCATATTCCGTTATTAACTTGCTAGCCTATGTAAAGCAATTAATGAAAAGGAAAACCAGCACGAACACAATTTCCTTTAGACTCACCTGTTAGAAAAAGAACCAGGCACCAACTGCCTCACAACAACAAATTGATTATTATTAAAAGAAAATATAAGAACCTCCCCCCCAAAAAAATGTGGGATGAGGGACAGTCTAAATAAAGAGTTGTATTTCCTACAAACAAATACGAAAACAAAATACACTGGGCAAAAGGCCCTAGCGAAAAAGAGAGGAAGCTAAACAATAGCTTTATTGATTTAAGACATGTGGATTTCATTAGGAAGTTGAATGCATAAAAATGGGTTGTGATATCTGCAACAAGGCAAAGAGCAAAATTAGGTCACAGAGCTCCTCGGACAAAAAGAATGATGAATCTTTATTAGGTAATTGGACTCAGAGGTAGGAAGGGAAAAAGAAAAACTCTTTTCCACTCCAACCCTCCTTTGGATGGTTTTTAAGCCTTCAAAGGTAGATGGACATGTTGAAATGGCAAATCCCAGGGCCCCAGTCTCTGACACAGCATTTGCACTGCCAAAGAATCCCTCTGCCAGAAACTAGAAATTCCCCGAGAAAAACACTCACGCTGATATGGAAATAAATAATGTGCAGATCAAAGCAATGTCTGTGAGATGTCCCCTTGGCCTCAATGTGAAGTTTCGGCTGAATTCGAAAGTAATAAAGTAGCAATGATAATATTTTTCATTTGGATAGACATTTTCCCTGTAAGAGCTCAAAAAACGTGGTAGCTTATATAAAGTTGATATGCTATTCGGATGGGGGCCTCCTTTTCATAACAATGAATACAGAAGCAACAATCACTGAATTGTTAGAATGAAAAAATATATTTCACTATGTATCTAGGAAGTGTGGTGGAAAATCCTTTTGTCTAAACTATTTGATTCAATTGTCTTTATGACTTGGCAAGCCCAGACAAGGGAAATTTTTTCATTAAGAGAAGTCATCTTCTGCACCCTTATTTCTTTCTGCCTCTTTCCCTAACTGCATCTCCTTTTAAAGAACTGTCTCCCTTTTATCTTGTGACCTAACTGCCTCTTTCTGCTTCCCATCTAGAACTATGATGTCACCAGTAGGTCCTTCCCTTGACACCCTTGCAGGAAACTGATCCCCTTGGACCAATCCAGTGAAGAACGACTCACACCCACCAGCACAGGAAAGAGATTGAAATTTTATGGTTTAGGGCCAGAGAGATAGTACAGCAAGTAGGGCATTTACCTTGCACACAACTGACCCAGGTTCAATCCCTGGCGTCCCATATGGTCCCCCCAGCACCACCAGGAGTAATTCCTGAGTGCAGAGCCAGAAGGAACCCCTGAGCATAGCTGGGTGTGACCCAGAAAGCAGAGAGAGAGAGAGAGAGAGAGAGAGAGACAGAGACAAAGAGAGACTTTATGGTTTATCCATATCTGTAAATTCCCAAACTTACATGGTTGCCTTAGATGTGTTTCAAGGCACAAGAGTGCAAGTGAAGCCAAATAACTACACACAAATAAATGAATGCCCCTCTCAAGAAAGCAATGTCGGGGCTGGAGTGATAGCACAGTGGGTAGGGCGTTTGCCTTGCACACGGTTGACCCGGGTTCAATTCCCAACATCCCATATGGTTCCCTGAGCACCACCAGGGGTAATTCCTGAGTGAAGAGCCAGGATTAACCCCTGTGCATCGCCAGGTGTAACGCAAAAAAGAAAAAAGAAAAAGAAAGAAAGAAAGAAAGAAAGAAAGAAAGAAAGAAAGAAAGCAATGGATTTTCGTACCTCCAAGGAGCACATTGATTTTTCAAGGTACCTGATTTGTGCAGAGCACCCTACCAAACTATCCACAAATACACCCTGTCCTCTGGCCTCATTAAAGCATAATATGGGGGGAAAGGTAAGTAAACTGAATGTTGAACAGGTAGGTAGTAGATGGGATGACACCTGGGCTGAAAGGATTGAGGAGCGATGCCTGTAACAGTGTCTTTTTCTGTCCTGAAGCAGGTTCAGATTTTATTTTTAATGAATCACCATGAGATACAGTTAGAGACTTACAAACTTCTGTGATTAATTTTCAGTCATGCAATGATCGAGTACCCATCCCTCCACCAGTGCCCATTCTCCACCACCCCAGTATCCCTCCCCCACCACCCCCAACCCTTCCCACCCCCGCCTCTGTGGCAGGCACATTCCCTTTCTCTCTCTCTCTCTCTCTCTCTCTCTCTCTCTCTCTCTCTCTCTCTCTCTCTCTCTCTCTCTCTCTCCTTTTGGGTGTTATGATTTGCAATACAGGTACTAAGTGTCCATCATGTTTGGTCCATAGTCTACTTTCAACAAGCATCTCCTTTCCCAAGCAAGTCCTCCCGGCATCATTTACTTAGTAGTCCTTCTCTATCCCAGCTGCCTTTCCCCCCAGCATATGAGGCTGGCTTCCAAGCCATGGAGTGAACCTCTTGGTACTTACCTAGGCTATTCTTGGGTGTTAGTCCTATTTTGTTACTTTATGTTCCCCAGATGAATGCATACTTGATTGAAGCTAATCTTAAGGGCATATGAGATCCTTGGAAAATGTACCACGTGACCTTTGTCGACTTCCATGTATGACTGTGGGTATTGAGTGATGTGTACCTGTGGGGTGAGTGTGTGTGTGTGTGTGTGTGTGTGCGTGCACGCTCATGCATGCACACATATGTCTTGATCACTTGACTTCCCGTTAATCGTCGATTTGCTCGAGTGGGCGCCAGTAACGTCTCCATTTGTCCCTGTTGCGTGCTAGTGTAGCCCAATGGCATCTGTTCGCTCTAGGAACACGAAGAGCCTCAAACCGATCATTCATGATCTTGACGGAGAAGTCTGACCATCTGGTATGTGGGCGGCCACGCGGTCTTTTGACATCCCGTGGAATCCAGTTGGTAACAGCTCTAGTCCAGCAGTCGTCTTTAAATTCATTATGTGACCAGCCCATCTGATTTTTGACACCTTGGCAAATGAGACAGCGTCCCTGATTCTTGATTGTCGATGGATGTCGGAACTCCGGATTCTTTCTCTCATTTGAGTGAAACGTAATATTCCAAGCATAGCTCTTTCAATTCCTCTTTGGGAGACCTGAATAGTGTTCTCATCCTGTTTGCATAGGGCCCAGGTCTCGGAGGTGTATGTTAATGCAGGAAGAACAGTGGAATCAAAGAGATGTGCCCGGAGTCGGAGGTTCTTCATCCTCCTAGCTATTTCTTCGACGCTCTTGAAGGCGTTTCAAGCTGCTCTCTTCCTCCTGTGCAGCTCAGGTGCCAGGTCAATTTGTCATGCTGACTTCTCGACCTAGGTACACATAGCTGTTGCATTCGGAGATGGTCGTTCCGTTGAGAGTGAATGGGGCATCAGGAACGAGGCTGTTTCTCATAAACATTGTCTTCGTAAGATTCAGCTGTAGTCTGTCCTTCCAACACTCACAGTTGAAGTCGGCCAGCATTTGTGCCGCTTGGCTGATGTTTGGTGTTATTAAAACAATGTCATCAGCAAAGTGGAGGTGGTGTAGTTGCCGACCATCTATCTTCACTCCCATTCCTTCCCATTCCAGTCTTCGCATGATGTTCTCGAGGGTGGCACTGAAGAGTTTCGGTGAAATGGTATCACCCTGCTGAACCCCTCTCTTGACATCAGTGATTACTTCTTTGTAGAATGGTGAGATCCTGGTAGTGAATCCGTAATACAGCTCATGGAGGATCTTGATGTATTGAGCTTGAATGTCCTGCACATATGTCTAAATGTATGTATGTGTGTAAGCACATGCCAAATGTCTTAGTATACCTGTTCACATGTAAGAATGTGCAGCTGCATGTGGGCATGGGGTGGGGATCAGAGTGGAGGGGGTGTGGAGTTGTAGACAGAGCTCACTTGATGGCTTCTAAAAGAGGACAATGTTTCCCTGTGACGAGGCACACCCAGCCTTGGGCAGGAAGGCTGCCAGCCACAGGGCCTCTGCTGCCCAGGCCAAGAGCCAAGCTGGGACAGTGATCCTTTGACATTTCCTGCCTGTCAGTGAAAGACGGGGATCAGGAAGGCTGGGTGCCCTTCACCCCATTTGCTTCTTCCCTAAGGGGAAATGCAGTTCTTCCTTCTCTCCTCCTTCTCTCTTCCCCACACCCTAGTTTTTAAAATTTTAAGTATATGTGGGTGCGCATGGGCTGGAGCGATAGCATAGCAGGAAGGGTGTTTGCCTTGCACTCAGCAGACCCAGGTTTGATTCCTCCACCCCTCTCAGAGAGCCCAGCAAGCTACCGAGAGTTTTCTGTCCGCATAGCAAGCCTAGCAAGCTAGCTGTGACGTATAAGATATGCCAAAAACACTAACAACAAGTCTCACGATGGAGACATTACTGGTGCCCACTCGAGCAAATTGATGAACAACAGGAGGACAGTGCTGCAAATAGTGCTAGTGGGTGCACAAGTGTGCATGTGCACATGTGTCTGTGATTTTTCAAACACAAGGCATGAGGAAGTGATAGGTTGCAGGCTCTTATTCAGAACCTAACATCCTAACATCCTCTGTGTGGCTTCCTAAACTTCCTGACCTAGGGCAAGGTGTGCAACTCTTTGTTTTACTAATGTTTGCAGATTGCCCAAGGCATACCTCACTTTGCTTCTTGCTGGGGTGATTTTAGGAATACCACAGGGGTAGAACTATCTGGGGTGAGTTAGGCACGGAAGCAAATCACATCAATCTATAGCAAGATGGGAATAAAAGCGCTGAATCAAGTGTACGGGATGCTTTGAAAGTATGTATTGAAGGATTTTAATTTGTAAAATAGAATAATTGGCCCTGGAAGTGTGAGGTTGCTGTGTAGACTGAATAAGCTGGTGTGCACCTCAAAACCAGTTCACAATGTATGACAGCATGTGTATGCTCTGATTGTGATAGAAGCCAAACTCTAAGAACGTGTCTGACCACCCCAAGTATGAACAGAGGAGTGATGCTATTGGTGACTTATCTCTTGACCGCAAGGTTGATCTGAAACCCAGGGAGACAGTGGAGCTGTGACATTCTGGGGCAGGGTCATATTGTCACCTATGAGCTTCCGTAGGGCTAGGACACTGAGGAGGAGAATGCTTCCCGGTGCTGCACTGAGACTCTTCAAATGCAACCCCCTGCATGGCAGGAAGCTGGCCCTTCTGAGGATGCCCTGACCTTCAGTCAGATGTAGCTTTGTCCTCTTTTCTGCCAATATCCCCAACTGAAACACACTCTTCCTTTAAAGGGTTCCATCTAATAGAACACAATGTTTTCAGGCGTCCTCGTGTTTTCTAGTGAGAAGCAGATACTGTGTTCATGGAATCACTGGCCTGTTGAAAAGAATCCTAATGAAGGTTTTCTGCTGGTTTTGCCTGTTCTCTTTTTGTGGTAAAGCACACATTATATAAAATTCACTATTTTAATTCATTCTTCTTGTTTTTTTTTATTGTTTGGGTTGAGTTTTCCTCTCCACCCCAAGTAGAGCCCTGGCAGCTGAAGACCTCCAGGACCCAGCCACAGCCATGCTGAGACCACTCTCCACGCGCTTAAGGAACCGGCAGAGGAACCCAGGTGTGCAGGACCCGGGACTGAGATCTTCAAGCCTGCTCGGTTTGGGACTGGGCCTCTTCCACCCAGATCCCCCATCTTCCAGTAACAAGAAAGTTACACTCACCAACTGTCATGTAACCCCATCAATGGCTAAGATCCAGTGACTATAAAACCAAGCTCCAGAAGTACACGCGCGCGACCCTTATCGTCTAGTTCTGGCACTCAGAGAACCCGGTAGGCTACTGAGAGTCTCCTGCCTGCATATATGCCTGACTGGGAACACCTGTAAAAGTGATTAGAGGCTGCCCCAAAAGCCTCTATCCCTCTTGCAGAGCCCGGCAAGCTACCGAGAGTATCCCGCCCGCATGGCAGAGCCTGGCAAGCTCCCCGTGACGTACTCAATATGCCAAAAACAGTAACAATGAGTCCTCATTCCCCTAACCCTGAATGAGCCCCCAATATGCCACCGGGCTACACTGGCACATGACAGGGACGGATGGAGACATTACTGGCACCCGTTCAAGCAAATCAATGAACAACGGAATGATAGTGGCAGTGACAGTGATTGTTTGGATTTAGATTTTTGCTTATTTGGTTTTTTGGCACCAGGGATTCGTCCCCGAGCATCACACCTGCAAGGCACGTGCTCTATGATTCAGCTGCATCCCGAACCCTGCAACCTAGATGAAGTGCACAGTTCAGAGGCTTCAAGCACATTCACTTTGTAGTATGAGCATCACCATCATGTATCACTCAGCAACTTACATCTCACAAAGCGGAAGCTCTCTCCCCCCTAAATAGCAACCCTCCATGCAGCGCTTCCTTCCGCAGCCCCTGGAACTCACAGATTTCTAATTTCTGCCTTGGTGAACAAGACTCCTCTAAGCATCTCAGATCAATGGAATCACAAGGGATGCGTGTCTAGCTTCCTTCATTCTGTCTCATTTTCTCATTAATGCAGCTTCCACCTGTGTCGGAGCCTAGGAATCTGGTTAAATACGAAGCACATCTGGCCAGAGAGATATGGCAATGGAGTGTGACAAGAGTAGATTGCTGAGTCAGACTTCCAGGATGCAGCATTACGAGCTGTGTGTTTTGGGAAAAGTCACTTAAACTCTCTGTGCCTGGGCTCCCAAACTGGTCAGATGAAATCATGGTAGTGCAGATGCAGAGCAAGGACCAAACCAGTTAATGTATGCAAAATACTTACAATTATCTCTGGAATGTGGTCAACCCTAGACAAATATTAAGTTAAGATAACGGACAGGCACAAGCATCTGTCTAAATATAAATATATAACATTTATATTGTCACAAATCTTTCAAATATTTGGGTCTAACTATAATGAAGGAATTAAAAAAAATCTAGCCTCCAAAAGAATGCCTTATGTTCATTCGGAAATAAAACAAGAAATTTCTATCTGAGACATAGAAAGAAAAATTTGTTAAAGACAACAGCACTTAGACTTCAGAAAAGATAAGATCTAAATGGATTCTGGAAGGAATCCATACAAAGCTATATCCCAAGTCTCCATTTTACCCCAGAGGCATGGTAACATAGGCTCTGTCTAAGAAGTGAAAAGAAAAGCTTTAAACTTTCAATGTGGAAGTAAAATATCTCCATTTTGCTAACGTTCAGAGGTTCCAATTTTGAAGATATTATAAGCAGTGAACTTTTAAAGAAAAAAGTCATTGCTATCCTTGTATACTCATGGAAGACCCCCCCCCAATTATTGAACAAAGGATGGCTGTTTATCTCAGAAAAGCTCATTTTATGGGTTCTATAAAGCCCGCAAAGACAATCTTGAGTATAGATTTTGCAAACAAATTTCTTGGCAAAGGAAATTCTCTCCACAGACTTGAGTTTCTCCGCCTAGTTCCCTTTTTCTCGGTCAGAGGCCATCAATGTCCCATTATAGTTTGAGTTCACCCATGTTTCTTCCAGAGCTATAATCCAGAGGAACCAGATGGTCTCCATGGGGATCTGTTTGTGGCCTCCTGATTCTCTCAAAAGGTGAGGTTTCCTTTGTCTTTTCATCCAGACACAGATGCCATTTCATTTCAACCCCTTTTCTGACTGTGGAGTACAAATAGCTTGGGGAAAAACACTAAAAACAGAAGAGCCTAAAATGGTTTTCTGTGAGACCCCCTTAAGAAAGTTATTAGAGAAGCTGGAAAGATAGCACAGTGGGTAGGGCATTTGCCTTGTGTGCAGCTGACTTGGGTTCAATCTCCGGCATCCCTTCTGGTCTCCTGAGCACCACCATGAGTGATCCCTGAGCACAGACCCAGGAATAAGCCCTGAACACTGCACAAAAAAAAAAAAAAAAACCAACAAAGATTATTTCAGTCAGGTTATAGGTTAAAAATGTAGGCTAGTCAGACAAGTCCCCTCTCTTATACAGGTCTGAAATCCTGTATCAGGGGAGTAAAGAGGAAAAATAAAATTGCTTTAACTCTATTACAGAGGCCATTTCAGGAATACAACTTCCTTTCTGGAAAGAACTAGTAATTCTCTTCTCTTTAGCTTCCAATGGCCCCTTCCGCTCTGGGTTTGCCTATTATGGTCTGTTGTCTACAGGGTTTTTCTGAAATGTTTACTCATGAAGCAGATGGAATATGCTCTGACAAATAAGTCCCACATTTTCACTATTTCCTGGAGTTTTGTTTCCACATATCAAGTATCTCATGCCTGAACAGAACTAGTTTATTTGCCGATAAATATTTAAGACTTCAATTGTAGGGAAACGGAAAGAAAATCAATGGAAACCTGTAAAATCCCAGTGAAAGGAGAAATATTTCACTAACTTCACTTTTTAAAAGCAGGTTGACAAGGGTACTAGAAAATTCCCCTAGAGTTGTTACATTAGAAAGAAAACAGGGTATGTGTCAGGGTATGAAAACAGGAAAGGGATGAGAGGGTAGCTGTTTTTTGATCATCAAAATTAAGGGGAAATTTTTCTGAGGTAAACGGTTCTCAGAAAGAGCTATCATTTCATGAGTTTTATTGTTTAAGTGGTTGTGGTATCCTCCAAGTCAGGCCTGAACCAAAAGTCCACAACTCAATAGTTTTGAAAGTCAGTGGTAAGTCTTAAAGGAATTCACTAAATCTAAAAGTAGTAACAACTTTACTCTCAGGGAGGAACTTAGGGACAAGAATGTCTAAGTTGGGGGAATTAGAGAATAAAAATAAGACAGAATGAAACACTTGGAAATAATCACATGAAGAGTAAAACTGTAAGGAAGACATATGGATATACTTGGCTCAGTCAAAAGATGAAACATTAACATTAGTCTTGTTCATTTGATAAAATTCCTGATAAAATTTCTAAGGAATCCAGTAAAAGGCTAGTTATACAGTGTAATATTCCAAGACCAGAGAGGCTGAAAAAATAATACACATAATAAAATTTACATAAGAATTATATTGCTTATATTTTAAAAAGAAATACTGAGAATGACTTAACTAAACATGGAATTTAAGATATTAACTCCAGAGTTCAGAGAGATAATTCAGCAGATAAGATGCTTGCCTTGCATGTGATAGACCCAAGGTCAATCACCAGCACTACATATGCGTCCCAGAGCCCCGCCAGGAGTGATCCCTGAGCACAGAGCCAGGAGTAAGCCCTGAGCATTGCCATATGTGGCCCCCAAACAAAACAAAACAAATAGATGTTAACTATGTAAAATACAAAACTACTCAAGAATAAGAAAAAGGAGAAATAAAAGCGAGAATAGATATTAATAAAACAGAAAAACAAAAATAATAGATGAAACTTTAGCATCTTTAAATAAATAAATAAATGGGCATATGCTTAGCAAAACTTGTAACGGTCACGGTCCTCCCGTTGATCATTGATTTTCTCGAACGGGCCCAGTAACGTCTCCATTGGAGACTTTGTTGTTACTGTGTCTGGCATATCGAATACGTCACGGGGAGCTTGCCAGGTTCTGCCGTGCGGGTAAGATACTCTCGGTCGCTTGCCGGGCTCTCCGAGAGGGGCGAAGGAATCGAACTCGGGTCGGCCATGTTGGCTGCGTGCAAGGCAAACGCCCTGCCGCTGTGCTATTGCAGTTTTCTGCGATAGCAAAACTAATCAAAAGAAAAGAAGGTGTGAGCCATATTAGGATCTAGGGGCTAAAAGAAAATCAAACCACAGAAGTAGCATAGATTATAATAATAAAAGATTTATAAACAGGGGCTGGAGGATAGTACAGTTGGTAGGGCATTTGCCTTGCACGAGGCCGACCTAGGTTCGATTCCCAGCATCCCATATAGTCCCTTGAGCACCACCAGGAGTAATTCCTGAGTACAAAACCAGGAGTAACCAGTAACCCCTGTGCATTGCCGGTTGTGAGCCCCCTCTCCAAAAAAAAAAAAAAAGAGTTATAAATAGGATTATGAACATACATTAAAAATTTAGAAGTGAAAAAAAATTTAGAAATGGGGGCTGGAGCAATAGCATAGCGGGTAGGGCATTTGCCTTGCATGCGGCCGACTCAGGTTCAATTCCCAGCATCCCATATGGTCCCCCGAGCACCTCCAGGAGTGGTTCTTGAGTGCAAAGCCAGGAGTAACCCCTGAGCATCACCGGGTGTGACCCAAAATGCAAAAAAAAAAAAAGAAAGAAATGGAAGATTCCTAGAAAAAATGAAATTATCATATGTAACTCAAACGGTAATTAAATGATTTGATAACTATAAGCAAGATTGAAACAATAATTTAAAATCTTTCTTATAACAAAACTTTAAGCTTAGATGGCTTAATAGGTATGTTGTCCCAAAATTCAGGAACAGATCCTTGAAATCTTATCAAGCCTCTTTCAGAACACACACATAAAAAAGCAAACATGACAGTCATCTTAATTTGCAAAATTAGCATCAATCTTGTTCCAAAACAAACAAACAAAAATTACTCAGGAAAATAGAGGTAAAAATCTTAGCAAAATATAGGGTAACTGAGTTTTGTATAAAATTTTATGGCATAATCAAGTTGTGTTTATTAAAGTGTTATGATAGTAGTTAAAACTCAGAAAAATCATTAATATAATTGGCATAACAGACAAAAGGGAAGAAAAGCATATGACCATTTCAAGAGATTCAGAAAGAGATCTCAATGATTCAATTTTCAGTGGATTACAGATAGGAGGCTTTCTTCATCTGATCAAAATCCTCCTAAAATATAATAAATATCATACTTAAGGGAGTAGAGAAATAAAGCCCAATGGATAAGGCACTTGCCTTGCACATTTCTGAGCTGAGTTCAATCCCTAGTGCTCTATATGATTCCCCGAACCCCATCCAAAAGTGAGCACAGAGTGCAGAGCCAGAAGTACTCCCTGAGAACAGCCGGGTTTGGCCCCTAAACCCAAAAATAAACAGGTAAATAAATGTCATATTTCATGTGGAAAAATTAAAAACTAACTTTTGATATGAGGAACAACGTCAGGACCTCATTCTCAGACTCCACTCAGTATTGTTCCAGCTCTCCAAGTCATCGTTGATAAGCAGGAAGAATTAAATAAAAATATATGAACTAGAAATGAAGCAATAAAATTGTTCCTATATGAAGATCGTATGTTTACATTAAAAACTCAAAGAAGTCTGCATGCAAATTATTGACAGTAAATGCTTCTAACACAGTTAATAGATATAACACAAATTGTAAAAGTCATTTGTACTCTGTATACCAAAAACAAACATCTGGAGTTTAAATTTTATAAAGATAGCCAATTACAATATGAAGAAATGCAGATAATATTTAGGAATACATCCAAAATAATATGCTGATTTTTTCTGCAAAAGGTCTATAAATGTGTATCAAAAGTCATGTCAAAATTACAAATAAATGTAAAAGCATCCTAACCTTATAGATCATAAGGTTTCTTTTTTTCAGATATCAGTGCTTACAGAAATTGATTTATAGATTTAATAAAATTGCAATCAAAATCCCTAAGTGACTTTTCTTGGGAGTTGACTAATTTTACATTCTAAGTGAAAGGTCAAAAAACTTGTTACAGCCAAACATTCTTAAAGGGCAAAAAAAAAAAAAAAAAAGTAGAGGACTTCCTCAATCAAATTGCAAGACCAATTACAATACTATAGTAATTAAAACAATGTAGTTTGTCTTAATAAGATAGACCAATGGGACAAAATTAGAGGGACAGACTGAGACTCATACATGTGAAAAAATGTGTTAGGCATTGCAAAGAAAGTTTGAACTATACTCAGATTGTGTATGGCTCTTAGTTAAAACTGTCTTGGAGCTCTACCTTATATTACTCAAAAAATTAATTCCTGGTGGGGGTATGGTGCCGCCAGCAGGTCAATCTGTACCTGTGAGGCAAGTGCATCAGCAGCCTAATGGCACCGTCAGACTTTCAGGTACCCCAAAATTGCTGCTGTGCCTTTGGCCAGACCCCAAAAACTTGGGGCAAAGTTTACCAAGAAAAAAAAACGGCCAAAAGTTAGGTATGTGGGAGACACCCACAAACCACCTCCGGCTCAGCTATATAATTGGAGGCATGGCCTCTCTGGTTCCTGATCAAACTGCTTAACAGCCAAGATCCCAGAGACTCAGAAACGAATCTCGGAACCCAAAGGCTTTTGGCAGAAATGCGTCCTGTTCCTGCAGTAGGTTACTGGCGTTGGGCCACTCCAGGTGGGAATAGGTTTTGTTCCTTGGCCTGTTCCCCCTGGTGGGGTGGCCCGTTGACCGCCATCCTCCAGAGGCCACTGGACAGTCAGGTTTGGGCCTGCAGTGATGAGACACGCGGGACCTCACCAGATGGGGGTGGAAGCGGCCCTTTCCTCCCCATCCCAAGGAGGCCCCAAGTCACTGCCTACAAACTGCCTCTCCGGCTCCTGATCAAGCTGATTAATGGCCATGATTTCAGAGACTCAGAAACAAATCTCGAAACCCAGTGGCTTTTGGCAGAAATGCATCAGGACCTCATACAAGGTGGCCGCCGCCTCAGAGGTTATTGGAAAGCCAGGTATGAGCCGGTGGTGACGGGACAACTGCAGTCTCATGGGAAGGGGGACAGTACCGGCTCGTCCTTCACGCCCTACCGAGGTCACAAGTTGCTCCCCATGAGCGGCTCTCCAGCACAGCCATAACACCAGATGCACAGAAACCAATCTCGTAATAATCTGGATCTTTGCAGAAATCCAAAATCACACGGCCGTGATAGTGGCCGGGCCACATTATGTGATTCTCATAACCAGCTATAGAAAACAGAGTATTTCACAATGCCTTTTCAGCAATTCTGATTGTTGGGGGGGGTGGGGAATTCTAAACAATAATGGTGCATCTTTTGTCAAAATAATGAATGTAATCAATGTAGAGAAGAGTTAAGTGGAAATCATCTGCCTCACAGGCATTGGGAGGGGTGGGAGGGAGGTATATTGGGGTTCTTGGTGGTGAAAAATGAGTAATGGTGAAGGGAAAGGTGTTTGGTCATTGTATGACCTAGACTTACACCTGAAAGCTTTGTAACTTTTCCCACAGTGATTCAATAAATAAATATAAGAAGAAAAATTAATTTCTGGGGGATCATGTAGATAGAAATATTTTTCAACTTTTAGGAAAATATTCCTGTCCTTAAGAAGTATATATATTGAAGTATTAAGGAGCAAAAGGATCACTATTTATTTTTTTTATATCATAGCACAGTGGGTAGGGCTTTTGTCTTGCATGCTGCCGACCCGGCCAACCCAGGTTCAATTCCTCCACTCCTCTTGGAGAGCCTGGCAAGGTACTGAGAGTATCTCGCCTGCATGGCAAAGCCTGGCAAGCTCTCTGTGATGTATTCAATATGCCAAACACTGCAACAACAAGTCTCACACTGGAGACGTTACTGCGCCTGCTCTAGCAAATCAATGAACAACAGGAGGACAGTGACAGTGACAGATATGATAATTTATTTATCTTATCTTTAATGTTTCAAGAGAGAAAGAAAATTAATGTGTAAGAAATACCTCCAGGAGTGATCCCTGAGCACGGAGCCAGGAGTTAGCCCTGAGCACCACCTGGTATAGCCTCGCACCAAAAAAAGACAAAAGACAAAAATGAAAAGCTTTCAATTGGAAAATATTGCCACATACAAAACTGACAAGGAATCAGAAAAATATAAAGAATATCCATGTAATTTTCTTTACATATTCAAAATATACATAGATGGATAGTTATAAATATATATGTAAAAATATATATTCACACCCAAAATGAGCATATTTCACAAGAGAAGAAAACTACATATTAATAAATATTGAAAGATACTAAACTCATTTTAGTAATTAGGACATGCATACTCAAACACGAATGAGAAATAATTTGAGATTCACATGATTGTCAAAATAGTAGTAATCTCAACCACACCAATATTCATAGCCTTGAAACCAGTCTTGTGAAAAGCATTAAAGGAGCTTCTTTAAAAGGTGTAACAAACTCAGCACTTGGCATTGAGTCACTCATGGTGCTTATGCTTGTCCTCTTCTAGATCAGAAAATGTATATTTACTCCCATCTTGCAACAGGATTTTATATATCTCCAATGATCAATTAACATCTTACTTATAAAACGTACATTTACTTCCAGATTGCAAAGGGATTTTCTATATCTCCAATGATCAATTAACATCTTACTTATATGGAATGTTTTATATCTAGACAGTTTTTTTACCTCCATAGAAATTTTTATTGTAACCTTTTACTTATTGATTCAGACACTTAAACAGTATCTATAATGTAATATCTTCTATTATAAAGCAAATATTCCCTTTCTGAGGAGAAAACACATGGTATTTTTATAGGCCTATTCATAGTTCCCTCTTTGAATTTTCATAATTCTCTTCACTCTTGCTAAATTTTACATTTGTAGATCTTACCTACATCATGAAAACTCTAAAACATATTAGCACAATTTACCAAAAACACACAAATCAGGTTTATTAATAATAGGGAAGGCATGATAATTATCACAATTACCACAAAATGCAAAAATAAAATTTAATGCACCATATTTTAGATGCCAGGATTGAAAACCTATTTATGTAAATGAGAATAGGCATTATATTAGGTTGTATTAAATAATTTGAATTTTTGTTTACATAGCTTAAAGTCATACAGTAATCAATGGTCACAAATGGAATGTTATTGATTTATTTTATGATAATTTCATTCACCATTCCTTCAAGTTATGTTAAAGCAAGCAGTCACTGTCCACTGTCACTGTCCTCCCATTGTTCATTGATTTTCTCAAGCAGGCCCAGTAATGTCTCCATCGTGAGACTTCTTGTTACTGTGTTTGGCATATCCAATACATCATGGAGAGCTTGCCAGACTTTGCCATGCTGGCGAGATACTCTCGGTAGCTTGCCGGGCTCTCCAAGAGGGCGAAGGAATCAAACTCCAGTCGGCCATGTCAGCTGCATGCAAGGCAAACACCCTACCTGCTGTGCTATCGCTCCAGCCCAAAGCAAGCAGTATGAAAATAAATTTTTTATGTGCCTTCGATGTGGGCAGGATGGGGCGGGGGGCGTGGACAGAAGGTCACAGTAGTGGTGAGATTGGAATTGGAATATTGTGTGCCTGGAGTAACTCTTTAAACAACTTTGTAAATCATGGTGCCTTAATAAAAATAAATTAAAAGGAAAAAAAAAGACACATAACACCAGGAGGCTCATTTAATTAGAGCAAACACCAGTGGCATCATCAGACTCTCCCTTAACCAGATACTTGTGGCAAACTTCTTACACATTTACACCACAAAAATCGCACAAATCATCCTGTTATTCGTCGATTGCCTCAAGCAGGCCCCAGTAATGTCTCCTTCATCCTAGCCCTGAGATTGTATTCAAGGCTCTTTAGGAGAATGAGACCCATCATTGTTACTGGTACTTGGCATATTGGGTATGCCACGGGGAGTTTGTCAAACACATTTACACCATGAGACAAAATTACTTACTTGTGATAATTAAAAAGACTGAAAAAAAACCCCTGAAATTTCCATGAACAGGGAATAGGATTATCAACATGTGTCAGAGAATGGAATACCGAGTAGCTACTTAGAGCAGCAGGCATCAATGAGTCTTAATAACATTGAAGAGGAAAAAGGAATTCAAAGCAGTCCAGACAAGATGAGATGCTGAAAAACGAGAAATCAGCTAGACCAAACGAGGACAGAACATTCCAGTCTTAGAGAAAAGGAACAGTCTGACCCATTTAGGAACTGCAAAGGCATGAGGTCCCCAGTCCCACCCATCACATGTTTCTTCAGTGGGGAACTCTGGTCTACAGCGATTCACTTCTGGATACCTTCCTCTGAAGAAAGAACAGTGCTGTAGAAGAGAACTGCTTCTTGAGAGTAGTTGCAGAAGAGTCAGATTAGAAAACTGTTATGAGGTTAAGCAGTTAGGAAGGGACTAGAGATGTTTAAAATTCATTCCTCTTAGAAAGTCAGGTAGGAAGTTCTTGGACATCTACCTGCTCTCCAGTTTCATCCTTCAGGAGAAGAGGAGCAAAGATGGACATGGGAATGCTTCAAGGTGAGGATCACAAGACAGAAGGATGTTGGAGATATTTTTTTTCACCTAACCTTATTTTTTTTTAATCTCAAGCACAAAAATTTCTTTGACTGTGAAATTGCAGTGGGAATGATCAATCGAGTTTTTCATTTAATTTTATTTATTTTTAATTATTTAAAGAATTTTTTTATCAGTGAATGTATTCATCAAGAAGATTTGTGTCCAGAAAGAAAGGCCTTCCTGCAACAGAGCTTTAAATTCATCTTGACTTATTAAATCCATAAATGAAGAATCAGCTACTATATGGTTGAATTCCACTTATAGGTCTTGTTTCTTTCATATTTAGAAATGCAGTCATTGTCTAAAAAAAAGAGGAACTCTTTTCACTTTCTGTGATTAATGTTAAGTTAATTTATAAGCAAAAGAATTAAATTTTCCTCTCCTAGATAGATTTGCTAATAAAGTTCCCCTCAAGATTTTAAACTATAATATGTACTTTATATAAAAAATGCTTCTTGTAAAATGCCTGTCAAGTAAATTTTTTTTCTTTTTGGGTCACACCCAACGATGCTCAGGGGTTACTCCTGACTCTGCACTCAGGAATTACTCCTGGCAGTGCTTGGGGGACCATATGGGATGGTGGGGATCGAACCCAGGTCGGCCGTGTGCAAGGCAAATGCCCTACGCTCTGTACTATCGCTCCAGCCCCAATCTATAAAGTGAATTTAGTAAATTTAATATGTATGTTATATTCTAACTTTTAATCAGCTATTGTGGCTTAAAATACAGTGAAACAAACCATTATACTATGAAATATATAAACTAATATATATGAGAATATATAATATATGAGAATATATAATCTCATATATTCACATCAGACATGGCATATTCAAAGTAGTATGGGAGTAACACAATTTATCATAGTCAAATGACCCTCTCAAATATACATACCTTACATGACAACGTCAATAGTGCATTAACCTTTTAATCTGTATTGACAACTGTAACCAGTAGTGACTAGCATTTGCACTTTGGGCTGACCACAGCAACCAGATGAGGCCCTGTGTCAATCTTGCCATTAGACTGGCACAGTCAAACTGCCTCGCCACAGCCCAGCAAGGGGAGCTCTGGATTAACCTTGGGATTTGTCTGCTTTCCCAATCATTTGCTGAAATTCTTTCATAATATTTTTCTGCATACCCAAACTCCCCTCCAATTCCCTGCCCCACCCAGATTGCAACATTTTTTAGCCCAAAAATATAATTTGTAGATTTTTCCAGATCTTTTTTTTCAAAGAACTTCTTCGATCATTTTAGTAGCTGCATTACCCTTTGTTTTATGTGTATCGATACCATGAATTTAGGTACTGCCCTACTAATAAATATTTTTGTTGATTCTGTTCTTTTATTATCATAATCAGTGATGCAATACAAGACCTTCTACACATGTGATTTCTTATTTGGCTATTATTGTCTAATTTTGTTTAGGTCTGACAGATAAAATTTGTATATTCTAATGTTTACAATATGAAACTTTGATAAGAGCACACATAATTAAATGATTGCCCAGATTAAGCTAAGTAACATATCCTTTCCCTCACACACCTCTCCTATTGTGCTTATGTGTGATCAGAATACAAGTCAACAAATTTCAAGTATACATGACATCATTTTAACAATAGTCACCATGCTGAAATTCAGTAGGTCTCCCGAAATTACTCAGCTTATAATTAAAAGTCCGTGCTCTTTGACCAACATCAGATTGTATACGCTTTTGGCTTTGTTTTTTATTGTTGTTGTTGTTGGGTTTTGGCCCACATTCAGTGGTGCTCAGGGCTTACTCCTACTGGCTCTATTCTTAGAGATCACTGTAGGTGCTCAGGAAACTATAACCATGCCAGATATTAAAGTAGGGTCAACTGAATGCAAGAGAATCAGCTTATCCCTGTACTATCTTTCAGGACCCCAGATTTTAATATGTTCATGGCCATTTACTTATGAAATTCTGCACCTTCTTTATATTTTACTTTTTCATCTGTTTTATCATTTACATAATCATATACTGACACAAGGCAAACCCATAGTGGGGAAATTAATGCTCTATAAATTCAGATAGGGATTGGACTCTAAATAGGAGTGGGACCAAGGGAGAAAAAATATTCTTAAAATATGAAATATATACACAATAATTTAGGCAAAATAATAAACATACATTGCAAAATTACAAGCAAGAGAGTTTTCCAATTGTCACTGACAAACAGGTGGATAATCAAATCTCATGCAAGTCATGCTTCATCCTTTTTGGAGGCTCAGACAGATCCGGTTTCTGGTGGCAACCCACTTCCTGACTCAAAGACCACCTTCTTCTTATTTTATCCCTGCAGAGCCAAGAGAGAGACCTTGGCTCTTGTGACTTCTTGTTAAAAATGCTCTATTCGGGACTGGAGAGATAGCACAGTGGGTAGGGCGTTTGCCTTGCACGCGGCTGACCCAGGTTAGATTCCCAGCATCCCATATGGTCCCCTGAGCACCGCCAGGAGTAACTCCTGAGTGAAGAGCCAGGAGTAACCCCTGTGCATCGCCAGGTGTGACCCAAAAAGCAAAAAAAAAAAAAAAGGGCTCTATCCTTGGGACCTGATCACCCTCCAGGCTGATCTTATACATCCCACTGGGCATTGCTCCAACATCAGAGATCTAGGGCCACAGTCAAATCTTAGCCACTCAGGCTGTGTAAAGTTTTCTCTCTACTGGCCCGCCGCAAAGGGAATACAGTTTTTATTTATTTGTTTATTCATTTTACAGGAGTAGTAAGATTCTAAAGGTAGTCATTGCTGCTCCCTGCTTGGGTAAGAACTTAGGGGCTCTAAATTCCACGGAAATATTTTTGGAGATCTCCTCACAAACGTCTCACACATTTTCATAAACCAATTTGCTCAGGCACCCGTTGGCTTCAATTTCCTCCGTTTTAAACGCTCTGCGCCTGCATTGCTGGAATCTTCAGAGCTGTCACGTTCGCCTGTGCTTAAGGCACTCATGGGTAGAAAGAAGGCGGCTCCCTCGTTCTGTAAAGTTTGGGGAGTGAGCAAACTGGCTCTTTCTGCTTTTGTTTTAGCTCCTGAGAGATTCGGCCAAGAGGAGGCTTTCCTGAAAAAAAAAAATCACTGAATTTCGGGTGAAGACTGAGAAGGCGCAGCAACAGTTTGCTTGTGTTCTCTGCCTGTCTCTTGGGGGGGTGAGGGGGGGCTGGTCCTAAAACAATCACATCACTATCTCCTTATCTGCACATCGCCTTTCCAAAATAAAACCAAAACCGTGGAACAAAGACGCCTCAGTCCCGGCACTCTCCTCCTGGTTCCCTGACTGTGTGGTGCAAGGGGCAAAGACGAGGGCAGAGCAGTCTCAGGCCGTGGGTAGTGGGGTGAGGGTGGTGGGGGTCAATGCCTCCTAGGCACTCAGAGCTTCTCAGGGGAACTTGAATAAAAGAGGAGCTTGCTCTCACTTGTTTCAGCCTTGGACTCTGTAACAAGGACTTTTCAGCCCCCTGCCGCGCTAAAATCACACCAATCCAGACAGTATGCAGTTTATTACAACTCTGCTCCCACTGGGGCAGCAGAAACAACTAATATTATTGTTTCAAAGATATTGAAGCCAAGTTTGGGGGAGGGGATTTTTGTTAGTGCAACCCAAAAAGAACCCTGTGCCTCCCTTTTATTTATTATTCATCTTCCAGAACAATTGGGAGGTAATTGGTTTGGATTTTTTTTTTAATCTCAGCGGACTCATTTGGTGAGAGCAAATTCACAAGTCAGCATGCACACTATGACTTGTCCGTAGGAAAAAAATTCATGACATTTTCAAATTAAGGTATATCCAGCAGTCTAACTTTTTTGGTTTAGTGTTTTTCTATTCTTTCAAATTGCTTGACCAGCTTTCTACTATTATGAGTAAAGAACATATGCTGGAGATTTCCTTACTAAGGAAAAGGATCAACATCAGTTCCATTATTTCATGGAGACAGTTTGGTCATAAGAGACAGAAACCCAACTGAGTGTCCGCTTCAGAAATTGGAACCTGATTGCGAAAAGTAAAATGTACTTCATGAGACTTGAAAATGCCTGCCTTGGAAACTTAAATGACTTTGGTGACTAAATGGTGGCTCTGTATTGCCACCTTTCCAGTGCACCCTACTGGTCTCTTCTCTCTTCCTCCCCACGTTCCTTGGCTCCATCCTCCAACTTCTCTTGGCAGACCTTTACTACTCAGTACTCCTGACCCAAAAAGGCTGCTGTAGTTCAGATGTCTGGTTGAAGGTATTTCCATGGGACACTAGAGTCTCTACCTCTAAGTCAAATTTATGTAATTTATATCTGAGTTCTTAGGTTGAGTCATATATTCCTGATCTATCCATTATAAAAATTGTCCCACTTCACTACTCAATAAAATTAAGAAATGTCTTTGTAAGATTGAAGGATGGTCATCACAGATCCTGCAAACACGTTTGCCAATCTTTTTCATTCAGATTCAAACCTCTTTGTAAATATACCTTATTCCCTCCTGGCAGAGAGTGGGATAAGAGACAAACTATCCAGTGAAGTTATTTTAGTGTTTGTATTTGCAAAGAGGTACCCAACAGAGTTGGAACTAATAAACCCAAAGTTCAAGGGTGCATTGTTTAATTCTGAAAGCAGAGTAAATGGGGAGAGATCATTACAATATTTTCCAGTAAATAAGTAGTGTCGCATTTATTGTTGTAGTAATTAAAGATGTAACAAATTCCGGGGCTGGAGCGATAGCACAGCGGATAGGGCATTTGCCTTGCACGCAGCTGACTTGGGTTCAATTCCCAGCATCCCATTTGGTCCCCTGAGCACCGCCAGGAGTTACTCCTGAGTGCAGAGCCAGGAGTAACCCCTGTGCATCACCAGGTGTGACCCAAAAAGCAAAAAGAAAAGAAAAGATGTAACAAATCCCTTTGATTTAGATATACCACTTCTCGGTGATATTGCTAACCAAGGAAATAATTTAGCAATACATACAATATTATAAAGAAATGTGTTCATTAGAAATAGGCATAGCTGGGGGATATATATCACATATCAAGTATATTTAAAATAGACATTCTGTGGCTGAAGATATAGCTCAATGGCACTACATATGTCTTACATGGGTTTATACCCAAGCATCAAAAAATTATACTAAATAACAATAACAATAATATTAATAATAATACATATTCTAAAAGCTTAAATTTTGATGACTTATTTTTTGGATCCATTGGTTTTGATTTTCCTTTTCACAGCAGTGGTTTTAATAAAATGAAGACTAAAGGGAAAGAGAGAGGAGAAACACTAATGAACATGACCAGAGTTTGTTTTCATTTTGCAAGCCATCTTTTGTCCTCATGGAAAAAGACCCCCTGGAACCCAGAAATGTTCACAGAAACAATGTTATGTCCTAGGGGGAGTAGCTCTCTACTTTCTTGCCTTCACCATGAGCTATAACTTCCCCCACTGATGCTTCAGATCGCCAATAACCTGTTGTGCCTTTCAGCTTTCACTGATCCATGGGGAGGTTAACAAATTTTGTGAAAATCTTTAAAAAAAATTATGAATGATCACGTTTAGTATTACAGTTGAGTGTCAACAACCATGGCAGAAACTAAAAATGTAATTTCTTTTCAAAAAAATATGCAGCATTTTGACTGGCTGAAGATTGATTTGGCAATGATTTCTCGGTTAACATTCCCTGAGGTTTGTTTATATGGGTATTTTGGTTTTTCATTTGAAATATATCAGCATTTTTCCACAGCTTCAAGCTGTTCTCATCACAGCATGGTGCAAGTTAATAGGTATTACCATAGCTCATTATTTTACTCAATATCTAAGTAAAAAACATAATTGGCTAGAAGAATGATCTAGGGTCATTACTTCTATTCCCTGACGGTCCAGTGATGATGACCACAAATAAACTCAGAGTAGCAGTCAGGGCCATGGGCTACAATTGTAGCCAAATAATGAACAGACATGATCTGTGAATATGCAGTGAGGGACCCTTGGATTTGCATTTTGTTCATTTGACAAAATTCAGAAATTTATTTATTTACACAGTTAATTATTTTGCACTGGAGATCAAATCCAGGGCTCTCTACTACTAAACAACATCCCAGATGCCAAAAATTTTATTTAATGACACATAAAAGCAACATAGCTTCACTGATGGTTGATACCTTCTGACACCATATGATTATTCCAGTGATAGCCAATACTCTTTAAAACATCTGTGGAATACTTGATAGGAACTGCTCTCGGATATAATTCATGAGATGAATCTGAAAATCAGTCTTGTGAATTTCTAATCACATATGAATGAGATTAAAATGCCAGATTACTCAATATATTTACCAGACTGGGCTCCAGATGCCTTTTGCATTTTCTAAATAGCAGATCCTCTCACAAAACCCAAAGTTTGCCACCAATAAATCCTTCAAAACCACATGCTTTGGTCTAAGACAGGAATTCCAATAAGAGAATTCCACCAGGGATTAGAATAACGCAGTCACTGGAATGAGTGTTTTGCCTTCCAATCAACCATTTCTAATCTGGACACATGGACTTAAAGTGTCAGGAAAACTTATAAAAAAGATTCTACTGTTCTTTCATTCAGTTACTAAGGAATGAGTGCCGGGCACCATACAGGGGATGAAGCAGCAAGAATGTACTAGGTATCATCCTTGCTTTATGGCAATACGAATCCTGAGAGAACAGGTTTTAAGAAGTGATATCCTTAACTCCTTTAGAATTATGCTAATGTGAACTATCTCAGGAAAATTGGGTGTTTCAAAAGTTACAAAGTAAGGAAAAACTTTTATGAAGTTCTTTCTTCACTGTTTTTTGTTCCATGCAGGACTTTGAAGTAAAACATGGACATATCAGGAATTCAGGGATGAAACTCAGTGATAGAACAAATGGCCAGGTCTCACGGGAGTGACTTTGCAAGTTGCAAGGCAACACCTTTAGCCCATGCAGTGTGATCACAGGCATTGTCATTGTGATTCCCCTATGTGGCTCCAATGACAATAACAAAGAAAAGAGAAGAGGGAAATAAAAAACAACAGGGAAGTAAATTAATGTACACTTAAATTTAATTCTGAATTTCACCTTACAGAGAATTTAGGAAGCTACCAAGTGGAAAATATGAACAAACTACCCAGCTTACTTACTCAACTGGCTGTTAGAAAAAAAAAAGTTCTAAATCCTTAAAATCCTATTTCAGCCTGGGGTGTTGCTCAGTGGTTAGAGCACATGCTTTGCAGGAGTGAGACCCTGACAACAACCACAAATGCAGTTTAACTAAAGAAACTGTGTCACCCGCAATAACAGTGGTTTCATTCTCTACTGACTGAGAGATGTGCCAGATTTGGAGACAGAGGTGAAAATAGTTCAGGAAGATCAAAGCTGGTTCAGTCAACAAATACAATTTAGGGGCTGGAGCAATAGTACAGTGGGTGGGCGTTTGCCTTGCACGCAGCCAACTTGAGTTCGATTCCCAGCATCCCATATGGTCCCCCAAGCACCGGCAGGAGTAATTCCTGAGTGCAGAGCCAGGAGTAACCCCTGTGTATCAATGGGTGAGACCCAAAAAGCAAAAACAAAACAAAAAACCCACAAAAATACAATTTAGATAACAGGAAAGGTGCTAAGGGATCAGGAGCAGAAAAAGGAATGTTCTGGGGAAATTTTTGCAGTGGTAACTCATCCAAGTCATTTCAAGTAGGACAGTCTTGCTGAGATCGTCAGGGGATACATACTATCTGAGGTCACAGCTACTACCGGCTTTGGAAGCTCACTCTCTGCATGCACTTGACTAAATAGCTGGAGAGTCATAAAAGTAGTGATATCCTGAGGTAGGGGCATAAAATTTTACTCAAAAGATCACAGTAGTTTGAATGACAGGATTTAGGCAGGCAGCTTTGCATTCCCATTCAGAAATCGACCAGAATCTGACAATACAGAATTGCCTGTCACATCACTGGCTATCACTGCGGTCTCTCGTGTTAAATGGGGCCCTTGGTCCTTCTGGGCATTCAAGGCCTGCCACTCCAGAATATGCCTCTCATTCTTCAGATCACCCCGAAATTAGGGGATTCAGCTGATCCCCTTGGACCAAGTCCCTTTATCCTGTCCCATTTCCATCCAATCCTTTTCCCTTAGGCCCTCAAGAGTGGGTCCATATCAGAGAACTTATCAGAGAACATCTTTTTCGTAAGATGCTTGCCTTTGTTAATTCTGATCTTGGTTTTATTTACTTGCCCTCCTTCTCCTATTGCTCTCTTAGCACTACACACGAAAGGTTCTTCAATGAGCAAGTGACACAGAATGATTGCACTGAATCTCAGACAATAGAAAATTACTTACTTGTGGGGCTGGAGCAATAGCACAGTGGGGAGGGTGTTTGCCTTGTACAAGGCCAACCCAGGTTTGATTCCCAGCATCCCATATGGTCCCCCAGCACTGGCAGGAGTAATTCCAGAGTGCACGAGCCAGGAGTAAGCCCTGTGCATCTCCGTGTGTGACCCCCCCCCCCAAAAAAGAAAGAAAGAAAGAAAGAAAATTACTTGTCAGCCCAAGGATTCTCTCTTCATTTTTATCAGCCAAATATTCCCAGCTCTCTAAAAATATTAACCAATAATGCCCAATGGTCTTAAGATCCACACCTAAAATCACATCAGTTGAGATGAGTTCCTCCCTAATGACTTGAAGAATAAATGTTTTGCCTCTCACTGAAAATACAAGTGCTTTTCATGGGCTGGTCCCCATAAAAAGAGCTATTAGAATATAAATTCTCCGTCCAAATTAGCCATTCTATAAATGAGTAGTAGACTTAACTGAAATTTAAGAATAAAATTGGCACTGCCTATTCTGTAAATTAAGTTAAATTTAATATAACTGTGCCTTTAGAAAAATTAAATTATTCAGGTTAATGGTTCAAGATGCTCAAGAATTCAAATGAGTTTCTCTCTTATAGAAAACTTTTTGACTGAAAACAGAATACTTAAATTGGCTTTTGCCACTGGGGTTTTCATTGACTTCCCTTATATCCCTAAGATCTCTCTTTGGGCCAGAGAGATGGTACAACAGTTAAGGCATTTGCCTTACATGCGGTCAACCTCAGTTTGATCCCCAATACTACATATGATCCCCAGAGCACCACCGTCTTTGAGCACAGAGGCAGAAGTAAGCCCTGAACATCATCAAGTGTGGCCCCCAAAGCAAATATTTTTATTGCAACTTACATTGTAATTGACAGTACTAATCTTTATGATGGATTTTTTGGTTTTTTTTGGGGGGGGGCTAAACCCAGCAGTGTTCAGGGTTTATTCATGGCTCTGCATTCAGGGATCACTCCTGACAAGCTAAAGGAACTATACAGGATACCAGGGATCAAACCTGGGTTGACCACATAGAAAACAAGTGCCCTACTGGCTATGCTATCCCTCTGGCTAATGTTTATGATGTTAAGATCCACATTTGTGACACTAATCACCACCAAAATTCTCAGGACTCTCTACCAACGGCCTAATATCAATTTCTAGTCCACCTCTTCCTTCCCCCTCTTCTTCCTCCCCTATTTGAAATCTGTCTCATAATCCAACTGCAAACATTTGTCATAGTCACTCTAATGTCCCATATTTTATAGAACTATACATATGTATCGATATATTGGGTTTTGGTTCACACCCAGTGATGCTCAGGTGTAACTCCTGGCTCTGCACTCAAGAATCACTCTTGGTGGTGCTCAGGGTATCATATGGGATGCTGGAGATCAAAATTGGGTCAGTTGCATGCAAAGCAAGCACCGTAGCTGCTGTGTTATTGCTCCAATCCCAAGAAATATATTTTTAAGTATTGCAATTTTATGCCATATTCCAATTACCTCAATCAGGTATGTAGATAATGAATGGTTAGAATAACTGCCCTTGAGTTTGTTCAAGACTAAGGATAATGATGTGTTTGCACTTTTTTTAAAAAAACTTTTATCATCCAGGAAAGAGTCTTCCACTGGATCTTGCCTTTAGATATCCCACCAGACACCTGTTTTGACTCTGCATGATAAATGATGTATTTACTCTTTCAAATATACTTTTATAAAGTATCTTGTAAATGCAAGTTTTATTAGCATATCATGAATATAGGTAGACTTCAACATTAGTAGGTAGGCTTAACCTTTATTCTTTAGACATAAATATATGTCAGAAATTGTATTGGGCTTCAAATTACAAAGATACATCAAAGCTTCTTCTCTCAAGGAATTTAAAAATCCACTTGGGGAAGATAAACCAATTAGCACAGGGTGTGACAGATATGAAAATATGGACAGAGTTCTATGGGACATAGCAGAAATAAAGAATAATATATTCTTTTTCACCAAGTATTCAATTTTTGCCTATTTGAGAGTGCATGTTAGCATCCCATTATTTTATGTGGCATTGCTCTGATTTTCAGTAAGATCAACCATCTCATGATTTCATTACATTTTTGTCTTTGCCCTTAATTAACTTTCTGCCTTAGGTCAAGTTATTTGTTTTTATTTTTCTTTTATGTTTTAAAGTTTTAGCCCACCATCTTTTCCTTCCAATTCCTCATCCTTCTGTCAGGTAACCTTAGTCCTTCTGTTAATGTGCATTGCTTTATTTTTTGAATAATATACTCTTGAGAAACTGAGAATTAAGGTAAAGGTAAAGGTAAAGGCCCTCCCGTTGATCGTCGATTTGCTCGAGCGGGCCCAGTAACGTCTCCATTGGAGACTTCGTTGTTACTGTGTCTGGCATATCGAATACTCTCGGTAGCTTGCCGGGCTCTCCGAGAGGGGCGGAGGAATCGAACTCGGGTCGGCCATGTTGGCTGCGTGCAAGGCAGACGCCCTACCCGCTGTGCTATCGCTCCAGCCTTATATCTGCCACTGCCTTTAAAGAGGACTGGAATGATCTTTGAAAAGAGAATAAGTGAATGAATTAGTTACACACACACACACGCAAACACACACACACACACACACGCAAACACACACACACACACACACACACACACACCATTAGAGTTCATTTTCAAATTCCAGCATAGAGTTGTGTTCTATTCCTGCTTCACAGATGACCGAATCCAGACTTGCACTTCACAAGGCTCTTGGTCAGCTTCAGGGCCATTGGTCTAATCCTGGCATACTTACCCCTTTCCTCTGACTTGTTTGCTAGAGACTATTGCACAACAGTGGGCCTTCCTGATTTCCAAGCACTGGGAAGAATGCTGCTTGACCACTGAACAAATGCTTCTTGATTGTTTTGGATTAAGAATTGCTACTCTGCTGAAATGAAGCCAAAGTTGCACTCGGGAAGCGAGGTATTTTGTTTGAGTGGAACAGAAATCAAAGCTGGAAATGGGGGCTGTGGAGCTCCCTGTTCCTGAAGTCCTCTCAAGTCTGTGATTTCCATCACGAAAGCTTGGCTTCCAGACCTCAGGACCTGGCCTCACAGTCTGCCTCTTCCAAACTCACTTCCATTTACTTTCGTTCTGTGGCTTCCGGGCCTGTTTCAGGAATGCAATGCAAAACTATAATTTCATGGAATATTATGCAATTCTTTCTAATGGGAGAACTAAAATGGTTAGATTTCATTGATTACCCAGCCATGTGGATGACTAACCAGTGGCTACAGTTTGAATGGTCTATAAAAGGAAAAACAAATAAAATGATTTCGAGAAAATCTGAACCTCTTTATGACTTTTTCCTCTCGGGACAGGTAGCACTGTAGCGCTGTCCTCACATTGTTCATAGACTTGCTCAAGCGGGCACCAGTAACATCTCACAAATTGTGAGATTTGTTATTATTTTTGGCATATCGAATACATCACACATGGCTAGCTTGCCAGGCTTTGCCATGCAGGCGAGATACTCCTGGTAGCTTGCCAGGCTCTACAAGAGGGGCAAAGGAATCGAACTTGGGTCAGCCGGGTCAGCTGTGTGCAAGGCAAACGCCCTACCACTGTGCTATTGCTCCAGCCCTCGGGCTTGGGACAGGTATAAAGAGCTAAATGAGAGATGACATTCACTGTTTCCTCCTCATGTATTTTGCAAATAAACACACCTCCAGCATGTCACTCTGGTCTCATTGTTTGTATATATATATATATATATATATATATATATATATTTTGTAAATGAGATACATTACTTAAACACCATGGTTCACAAGTTGTTTGCAATACAAGTGTTAAGGGCTTTCTATGTTCAAACACCAGTCCCACCACTAAAGTGACCTTCCCTCTACCATTGTTCCCATTTACCAAACCATCCTCCAAGTCTTCCCCTTCGCAGGCACACAACAATTTATTTTATTTTGCTTGTTGCAACTGAATTGTTAAAGAATCATCAAAAATATTTCAGTAAAAGAAATATGTGAAAATTGCTATATCTCAGCATGGGGGTGTTAAGTCCTTATCTAAGGATTTTTTTTCCATTTATTTGTGTATTTATTTCAAATATTTTTGTGATGTTGATACTTGAGGCATATTTTTTAAAAAATTTTTAATTGAATCAAGTGTCACCATGAGATACAGTTTCAACATTTTCATGATTGAGTTTCAGTCATACGATGTCATGACACCCATCCCTCCACCAACATACATTTCCTACCACCAATATCCCCCTTATCCCTCCTGCCACCCACACCCAGTCTCTCTATGTGGCAGGCACTTTTCTTCTCTCTCTCTCTCTCTCTCTCTCTCTATGTCTCTGTCTCTCTGTCTGTATCTCTCTGTCTCTCTCTGTCTGTGTGTGTGCCTCTCTCTCCTTTTGGGCATTATGGTTTGCAATACAGATACTGAGAAGCCATCATGTTTGGTCATTTGCCCACTTTCAGCACACAACTTCTATCTGGAGCAATCCTTTCTAACTATCATTGTCATAATGGTCCCTTCTCTGTCCCAACTACCCTCTCTTCCAGCCCTTGAGGCAGGCTTCCAACCATGGACTGTTCGTTCTGACCCTTATTTTATTGTCCTTGGGTGTTATTCTCTTACTATGCTTTGTTTCTTTTATTCTATTTTTTAAATTTTTATACCCCATAATGAGTGAATTCATTCTATGTCTATCCTTCTCTTCCTGACTCATTTCACTTAGCATGATACCTTCCATTTATATTCATTTATAAGTAAACTTCATGACTTAATTTTTTTTTTGCTTTTTGGGTCACACCCAGCAATGCTCAGGGGTCACTCCTGGTTTTGCACTCAGGAATCACTCACGGCGGTGCTCATGGGATGCTGGGAACCAAACCCAGGTTGGCCGCGTGCAAGGCAAATGCCCTACCCGCTGTGCTACTGCTCCAGCTCCATGACTTCATTTTTAACAGCTGTCTAGTATTCCATTGTTTAGATGTATCATAGTTTCTTTAACCAGTTGTCTGTTCTCAGGCACTCAGGTTGTTTCCAGATTCTGGCTATTGTGAAAAGTTCTGGAATGAACATACAAGTGCAGATGTCATTACTGCTGTGTACTTTTGCAGCCCAGGGGTATATTCCCAGAAGTGGTATTGCTGGGTCATATGGAAGCTCAGTTTCTAGTTTTTTAAGGAATGTCTGTATTTTTTCCCAAAAAGGCTGGACCAGTCAGCATTCCCACCAACAGTGAGTGAAATCTAAGGATTTACTAAGTTGCTAATTCAGTGTTACTGTTTTGTTGTTGTTGTTGAGTTTAGTTGGCTTTTAGGCTACTTTCTCATTTAATTTGGTGTGGTACTACTGGAATTTCAGGAGTGATGACTTTGTAGGTGTCACATGGCCATAAATGTGGCCACACCATACAGACACTTTAGAATCTACAGTGTGGGTTGATAGCTGATATGGGGGCAGCTGGGGGGGGGGGGGGTGTGAGTGTGGCTGCTGGAGCTTCCAGAAGTACAGGGTTGAAGGTTGGAAGCAGTTTCCTGCCCTCACTCTGAAAAGACCCCATAGTTCTCAGCCTGGACACCAAGAATACCTGAAATGTTTCGCAGTTCCATGTCTCTGCAGAGAGTATTAGTGAAGAAGTGAAGCTGAGTGTGGCATGGCAGTGGCAGTGTGGAGCAGCTTCTGGAGCCCTGATCTGCCTCCATCCCAAGGGCGCACCCACGTTCTCAGCTGGGGAGACTTGTGTGTCTATAACTTCATAGCTGCTTTGGCTTGAATCTTCTCGGAGGTTTTGTGGTGAATCGGCAGAGAAGGGTGGTACATGTGGGTGAGTCAACATGGTGGCGACTGTGGTTAAGACCATTAACACATTGTGATCTCTTGTCAACCTCTTCATGGCTTACGCAGCTTCTCTAAAGGAATAAATTAGGGCAATTGATTGAAATTTTGAAGCATTTTCATGAAAGATGACTTATTTTGAAGGACAGTTGCTTTGAAGTACAGTACCTCTCTGGACTGAACAGGTGTGTCTCTCCAAAGGCTTCATTGCATCACTACTGTGGCGGCATTTGGTGGCAGGAACTTGAGGAGATGATTAGCTATTGCAGATGGAGACTTTCTGATGGGATTTGTCCTCTTGAAAGAAGATGAGGAAGAAAACTATGCCTCATCTTTTTTTTTCCTACCTTTGATGACATGAAAAGATGGCCATCTGCCAGCCAGGAAGGGCCCTCATCAAATGTAAGATAGGTGAGATCTTGATTCTGCACTCTGCCTCCAGAGCTGTGAGAAATCAATGATATTTAAGTCACTTGCATACATGATCTCTAGAGCAGTCTGTAAGAAAATAGCTTACATTTAGAAAACAAAATGATACATTCCGAAACCTTTGAGAAACTCTGCCTTTTGTCCTTGTGCCATGTTTACTTTTATCTCTATTTGTTTTGTTTTGTTTCTGTTGTTTGAAACACACCCACAATTGTGTGGTGCTTCTCCCAGCCCTGTGCTTAGAGGTTACTCCCAAAGGTACTTGGTTCTAGGTCCTCAGTAGACCAGACTGTGTGAGGGAACAGTTCTCCTCTGACCCATTAAGCTATCTTCCTGGCCCTTCTCTCCTATTTTCAAGCATATATTATTTATGTATGTTTAAATACATACGTGTGTGTGTGTATATACACTGTCACTGTCCTCCCATTGTTCATCAATTTGCTCAAACGGGCCCAGTAACGTCTCCATTGTGACAATTGTTACTTTGTTTGGCATATTGAGTACGTGACGGGTAGGTTGCCAGGCTTTGCCATGCGGGTGAGATACTCTCGGTAACTTGCCGGGCTCTCCGAGAAGGGTGGAAGAATCGAACTCGGGTATGCCATGTTGGCCGCTTGCAAGGCAAACGCCTACCTGCTGTACTATTGCTCCAGCCCGTGCATATACATAGTACATTTAATTGGTGAAAATAATATATGCTCTCAATTTGCTCATAGCAAGAAATTGAAACAATATAGAGATTTTTAAAAAATGTGTACTTTTGTTACAATTTATGGAATGCTACTCAAAAATCTTGTTGCCAGAGCTTGGTCAAGTGGGGAGCAAGGGAGGTAGACTTGAGAAATGAGTGTTTCCACCTCTCATCTCTACCCACCCTGGCCACCTGCTCTGGGGGAAAAAATCTGGCTTTGATCAGGACTGGCATTCTACTACAAACACCTTTGCAGCTCAGATGTTCATATTATGCCCTGGAAGACAGACGTCAAGTAGTGTGTGGAGTCCACTTGTTCTGCACAGTGTGGAAGACAATCTCTAATTCCCAATTACTCAGGGAGCCATGGACTCAGGCTGGAGTGAATAATTGCTTTGCAAGAAAAGAAAAGTCAATCCTAACTTCATCACAGGTGTTGTGGGTCTGTCACCTTTCACTCACAGAAAAACCTTTCCCTCACAGATAAGAATTTCAGGAGGAGGCAAACTAGTGAGTCAAGACAGATTTTATGGAATGAAACTTATTTTCATTCAGTAAAAAGAAAGATGTGAGTGGAGAGAAGGAGAGGAACCTTTAAGAGAGAGCACCAGCTTCTCCAGAATGGAAACATAAGCAAGCAAAGATACATCCAGTCAAGCAAGAAGGCAGGTTTGAAGAGCTAGCCTGGAATGGCTTTGGGGCGCAACAGTTTTACAGTTCTTCCAAATTATTTTTTTTCTGTGGTTGCGCATACCTAAACATTAACCTGGGCATTGTCCACAGGAAAGTCGTGTACTGTTTATGGTCTTCTCATAAATTAATTCCTTGTACTGTTGATGTCTCTTCATAATCTCGTAAATTCTTCAGTAGTTTCTTCTTCTGCAAGATCCACGCTTCTCCAGGTGGGGTCTTGGATCTCTGTAGCTGGGTGGTGCCTCTGTTTATTGATTCTAAATAGCTCAGGATTTATATCTTAAAGGGATGAGGCCTATTTCAGGCCTAGGTAATATCTTCCTAAATTTAGTTATTTCCCAAAGGTACATTACTGGGGGATCCCCCAATCTATCTGAAACAAGCTTTAGCCATTGAACATTGGATGCATTCCAGAAGCAGAAATAGATCTCTCTCTCCCTCCCTCTCTCTTCCTCCCTCCCTCCCTGCCCCTCCTCTCCCTCTCTCCTCCACCCCCTCTCTTTCTCCACGTACACTCTGGACTCTCCTCTCTTTCTGAACCAGGATCAGGAAGGACAGCACACTAGGACATAGGTCCCATACTTGTGGCCACTCAGGGCCAGATAGGGGCAGAATACAGGGCACAGAGATCTCGTGCACATGCCATGGCCAGAGACTCTGGAGAGCGTACACGGGATAGAGAGAGCAGAGCAGGAACAAGACAGAGAAGTCAGCCAAAGCCATGCCATTGGACGCCATGCCAGGCAGTTTCACTGGGGTCAGCCCTCCTAGCCCCAAGGGACCCAGCCCCAGCGGCAGGGAAACTTCCACAACCCAACCGCCACCATGTTCAAGGCCACTCTCCACATGCTTGGGCAGAGCCTCATGCACCAGTAAACATATTCCTGGACTGTGGGGCCTCGATAAGACATGCCCTACTCATTCTCCAAGAGTACCACCAGCTAATCATAGACGGATATATATATATATACACATACACACACTGTATTTATACATATATATACACACTGTGTACATATATATATATATATACATATATACACACTGTACCACTGCACTATACTCCCGTTGTTCATTGATTTGCTCAAGTAGGCCCAGTAACGTCTCCATTGTGAGACTTGTTGTTACTGTGTTTGGCATATCAAATATTGCAGGATAACACTGTTTTGTCCTTCCTCAAGTAGCTTAGGTTTATCGGGCACATCCATCCCAGTGCTCTGAGTCACTCCCATTCCTCCATTTATCTGTAAACTCTTCTCTGTGCTTTCCTCCCCAGCAAGTTAATCACCTTTTATGCCTAATCAGATTCTGTTAGCTTGTAAGATCAGATCTTTCTAAGGACACTGAACTTGTATTGTAAGCAATGTCCTTTCTGTATGGACACAGGAAGACAGTTAATATTATGCTTTGCAACTTGGGAGTTGATTGACTCCGAATGATATTTACTCCTGGGCATCTGCTTTCTTGACTCAGTTGCCCTTAGTTCCTAGCATCTAAAAAGTAGGGTCCCAATGAGGGAGTGAATGGACCCAGGGCAAGCTGTGAGCTACCCTGGCATCGAAATGGGCCAGGTCAAAGCACCATGATAATCAACTATAAGTTGAGGGCATGATCATGGACAAATGTTGTCATGATACAATAGTAAGTAACGACGAGACTAGGACCCTGCTGGGGCTAGGAAGACTAACCTGGCCTGAGGACTGCAGAATGCATAGTGAGATGACTATTTAGACTGTTCACATTTTTTAGCTATTTGAGTCTTGTCTCTGAAAATTGTCATTTTGTTAGTATGACTTTCTACAAAACTAGCTTTTGCAGGTCTTGGGCCTGGACCACCCATTTTTGTCTGCTACAGAAGGAGGGAATGAGTTACCAATACACATCACTGCCTGCCCTGGCTGCAGCTCAAAGAACCCACTTTGTCCCAGCTATCTCCCTCTACACATCTACGGCCAGACAAGATTTTGTTTTCCTTTGAAGTTGCTGGTATCTTCGTTAGGATCCTTAACTACATATTGCCTGCTCAATGGTTCTCTTTTGCCTACCACGGCAATATTATCTAGTTATCTCAAAGTCTCTATAATACTAGCATGGTATTTTGCACGTAATAAGAGTTCAATAAATAGTTTTTACCGAAGTAAGTGGAAGTGTGGTATGTTAAGCTCCCAGCTAGTAGTCAGAAAATCATACAAGCTTTGACTACGGGCAGGGGTTGGGGGTGGGGGTGGGGAGGAAACCAAGGGAAAGAAAAATGACCAAGTTGAACTAGATCAGCAGTTTCCAAAATGGGCTCCCCAGAACACAAATCATATAACATACTACCTGAAGAAAGAGTTCTGGGTTCATTTTGAAGACTCATGCAATGTACCTCCTACCTACCCAGTCCCTTTGGGAACATAAGCAGCCTTGTGCTGGGGCCAGCTGGCTCCAGCTTACAAAAGTCAATTGTCAAGTTTTTAGGAACTTTGTGGGCCAATAGTTAAACACAGTCATTACAGTAAATTAAATTACATGGCTTACACTAAATCTTATTTTTTTAAAAGTGAAAATTACGCAAAATAATAGTTTTTAGTTTAGCACCTTTGGCTTTTACGTAAACTCTAAGATTATTTATGCTCATTGGGTGTGTTGGGAAGTATCAAAGAAGCACAAGCTACTACTCCCTATTCCTGTCCAACTTCTTCATCACCGATGTGTGCGTAGCTTGAAGTCAACAAGCTGGGGATACTTACCCCAGGGGTCTTTAAGCATAGTACACCCGAGGACCTAGCTCTGGTCTACATCCAGTGGTTGAAAACCACTGACATATACCACTGCCATTAGCAGTTGTCACGAAGCAGTGTTATTTTTCTCCAGAGAAATGGTTATGAAATATTTAACATGTGATCACCCGGCCAGTCTATTAAAACTTATACAGTAAATTCTTATACTAAGCTTAACTGGGTATTTTAAAAACTGAGGAAATGTTGCACATATTTCAGCACCGTCAATATATACTACTTAAGCCAGTAAATGAGAAATTATTCCTCTTGTAACCACATTGCCTCTCACCCCCATTCCTCTGATATCTTTCCGTTGTCAGAAGGTGAGTTTGGTTTTATTTTATTTTCTTCATTTGCTTTGTTTCTTTGCCTTCCAATTCTGAATGAAACCAGATGGTGTGTGTTATTCTCAGTCTGACTTATTTCATTTAGCATAATGCCCTCAAGGTCTGGATGTTGCCTTTTTATTTTAATGAAAGTTTCACAAACGGTAAAATTTCCATCTTTTCTTTTAACATCTGAGTAATATTCCATTGAGTCTACAAATCTTTTCATTCATCATTCAAAGAAGTTCAGAAGTTTTTTTTCCCCACATCTTGTCTATTGCAAATAATGTTCAAAGAACTTAGGGGGTGCATATAACCTTTTGAATTCACGTTTTTAATTATTTTTTCACATAAACACTCAGAAATCAAATAGATAGTATATATGATATTTTAGGCAAACAAGTCTCAAAATGGAGATGTTACTGGGCCCACTCGAGCAAATCGATGAACAACGGGAAGACAGTGACAGTGATGATAATTTAATTCTTAATTTCCTGATAACTCTCCATATGCATATCCCTCTTCCTACACCAATTTATATTCCCAACTAAAGTGTAGAGGACTCCCTTTTTACCCACATCTTAGTGAATACTTATTGTTTCTTTGACTTTTGAAAATAGTCTCCTAGCAGATTTGAGACAATATTTCACTGTAAGTTTTGATTTTCAATTTTTCTATTGAAAAGTGATGGACAGCCTCCTTTCATGGTCCACCTGTACGTTTTCTTTTGTGAAATGCTTATTTAGAACTTCTGTCCATTTTCAATTATTCCTCTGTTGTTCTAATACATGGCTGTTTAATTTTTAAATATTAGCCTCTTGTTGTTTTTATATTTTTCAGGTATCTCCTCCCATTTAATAGGTTACATTTTCATGTAAATGATGGTTTCAAAGTGCTGAAGGTTTTTAGTTTGATGTTGCTTCTGTAGTTCATTTTTGTTTTTTGTTTTGCTTGTTTTTGGCATTTAGTCACTGGAGATAACTCTAAGGTCAGAATCAAAGCATTTATCACCTATGTTCTTCAAAGTATTTTATAGTTTCAGATCTCACACTGAAGTCTTTAGCCCATTTTGAATTAATTTTTGTTTATGGTGTAAGATCATGGTCTAGTTTCATTCTTTTGCATGTGGCAATTCATTTTCCTGAAACCATTTATAGAAGAGACATCCCTTTCTCTGTTGTGTGTTCTTTTCTCTTCTGTCATAAGGTAGTTGTTCCCAACCTGTCTAAGTAGTTGTTATACTCTTTGGCTCAAGAGATTATAATAATTTATAATATATGCTATCATAGAAAAATTGTTTGTTTGGGAGAAAAATAGATTTCTAAAGTCTTTTCTAGTTCTTAAAATGTAAATATATGACAAGCTTTTATATTAAACTTACTGGCCCTACTTTTAGCTTTTCCATTTACAGAGTATATTGACAAGGGTAAGCAATGCAAACTCAGAAAATTTAATCAAAATGACTTGAAAAATTCCTACTTGCTAGGAAATAGCCAATTCATTTTTAACTTCCTAATTTAAAGCAGTTTGGGTAAGAACAGAATATCAAATAGAAATATTCCATTTTTATCCCACCGGTGTGCAAGGAACTCCACGTGCCTAACTGTCATTGTCTTCATCTGTGAAATAGGGAAATTGACAGGATTTCTGAGAAGTCAGACCAAGATGCTCTATAAATTAAACGGAAAGGCCATACAGTTATCCTGTATGAAAGGAACTGTGATTCCAGTGTTTCTCTCTGAACTTGGGCTAACAGAGATGATTCACGAGCTGTCTTTAACCGAATCGGCTAAATTTCAGAAGTCTTCTCCTAAATGCTCCTAGCAAAGTGGCTAAGACCTTGGCTCATACTCTAACCTAACCAAGTTCCACATGACCACTCACATGGGACTGTTAAGATGCCTCTTGGCTTCAGGGCCAAGCTCACAGGAAATGGCAGATATGCTTTCCAAAGATCTAATTGAAGCCAATGTCTCAAGACTGATAATAACTTGTGAGTGAGGCTGGGTGGTCTCAGTACAGATGGAAATTTGTGGAAGGCCATTTTTTAGAAGTGGCCCTTATAATTGTAAGCTGTTATAGCTTCAAGAGGCCACAGGCAATTTGACTTAAGCCCAAAGAAAGATGATTTTATCTCTCTGGTCAGCTTAATGGCACACATCTGCTTTGGAATAATATATTTTCATAACTATGGACGTTTTCATTTTCGCTAAGGGTCACTTTTCCAACGTGAGGCTGAGAAGAGGAAAGGGGAAGAAAGATGGAGGAAAAAAACTATAGCTTGTGCTTTCTCTAAGTACTTTAAGAAGGTAAAAGCAAGTTAGCACATGCTTCCTGCTTTGGCTGGCCTCCACCCAAGGATTTGGAGGTCTTCATCCAAGGACCAGAGCACAGCTCTTCCAGTTTTGCCTGTGGTGTTGATTCACTAGAGGTTTAATAGCCAGAGCTGCAAGGATATCAACCCACCAGCATAACACTATTTCTAGGACTCTGGAGCTGAGAGTATCAAGTACCATGCAAAAAAGAAATTCCCACCCCTGATGGACATATTTCAAATTTCAAAAAATGACAGAAGATGAATCTCATCAGCCCTGCTCACTTAGGCCTTTTCGGAGAAGTAAAACTTGGCTAGTGACATATTCTTTTTTTTTTTTACACAACCCAGGTAAACTATTTTATATATAGGTAACCACAGAATCAACTGTGTAGAGCAATAATACAGTGACTGTACTAATGTCTCTTCCTAAAGCAATATCTAACGTTTCTTACTAAGGAGTAAATGGAACACTTGTATTTATCAATATCAACCATTTGGTTATGCACCATGTTGCTTACTGTATTTATTTCATGATCATCATCTTATTTTTCCTTAGAACAGCACTGTTGGGTAAGTATTAGCATCCTTTTAATATAGACTAGCCCTTAAATTATAGATGGTCAATATAACTAATAATTAGTAGAGCCAAGTTTACACATGGGTCTGCCTACACACACAAGAGCTCTTTCTGCTGTTGTAGCTAACAGAGAAAGCACAGGATTTGAAGACACACTGCTTAGGTGAACCCCATCTCTGTCAGGTAGCTGATGGTCTGACCACAGGCAAATTACTTAGCACTGTCTATCTCCAACTTCTTATCTTTCAAATGGAAATACTAGCATTTCTTCTGTCTTTGTGGAGACTTAAGTAATTTATAAGCATGGAAAATTAGATGGGAAAATTGTGTAGAAGCTCACCAAACTCAATAAGAGAAAATAGTAGCACAGAAGCCTCAACTAGCACCAATAAATCCTCAGACAATGACTTTAGTAACATCATTATAAAACATATGTTGTAACACGTAATATAAAGTAAATTATTTTGTGCCTGCTAAGGACTTGGGAGAAGGATAGGTAACTGGAGATGTTGGTGGAGGGAAGATCACCCTGGTATTGAGATTGGTGTTGGAGCATTGAATATCTGAAACAATGCACTATGAACAACTTTGTAAATCATGCTGTTTAAATAAAGTTTTAAATGAATCTTTTAAAAAAGTTAGAATATCTTTGGAACAATCTGGTACAAAAGAATCAATAAATGTTAGATTTTGCTTGACATTCATTATCTCAAGAATTCCATTCAATCACAACCCATTCAAAGCCTTGAGTCTTCCCAGATAAATTCTTCTAAATGTAGTTCTTAATTTTACCAAATTTTTACTCTCCCAACAAACACTGAGTAACTAAAAAAATAACAATTCTCACAATGTTACTGGGCCCACTCGAGCAAATCAATAAGCAACAGGAGGACAGTAACAGTGACAGTTACAGGTTTCACTTCACCCTTACATACACCATTTAAGAGATTAAATTAGGCATTTGTACAACCTGATTTTAGTCATGCTATAACTTTACTTATTTGGCTGTGGACTCAATGAAGTTATTGATGCTAAGAAAGACAAGTGAACAAGCAGGGGAATGATTTCAGACAATGGGGACTAAAGGACACCATGGTTTATAGATTTTTTTTTTGAAATTGAATGCTTGACGTTTTTGTATTATTTTGGTATGATAAACCCAACAAATTTAGGAGATAATTGGCTTGGGAAGACCTTTGTGATTCACAACTCCTTTGCCAAGAAGGGCCATATGGGGAGGAATCAGAATTGGATGGAGGGAAAAAGAAAGCTGGTACCTATATACAAGGACTTTCACAGAGGTTTCTTCAGGAAGGAATAAGTGAGGCCGGTAATTTCCTTGAGATTAGCATTGACTTTTTTCAGTGTTCTGGGATACTGAGCTTGACAATTAAGGCAGGTATGATTAAGGCAGGTGAGAGTGGGGGTCCCAAAAAAGGCACTATTGGACACTGGATTGGTTGGAGTGTATCTGAAAACATCTGTTGGTGAGTTGTTTACTATTTCTAGAAATTGACTCACTTTAGGAGGGTTAGTCCCTCACAAATTAGCCAGGTCCAAGATATCAAAGTATCAGAACCATGGGGGAGTGACATGCTCAACAACTTGGAGTAGATGCTTCAGGAGCCAGGAAGGCGAAACACTTCTGAAAAGAAAATGCGGGAGCCAGCCAGGGAAGAGACTGTGCAGGTGACTTCCACCTGATTCTGTCTCTTATCTCTCCCTTATCACCCCAAACCAGAAAGGGGTGCCTCCCTGGATCTAATTAATGCTTCTACCACCCACCTTTTCTTCTCTGGTCTGTGTCTTGGTATTCCTGCTCCCTCTTCCCACTGTCTTCTACAAACTCCTGGGTGACAAGACTCTAGTCTCTTCTGCTCAGGTCCAGGAAGTTGTTGCTTCCCAATGCTTGCTTCCCAAAATGCAGTTAACAGTCGCACACTGCAATCCTTTCCATGAGCATAGGCCAGCAGATCTTTTACAGACTACTTCAGGCAAAAAAAAATGGCTGCAGACATACAATGATCACATTCATCTGTCGAATCTGAACTCTAGCTATGGGTTTCCATTTCAAATGGGCTTTGTCAGTGATCTCTGCCCTCCTGAAAGGGCAGGGCCAGGGCATAGATTTAAGGCTGAGCAGGCTCCACTCTGGAACAAATAGCCTAAATGACGTCTGGTGAGGCTGAAGCCCACTGAATCATCATCATCTCTGAACCACCCCAGCATAGGCAGAAGAATGGGGAAATACCAAGGCAGCATCCCAGAGGTACCATTTAACTCACTCACTTTGTGGAACTGGTGGGCTCTCTGCACATCATCTACAAAGTTAACTGGGAGAAGGAGAACAATGCCAGTCAGAAGTTAAATATTTTGCACAGGTTCTGGGACCAGTGGCAGAACTATAAGTTAGTACATGGCTGTGTCAAATGCAGCCAAGGAAGCCTTCAGGCAGGAGCCCCAAACAAGTCTCTATTCAATTTCTTTCTTACAGTAAGATCTTCAGATTGGATTTTGGGCAGGTTTCTGGGAAGCTTTACATCCGGTAAATGAACAGAAGTCAGGCCAACCTGGTAAGATCAAATCATGGCTCTCTCACTGAGAAACTTCCCATGCAAGGTATTCCATATCCCTTGGAACATGGAAATATTTCCTCTATGAGTAAAAAGAGAGAAAATTAAGCCTGGCACAAAAAAAAACCCAACATAAAAATCTTAAAAAACAAGTTTTCAACATACTGATGTTGAGGTCAGAGAGAGACAGCGTCATCAGCTGGAACTCATGCTTTGTATGCAGGTCACCCTATATTACATAGTCCCCCAGCTTTGCCAAAGACATACCTGAGCATCAAGCAAGGAGTGAGAACTATTCAGTGTGGCACAAGAACAAAATACTAATGCTTCCTCTGGGAGTTAATATATTGATATCACTGTATATAATAATTTATTTGAAGTTACACATCAAAGTACAAGAACTGAGATTGAAAGTAGGTAAAGGGTGCATGATAATCTTTCAGTATCTGTATTGCAAGCCACAATGCTCAAAAGAAAGGAGAGAGAGAGAGAAGAAAAGTGCCTGCCATAGAGGGCAGTAGGGGGTGGGTGATGGGAGGGAAACTGGGTACATTGGTGGAGGGAAATGCACACTGGGTGTTGGAACATTATATAACTAAAACCCAATCACAAACAACCTTTTTTTTTTTCCCTTTATTTTATTTTATTTTTTTTAAAGTTGTAGATTTACAATTTTTTGTGCTTTGGTTTCAATTATACAATGATCAGATACCCATCCCTCCACCAGTGCCCATTTTCCACCACCATGGATAATATCCCTCCCACCCCCATCCCCCCATCCCCCCGTCTCTGTGGCAGGGCAATCCCCTGTGTTCTCTCTCTCCTTTTGGGTGTTGTGGTCTGCAAAAGAGGCATTGAGTGGCAAACATGTTAAGTCCATAGTCTACTTTTGACATGCATCTCCCCTCCTGGGAGGATCCTCCAAACATCCTTTATTTGGTGCTCCCTTCTCTATCTGAACTGCCCTTTCCTCTAGGATACCCGGCTGGCCTCTAAGTTATGGAGTAATCCTCCTGGTGCTGATCTCAGCTATTCTTGGGTATTAATCTCATACTTTGTTACTTTATATCCCCCAGATGAATGCAATCTTTCTATGTCTATCCCTCTCTTTCTGACTCATTTCGCTTAGCATGATACTTTCCATATTGTACCACTTGTATGTAAATTTCATGACTTCATCTTTTCTAAGAGCGACATAGTACTCCATTGTGTAGATGTACCAAAGTTTCTTTAACCAGTCATCTGTTCTTGGGCATTCAGGTTTCTTCCAGTTTCTGGCTATTGTAAAGAGGGCTGCAATGAACAAACAAGTGCAGATGTCACTTCGACTATACATTTTTGCCTCTCTGGGATATATTCCCAGGAGTGGTATTGCTGGGTCAAATGGGAGCTCAATTTCTAATTTTTTGAGAATCGTCCATACTGTTTTCCAGAAGGGCTGAACCAGTGGACATTCCCACCAACAGTGAAGGAGTGTCCCTTTCTCGCCACATCCACGCCAGCATCGGTTGCTTTTGTTCTTTTGAATGTGGGCCAGTCTCTGAGGTGTGAGATGGTATCTCATTGTGGTTTTGATCTGCATCTCCCTGATGATTAATGATGTAGAGCATTTTCTCATGTGCTTTTTTGCCATTCGGATTTCTTCTTTGAGAAAGTTTCTGTTCATTTCATTGCCCCATTTTTGGATGGGGTTGGATGTTTTCTTCTTGTGGAGTTTAACCAGTATTTTGTATATCCTGGATATCAACCCCTTGTCAGATGTGTATTCGGTGAATATCCTTTCCCATTCTGTAGACTGTCTTTGTACTTTGGTCACTGTTTCTTTGGAGGTGCAGAAGCTTCTTAGACAAACAACCTTTTAACTGTGTATCTCACTGTGATTCAATAAAAAATAATTTTAAAATAAAAACAAAACATAAAAAATAAAATTTAAAAAGCACTTTTTTTTTCTTTTTATGTCACACCCGGCAATGCACAGGGATCACTCCTGGCTTATGCACTCAGGAATTAACTCTTGGCAGTACTTGGGGGACCATACAGGATGCTGGGAATCGGACTCAGGTCTGCGGCGTGCAAGGCAAACACCTTACCCACTGTGCTATCACTCCAGCCCCCCAAAAAACACAGTTTTAACACTTTATTAAAGTAATCACAGATCATCAGAAGTTATTATAAATCCTAAACTTTGAAGAATCATTCTACTTTCCTCTCCTTTTTCAGAGTATTTGTAAAATATGGAGTTGAAGTACCTGAGCTTTTCCAACATCTCTTCATCATTTTTGCTGTTCCTGAGGACATCTTTCAGTTTATCTCTTCTTCTCTCTGCCCCATGGGGCTTTCACTCTTTCTCCATTAACTCACCCATCTCTAAAGTCAAACCTGATTTTTCCTCTGGCACTCACAGAGGAAATCATGTCTCCTGTCTCCTAATATACATTAATTATTGTGGATGTGATAACTTTAGCAATTGGTTCTGGATTATTGCAAAATTGTTCAACTGCTCATTTATTTTATTTTCTTACTTATTTATGTATCAGTTGATTTACCCATTTATTTTTGACAAGTCAAAACGGTTTTATGGAGAATAGGTCAGCAGATTGGGAGACAGTGGGCTCATTCTTCAAAGCAGCTGTCTTCTCAACTGTTTTTTTAAAAGAATATCACTGAGGGAGGTGGGGGAGACAAACAGGGATTAAAATTAAAGTTAACAGCATTGAAATGTTTAAGTAGTATTTTTATTATCAAGATACTCTCAGACCACCCTCGAAAATTTGGTAGCTATGCAGTGGCAGGGATAAAACTTAAGGGGCTGTGTGTGTGTTAAGTTTGTGCTCTAACACTGAGGGAGTTTTGGTGGTGCAGATTAAAGCACCTACCTTGCATGCAGCCAACCAGAGCTCAATCCCAGCACCCCATAAGAACATCATAAGAACATAGGAATGATTTCTGAACACAGGGCCAAGAGTAAACCCTGATCACAGCTTGGTGTGACCAACAACAACAAAACATGAAAAGAAAAGAAAATACATCACTTAGGGAACCCAGAAGATTGTGTAGTGGCTCAAAACTCCCTCAGTTAAACACTTAAACATTTCAATGCTGTTAATTTTTCCATGAGTTATAGCTTATCTGCCCAGCTGACTGTACATTTCTCGAGGACCAACACTAGTCCTTACAAAGCTGTAGCCCTCAGAAGAGCCAGTCAGTGGACCTAGGAGACAATTTAACTACTGCAGAGCCTTGTCTTTGCCATTTATCCCTTTCCCGTTGACTTCTGTGAATCCATAACAACTTTTATTAAACGCCACATAGAAATCAGAAACTCTTAGCTCTATTTGTTTTGGAATCTGAAAGACACACATGCTGTATTATAAAGTACAGTCTTTAATTAATTACTATTTCTTGGTATTTAGGTCACACCCAGTGATACTCAGGGACTACCCCTGATCAGTGCTCATATCTGGTGGTGCAGGGGAACCATAAAATATTGGAGTATTGGAAATGGATCCTAGGCATTTTGCATGCAAAACGTGTGCTCCAGCTTTTCAGTTAATCCCTAGCCCCACAGTTATCTTTATTTATTTTTTTTAACTTTTAAAATTTTTATTAGTGAAACACCATGAGGTACAGTTATAGACTTACAAATTTTTGTGCTTGGGTTTCAGTTATACAATGATCAAGTACCCATCCCTCCACCAGTGCCCATCCTCCACCACCAGGGGTCCCAGCATCCCTCCCACCCCCCACCCCCCCATCCCACCCTGCCTCTGTGGCAGAGCATTCCTCCTTGTTCTATCTCTCTTCTTTTGGGTCCTGTGGTTTGCAAGAGAGGCATTGAATGGCAATTATGTTTGGTTTATAGTCTACTCTCAGCATGCTTCTCCCATCCTGGGAGGATCCTCCCAACACCCTTATTTGGTGCTCCCTTAAACTGGTGGGATTGCGCTTGGGCCAAGCCTCATGCATGTGTGAACATATTCTTGGACACATCATAAGACAGTCCCTACCCATTCTCCATAAGTACCACAGCACATTTGATGGGGTTCAGATAGTAGGCAACAAATCATAGAGAAAAATGTATAATGCATATATACATATTTTCATATATATATATGAAAGCTCACATCACATCACTTTTAACAACATGTTAGTGATATCCTAAAGAGTGTTTTAATGGCCCCTGCCAGAATAGAACAATCTTCACACTGTTTCCTATATGAATACGTTTTGTAAGCATTTTCGGCAGTTCTTCATAACAGACAATACAAAATATATTATTTTTAGTTGTGCTTTGGGCCAGGGATCGGGGCTTGAGATGGAAACATCCCAAATTTGGTGGTGAGAAGGTGTAGCGGTGGTGGGATTGGTGTTTGAATATTAAATGTAATCAAATATTGTGAACTACCCTATAAAATAAATAAATAAATAAATAAATAAATAAATAAAATTGCTTCTAGGCAACAAAAAGTAATAAATAAACTGGTGGGATTGGAGAAGCTGAATAAACAAGTTCTTTCCCATCAAAGCCTTAGAAAGCATTATAAACCTGTATATGGTTTGGTGGGGTTTTTTTTGTTTTTTATTTTAGGGTTTGGGGATTGGGCCATATCCAGTGGTGTTCAGGGCTTAGTGTTGGTTCTGTGCTCAGAGATCACTCCTGGCAGAGCTCAGAGGACCACTGTAGTGCCAGAGATAGAACCAGAGTTGGCTGTGTGCAAGGCAAGCACCTTAACCTTTTTTTTTATTATCTCTTCAGCTTTATAGACCTATATCTGTTACAGCTTTGTCAACGTACTTTTCAGTTTTGTCTCACATGTTTCAACATCCTTTCATAATCAAGTCTTCTTGTGCAGCAAGAGAAACCAAAATTTTTCCATGACAGTGATAAAGTCAGCATGAGCAACATGGGGTTGAGTAGGCAAGGCTGAAGTATGCCTGTTCATTCCATCTCCAGAAATATTAGAGAGTTCCACAAACTGGACTTGTTTGAAAGAGACCAGGGAGACCCAATCTTTAAAACACTGAGAAAGATTTTTGTTTAAATGCCAGACCTGAAACCAGATCTGAGCTGCATTTAAAATTTCAGTTTTGTGAGCAAAGGGGTTTCTTTTCATTTGATGAGGGACTGGTACTCTCAGAGTTGGAACAAGTTCAACAAGAGGCCTCTGAGCCATATGTTGGCTGCCTTCACTCATCATAAAACAGAGTGCATGCTTCCGATGCTTAAAAAACAAAACAAAATAAAATAAGCATAAATCTAAAGTCTGGCTTGCATGCTCAAAGACTAAGCTATAGTGAGTGTCCTGGGTGTTCTCTGTCTGTCTTTCTCTCTGTCTTTCTCTCACCCTCTCTCTCTCCCTCTCTCTTCTGCAATGCCAGAGATACCCACTTCTCTGCACCAGAACTCAAGGACCATCTAAAATTGCTAGAGGGGCCTCTAAGGACTCTGAGAATACTTCTATTCAGTCTTTAGCCTGGTGAGGTGCCACCCCAGAATCAGAAACAGTCTCTTTACTGTGTTTTGAGAAACCTTGGTGTGTCTCAGTGGCCTGAAGTCAAACTTCAAGTGCTACTATTACAAAAGGTTCCTTTTAAACTATTAATACACAACACATCACACATATACATAAACAATATCTTTGGTCCGGGACAGTGAACACACCAAGCTGATATCCAGACTGGACCCAATATGCAACAGCACTCACATCCGCCCTGGAATCTGCTTCAAGCAGAGGATCTGGGGTTTCCCACATGTCTTAGCTGATTTGAGTTGTTACAACTATAGACTATTGACTAGGGGTCTTAAACAACAGACTTTCTTCTCATGGCTATGGATATTGGAAGGTTCTAGAATGTTCAAGATCAAGTTGTCAGCAGATTTGGTCTCTGATGGAACTTCTTTCTGGCCATCTTCTCCTTCCCATGCTCTCCTGTGAGAGGAGGGAGAGAGAGAGAGAGAGAGAGAGAGAGAGAGAGAGAGAGAGAGAGAGAGAGAGAGAGAGAGACTCAGAGAGAGGCAGAGACACAGAGAGATTCTTTCTCCTCTTATCCCACCTTGATGACCCCATCTAAACCAAATTATCTCGCAAGGGCCCACTCCCAATACCATCACAACCAGGTGCAGGTCTACGACTTGTCAGAGAGATGCAAGCATAGTCCCTAGATACAAGAACTAAGAAACACGCAACACAGTGCCCACTCATGGTAAGTCATAGCTGAAAGACCAGAAGACAGAACCACACAGGAAAACTCCAAATCAGACCCAAGCTATAGTTGGGACTGGAGGGCAAAAGGGGTGAGGAAGAGGTTGAAAGTCACATTTGCTGTGAGGCAGGAAAAAAGCCTAACATGGGGGTCTCGATGAGGGATGCTAGTACAAAGTGCAAGAAGGGGTTTCCACATGTCCTCGCTGAGGCTCCCAGAGATTCCTGAAATGAGGAATTGCCTTCTGAAAGGTTCAAGGTATAGAACTGAACCTAAGTGTGATTAAAGCTATAAAGCATTGCAGTGCAGGTAATTGTCTTGGGGGAATTAACTCAAAGAGACACTCTGTCTCCCAGGGACATCTATATTGCTTTTCTCTTTCCCTTTATTTGTACATATTAAACAATTATGTTTACTTCTTATTCATACTTGCAGTTATTTGGGTAAGAGATAAAGATTCCAAAATCTAGTTCTCTGGGCTTCAAAAACAAGCAAGGCTTTTACCGTAAATCCCAGAATAAGTCCTCAGACCAGTTCAGCTTGTCCTTCTCTGTGGAGGTTCCTGTCTCTTAAATCATAACAACTTGCATCAAGACCATGCTTTAACGCTTTCTAGACTGTCCCATTTCTATATAGGGGTAGCTTCAAATCTCGCCGTGGGTCCATCCCACTACCATGGCGGGACCTTCCTCTGTGGAGTGTTAAGAACTCCAGCAGCCAACGCCTGCATCAGGTAATTATGATGAAGCAGATATATTTCAGAGTCAATCAATTCCCAAATATTAGGAGCATAGCATTAATGGTCTTTCTGTGTTTAAGCAAAGAATACTGCTCAATGGCAAAATATGAAAAGGCTGTAGGGGAAATAGAAAAGCAGGTAATTCACTACAAATACAAAGTCCAGAGTTACCAGAAAGTTTTGGCTTATAAGTAACCAAGACTGACTTGGGGAATTCTGACAACAAGAGGTAAGACACAAAGGAAAGGTTAAAGATAAACTCGGGGTTAGAGGTGCTCACAAGAGCACTGTAAGCTTCTCTAGGGGGAGGAAAGGGGCAATTCACTGATGAAGCCTAAAAACACTTAGGGTTAATATCCAACACAACCCCATAAGCTATTCAACAAGATTCCTATTCCCTGATATTAATAACGTATTTTTCCTGTGTCTACTTACCCTAAACTTCCCTTTACCTGTCTTAATCTGAGAGGACACTGGGGTTGAGGTTATCTCTAAGGCGAAATGAATCAGTCTAGAGCAGATCTCTGCACAAATAGGGCTCTTGGGGGTTGATGGGTCTTCCCCAAAGATGCATTGAAATCTTAACTCTTAGGACCTTAGAATAAGATCTTGGCAGATATAACTAAGAGGAAAGCTAAAGTGAATCTACCCTTTTTACATCAACATGACTGATGTCATTCAATGAGGTGAAGAATGTTGCAGAGCAGGGAAATGCGGAGAGAAGACCACGAGGCAGACGTGGAGATGGAGTGATGTTGAGAGTGAAGTCAAGAACCCTGAATGAAGGAGGAAAGAGAGCCAAGAATATCCAGAAACACAAGTTGAGAGAAAGGTATGGAGTGCCTGCTTCCCCACCTTCTTCAGAGAACTGGTACCTTGATTTCAAACTTCTATCTTGAAAGGACTCACTTATGTGGGTTTTTTTTTTAAGCCACCCAGATTTTGACAATTTACGATCATTCTTACAGTCACTGTAGGAAAGTCATGCAGGTTTTCTTAGAGAGGGGTTCAGAAAAAATCCCAGGATCCCTTGGGGGGTTTTGCCCCCAAGGGTGAGTATGAACAGTTGTGCTATAAGAAAAGACTTTTTGTATAGGGGATCTGCGTGCCTGAAGTGAGGGAGGAGAGAGGAGGAGGAAGATGCCATTTGACTTTGCTCATCAGGACTCAGGAGAAATGCCAGAACGTTTGTGTGTAGAAATTGCCTAGCAGAGGCAAGGGAGAAACAGAAAAGGGGGAAAAAGATGAGAGGGAGATGAAGAAGGAGATGAATATGGGAAGGAGGAGGCAGAAGAAGAGAAGAAGAGAATGGAAAGGGGAAGTAGGGATGGGAGAGAGGAGAGGAGAGGGAAGGGGAAAAACAAGGGAAGTAAGGAACAAGAGTGGGTAGGAGGCCCTTGACACCTAAGGTTGCATATCCACAGGTACAGAGCTAGAATTTGGGTATCATGGGGGTGGGGGGGCACTGTTCAACCTACCACTAGGGCTTTCATTCAAGTGTGTTTATACATCACAGAATCATTTTTTTCTCTACTACAATTCAACAGTAACAACAAGTCTCACAATTTGTTGTGAGACATTATTGGTGCCCGCTCAAGCAAGTCAATGAACAACTGAAGGACAGTGCTACAGTGCTACAATTCAAGAAACTTACTTTGAAGTGGAGTGTGCCACTCCCTATTTGTTTACCTCCTTTCTCCCGTCACCTGTGGAGTGTCTGGAGGAAGAAACAAGCATCCGAGAGTCCCTCTCTGATTAAGCCACCTCTCTCGCTGACTGTAACACATGTTTTTACCAAGCCAGCCTCGTGGCTCAGCAAAGGCCCCTGGCTGCATTCCCCACCCCCCCCACCCCAGGAGCCTGCTGAAGGCTGTAGTCAGTACCAAGGTCAGCTCGGCCTTCGGTGGGCAGTGTGGGGCCACAAAAAACAAAGGGTCCATTCAGAGGAGAGAAGAGAACCAGGCAAATTGGTTATTTGACTTTCACATAAGCAAAACAACCATTGGACTGAAAACTCTTTGGTCTTTGGTACAGTTATTTTAGCACCTTGTAACTATAAACTAAGTGTGCCATTTATGTAACTGGACAGTAGTCTATTTACAGGGTTATCAAATGTTTTAATTCATCTAGAAAATCAAAACTAACCGCTCCCAACATTTATTTGCCCACAGCATGCCCAATCCTCACCAACCCCTACTCACCACCTCCTGTTTTTCCTTTTCAGCCGAGGGCATATGTCTCAACCCAATCAGGTCCATCATTTACAAAAATTTATTCAAAACGCATTCCCTGACTGCCTGATGCTGAACTTGATCCAAAGGCAAAACACAGAGCTGGGTTCATAACAAGGCTGGTTAAATATTTTTTATCAAGAGACTCTGAAGGTCTCCTGTGGATCTGGGTGAACCCAAGAGTTTGCTAAGGATTTGGAGGGGGTTGTCCAGGGATTCATGGAGGAGCCACGTACGTGGACTGTTCTTGTTCTTCCAGGAGGCAGTGGGAAGTAGTCCAGCATCTTTAACCCAGGGGAAGCAATGATGCATCTGACTGTGGCTTGACTCAACTGCCTTTCCCAGAACCTTCTGGACACGCAGATCTGTTCCCTGAACATACATACAAAAGACCATATTTTACAAAAGCAACTTTTTCTTTGGAAGTTACCTAATGAATTGGAAGGCATTCTTCATCAAGGTTTGTTGGTAGAAGAGGAGCACTATCAAAGGGAGCACCACCAGGAAAGAAGGGGAAGATTAGACTGAAATCCAAGCTTTACTTCAGCATCAAGCGGGTGGATGAGCACACAGGAGACAGCAAGACATTCCTTCTTGAATTTGTTGCCCTCTTGAATTATTTGGTTGTATATAAGTTTCCATTAAGAAAAAAGGTGTGGTGGGCTCGTGCAGGGACTCAAGTGTTCAGTGACTTAGAGCTGCCTCCCCAGGCTGGATGAGAGGAGAAGGACCAGGGGACTGGAGAAACAGGAACTGGGTCCCAGGCTGGTCGGCAGTCGGATTATTTATTCTCTCTTCCCTGGGGACGTCCAATCACTCTTTTACTGCGCAGTTGTAGTCATTGTTTTGGTCATAGTCCCAATCATCAGAATTCCATCATCCTAGTCTCCTCACAGACCTCAAAGTCCTCTCCCTCGTTGTCTCCTTCCTCGTCTCGATGTCGTCTCATAGTCCTCTAATTCCAGTCATCATTGTCATCTGGTTTTCCTTCTAGTCCTCACAGACCTCTAAGTCCCAAAGTCTCAGTTCTCCTCCTCGTCTTCAACGTCTCATCGTTGACTTTCTAGTGCCCAACATCAAGTCTTTAGCGTCTAGTCTTCAGAAGCAATATAGGATTATCAGTGCCTGATTGAACTGGGTGTGCCTCAGTTGCACTGTTGTGGGAGTGGCTCAATAAACCTTAAGCTCCCTGGGGGAGGAGCAAGGACAACCCAATGTTATCCAGAAGGTGTACATGTGAAGGTAGCACTGTAGCACTGTAGCACTGTCCTCCCGTTATTTATGGATTTTGCTCAAGCGGGCACCAGTAACATCTCCATTGTGAGACTTATTGTTACTGTTTTTGGCATATAGAATACATCACGGGTAGCTTGCCAGGCTTTGCCATGCAGACGGGATACTCTCGGAAGCTTGCTGGGCTCTCAGAGAGGGGCAGAGGAATCCAACCTTTGTCAGTCGCGTGCAAGGCAAATGCCCTACCCACTGTGCTATAGCTCCAGCCCTGCTATTGCTACAGCCCACATGTGAAAGTAGACTCAGAAAAAGAGTCTGTATCGATGATGCTGTCAAGACCTAGAAGATCTAAGATGTGACAAGGTATCCCGAAAGCCCTGGGTGAAGTCACATACTCTTATGGAGGTTCTTTTCCGACAATCAAACCACCATAGGACTGTAAAGGAACCATGACTGCCCTAAACTGGGGCTCACTAGTCAACTAAGCAGAGGCTTTTCAATTCGTTACTGAATGGAATATGAGGCCAAGACACTGACTCTGTAGAATAATAAGCTTCTAAGGTATTTAAGTCATTATGAGAATAGGTGAGGAACACGCGACATAGAAACTTCCTGTAAAATGGAGGCGATTGTAGCCCAGTGGCACCACTGGAGAAGTGAAATTAACAGGATCCTCTTTGGACCACAAACTGGCAGTGTCACTGATTAATTCACAGCTGGTTGGGAATATCCAAACTGAAAGACCCGCTCAATTACCAGAATGGTGGTTGGTGCTGCCAGAAGATAAAGGACTGGGAAAGAAAGTGTCTTCCAGAAGAAAAGGAGATCAGAGTTGAGGGGGGAAGGTAGGAAGGGTAGGGAGGATGGAAAGCACACAGCCAGAGCAGAAACACTTCTTTTGGAAACACTTTTTAAAAAATAAGCATCCTCCTTTTCTTGCCATTAATAGCCTAAATATGCTTTAGGCCAGAATTGTGGACAATGATTTGTGCCTACGAATATTCCTCCCCTTTGGTGAGTGGTTGGCTTTGCTGGAGGTCTCTAGATAAATCGACCTCAAAATCTCCATACTAAAAGTCACCCAAAGACATATCACTTTGGTTCTCAGTTTTCTTAACAGTTTTAATGCCAAGTCTCTTTAAGCAAAAGTATAAAATCACAATTGATTAAAGACTTTTAAAATCAGGACCAAATTTTCACAGTAAATGTATGCAACCAGTTTGATAGAAATGATCTTGAAAAAGATAATAAAACCAAGAAAGAATTTATAATTTCACAACTTAGCAAGACTTAGACTAAATTATAATTGTGCCTTAGTTTTTAAATTATTGAGGATTTTGTCTGGGTGAGGTGTTGGTTTGGTGTATAGGGGGATTATTTTTCACACAAGGTGCATGATTGTCTGTTTAGAAATAGCTCACTTGATATTTATGCTTGTTTTTTTCATAAAGAAAATAACTTGGGGTGAATATAGGACATAGTTAATTTTCCCGATTCTTTTTATAATCCTTGGATAATGAAATAATTTTCTGCTTAGAGATACATCTTGATCCAGGTTCTCATTATTTGAAAACTTCAAGTCTGATTCCAACAACTCTCCAACATTGCTTTCATCCACTTCATGAGTTCCTAAATCTTTCTATTTGTGTACAATTATTGCATGTTAACAAAAACATGGTCATCAGCAAGAGACAGTCTACAAGAAGCCGTAACATAATGATCTGAGATGTTTTCTAGTTAAGCTGGGGATATTTTTTTGTCACAGTATCAATTTTCTCAAGTGGCCAGATCATTAGTGAATATTTTCAGACTTTTGTGGCTTTTTTGCATGAGGTTGGCTGCCTTACACATCCTCAACCTCGTAACTGCAGAGACTCCTCTAATAAATAGGAGGATAACAAGGACTCCCTATATTTGAAACATATTGTCTCAGAAACTAAGTTCCTCATCCAGTTGAATAGTCAATAAAGTCCTATATAGATGAATAATGTTTGCTTAATTTGCTTGCAACTAGATGCTCTCATTTCTGAGACAATTTTATGAAAACTGCATCTTTGGTTGTGAGGTTATCAGGCCAGAAAGCAGTAACTACAAAGTCAGTTTCTCATGCACCAATAAATGTTTTCATTCTACTGTAAAATAAATGAGAGCACAGTTATAAAATTCTTTCTAACTCCAAAAGTTCAATGCAAAGTGACTTTCTGCATCAGTTAGGACACCTCTCTGAGTGTCATTTCAAGTATACTATAGAGGGCAGCCATGAACATTGATGGGAATACCAACAGACCCTTCAGCTGGTCAGAAGTGGTATACAAACTCAATGCTGCCTGGTACTTATCTCTTTGGATCTGGAGGCTTGATTTTTTTAGAATAATTTTTCAGGCATTGGATATAAGGTTTATTAGATAAAATTGGAGGATAATTTACATTGATCCTTCAGTGGAAATTATTTGTAGTCATCCATCATTGAAAGCAAACATACCAGGAACACAAAAAAGAGAAAAGTTAGGGAAGAAAAAAAGGGCTAGAAATACCAGTTTCCATACTTTGTTTCTAATGTATGTAGTTTTATTTCTAACTTGGGCTATTATGTATTGCATTTTATATTTTGATAACTTTGCATTTATGATCATAATCAAGCAAAATGGTTTTTTCCATATTAATACTGAAGCGACAATTATTCTTAATGAGGTGCAAAATGTATTGTTGTATCTGAGGATACTACTGGGTAACTTTCAAGTGGTTTTATGGTTTAAATTATAAAAAGTTAATGACTTTGTGCCTATTAAGTTAAAATGGGAGTATTTATAAAACTTATATGTTACAGATTTAGAAAGTGATGGTAAAATAAAATTAAATTAAAACACTGATGATATTTACTTCTATATATCTAGAATATATATCTATATATATAATATATATATCTATAATAATGATATAAAACTTTGATTGGGGGATTCAGAACTATCATGTAGTCATTAACAATTAGAAATCCTGTATATATGAATATGTATATATTCACGTATGTATATATTCATCTATTTTCAAACTTTGTACAGCAACAGAGTTGTTTTCTTCCTCACAGGGAAATGAAAGTTAAACAAAAGTGAAATAAGTCCTTCACTTACAAGACTTTCTCCTTTGAAGAACTTTCTGGAGTTCAGTGCAAGGAGTAACATACAGAGCCCCGCTCTCTTGCTAACGTTAGGAGATTTAAAAAAATTAATTTGGGAAGCTCAGGGTAATTCTTTGGGGAAGAATATATGAAAGGAATATATGAAAACTATACAAAAACCATATAGGACAAAGGCTTCTAAAACCTGCAAAGGGTCCTCTGGAGTCTTTAACAGAAACCAGTCTATGTCTTTTGGGTGAAAACCCACAAAATCAGGCAAGTAAGGCTTCTGGGAAAATGACAATTACCAGAAAACTATACAAAGACAATTGCCAGAATCCACACAGTGCTGGCAATATTTCAGATTCTCAAGAAGCAAAGTAGAGAAATCTTACTAAATATGCAGGTCATTCTCTAATCATTTCAGAAAAGCAATGCCTTAGAAATAGAACTAAGTTTGATTTGGGATATAAGTCAGTTTAGTTTTATCCAGAAAGAGTCTAAAAATGAAATGCAAAGGAAATATACCAAACTGCAAATGACTATTTGCTTTCTAGAGCAAGTCCAACTTTCTTTAAATAGATGAAAACAAAAAAAAATATCCTCAATGAAGAACAATGTAGAATACATGACTTCTAGTGCTTGGTCAAAAATTTCTAGGCTAGGCTAGGGAGATAGCAGAATGGCTGAGTGCATTGTTTCCATGCAAGATCCCTGGATTCAATTCCTGGCACTGTATCCCATTCCCAAAGAAAAACAAGACTAGCCAGGAATCTGACCTAGTTGTATAGGTCATGTCTTACCTGCACTAGCACCCTGGGTTCAAGCCCCAGAACTACCAAAAACAAAAAGAAATCAAGCTTTTTTTAAAAAAAAAAAAGTGGGAAGTATAATTTATAACTAGAAGAAACAATACGTAGAAACCCCAAAATCCCGAAAAACTGGAGTTAGTCGAGGTTTAAAAAACTGCTCTTGCCAGCTCAGATAGAGAAGGGAGCACCAAATAAAGGGAACACTCCCATCCGAGGATCGGAGATGCATGCTGAAAGTAGACTCCAGACCAAACATGATTGCCACTCAATGCCTCTTTTGCAAACCACAGCACCCAAAAGGAGAGAGAGAACAAAAGGGAATTCCCTGCCACAGAGGTAGGGTGGGATGGGGGGAAGGGGGGTGGGATGGATACTGGGATCAGTGGTGGTGGTGGAAAATGGGAACTGGTGGAGGGATGGGTACTTGAACATTGTATAATTGAAACCCAAGCACAAAAATTTGTAAGTCTACAACTGTACCTCATGGTGTTTCACTAATAAAAATTTTTTTAAAAAACTGCTATTACAAGCATCAAAATTATTATTAGGATATAGGGGAAATATGAACATGATGAAATAAGAAACAGAGGATATACAAAAGAGGATATACAGTGGAAACGAAGTACAAGAGGCAGTGTAGAAAATGATTGCAAGAATGGAAATATCCAGGACTGACACACTTGTGATTATTGTGATTATCTTCTGATAAAAAGGGAACTCAAAACTGGTTATCAACTGGTGACCATGTATGTCCAACAAAGACATGCCTAGCCTCATTTCTCCCTTTCCTTTCATTAAGGCCTAAAGACACATTAACCCAAACATCTTCTTGGTGCATAAGTAGATGGCAATGAAACATATGACAGTTAAGCAAGCATATTATTCCAACATTCCCATGCAGATTCAATACTGCCTTCATCAGACCACACTATCTCAACCCTTTCACAAATATCTACCCCCTAGTTAACTCACCCATAAAACCCCTTGTCCAGCAGGCACAACTCTCCCTCAGGAATATGTGCATTACACCTCAGGTGTGTGCTTTACCAAATCCTTTTTGTTTTCTAGGTACATTTTATCTCACCTTGAATTCTTGGGACAAAGACAGAGACTGGTGTCCAGGTTGAGGTCACTTGCTTCTTTTTTCTCTGACCCAAAACAGTAAAATCTTTTTCCAAATCAAGTTCCACATCTCCCACTGAGTCCCTATTTCCAGGCCAGGCACAAGTGTCCAGGCCATGCAGGTCAAGTGGTCTTCAGTGTAGCCTGATGGCTGCCCTTGTGGAACGGGCAGAGAAGGGGCCCTCACCAACAAGGATCTCATCTGAGTCTTCTATAATGTCTGTGGCCTCCCTGAGGCCATCCCTCTGGCAACAGAAATTCTGGAGATGGAAAAATAATACATATGAAATGAAAATATATATTAGACATATTTTATACATTTTATATGTATTTATATATATTAAGATATATATACTGGTTGTATATATATATATATATATCATTCTAATAACACCAAACATCAGCCAAGCGGCACAAATGCTGGCCAACTTCGACCCTGAGTGTGGAAAGGTCGGACTACAGCTGAATCTTACGAAGACAATGTTTGTGAGAAACAGCCTCGTTCCTGACGCTCCATTCGCTCTCAACGGAACCACCATCTCCAAATGCAACAGTTATATATACCTAGGTCGAGAAATCAACATGATGAATGACCTGGCACCTGAGTTACGCAGGAGGAAGAGAGCGACTTTGAATGCCTTCAAGAGCGTTGAAGAAATAACTAAGAGGACAAAGAACCTCCAGCTATGAGCACATCTCTTCGATTCCACTGTTCTTCCTGCATTAACATATGCCTCAAAGACCTAGGCCCTACGAAAACAGGATGAGAACGCTATTCGGGTCTCTCAAAGAGGAATCGAAAGAGCTATGCTTGGAATATCATAATTCACTCAAATGAAAGATAGAATCCGGAGTTCTGATCTCCGTCAACACTCAAGAATCAGGGACGCTGTCTCATTTGCCAAGACATCAAAAATCAGATGGGCTGGACATGTAATGAGGTCTACAGACAACCGCTGGACTAGAGCCATTACTGACTGGATTCCACAGGACGTCAAAAGATCGCATGGACGCCCACCTACAAGATGGTCAGACTTCTTCGTCAAGACCCTGAATGATTGGTTTGAGGCTCTGCATGTTCCTAGAACGATCAGATGCCATTGGGCTATGCTAGCATGCAACAGGGATGAATGAAGACGTTACTGGCACCCGCTCGAGTAAATCGATGAATAACGGGGGATCAAGTGATCAAGTGATATACTGGTTGGGTCAAAAAGCATATAACATAGGAGGAAAGTTCAGTAAGCTTGAGCACAGTAATAAATCACTCTATCACTGTCATCCTGTTGTTCATCGATTTCCTTGAGCAGGCACCAGTAACGTCTCCTTTGTCCTAGCCCTGAGCCCACCTTTGAGGCTCTTTCAGGGTCAGGAGAATGAGACCCATCATTGTTACTGTTTTTGGCATATTGAATAAGCCATGGGGAGTTTGCCAGACTCTGCTGTGCGGGCAGGATACTCTCAGTATTCTGCCAGGTTCTCCAGACTAAGAACTAGATAATAAGACGTTGTGTGGCCACAAATGCGGCCACACGCTTCAGGGAATAGTAATAAAAATAATGCAAAATAAAAGTAAAAGAGAAGAATCTTATATTAAATATGGAAACAGTGATCTGTGGGACACTAATCAAGAATTTTTAGAGGCAAGTCATGGGGGGGCGGGAGGGAAACTAGAGATATTGGTGGTGGGAAATGTACACTGTTAAAGGGAAATGTACACTGTTAAAATGTACCCTGGAAATGTACACTGTTAAATGTGTACACTGGAAATGTACACTGTTAAATGTACACTGTTAGGTGTACACTGGAAATGTACACTGTTACATGTGTACATGTGTACATGTACATGTGTACACTGGAAATGTACACTGTACACTGGAAATGTACACTGTTAAATGTATACTGTTAAATGTACACTGGAAATGTACACTGTTAAAATGTACACTGTTAAAATGTACACTGTTAAATGTACACTGTTAGAATATTGGGTGACTGAAACTCACTCAATCATGAATAACTGAGAAAGATGGGGGCCGCACGGGAGCCTTGTGGACAGCAGATGCGAGTGGGGGCGGCAGGAACCTCATGGGAAGGGGGGCGTAATGGGCCGTCCTTCACGCCCGACCGAGGTCGCCAGCTGCCCCCCACGAGCGGCTCTCCGGCACGGCCACGGGCCTGGAGGCACAAGGACTTAGCACAGAGAGCCACCCGCTTGGAGCAGAAAAGCAAATGGACTATGTGTTAAACCGCGCCAGCATGCCTGCCCGGAGGGGAAAGGGTGTTGACCCACTCACACACTCCTCTCTGGAAAGAAAGATGGCGGCCACACGGGAGCCTTGTGGACAGCAGGTTTGAGCCAGGGGTGGGAGCGGCAGGGACCTCATGGGAAGGGGGCCGTAATGGGCCGTCCTTCACGCCCGACCGAGGTCGCCAGCTGCCCCCCACAAGCGGCTCTCCGGCACGGCCACGACTCCAGAGCACAGAAACCAATCTCTTAGCTATCTAACTTTTAATAGAAATTCTTCCAGGGTTAATAAGTAAAATAGCAGAAATCCAAAACCGCGCGGCCGCTATCGTGGCCGTGCGACATCATTTTATTCTTAAACCAAGTTGTAGAAAGCAAATCATTTCACAACGCTGTTTCAGCATATCTGATTGGGGGGGGGGGGGGTCGTAAACTCTAAACAATAATTGTGCATCTTCTATCGAAACAATGTATCTAGTCAAAGTAGATAACGTATTAACTAGAACTCATCTGCCTCACAGGAATTGGGAGGGGTGGGAGGTGGGGTTCTATTGGGGTTTGCGGTTAAAAATAAGTATTGGTAAAGGGAAATGTGTTTGATATTTACATGACTGAGACCTAAACCCGAAAGCTCTGTAACTTTTCCCACAGTGATTCAATAAAGAAATAAATTTAAAAAAATCATGAATAACTTTGTAACTGTATACCTCACTGATTCAATTAAAAATAAACAAAATAATTCATTATCCATATACATGTGATCAGGGCCCCCCAAAAAAACAGATTGATAAAGAAAAAAATTTAGCCAAAACAATTTTTTAATCTCTAATTTAATGATAACTATAAACACAGATATATGCATCCATATATGTGACAATTCTATACCTTAATATATGGTAACAGAAATTGGTCAAAGGCTGCCTAGGGGCGGATTTGGGTTTGGGCAGAAGTAGGGGAAAAATGATACCTGTATTTTATACAGTGATTATTGTGGCAATGATATGGTTTCTACATTTGTCAAAATAGTCACACTTTATTCTCATATGCATCCTAAATGTATCTCTAAATAGAAGCATTTTATTTTATCTGCATCTACTACTATAAATTGAGGAGAGAAGCAAAAAAGTATTTACACTCATATGACCTTTGAGTGTTATTGAGGAGAGAAGAGATTTTTTTTTTTTTTGGTTTGGTTAGTTGTTTTTTTGGCAACATCCAGCGATGCTCAGGCGTTCTGGGAGTGCTCACTCATGGCTCTTCACTTAAGAATTACTCCCAGCGGTGCTCAGGGGACTCAATGGGGTTCCCGAAATGGACATGTTTAAGGCAAGAGCCCTACTGCTGTGCTATTGCTCTGGCCTCTGCTTGATGTTCTTAAACAGTTGTTGGATGTGTTTTATGACTGTCTAGCATAGGACGGTCTTGCATCATCTTAGCTGTCAATGGAAAATGTGAAAGTCCAGCCCATTTACTGCAACTTGGTATGTTTCTCATTTGAGTATTTCAAAAATCCAAAAATTTTTATTACATTTTACATTACATTAACTGACAGTTTTTTTCTAAGATATAAACTTCCCTTCATTTTGTGCTCTTTCACAAGAGTTGACATTTTATTTTTTTATATAACTAAATATATTGTAGGTTTATCTTTGTAATGTCTTCCAGCTAGAGATCAAGGACTCTAGCATAACATTTGTTTCCTAATTTTTTTGTCTCAATTTTTTTCTTTAATTTTCATTCTGTTGCTGTTGTTTTTGTCTGTGTTAAAGCTTTGTGGGTTTTTTAACTCTAATTTTTAAAAAATCACTTGTACAAAAGGGAATTCCTTGCCACAGAGGCAGGGTGGGATGGGGGGGATAGGGGGTGGGAGGGATACTGGGACCCACAGTGGTAGAAAATGGGCACTGGTGGAGGGATGGGTACTTGATCATTGCATAACTGAAACCCAAGCACAAAAATTTGTAAGTCTACAACTATACTTATGGTGTTTCACTAATAAAAATTTTAAAAAAATTTTAAAAATCACTTGTACAAAATGGTGCTGTATTTAGCATGGTACTCATTCATGGTGCTTATGGTAGCCCCCTACTAGACTAAGAAAGGTACTTTCACTCTTAGCTTGCTAAGGGCTTTTATACATTTTTCCATATTAAATTAACATCTTATTTATATTGAATGTTCTTTTATGTTTTTTTACATCCATAGAGATTTTTTTCATTCTCTTAATTATTAAAAGACACTTAAGCAAATATCTATAATATAATGTTTACTTTTTTCTTTGTTTACTTTGGTTTTGAGTCACATTTTTTTGTTTGTTTTTGGTGATTCTCAGAAGTTACTCCTGGCTCTACATTCAGGAATCACTCCTGGCAGTGCTCAGGGAACCATATGGGATGCTGGGGATCAAACCCAGATTGATCATACGCAAGGCAAATGCCTTTCCCATTATGCTATCAGTCCAGCCCTATATAATATAATGTTTTCTAATATAAAACCATTATTCCCTTTTTTAGGATAAAGTATTTTGTACCTTTATAGGCTTACTCAGATTTTCTCTTTAAATTATTTAAATTCTCATTCTTACTAAATTTTATACTTGTAAGTTTTACTTATTTCCCCTAAGGGCAGTGCATAGCCAATGGCCAATCAATCTGAGGGCACACAAGTATGGTTCTCTTGTCCTAACTCAAGATAACTCATAGGGACCATGCCAGCTCTAGAGATCCCTGTGGGATCAGTTAAGATCGTGTTGCAATATAGCCTATTTCTATTTCTCTCTGGCCCGGACTTGTTTTCTTGAGGGAACACTGCAATAAATCTTTACAACAAGTTTTAACTGTTCTCAGGGAATCTGACCTAAGATGTGTGAGAAAATTCACCTATGTCAATTGTGAGTTCTCCAGGCCCAGGTAGAGATTAAATGCTCCCAAATCATTAACCTTCTTATATACCATGATTAATCAATACTAAAACATAATGAAAATATTCCAATGACAATAATAAAAAATGGTAAAATACTGAGACTAGTGATAGAAACTAATAAAAGACATTTTAATGTAAACAAATGAAGGAAAATATTATTTTTATATAAGAAAACTCAATCCTAATAAAGATAATTATTTTAAAAAAATATTAGTGCCCGAGAACAGATGACTGGTTAAAGAAACTTTGGTACATTTACACAATGGAGTACTATGTAGCTGTTAGAAAAGATGAAGTCATGAAATTTACATACAAGTGGTACTACATGGAAAGTATCATGTTAAGCAAAATGAGTCAGAAAGAGAGGGATAGACACAGAAAGATTGCATTCATCTGGGGAACATAAAGCAACAAAATGGGAGACTAACACCCAGGAGTGGCTGAGATTAGTACCAGGAATTTTGCTCCATGACTTGGAGGCCAGCCACACGTGCTAGGGAAAAAGGAAGCTCAGATAGAGAAGAGAGCACCAAATAAAGGGTGTTGTGAGGATCTTCCCAGGATGGGAGAAGCATGCTGAAAGTAGACTATAGACCAAACATGATTGCCACTCAATGCCTCTCTTGCAAAACACAGGACCCAAAAGAAGAGGGAGAGAACAAGGGGGAATGCCCTGGCACAGAGTCAGGGTGGGATGGGAGGGTATGGGGGGTGGGAGGGATGCTGGGACCCGTGGTGGTGGAGGATGGGCACTGGTGGAGGGATGGGTACTTGACCATTGTATAACTGAAACCCAAGCACAAAAATTTGTAAGTCTATAACTGTACCTCATGGTGTTTTACTAATAAAAAAATAAATTAAAAAAATAATATAAATTTCAAGTAGAAAAATAAACAGAACAGTAGAGGAAAATATTTAAGGGATAGGAATGAGAATGGGAGAAGATGGGAATGAAAGAAGGTGAGCCTATGTACAAATTTTACAATACAAATCTTACTCAACTCCTCCAGGATTATTTCTTCTTCCAAGGCATAATCACCCAGGTTCATTGTGGTGTTCCAGCTCTCCTCTTTCCTGCTATATAGGTAAGATCTGTTTATTTTATCTTTTCCATTCTACAGTAATCTCCTTGGGGGATAATCAATCAAAGTGCCTAGAGTAGAATTTAGTTCATTTCTTTCTTCCAAGATAGTTCATTTCTTTCTTCCAAGATATTTCAGAGGGCTGGATAGGTAACAGAGAAGGTAAGACACTTGCCTTGCATGCAACTATGGTGGCAAAGACCCTGATTAGAATTTCCAGCACCATTTATAATCCTTGAGTATATCTTGGGGTCACTCCTAAGCACAGAGACAGGAATAATATCTGAGCATCTACAGGTGTGGCAGGAAAAAAGAAAAGAAAGAAAACCAAAACAGACAAGCAACAACAACAAAAAGATATCCTGCAGCAACTATTACTATAATCTACCAATGTCATGGAAGTTGATATCAACCAATGCCATCAAGTATTAAATATTCATTTTCTATAAATGTGTCCCAGTTTCTCTTTTTCTGTAAACATGGACTTAAATTAATGCAAAATTAGTCCACATCTGAACGACTAAACTGCAGGTCTTGTTAGTTTCCTTGTCCTTTAAAGATCAATGCCTTAAACTCCATGATGAGACAAGATGCTTTAGATGCTATATTTGAGAAATGAAAGTCAATGTCATGAGATCTATTTTTCCCTGGGGAATGTCAAGGAAGGGCACCGCATTTACACCAAGAGGTGTTGACAATGTCTAACTACATTGAATCTTATCTACATGAGCAGTAAATCCCATCACCCAACGAGCTGGAAGGAAGGCTGGTTTGCTCCACCACTGATGCCGGCCAAGGTTTCGGCCTCACTGCCCAACGAGGCTTCATTTTAGACTGGAGATGATAAAATATCCAATCCCCGTCCCAAAGCATTTTGGTGACAATAATCCCCTTTACAAGTCAGGTGGGAGAGTATGTGTCCTATTATAAACTTCCTGGGGCTCCACACAGAAATTGGGCTACATGGGCCCACATCCATTACCAAAGAGCAGGTTAAGGAGAGGAAAAAGCCGAGAGACAATTGAAAGAATCACATCACCCTTGAAACACACTGATTTTGAGTCGTTTAATGTGATCCTATCTACCAACTCATTACTGGGTAGGTTTTAATATAAGCAGAAAACTTATACCTAGTAAATGCCAGCTGGACAAACAATTTAATAATGCAGAATGAAAACACAAGTTGAAATACTACTAAAAGATGCAATAAAGATTTTTAAGGGGCTATATAAATCTGATTGAAGAAAACTCAGTTTAAGAAAACAGCACTTTGAGTGCCCCTGAAAACAAAAGCTCTCTTCCCAAGCCAGAGGAATATATAGTGACCTTTTGTCATCTAGCCATCATCACATCCTTGCAACTTTGGGGCCTGCATGTCTCATTGTATACCTACTTACATCAGTCCATAGATTTAAGCTAAATGTCATGGGCATTCAGTCAATGATCCTAATTTAGAGCTGGACTCTCAGAAGACCTTCTAAGAAAAATAGTTCTGTGGGTGTTTATGTATTTTCTTTGTTTCTTTTAACCACAATTACTCCATCAGTGGGCTTGAAGAATTGGCATCCAAAATGCATTAAAAACATCTATGTTGAAGAATATGCACTGAATTTTAAAATAATTGAATTTATTTTTCCCAGGGATAAGGCGGTTAGGGCTGCACTTTGTGTGCTAAGAAAATCAGTCCTGGCTCTGTGCTCAGGTATTAGTTCTGGTGATCCTCAGGAGACCCTGTGCAATGCCAGGAACCAAACCGGGGTTCATCTGCATGTAAGGAAAGCAACTTAACCCATATTCTATCTCTTAGCCTCAAGAACTTAAATAATTTTTAAATCTTCATGCAACTCTATAATGCAGGGTATTATTATCACTATAACAGCCCCCAAAACTCAAAAAAGAATCTTGAGAAAAGAAATTCTGAGCTGCTCCAGAGAAGGCAAAAGGAAAATTTCTTCGATTTTTCTAAGGACTGCGGGAGACATTAGCCAGAAAATATTTTGAGTCTGAAGTGCCTGGAAATAAATGTTTCTGGGGAAAACAATCAGACTGAATCAAAAGTAACATACTAATTCTAAATCCTCACAATTACATGTTGAGAGCTTGCCTAGATAGTCTAGGTGCCACCTTGCAAAAGGCCAGTTGTGTCGCTGACAGCTCTGTGCCTATCAGGGGAAAGACACACTCTTCATTGGCGCCTCTTATAGCTGCTTCAAGCCAACTGAAGTGTAGTTCTGGAGCACAGCCAGTCTACCCCACTGAGGCAAGGCTCCATGGAGCATCAGACTAGCCTGCATAGACCTGACCAGCTCAGAAGATGAAGGATGGGGACTGTGAACATCAAAGACATCTGTTTAGTAAGTTTCCAAGTATCACTAGTACTAAAGAAACACACTGTAGACCTGTAGCACTGTCCTCCCGTTGTTCATCGATTTGCTCAAGCGGGCCCAGTAACGTCTCCATCCTGAGACTTGTTGTTACTGTGTTTGGCATATTGAATATGTCACGGGGAGCTTGCCAGGCTTTACTGTGCAGGTGAAAAGATACTCTCGGTAGCTTGCCGGGCTCTCCGAGAGGGGTGGAGGAGAGACCCCAAATCCTAGGGAAGAGTCATAGATTGACAATGACCTAGAAAAGGCTAATTTTATTAAACAAAAGCCATGTGAAGTTCGATATAAGATGTTATGCCATGAAATAGAACAATCCTGGTGAATAGAAAACTATAAATGAAAAAAAGACAGTGTTCACACTTCAATAGTCACCACAACCATCAAAAAATATTCATTCCCCTTGGGGCTGGAGCAATAGCACAGCGGGTAGGGCATTTGCCTTGCACGCGGCCAACCCGGGTTCGAATCCCAGCATCCCATGTGGTCCCCTGAGCACCGCCAGGAGTAATTCCTGAGTGCAGAGCCAGGAGTAACCCCTGAGCATCGCCGGGTGTGACCCAAAAAGAAAAAAAATCATTCCCCAAACAGAAAGGAATAATGTTACATCATTGTCCCTATCTGGTGGAAGCATGTCTAGTTACAGAAACAAGAGTGACATGCTCCAAACCAAGAGAAAATGTTGATGTGCAACCAAGAGATAATGTTGGTATGTCTAAATTGGATAGAATGGTTGATAAGTGCCATAACAGTTCTAAAGATACAGAAATTCTTAAAGGAAATATGTTAGTTCAGGGATAGGTGATTTAAATTGGGTGCATCCTGTTAAGAAAAACAGCATCCACGGAGGCAATGAAAAAGAAAGAGAATGCGAAACATTAAACGTATTAAGAAAACATTACATGGTAAAAATGAGAGGGCCCCCCCGCAAATAAAAGACCCAACTTGATGTTCAAAGCAGTGATCTTTAACCACTTGAAAATGTTTTCAAGTGACAAGAAGAGAGCCTGTGGAGCTTTCTATATAACCTCTGATCCCAGAAAATATGCTTTAACCAGAAGATTCAGCTTTGATCTGTTTTATGTAGTCAGGTTCTTAGTAAGACTTTGTACTAGAATAAGTTTCTCCAAGGTTTTTTTTTAACAAAAGACTTTCACAATGAGAGCAAGTAAGATAAGCTATTTAAAAAAAAATCATAGCTTTCAAACAGCCAGACCCAATGAACTCAGTTTTATGAAGTGACAAATCCTTCTTCTGAGGGAAGATATCCATAGTGACTTTCATACTTGGCAGAAGAGCAAGAGAAGGAAAAAGCTTTTATAGATGGGAACCAAGAAAAGCGAACTGAACTTTTAACAAACTCGCACTAGTCATATCGGCTCTCATGATGGACTAGCATCAGGCATAAAGCCAACTCTTTTCCATAGGTCGCCATCAAGTTCATGGGAAAGTCCAGCCAAGATGGGAGGCAAAAAAGGGACTCAAGAAGAGACTCCTGAGAGGATACTCAGGCCTTCTCAAACTCAGGCAGAAGCATGCAGAAGATTAGGGGAGAAATAAGAAATTGGAGGAAATTTTCTGAAAGGTACCATAGGCTTTCTCTGAGAACCCTGCCACAGCCCAGTGAATCTGGGAGAGCAGCAGAAGAGGGGATAGAAATTGAGACTAGGCATACAGGTAGTTGTCCAGTGTGTGATATGGGACAGAGAGCAGGGAAAATGCCCCAAGGAGCACAAGTCTGAGGGAGTGTGAGAGCAAGAGAACTTTGCAGATGCCCCCAAAGTAGGGAAGCCAACATCTGAGGCAAAAAGCAATTTTGAGTGGCTGGAAAGTTGATGACTGGACCCCAAAAGACAAAGACAACTGTAGAGTTTAGCCTCTGCCAACATACCAAATCTTAGAAGAGGAAAATCCCATTTTTGTCTTTACTGCAAAACATCTCAAGCCAAGGCCGAGAATGTGACTCAGAGGCAAAGCACATGCTTAGTGTGTATGTCTTACATGGTAAGCACATGCCTGACCTGCATGGGTTTAATTCCTGACACCGCAACATATGAAAATAGAAAATCCTTCAAGATGCTAAGTGGTAAAATACATCTTACAAAAGTCACAACCAATCTAGTACCAATGCAACTACAAGTTAAAGAAAATCAGAACCCCTCTCCCAATGAGCAGTTTAACTAAAGTAATAGCACTTGGGCCGGAGCAATAGTACAGCAGGTAAGAGATTTGCTTTGCATACGGTCAACTCAGGTTCAATCCCAGGCATACCATATGGTTCCCTAAGCAACACCAGGAGTAATTTCTGAGTGCAAAGCCAGGAGTAACTCCTGAAAATCATGGGATGTGGTGAAAGAGCAAAAAAATAAATAAAGTAATAGCATTTTTACACTAAGTACTATTTACTTTAGTCTATATTATTCTTTTACTCATAATATTTGGTATAGAATGTCAGAGACTTTTGACTTTCTTTAAAAATGTGATCTATGATCAACAGAAGACATAGTCAATGGAAATAGACCCAGAAGTTCTCATTTCCTAAATCTGCTATGAGTCCTCTGAGAATTCCTTTTCTGCCAGTTCCTTCTTTGATTTTGCTCCTTTCAATATTCTGTCTGTCTTTGGCTTTTATCATTCTGAATGCAGTGTGTCTTGGCATTTTTCTCTTTGGGTCTATTTTCCCTGGAACCTTCCAGGCTTCTTGGATTTGGATGCCTACACTCTTCAATTCTATGAAATGTTTCTTTTAATTTCTTTGGCTAGTGAATCTTCATCAAATTCACTTTTTTATCCCTCAGAGGCTCTGATAATTCTAATATTTTCCCTCTTGAAATCATCCCATAGTTCTCTAGTGTGCTGTTCATATATTTTTCTACTTTTTCTTTTCTTCTGTTGTTTTCTAGAGGTTCCCTCCATCCCACATTGATCCTCATGCTGCAAACTGTCCTCACGCAGATCCCCAGCACCACTTCACCCCCTGTGTGGGATGTGATCACTATGGAACTGCCTTTGGGGATCCCAGGAGCAACAATAAAGGATGTGATATCTGGCAAACTGCATGCAAGTGTGTACAAATCCTGCAACTAAAGTGTATATAGATGAGCACCCCAACCAAGTACATGTGGGTCCCATGCTTCATAGCATCAATAACAACAACCAGAGAAGGAAAAGGGAAACATTCAATAGAGCTAAATAATGATGATGATGATGATGATGATGATGATGATGATGATGATGATGATGGCGGATGGTAAATGATAATGATGATGGATGATGATGATGATGATGATGATGGAGGATGGTGGATAATGGATGATGATGATGTTATGGATGATGATGATGATGGATGATGATGATTATGATGATGATGGATGGTGATGATAGATGATAGATGATGATGACGATGATGATGACGATGATGATGATGATGATGATGATGATGATGATGATGATGATGACGATGGCGGATGGTAAATGATAATGATGATGGATGATGATGATGATGATGATGATGATGGAGGATGGTGGATAATGGATGATGATGATGTTATGGATGATGATGATGATGGATGATGATGATTATGATGATGATGGATGATGATGATAGATGATAGATGATGATGACGATGATGATGACGATGATGATGATGATGATGATGATGATGATGATGATGATGACGATGGCGGATGGTAAATGATAATGATGATGGATGATGATGATGATGATGATGATGATGGAGGATGGTGGATAATGGATGATGATGATGTTATGGATGATGATGATGATGGATGATGATGATTATGATGATGATGGATGATGATGATAGATGATAGATGATGATGACGATGATGATGACGATGACGATGATGATGATGATGATGATGATGATGCACCAAACTCCATGCCAGACAGCATTTATTTATTTATTGTTCTCACCAACATTCTGAGGAAGACTTTTTCTGGGGAAGGCAAAGGGGATCTCTGACTCTGCTTGCTCAAGTTCTCAGCAAGGTAAATGAGGAGATTGACACTTTACAACTCACCTTAAAGCCCCTTATTCAAAGCACTGCCTCTTTGAACTGGCTGGTGGGCCAAAGTGCAGGGCTTCAGGGATTGCATGCACTTGGGAAGTAAGGTGATAGAGATTTTGTTCTTGGAGTTAGTGTACATGCTCTGTGTCCACCTGAGACTCAGACTGTGCTGTCCCACATTCAGAAAATGATGAGGCTCCTCCCTGGGTGGAGAGAGCTTCTCAGCTGCTCCTCCACCTGATCTGGGTGTGAGCTTGAACCCTCTGCAGAAACATCTGGCAGCAGTCGTCTGATTCTGTTTCTGGAACATGGTCTTTTTCAGAAAGTTCTGAAATAATGGCTGGGCAGACAAGTTATTCTACAAGCACAAGGGCAGTCAAGGCGCTGTTGCTTGTTTTATTTTCCCTTCAGTAACACCTGCCGACTGCTTCCTAGATCCCTCGTCGATAGCTAGACAATTTTAAATCAGGACATTCTTGATTCACAGGGGATAACAGAGGAACCAAAGGACGAAGTCTTCCAATCTTCACTGTCACTAGAAATAGGATCCAAGATCTCCAGTTCATTGGAGATGCCTCATCTATATCTAAAGATGGGGAAGGATAGGTTGGTACATTGGGTCTGTCAACTCTTCCATTCATTATATTGGTTCTTTACGTTGTTATAACATTGTCAATATCTGCCTGGAAAACAGTTGTACCAAAACGAAGTCATTTATGGAACCTTTCTTGAGGGCTGGCATCTGCTTAGGTTGAGCACTGATCAATCCTGAGAAATTCTCCTTCTGGCTACCATCAGAGTCGCCTGTAGCTGAATACCAAATGGTAGCTTGAAACAGTCATTTTCCATGGATTAAAGTTTGTCAGTGATGCAGATTAAAGGGTGAAATCATAAATTCCATGTGTTCTGAATTATTTTAAATAGTAATTTTTTGTGTTAGCAATATCTAACTTTAATTTAACTACCTCCATTAATGGGACATCCAGACTAAAATGAGTGTTATATCTGTCTGAGTTTAATGGAGTGGTTTATTTGGTTGATATTTTTAATTAGAATTTATTCCAAGCAATGTGATAAAGAACTGGTTCAAACAATTTCCCCTCTAAAAAGGTACTTTGTTACTATTGTTTTCAAAGTTAAGCAGAGAAGCATAAAGGGAATGAAATTTTCCTCCTTTCCAATGTTCTGTTGTCTTTCAAAACAGTAGCACTGCCAAGATCAGCAATTTGAAAGGTTTCTTTGAGGTGTTCCTCATGTCTCTTTCACTTGCTTGAGCAAAACAAGGATATAGACTGCATGCCTAGTACCCTAGTGTACACCCTGGGGGCCTCACAATCTGTATAGAATGGCAGACAACAGCACAGTGAAGACAGGGCAGTTGCCAACAGCCAGGAGTCACATCCAAACACTCAGAAAAATGGGTTTAAGTAACTATAAATACTATTTAAAAATGGGGGTGGGAGGATAAAGGAGAGAAGAGGAGGGGTGCGATAAAATGGAAACAGGTGGCCAAGGGCTATGTAAGGACATTGATGGTCTAGAATACTGGCTTGAGGCACATAAGACCTGTTTGTTATGCTCAGAATCCACCTTCACCAAAAAAATGAAAATAATTTCCCACTAGTGGTGGAGATGGAAATAATTTCCCACATGCTAAGGATTAATTTATATTTTCACAAAAATCTAGTATGATTTTATACCTGCACTACGGGCACCTTAACAATTGCAATCATGGGGGAAGAATTATACATTCACCACACAGGTGAGATATAATCACCAGAACACAATTAGGAAGAAGATAAAATCTCTTATATCTTCTAGGGGTTTAGGGGAAAAGGCAGTGTGGAAATAAAGACCAACCCTATGAGAAAAGCAAAGAGACAAATGCTGTAGAAAGTGATTCAGACATTGTAACTTACATTTGACTTAAAGGCAATTGGAGAATGGGGAAACATTTAGTGGAAAAGGGGAAAACTTTAGGCATATCCTGATGAAGGAAGATGAGAACAGTATATGTGGGTTAACAAGAAATAGGACAGCCATTGCATTAATCATGAAGGGCATGTTCAGTTCTGTTTGGGAGATCCTAAATTAAAAGTAGAGTAAAAATATTAGGAAAATTGTCATTTATCAATCAAGTTCTGGCCATTTGGGACAAATTTCTGTAGAAGTTATGATCTAGCTTTCTGGGTTGTTGCTAGAGATAGCAATCTGAATTCCTGTAAGTCTGACTTACAGCAGGCTGGCTTTCTGGACTGTTTATTGTAGATAAAGAGTTTCGTTTCCTGGCAGGTTGCTGATCAGAGTTCTGTTTTCATGTGTGGTCTGGCCATTGTCCATTAGTGCATTCAGTCTCTCTTAGTTCCCTGCAACAAGTAGACCAGCATCAAGTAGGAAAAAACAGCTTCTGAGTCATGGTATGGCATGGTATGGCCATACCATCTGTCTGTGAAGTAAACATAGATGGGATTTGAAGACGTTGAATTAAAATTTAAGTTATATGTCCTCATTATTTCATAACTCTCCCAACTATTTTGTAGACTTGACCATGTGGTTTCTTGGTTCATGCTCTCCCATACTTGATGTGAGAGGAACACCATGGCCTTTGTGCAAGCATCACTGGAGGTTAACTCTTATGTATCATCACAAGACACTAATCCTCTTGGATGGGGGCTCCACCCTCAGAACTTCATTTAACTTCATTGAAGACCCTTTCTACATGTACCATCACACCAGAGCATCAGACTGCAACACATGACTTTAGAAGGCACAAACATTTGTTCATAACAAATATGGGAGAAAGACAGATACCACAGTAAGAGGTCATCCAACTTGCCTATAGGTGTGTGATGAGAACCAGAGATGACCCTCAGTTGCTTTGATAGCCTACAAATAAGGATATGGAAAAATCAAATTGCAAAATTTGGCTGAAGCCTGAGTGTGTGTGTGTGTGTGTGTGTGTGTTTAATTTTAAGACAAGAATCATCTAAATTCAGATGTAGATTGACTCCACAATTTAAGGAATGAAAAAAAAACTGTGAACACAACAGCCAATTGTATGAACACTGCAACCTGAAGTGCAACCCCTGGTAAAAACCATGGCTAAAATTGTTCAAGCCAAAAGTGTGTGTGTAGCTCAGTTATGTTTCTATGCAAATCACAGTAATAACTGCAACTATCATTTGCCATGTATAAACTCTGCTCACTACTTCAATGCAGTTGTGAGATGTTTTCAAGTGCTTTGCCTGACTGTTCTTTGCAGTTACTGGTGGGAGGAGGTAGCACTGTAGCACTGTCCTCCCATTGTTCATTGATTCGTTCAAGCAGGCCCAGTAATGTCTCCATTTTTTTTTTGAGACTTGTTACTGTATTTGGCATATTGAATACATCACAGGTAGCTTGCTAGGCTTTGCCGTGCAGGCGAGATAGTCTCGGTAGCTTGCCAGGCTCTCTGAGAGGGGCAGAGGAATCGAACCCGGCTCGGCTGGGCTGGCTGTGTGCAATGCAAACGCCCTACTGCTGTGCTATCGCTCCAGCCCATGGGAGGGGGTAGAGATTTTATTTTTACGAATTGAATGCTTCTTTCAAACAAGCCATTTTTTCCAACAGCCTGGGCTTACTTCATCCCTCTGTGTTACATGTTGATTAATTCTAGCAATATTTCGAAGTTTGCAATTGCTATTGTATCTCTTGTGGCAATCAGTGATCATGGACACTGTTACTATCATTGATTCAGGGTGCAAAGAAAACTGTTCTTATGAGACAATGAATTTAATTGATAAATGATGTGTGTGTGTTCCAATTGCTTCAGAGCCTGGCACCTCTACCACTATTTGTCCTAAAGCTGCCCTAGTTCCTGAGATATGGCACTACTAAAACCAGGCCAGTTAGTAGCCCTACAATGATCTGTCAGTGTCCAAATCAAAGTATCTCAAGTATCTCAAAGTGTCTCAAGTATCTCAGTTCATTTTTCAAAAATTCTGTTTTGGTTTGGGGGCCACATCCAGCTGTGCTCAGGGCTTACTCCTGACTCTGAGCTCAGGTATCACTTCTGGTTGTGTACAAGGGATCATTACAGGTGCCAGCGTTTCAACCTGGGTCAGCCACGTGCAAGGCAAGAGCTCTTATCCACTGTACTATCTCTCTGGCCCCATCATGTATCTCAGTTTAAATAAAAAGCTAGAAATGATTAAGTTAAATGAGAGTGGTATGTTGAAAGCTGACACAGGCCAAAATCCAGACCTCTTGCACCAGTCAACAAAGTTGGGAATGCAAAGGGAAAGATCATAAAGGAAATTAAAATGCTACTGCAGTGAACACAGCAATGATAAGAAAGCAAATACATTGGAGAAAGTCGGAGGGAGCCATGTGAGAGATCAAACCAGACATAACCTTCCTATAAAGTAAAAGGCTAATCAAAGCCAGGCCTAAACTGTCCTCAAGGCTATGACAGCTGAGAGGTGTGGAAGCTGCAGAAGGTGTTTGATGAGGACTAAGGAAAGAAGCCAACTCCTTAACATCAAAGTGCCAGGGAAAGCAATAAGTGCTGATGGAGAAACCAGATGCCCCAGTTGGGATCGTTGATAGTGGCTACACAGAACCACATATTTCAATGCAAAGCATCATTAATTATGATCTGGGCACAGCATAGTGTCAATGTAGATTTTATACACGACTGAAGAACCGAGACATTCCTGTGACTTATCATACCGTGATGATCACTTTATTGCAGAGACCTAGAATGAAAACTTGCTTTTTGTGAGTATCTCCTTTATTCACCATAGCAGATGAAGTAGGTATTAAGATTCCTTTTCACACAGGAGGAGAAACTCCCCTCAAAGTTTGACAGCCATTCGCTCAGACCTCCCAGGAAAAGGACCTTCTTCCCAGGGCATCTAACACCAGGGCTCTTGGCCCTACATATTGTTCTGCCAATGTCTCTTTGCAACCCATGCTCTCTTGGAGGTTGGTATATCTCATGTTTCAAGTCTCCAAAAGTGTGTGCTGCTAAAATGTTGACCCAAATTCAAAACCTATACTATTTGTAATGAGGTAAACTTTCCTAAGCAGGACAGTAAACCCAAGAGTCAGAAAGAAAAGGAGAGCTAAAGGTTACAATGGGGAAGGCACTTGCCTTATACATGGCAATCCAGACTTGTTCCCCAAGCACTTCCAGGAGTGATACCTGAGCTCAAAATTAGGATTATGCCCCAAGCACCACCGGATGTGACTCCAAACATTTTTTAATAAAATAGAAGAATTTTTTTGTCTCCCGGCAAGGAGGCAAGATGTTGCCAACGCTGGTTGAACCCCTCACACTCTCCTGAACCCGGCTCACCATCTCCCTCTGGGTGACTGCAGCTCAACGCACCAGGCTGGGGTTCCACGTGTGATCCCTGCTGGAGCTCTGTGCATGGTTCCTGCTGGACATCGCAAGCTGCTTTATGGGATGGGGACAGAGTGGCATCCGTTGGGCGAGGAAAGACCACAGCGGTGACCGCAGCATCACCGCCTCCGCCAGCTGGGCCGAGCCACAGCACCAACAAGCGGTGACTGTCGTTCCACCATCCAGTGTGGAGCAGCGTCAGCGGCCGGCGCCGTGATTTGTCCACTGCGGGACACTGTCCGCCAACCACCGAGTGTCTTGGGACTTGGCACAGGTGTTCGACCTGGCACAGAACCTGTGCATGGGATCTTGCTCTGCCAGCTGTTCAACAGCCTCCGGGTGCACTCCGTCCACCTCAAGATCAACCTGAGGCCGCAGATGCCCCAGGCGCTGCCCAGAGACGCAGTCCGGGTGCGTGTTGTCAGGTACAAATTGTTACAGCAGGCTGGTCACCAGGAGCTTGCATTCGGGAGATCTGGGAACACCTGCAGGGATGATTAGAGATCGCCCCAAAAGCCTCCATCTCCCCCCTGGAGAGCCCGGCAAGCTACCAAGGGTATCCAGCCTGCAAGGCAGAGCCTGGCAAGCCACCCGTGATGGACCAAATATGCCACAACAATAACTAAAATGGGTCTCATTTCCCTAACCCTGAAGGAGTGAGTCTCCAGCTGCGTTGGGAAGAATGAAAGGGCTCGTACTAAGCAGCCGGCGCCCAAGTCAATGGGGGGAAGGCGCCCCGCAAGCAGCTGGCCACCAAGGCAGCCCGCAAGAGCGCACCAGCCACGGAGGGCAGGAAGAAGCCGCACCGCTACCTGCCGACACCGTGGCGCTATGTGAGATCCGCTGCTACCAGAAGTCCACCGAGCTGCTCACCCGCCAGCTGCTGTTCCAGCGGCTAATGCTCAAGATCGCGCAGGACTTTAAGACCGACCTGCAGTCCCAGAGCTCGACCGTCATGGCACTGCAGGAGGTGTGTGAGGCATACCTGGTGGGGCTCTTCGAGGACACCGACCTCTGAGTATTCCCCTCCAAGCACGTCATCATCATACCCAAGGACATCCAGCTGGCATGCCGCATCCTCGGAGAGAGAGCATAAAGTTTACGATGCTAACATCTCAGGGCTGGGACAAATGGAGACAAATACTGGCGCCTGCTCGAGTAATCGATGATTAACGAGATAACAATGACAGTGACAGTGACAGAAGAATTTTTAAAAGAAAAGGAGAGATAATATAATTTTTAAATGCTTATGTCTTTTCCATTGAGAAGTCAAGACGTAAACTGCAAAAAAAAATTAATACAAATAACAGGGGAGAGTAACATCTCTGTCATGCAAAACAGTGCCTACAAGCCTATAAGAACAAAAACAAAGTACTAAAAAAATTTACTAAGGGTATAAATAGGAAATGTATATAAGAGCATCTAAAAGGCCTACAAATTTATGATGAACAATTTTATTGCAATACAATAACATTAAAATTAATGATATATTTTCATTATATTGGCCAAAATTGAAAAGAGAAGTACCTTCACGTATTGGAAAATATGTAGGGAAAAAGCACTTATTCATAGCTCTTGAGAATCAGAACTGCTATATATATATATTTTTGCTTTTTGGGTCACACCCGGCGATGCTCAGGGGCTACTCCTGGTTCATGCACTCAGGAATTGCTCCTGGCGGTGCTCGGGGGACCATATGGGATGCTGGGAATTGAACCTGTGTTGGCCAGGTTGGCTGCGTGCAAGGCAAACGCCCTACCCCCTGTGCTATCACTCCAGCCCCAAGAACTGCTATGTTTTTGAAAAACTGTACATTGCTATTCAACATTTAAGACCCTATCTTAATAGAAATAAAAATTCAGGTATATAATAAAAAATTAAAAATAAATATTGTTGTAATGTAGTATTAGAGAGAAAGGAAAATACTTTCTCTTGGGAAATGATCAGATAAATGGAAACATGCATTATTATTAATTAATTAATTAAATAGAGAGTTGACTACAAATCTGACCAAAGATGTTGGCTCTGCTGTAGTTTTCTTTTGAGTAAAAGCTGTGTCATGTGTTAGCTGCTGAAGGACCAAGGAAGGGAAATATTTACCTTTTTCTAGTACCAAAATAAAGACATATCAGGAAAGAGGAATTTGGGGTGAGTAGGGAACTAGCCAGTCAAGTGCCCACACAAGGATCACCTCTGTGGAAACTCTGCCCAGTCTTTGACAAAAGGCAACACACTCTCTAAATTTTTATTGAATGACTGAGTATTGAAGCTCTAGAGGAAAAGGGGAGAGACACTTAGAAGAGGATGCTGACTTGGAAGGTAGCACAATGAGTCATAGAGAAGTCGAGTCTGCATTTCTGAGCTCAAGAGAATCAGAGCATGAGTGAGAGTCTTAGGTCCCTCTCTGGGGACTTTGAGAGTTGGAGCCCAGGTGACTACTACCAGCACTAACATTTCACAAAAAGTGAACATGGAACCATCCAGAATGGGCTCCAGAAAACTGGGATCCTGCACTCTGGAACAGAAGTGGAGATGATCAAGATCACATAAGGAAATGAAACTCAGAGTCAACCAGGAGCTGTAAAATAATCCTTTCAGGGAGCTGGCATGATAATACAACTGGTATTGTGCTTGCCTTGCACACAGTCAACCCAGTTCCAATTGCTAGCACCCCATATGATTCTCAAAACCTTCCAGGAATGATCCCTGAGAACAGAGCCAGGTGTAAGTCCAAAGCACTGCCAGGTGTGACCCCCCCAAAAAAAACCTCAAAAAATTAATAATAATTAAAAACAATACCCTCTTCAGTAATGAAACCAATTTCCATTGGGGAGAGTCCCAAGGCCAAGTTCCCTCAGAGTTCCATTTAGCGAAGGATTGTAGACCTTTAGGAACAGATGCTACCAAAGTCAATTCCTCTGCAACACACAGGATTGTGAAGAACACAACTTCCCAGTAAAATTAAACAAATTTAGCCAGCTTAATTAACCCTTAGATACCAGGTTTTTATCATCCGATCAAATCCATTCAGCATGAATCCAGGAAAATGAACAACTCTGTGCAGAACTACTTGAAATCCTAATAGAAAGTTTTGTTGAGAGAATCCTTAAAATAAATCTCTGCTTTCTATTCTCTCACATGCAGGGAAAAAAGTGACTCTGTGAGAAGTGTTTCCACTGGAAATAATTTTATTGCCATGAAAATGGAAGAAAATAATTTGAAACAGCTAAATGGGTGGATCTGGACAATTCTCCCCCCACTTCTTTCCTTTAGATCTTCAAAACCATGCCTTTAAGTGCTATAAGCCCAAATAAGAATGCCATTGGAAATAGTGGCTTTATATCCTATAAATCCTCATAATTAACCATGTGGAAGGTATATCATGTATCAGGTGGCTTCTTTTGTTCTTTCCTTATCAGACAAGAATATCCAAGCAAGATACCAAACAACTGATTCAGGGTCATGATGAAAACATACAGGAAATTTAGAACTACGTGATTCTGTGGACCCTTTTGTCCTGAGGTCATTTTAGCATAGAGTAATTGCTTCTGTGCAAGTGGAAGGTCATGTCTCAAGCTGTTTGCATCATGTGAGTTTTTGTTGATTGTATTACTGTATGACTGTCATCCTGTTGATCATCAATTTCCTCGAGCAGGCACCAGTAACGTCTCCTTCGCCCTAGACCTGAGATTTTAGAAAGTGCCACATTCGAGGCTCTTTCAGGGTCAGGAGAATGAGACCCATCATTGTTACTGGCTTTTGGCTTATTGGATACGCCACAGGGAGTTTGCCAGACTCTGCCGTGTGGGCAGGATACTTTTGTTGATTGCTTTTCAGTAATTCTTAGATGTTATAAAAATACAGAGTTCAATCTACTACAGGAAGTAGAAGATATTACTCAACACAAGTAACATGAGACCTTGTTCTCTAAAATAGTATAATGACTTGGAATAAATTAATAGCATATATCTTTTAAAAGACACCAAATCTTTTTATCAATAAAATAGAATGTCTCTATAGATAATCCCTGTCTTCCCAATTAAATTGACCAATTGAATCAATTGATAAATAAAAATGCATGGACTCCATCTTCAATAAATGGCATATAGTGAGATTTCTCTTCTCCAAAACCTTGTTTTGAATTTGAGATGCTTTATACCCAATATGTGAGTGACTAGAACACCCCATCACTAAGCAGCAGTATCCTGGCCCATGTTGAGTTGTAGATCTCTGATTCAGGATGGCTGACTAAGAGATTACATTAGGTTTGTTCTCCTTCATGGAATTCCACTTAAATGTCAGCATAAGCAAAGTGAAATAAATCCCTAACAGTCCTGAGCACAGTAAAAGGCCAAATATTTCAGCACACTTTTGAAAGCCAAGAAGTTCATTGGAGAGAGTTGATAGAAAATCACCTCTGAAAAAAAGAGTTGCAGGTGAAAGTACACAGAAGAGGATAAAGACTCTTCCCACAGGAATCATCTGTATGAGTCCACGGTCATTGTAACAAAAGTGCCCCCAACTAGGGGGTGAGGAGGGAGCATGGGGTGGTGGGGAGCAGAATGGGGGAAGAGGGGTTTCCACTAGAACAACACAATGGCCTCTCTCGGGGACAGGAACCAAAATCAAGGTGGGAGCCATGTTGGTTCCCCATGAGGACTGTGGGGTGAGTCCTTCCCTTGCCTCCCCTACCTCTAGTGGCAGGCAGCAGTCAACTCTTTTCCTGGTACTTCTTGCATCACCTAATCCTCTTCTTCCTCTTGGGTTGCATGAGGTTCTCCCCGTATCTCAGTGTCATTCTTCTTCTTATAAGCCACTGTCACTGTCACTGTCCTCCCATTTTTCATTGATTTGCTCGAGCAGGCCTAGTAACGTCTCCATCGTGAGACTTGTTGTTACTGTGTTTGGCATATCAAATACGTCACGAGTAGTTTGCCAGGATTTGCCGTGTGGGCGAGATACTCTCGGTAGCTTGTCGGGGTGTCCGAGAGGGGTGGAGGAATTGAACCCCCTTTGGTCGGGTTGGCCCCATGCAAGACAAACGCCCTACCTGCTGTGTTATGGCTCCAGCCCTTATAAACCACAAAAGATTAAAATTTGACCCAATAGAAGTCATTATTACCCGTATTGTAAATGACAGAATAGAATTTGACCCAATAGAAGTCATTATTACCCATATTGTAAATGACAGAATGTCCATCAAATAAAAAAGAAACTAATGAATAAAGTGAACAAAGCCAAAAACAAAAACAAAAACAAAAAAAAAACTAGATCCAATTTAATTAGAAATCCCACTTCTGGTGTGAAGGAACAGGTGTTGGAATATTGTATAACTGAAACCCAATCATGAACAGCATTGTAACTGTGCATCTCAGGACGATTCAATTAAAACAATTTTTAAAATACAATTCATATTCAGGATCCCCTAAGAAAAGTTCTACTTTACTCCAAGATGAGCTCATCTTTGGGGGAGTTGCAATGGGGCTTGGGGCCACACCTGGGTGTGCTCAAGGATCACTCTTGGTGGTGCTCAGAGTGGAGAGAGACACCGTATGCAGAGTCCGGGATCGAACCCTGGTCATCTGTGTGCAAAAGAAACAAGTTAACCGCTGTATTATATCTCTGGCCTCTATGAGCTCATCTTAACCTAACTAATTGCATCTCCAATGACCTTATTTAAATAATATCACTTTCTCCTGTTCTAGTCTTAAAATGCCAACATACTCTTTGAGGGCTACAAATCAACCCATAACACCAGCAATGCCTATTTGTTCTCAGATCCTTCTCCAACTCTCTCCCTGCGATTTCTGTCTTTCCAACCTACCAATCCTGCCCAACCCTAACACTCAACCTACATTTTCCAGACACTTTTTTCAAACCTGCATTGACTACTTTGGGCCTATGGGAGACACTGAAATGAACATGGTGCATGGGGAGAATGGAGAATCTAGGGACCATCCCTCTCTTCTCTGCTTTGTGCAGTGTCTCCGTCAATAGTTACATCTGCTCAGTAGTTGTTTCTTCCTGGAGACCTGGCTGCAACTTAGTGACTCTACTTTTGAGTCCCAGCACCCAGCAAGGGGGAAAGCCTGAGCTGCTAAACTCTGGGAACTCCATCCCCTAACATTCCTCTGATTCCCAAATCTACATTGCTTCATCATTCTGTTTGCTCTGTCAGATTTCCAAGACCTTTATAATTAATTCCCCTAATTAAATTCCCTCTATTGAACAACTTGGCAAGGGTTCCTATTTTCTTGACTAGACCCTTGACTGACATAAGGATCAAGAGATGCCAAGGTCTGAGTCAACCAGTAAAGAATAGGAGTGGGCCAGTGGGTAACTGTTGAAAGGACTGTCCCTGAGGTAGGTGGGCAATCACCCATCTTCACCCACCTCTTCCTGCCCTGCCCGCACCCAGGAAAATATAGTCAGGAGAAGGGCATGTTGGAAATTAGTGTTAAATATCATTTCAATATTTAAAACTTTAATATTTCAATAAGTTTTAAATATCATTCAAAATCTCTTAGTGGATAGCCAATAGATACTACCCAATGTTTGTAAGAAAAATAATCATAGAAAGTTTTTGTTTTGTTTTGTTTTTGTATAGCCACTTAAAGAATTTTAAATATCTGTAAGTAAAAGTAGTTTTCTCTACTTAAGCCTAAAGTGGGTAAAAATGGACTTCCTTGGTTCCTATTTCATTTCTTTTCATGTCATATTGCTTTTGTGAAGTTTGTGCCTCTCCTTCTTCTTCAATTTTTAAGCCATCATTTTAAAGATTTGAGTAGGACTTTGTAGATCTAAGAACAATTTTTTTAATCGGTCCAAGTTCATATCCTCTGGTTGAGCAGGACAGAAAAAGGATAAAAAGGGGAAGAATTTTAAAGTAGGCACATTTAAAACAATGGAGTCAATGGCATTACTCATTAATTAAATAAGTTGCCTTACACATTACATTTTGGGTCAAGGATAGTCAAGTAGATGCATTTTGAGTTGGGATAAATATCTTTTTCTTAGTAGGAATATTTCTGAGACTTACTCTTTTACCAGAGGAACTGTTAAAATATAATTTTTAGTATTTTTAAAATCTTCCCATTTGCTCCTGATACCCAAGAATAGGAAGTATGAGAGTAGAGACTGTGGAGGGCACCAGACCTGAGAGAGCTCAGGCCTACCCTCATTGCAAAGGTAAGTGACAAGAAAAATGGTTGATAAGAATTTTTCCTCTGCAGTAGTGTAGTATGGTTTGTTGGTTTGTTTGTCCTATAGGACATAGGTTTTGCTCAAGACAGACTTGTATTTCAACTTCAGGGTTGAAACATGCTACTTATATAAATTTGAAAATTAACTTGATTCTCTGAACTTCAGAGTCCATTTCTGTGAAGTAGAGGAACAACAACTAATCTGCATGGCTTTCCTGAACATGAATGAAATCATGTAGCCAAGTATCATATAGAATTTATTGCAGAGAAAAGAATCTAAAAGAAATATATCACTTATGGCGCTACACCTTTGTTCATGTGCAAAAACATCTCTGAGGGGGAATTTTCTTAGATACTTGTAAGTATTTCACAGTACTGACTTGCTTATCAATCCCTGCAAAACATATCGACTTTTATACATTTTTTAACAAAATATGACGACAACAACAAAGATGGCCCCAAGTAAACCAGTCTTCCCAGACCCGATTGTTGATAGCTGTGGGTACAGAGAGCAGCTTTTGAAGGAATGACTTCACAAAAATGGGACGACCAGAGTCCTGGGATCTAACTCCAGAATCTGGAGGTTATACCAGTGAATCTAGGCTCTGTTTGAAGTGCAGAGGTAGTAGGAAGAGATTATCTAAGCTTGTGGTCCAAGATGGGCCACAGATGACCATTATCTCTAGACATCTTCCTCATCTTCACGTTAACCCCATTCCTTCAGGAGGAAGTCACACAAAGTGGGAGGAACTCAGAGAAAAGGTGAGGAAAGAAAAATAGTTTGAATATCCTCATGTAAAGTAAAGTAAAGTAAAGGCCCTCCCGTTGATCATCGATTTGCTCGAGCAGGCCCAGTAACGTCTCCATTGGAGACTTTGTGGTTACTGTGTTTGGCATATCGAATACATCCCGGGGAGCTTGCCAGGCTCTGCCTTGCGGGCGAGATACTCTCGGTAGCTTGCCGGGCTCTCGGAGAGGGGCGGAGGAATCAAATTCAGGTCGGCCATGTTGGCTGCGTGCAAGGCAAACGCCCTACCTAGGGCGTTTGCCTTGCACACAGCCAATCCTCATGTGAACAACTTTAATAAAAATTAAAGTGAATCAAATTATATGTGAATCGAATTTCTCTTCATTATCTGTTAGTACTGATGGATTTCATGTGTCCAAAAAAATGGGTGAGATGGACCCAACAAATCTTTCTTGCATAAAACATAAAAGTTGGAGTCAGAGCCATAGTACAGTGGGTAGGTGCTTTCCTTGTGCTCGGCTAACCTGGGTTTCTTCCCTGACACCCCATATGATTCCCTGAGCCCTCCAGGAGTGATCCCTGAGCAAAGAGCCAGGAGTAAGCTATGAGCACAGCTGAGGACAGCACATAAAAACAAAAAACAATGTATTGCAAGAGTTTCACATGTGAAATAGGTAAGCTTGACTTAGTAATTGAAGGATGATGGCAATTCCGAATATAGCTCTCAAATTGTCTCCTGACTATGCCTGGCAAAAACAGAAGTAATGCCCAATGACAGATTGTCCCCGATAGCATCACACATATTCAGCAGCAAAATAATCCAGAATGAAAAGGAAGAAACAGTACCCAAAGAAGCAGGCTGGCACCAAGGAGAGAAAATACCATGTGATCATGAGAGAGGACCAGACTTGCTCATCATCACATTTAGATGCTGTCCAGGGATTCAGCCAGGAACTTCTGGACATAGTTTCAGAGAGTCCATGCCATTGGAAAAGTAAAGGTGAGGGTACAACTATAGTTTACTTATAGACTAATGCTGACCTTGGGACACTCCAGCACATGAATAAATGACACACAAATTGTCGTCCTTTTGTGTCATTAAGCTGTACCCTTAAAGAGAAATAGTCTTGGGGGTTCAGAAAGATAGTACAGTGGAAAGAGTATTTGCCTTGCAAGAAGCTGACATGGGTTTGATCCCCAGCACCCCTTATGTTTCCCTGAATACCCCCCCCCCCAGGAATAATGCTTGGGGAAAGAGCCAGGAGTAAGTCTGAGCACCACCAACGGTGCCTCTCCACCCCAACTTCTGCAAAACAAAGAAAGAAATAAAAAAGAGTAAAGAAAAATATCTTGTCAGGAAGCTATAGTTGTAGCTTAATAGTTCATTATAACTTAAAGGAAACATATAGATATTATATGGCTAAAATCTTAAGTTCAAGGCAGACCTTTGCCAAGCTCATCTCTGAGCCAGGATATCTTCCCTATTAATTTCTATGTCTGCTATCTTTGGGTTCTTGAAAGAGCCTTGTTTTTCTTGATAAAGTGACAACAGTCAATTTGAGTATTAGGAAGGTTTTGTTATTAGGAACAGAACACCCAGAAATCTCTGAAATACACCCATAAGACTTGACCCAATAAGCATCTATCTCTTGATTACATAATAACTGGTTTGGATTGAGTGGACCTTTTCCATCTAAAATATGTGCTAATTGGAACCCATAAACTCCATGGTCAATACAAAGTGAGGGAAAGAACGAGGGGTTGGGGGAAGGATGAACTGAAGATTCCTGTGGGACGGTTTCAGTTGCCAAGCCTAGAAATGACTTCAATCTCTTCTGTCCTTCCTTCCCTTGTCCTCTAAGATCCCACCTAGCACTTGAGCACTGGGAATGGGAGGGGCACTTCAACAACTGGGTGAGCCCAGTGCATCTCATCAGAGCTTTTCTTCAAAGAACTCATTTCTCCCACCTGCTACCTTACTTAAATTGCTGGTAGTAAATATGGCTTGTGTATGTCTCTCTGTTTGGAGATGGAATGAGTCGCTAAATATAAAATTTGTCAAATCATTTATATGCAATAAATATATTCCAATATAATCTATTCAAAATTAGTCTATTTCACCTATTACACTGAAAAATAAAATACAGGGGAAAAGAAACGAGAAAAGTATTCACCATTGTTTTTAAAAACCATTTTGTAATGGTACCACACATCTCTTCTTCAGAGCCATCTCAGTGTGATTTATCTAGTAATGAGTTAAATACTTGCTGTATATTCACCACTAAGAAAGACAGAGAAGCCTTTATGTTCTCAGCAACAGCCCAGAAAGCTGCCAACATTGGAACCTATTTGTTTTATTGAGAAGAGAGATTGTTGGCTGGAACACAAGGGCTCCCCATTACTCTTTCTGGAAAAAGCAATGGGAACTTTAACTTTTCTCTGGACAGCTACCAACGTCTCTGAAAAGGACGAGTTTAACATCTCTTTCTGAAGGGCAGCACTGAGAATCCTTAGCTGCCCTCCACACTCTGTCCGAGTGTCAGCAACAACCCAAACTCTTATGTGTTTAATGGAAGTGGTGAAGAGAATCCACTTTGCAAACAGAAAACAACCAATCGGCCAAACCTGGAATATGAAATGAAACTGAAGTCTGATAGTGTTGAGCTAAATTGACCTACCCAGGATTAATGCTGAGTCCTAATAATGATTCTATGACCAGAGCTAGCAGAATTTACATCTCTACCCTTCACTTAACTCAAGTTTAAAACCAAGTTTCTTGGGCAAGGAGATTTTTCCTTAAAAAACACAGCTAGATTTCAATTTTACAATGATCAAACACCCATCCCTCCACCAATGGTAGAAGGATGAGTACTGGATCATTGTATAACTGAAACCCAAGCACAAAAATTTGTAAGTCAACAACTGTACCTTATGGTGTTTCACTAATAAAAATTTAGAAAAAAACACGTCTAGAGTTCTCTAGAGGTTGAAGTGAAAAAATATATATACTACAAGGTCTTTGGTTTCACCAAGTCAAGTTTCAAAAACTCCCTGCCTTTATACTTTATCTCTTATCTTACTCTTGCATGCTACTTCCTTTACTTTCAGGAGATTTTCTTCTCATTTGCACGCACAAGCACACACACACACACACACACACACACACACTAATACAACACACACTAATACAATAACTACAACAAAAACAAATTCAGTTGTTAGAGATCTATCAATTCTCTTTCCAAACTTTCTTTATTTTTTTTAAATTATTTTTTGCAATTTAGATAACATGATTATAACAGTGTTAATGCTTATAGTTTTGATATAGAAAGTTACTACATCTCCATCACCAGCAAAATTGTTTTTTTAATTTTTTATTTATAAAGTAGTTCACAATATTTGATTATATTTAATATTCAAACACCACCATTACACCTTCCCACCACCATATTTTAAATGTTTCCATCCCAAGCCCCAAGCCCTGCCCCAAAGCAGAACCGAAATTATATATTTTGTATTGTTTGTTATGAAAAAACTCTGAAAATGATACAAAAAAGAATCCTTAGCGGAAAGAGTGTGAAGGTTGTCACATTTCACCCAGGGACCATTAAGCCCTTCTTTAAGAGATCACAAACATGTTGTTAAAGGTTGAGCCTTGTGAGCCTGTGTGTGTGCGCGTGTGTGAGTCCAAACTTTCTAAACACAAGTTTTTCAGCTGAACATTTTCATCTTCTGTCATTTTTTTGCCTCTGTCCACCATCACCATTCTCACCCACATGTCCACCTAAGCCTCTCTAGCTGCAGCTATTATTGAAACCCTAAGCCAAAGAACACATAAAATTCTTCATCTAACTGGACTTTTATGGGAATGTAGTACTGCTGTTCACTATTCCCTAAGTTTCTCCTCTGCACTTACTGTTTCCTCTGCTTTCAGGTTCTTCTCCCACCCACCAGATCTCCTTAGTGCTTCCCTCTTAAAGATGGAAGTTCCATCAGGTACTATACCCAGTGCCCTTCTGACTCATCCAATAATACTTTCGGAAATGAGGCGTCACTGAGTGGAAATGCAAAAGTGATATGCTTTTTACTGCTGAAAGGCATTCTCAATTTGGTACAGATGCAGTAGGGTTGAATCAGCATTCCCCTGTCCTCAAGGACCTATGCTATGAATTCCTTGTCCTGACTGAGAAACCAACTCTGAGGACTCTTCTCACGTTTTCACATTCAAATTCCTCACATAAAGCTCTTGAATCCTCCCCTCCTCTTCTTCTTTAGGGTCACTGGCTAAATTCAAGCTTTCCGTCACTTCTTAACCAAACTGTTGCCAGTAAATCTTCATTGCTCACCTTAAACTTAGCTCCCCTCCAATCCTGCATAAGACTTCAGAATTACCTTACGAAGCCTAAATTGGGCCTCATAATTCTCCTTTCAGATCTTTTCACCAGTTTCCTTTCATGGAAGGAGACATTGAATTGGCTTTTTCCTCCCTCTCCTACACATCTTCTACTCCGCACCTGCACAAATTTTAAGTTCCAGGACTAGTACTCACTTTAAAGCTTTCTTAGATGTTCACACTTTACCCCACTTACATAACAATAACTTTAAGAAATTCCTTCCAAGTTAATGACAATAGACTTCTGTATAATATGTGTGCAATTCCCCTTACATACCACAGACTTTGTACATAAATGCATATTGACTTAAATGCCCAACAGGCATCTCAAATATAACATGTTCAAGGCAGAATTTCATGTAAAACCTGCTTTTGCCCATTTCCTTCCATCTTTGTTGCGCAGGCCAAAAACCTAACAGGCAAACATAATTTCTCTCCCTTTCCAACATGTTCAAAGCATCTTTCAACTCCAAAATAGATCCCAAAGCAATCCACTTCCCTCTGTGCCAGGGCCTTCTCTGATAGCCCATGTCAAACATTTCTAGATGACTGTGGAAAATTCCCACTTGGTCTCCCTGAATCATTTGCTTCCTATTTAAAACCCCTCAACAAGGATGTCAGTCAAACATATAAAGAAACAATTCAACAAATGTTTCATGGTAAATTTTATTGTTCCATCATGAGCACATTTTCAGAGAAGATTTCCTTGAGTACCCACAAAATATCTGGGTCTGATTTGAACATCCTAGAGCCCCTTGACTACTTCCTTTAATTAATTCTCTTTGACTACTGCAGCTGTCACTTTCCAATTTTACTTGTACCAGTTGTTCTGATGCTTGAATAGTTGTCTTCAGAAGTCCCTGACATCTACCAGTGTGGACTTCTTAACTGAACCTTCTATAGGCCACCACAAGTAAACACTAGTGAAAAGTACAGTGAAATGGTTTTAGAACACTGGGTCCAAATTTAGATAATACTATATCTCATTGTAAGTTTTTGGACAAATTAATTAACTTCTCTGAGTATGTTTCTTCTTCTGTAAGATGGATACATTCTACTAACCTTCCGAGGATGAAATGGTGGAAGTACTAAATGAGATTATATACTACAAGCAGTCACACTACCTAAGTATATAATTGTCTATAGCCTGTTCTAGCTGAACTAGTTTTTCCAACTTATAACCTGTTTTCTAGTACACAGCTTCTTAAACTATACTGCTGTTGCCACCCACATGTCCTTATACAACTAAATGTAGTGTTCAAAAAAATAATTGTTGGCAATAGCAAAACTTTCTAACTGGACAATGACCAAAGCTTAATTTGAAAGCAATTATGCAATGAATTCAAAGTGTATTTAGCAAGCTCACCTATATTGCATTTCTTGGGTGAAAAACACACTCAAGTAGAAGTTTAAGATGTCCTGTGTTCAGCCAATATTACTCTTATTTTCTAAATAGCAAAGATAAAAAAAAACCTGCCTCTTATCAGCTACATGGCCCTGAGCAAGTCATTTTTCCATCGCTCATCTGAGTTTTCTTACAGATACAGCTCATGAAAGTGATGGTAATGATGGTGATGATGGTAGTGATGATACTGAAGGAATGGTTAAGAGAGTGCCTGGACATCGTTAAGAGAATGCCTGGGAAGTGCTCAGCACTGTGTCTAGTGCAAAGATAGTACATGGAAAATAAATGTTCAATTAGTAATTACTACTGCTAATTAGCCCAAGGAAAGGCAAACTCAGGCCCCATGCTGAATCCAGCTACACATATTCATTGACATATTGTCTATGTATGCATCTGTGAACATCAGAGCTGAGTGTCTATAACAGAGACCACATAGACTGCAAACCTTAAACCCTGTCTTCTGCTCTTAACAGCAAAGTTTGTCTTTGCTTTAGCCATGGCATCTCCCATCCAAGATCAACTGAAAAACTATTGGTGACAGATTTTCCCCGCCCAGCTCCTCACTCAAAATTAAATCTCAGAAGAGATCACACTACTGTTAAAAATTCATGAATACACTGGTCTCCCAGCGAAAACTCTGCGGTACCCTTGGGAGGGGTCAGGCCGAGTCCCTACCCTGCCAAAGCCCCACCAGATGCATACACACACACACACACACACACACACACACACACACAGATGCCACCATTCAACAGTCAGACTCTACCATCTCATGACTAAGCTCTGCAGAGACAAAGAACTGCTAAAAACTGCAGGTACACGGTGTCCAGTCTGAAAATCCTGGAGTCTTCTAGGAAACGGGGTGGATAGCCTCCCCTAACCCCACTGCCATATTCTGGGAGTCCTGACAGTCACACCCATATCCCACAAGTGTAGCCATGGAAGTTGATTGCCCAGTTAAATATTCTGGAGTTTCTGGAGTGCCAGATCATATTCATGTCTGAGCAACATCTCCAAACTCTACAGTACTGACATCCCAGTAGGCACTCACCAAATTGGATGAGAAAGTAACATAGAAGCCAATTGAGTTGAATAAACAAAAACATTTACATGGAAGTTTCAACTAGCAACAAAAGCTTTAGTAAACCCTCAGACAAGGACTTAATCCCTATGGTAAGATGCAACAATTTTCACAAATTTTCTTTTACTGAAGCAATTTTTGATAATTGCATTAGCAAGCAATATAAATGAATCATTTTCTGCCTGCTGAGGAGGCAGCCTTGGAGGGTAATTGGGAAAATGGGTTCAGTGGTGCAGGGAAAGGTCACACTGATGGTGGTGTTGGTGATTGAATACTGAATATTCTAACAAATTGGTGTTTAAATAATCGAATATTCTAACAAATGAATCATGAACAACTTTATAAACCAGTTTTAAATAAAAGAAGTAATAAACTATTGGTGATAAGGGCTGCTCCTTTCCTGCCTGCCAACATTCATATTTCTTTCCTTCAATCATAAGACCCTCTTCTCGTTTTAACTTGCATGTGATGTTCAATCTTAAAGGTGGCCCTTCCTGAACTGCCCTACTACTAGAAGCAGCCATGGGACAGAGTCCCAACCAGTAGGAAATCATAAGTGCAAGTTGAGAGAGAGTTCTTAGAGGACTTCTTTTGTCTCCTTTCTTCAGTCTGAAGTGCAAGTGCAGAGGCTAAAGTGAAAGCAGGAATGCAGCCTGAGACCATGCCGTGAGCTGAAAGACGGCGATAGCTCTCTCATGCTGTAGTCTAGAGATTCTCTGTACTTGTCTTGGAGCTCACTGATTCTGTCCTCAGCATCTGTCACTCTGCTGGTGCGGCCTTCCAGTGAGTTTTTCATTTCACTTACCAGGTTTTTCAGGTCTATTATTTCTGCTTGTTTGTTTGCACTTCCCTCATTCCTGCTTTCATATACTCCTTGTATGTTACTGGCAGTGCATTCCATTGTTTCTTTGAGCTCCTTATGTATTCTTAACAATTCCATTCTAAATCCTTTATCAGAGGGGTTTATACAGAATTAGCTCTCAGCATGTGTATTGCAAACCATAATGCCTAAAATGGAAAAGACAGACAGAGAGAGGAAGAGAGAGAGAGAGAAGAGAGAGGTGCCTGCCATAGAGGCAGGCTGGGGTGGAGGGGGGATTGGGGTTGTGGGAGAGGAAATGGGAACATTGGTGCTGGGAAATTACACTGGTGGAGGGTTGGATGTTGGAATATTGTGTGACTGAAACCCAATCATGAACAGCTTTGTAATGCTCTACCTCATGGTGATTCAATAAATTTTTTTAAAAAATTAAAAAGATGGAGGGCTGGAGCGATAGCACAGCAGTAGGTGTTTGCCTTGCATGTGGCCAGTGCAGCCGACCCAGGTTCAATTCTTCCACCCTTCTTGGAGAGCCCAGCAAGCTACCGAAAGTATGCCCCCTGCACAGCAAAGCCTGGCATGCTACCCATGACGTATTTGATATGCCAAACACAGTAATAACAAGTGTCACAATGGAGACGTTACTGGGCCCACTTGAGCAAATCGATGAACAATGGGAGGACAGTGCTACAGTGCTAAAAAGATGGAGAGAGTCCATGGCAGAGCTTCACAGGGAAGGGTCCCTGAGGTCCGTAGCTGCAGAATTGCCTTAGGAGTGACTCTGTCCTCAGTGATAACCCTAATCCTAACGAGTACACTCACCAAACCCATTTAGAGGACAGAAAAGCTTCCCAGATAGGTTAAGTTTCTTTCCCTACCCTAGAAGAACCCCAGTAGATGAAAACCTCCAGAACTCAACCACAGCCATGCTCAAGGCCACTCTCCACACGGTCAAATGAGCCTCACCCACGAGAGAACCTGCAAAAAAAACCCAGGTATGTGGGACCCATGACTGAGATCGCCAGGCTCACTCAGAGCTGGATTGAGCCGCCTCCCCCGAACTTTTTCAGTAGCTTGCTTGGCAGTCACACCCACAAACTGCCCCCAGCGCTATGTAATCTCATCAATGGCCAAGAAAAGAGCAACATAGGCCTAACTCATGAGTGAATCTGCTCTATAACCATTTTCTAAATTTCAGAATTCCTGGAGTGCAAGGCCATATTTGCAGCCACTCAACTTCTCATACTCTAGCCCACTGATGTACCAAAAGTAGCATACATTTGTTTGGTTTAACATACATGCTTGTAATCTCTGATCACTGTCACTGTCCTCCCATTGTTCATTGATTTGCTAGAGCGGGCCCAGTAATGTCTCTATTGTGAGACTTGTTGTTACTGTGTTTGGCATACTGAATACATCACGGGTAGTTGGCCAGCCTTTGCCATGCGGGTGAGATACTCTGCGTAGCTTGCGGGGCTCTCCAAGAGGGGCGGAGGAATTGAACCTGGATCAGTCAGAATGAAATTATCCAGCACTGCACTTCTCCCTCTGACTTCCCTTAACAAGATATCCTCTAGTTCCATCACCACTGTAGCACAAGGCACGATTTCAACATATCTTATATGTGTGTAGGTCTACTGTGCAAGTATAGCACGGTGGTGTATACACCACAATTTCTTCATCATTTTATCTGTAATCACTTATACAAGGGCTTAAATGGCTCTAGGATGAAATACAACAATTTTCACACACTTTCCTCTTATATGGTGGGAAGGTGCATGGTGCTGGGATTGGTGCTTGAATATTAAATGTAATGAATTATTGTGAACAACTTTATAAAAATAAAATAAATTTTTTTTTAAAAAATCTCCTCAAGGCGGCAGAAAAGTGAATGGACCACGCGTTAAACTATGGGACCATGCCTCCCCGGGAGGGAAAGGGTGTTGCTCCCTTCTGCCTTCCCCCCCTCCACTCCCCCCCCCCCCCCCCCCGCAGCAAGGTGACCGCTGCCTCAGAGTTTATAGGAAAGCCAGGTATGAGCCTGCGGTGACAGGGCAACTGCAGTCTCATGGGAAGGGGGGCAGTACTGGCTCGTCCTTCATGCCCTACCGAGGTCACGAGTTGCCCCCCACGAGTAGCTCTCTGGCACAGCCATAACACCAGACCCACAAAAACCAGTGTCGTAATTATCTGGCTCTTTGCAGAAATCCAAAATCATTATATGATTATCATAACCAGCTATAGAAAACAAAGTATTTCACAATGCCTTTTCAGCAATTCTGATTGGCGGGGGGGGGGGGGGGGAGAATTCTAAACAATAATGGTGCATCTTTTGTCAAAATAATGAATGTAATCAATGCAGAGAAAAGTTAAGTAGAAATAAATCATCTGCCTCATAGGCATTGGGAGGGGTGGGAGGGGGGAATATTGGGGTTCTTGGTGGTGAAAAATGAGTAATGGTGAAGGGAAAAGTGTTTGATTATTGTATGATCTAGACTTAGACCTGAAAGCTTTGTAACTTTTCCCACAGTGATTCAATAAATAAATATAAGAAGAAAAAAATAAATAAAATTATGAAAAAAAAGTAAGGTGGAGTTCATGCCCAATTCAATCAGCTAATCAATGGCTGAATAAATAGCAGTACTCCTACATAAAACAACAAAAAAACAACAAAAACAAAAACAAAAAGCTCCCCAGGGCTCTTCCATGGCTTCTATTTCACATTCTGTAACACTTCTCACCCAAAAAAAATTTCTTTATAGTAAATTTGGTGCCTAAACAAATTGGTTCTTGGCCACACAGAACACTTATCCTTGCCAAAAAAAAAAAAAAAAAAAAAGCATTGCATATGTTTTAGACTTATTTTGTGGGGCAGAGAGAGATTAATACTCATTCAGGGGAAATATGCATGAAAATGCTTATTGAGGAAGAAAATTACTCATTTGGATTCAAGGTTTAAAAGAAGACTCAAAATCATAATAGTGTCAAATGACATTAGACTTAAAGAGAGCACCAGAGGTTGTGCTGACTCTAGTTCCAAATGGGCCCTCAGCCTTGTAGGCAAAGAGGTTGGACCAGGTCCACACAGCCCAAAATCAAGACACTACTCCCTTAGAAACAGACTCTTTGAGCTGGCAGAGAAGGGAGGAAGTGGGGAAGAGAAGACACCACTTTTAGAATCTCCCTGATGGGCCAAAGGGACAGTATAGGAGGTAAGGCACTTGCCTTGCAGGAAGTATGATGTTCACAACCCTGGTTTAATGCCACAATGTGTATCTTTCCCTGAGTACTGCCAGAGGTCAGTCATGAGCACAGAGATAGGAGCAGCCCCTGAGAACCCCCATGTGCAGCCCTAAAACCCCTGCAAAATAAATAAGTAAAAAAGGGGGCCAGCACAATCACACAGCAGGTAGGGCATTTGCCTTGCACATAGCCATCCTGGGTTCAATCCTTGGGCATCTCATATGGTCCCCTGAGCACTGCCAGGAATAAATAATTCCTGAATGCAGAGACAGGAGTAACCCCTGAGTATTGCCAGGTGTGATCTAAAAAAGCCAAAATAAATAAATATTTAAAAAAAAAGAATCTGGTAAGACTGATGCTCAGGGAAGTTACCCATGCAAGACCACCCAGTTGGTTAGGATCTGAACCCCACCCTCCAAGCCCCATGCTGTCCCCAAATCACTGTCACTGTCACTGTCCTCCCATTGTTCATCAATTTTCTCGAGCGGGCCCAGTAATGTCTCCATTGTGACACTTGCTACTGTGTTTGGCATATCAAATACAACACGGGTAGTTTGCCAAGCTTTGCCGTGTGGGCGAGATATTCTCAGTAGCTTGCCAGACTCTCCGAGAGGGGCAGAGGGGTGGACCAGGTTGGCTGTGTACAAGGCAAACGTCCTACCTGCTGTGCTATCGCTCCAGCCCTGTCCCCAAGTAAGAAACATTTATCAGTGTTTGTAAGTTCACAGAAAATGCATGGCAGATACAGCCAGTATTTCTGCAAAAAGCATTGTCGGGCATCTTGTGTCCAAAGCCTGTTGGGGAACTTGAGTTCAGTCCTGGGAAATGCACAATAATGAGTGAAGAAGGGAAACCTAGTCTTTTTTTTTTCTTTTGAAATGCCATTAAAATCCCTGACTGCAAAGGAAAGAGACCGCTAGCTTATTGCCAGCAAAACCCAGATTTAGAAAGGAGCTGGGTCCAGGAAACTTGTGAACTTTCTCTTGGGTTTGCTCATCTTTTTTTTTTTTTTTGAAGCTTTGCTTGTCTCTTGCTCAGTTCCCAATCACACAATCGAGAAAGTTCAGAGACAACCAGAGGATGAAACAGTCCCACAGGGTCTTTCCCAAAACTCAATCTCTGGAGTCTAAGAGGCTCCCAGAACATTTCTGCTCCAGAAGAGGTGGCACAACCATTTGCTGATGCTGTGACCTGTTTCTGACATTAATTTTTGTCTTCTTAAATCTATCGCATTCTGGTATTGTTTGAAAGGCGGGGGTAATTAACACGCTAATGTCTGGCCCTAAGTCAACTACATAAAAGACAACATCACTTTTCACACCAATAACTGTAAATGATACATATATATGTATGTGTGTGTGTGTGTGTGTGTGTTAAAAAAGTAGATATCTGGTGCCAGGGCAACAGCACAGTGGGTAGGGCATTTGCCTTACATGCGGCTGACCCAGATTCAATTCCTGGCATCCCACACAATGCCCCAAGCATCACAGGAGTAAGTCCTGAGTGCAGAGCCAGGAGTAACCCCTGAGCATCGCTGGGTGTGACCCAAAAAGAAAAAAAAAGTAAATATCTATTCCATTTTTAGCTAAGGACAAAGTGGAAATCATTCAAATTTGTGCAGATCATGTAACTAGCTAGCAAAGTGGTCATGATGAGATTTCAACTGGATTTCTATTTCTTTAAAACCTGTGGGGCTAGAGGGATAGTACTGGCTAATGTGCTTGCCTTGCCGGCAGCTAACCTCAGTTTGTTCCCCAGTACCGCATACGGTCTACAGAGCACTGCCAGGAGTGATATTTGAGCACAGAGCCAGGAATGCCTCTGAACATCGCTGGGAGAGACCAAGCCCTTCCATTCCCCCACCCCGCAACCCCCCCCCAAAAAAACAACTTTTTCCTTATTCACTTTTTTTTATGCAGAGCTGGAAATTTTAAGATCAATTAATACAGAGAAAGCTTTTGAAAAGTTACCTGCTATTTAATATCACCTTAAGTTTGTTTTCAAACAGTGACCAGCTCCCTCTTAGAATCAGTTTGTTAGAACTTTGGTACATCTACACAATGGAATACTATGCAGCTGTTAGGAGAGATGAAGTCATGAAATTTGCTTATAAGTGGATAGACATGGATAGTATCATGCTACGTGAAGTGAGTCAGAAAGACAGGGACAAATATAGAAAGACTGCATTCATTTGTGGAGTATAAAATAACATAACACAACACGAGACTGACACCCAAGGACAGTAGATATAAGGGTCAGGAAGATTGCTCCATAGTTGGAAGCCTGCCTCATGAGTGGGCAGGGAGAGGAGAGCTGGAATAGAGAAGGGATCACTAAGAAAACGATGGCTGGAGGAATCGGTCGGGATGGGAGATGTGTGCAGAAAGTAGGTAAAGGACCAAACATGATAACCTCTCAGTATCTGCATTGCAAACCATAATACCCAAAAGGAGAGAGAGTATGGGGGAAATTGTCTGCCATGGAGGCAGTGAGAGGGTAGGAAAGGGAGGTATACTGAGTGTATTGGTGGTGGGGTATGTGCACTGGTGGAGGGATGGGTGTTTGATCATTGTGTGATTGTAACTCAAACATGAAAGCTTATAACTATGTCTCACAGTGAATTAATAAAATTTAAAAAAAGAGAACCAGTTTTTTAGAATCAGTTCAACTTTTTTTCAAAGAAACCTACTCTATCTTTCCACTCCCCCAAATCGTCAGTGACTTTGGCTCCTTTCCCAGTAGAATTCTTCCCCCCCCCCCTTTTCTTTTTGCTTTCGGAACCATATCCTATCATGTTCAGGGGTTACTCTCGGTTGGATCAGTGCTCAGGATTTAGCTTCCAGACGTACTTGGGGGACCAAGAGTGCCAGAGATCAAACAGGCCTCCCACATGCAAACATGCTCTTCCAGCCCGGTGAGCAATCTCTCTAACCCAGCATATTTTTAATAGACTGGAGAGTCCCCAAAGCCTTATCATACCATAGTTGCATTTTAATGATCTTTGTACCCCTTCTACTCGCTTAAATATTCTAAAGGACCCCAAGAAGTTTTTCTTTGTGTGGGTAAAATCTATTTAGTTTAGACTTTAAAACTGGGAATTTGAGGGCCGGAGAAACAGTACAGCAGGTAAGGCATTTGCCTTACATATGACCAACCCAGGCTTGATTCCCGGTATCCAATATGGTCCCTGGAATCCTGTAAGGAGTTATCCCTGAGCACAAAGGAGTAATCCCTAACCAATGCTGGGTGTGACCCCAAAACATCAACAAAAAACTGAGAACTTTTTAAACTGTTGACTGATTCATTCAATGATAATTATAATAAGAACCTCATAAGCATGACTTAGGGAAGGGGAAGTGTTGGAGAGGCCACACCCAGCAGTACACAGGGGTCACTCCTGGAAGTGGTCAGGAAACCATAAGGTGCTGGGGATCAAACCACAATCGGCTCCATGCAAGGCAAGCACCTTAACCCCTTGTACTGTGTCTGACCCCATAAACATGACTTTTTTAAAAATTAATGGCAGGTGGAGCTTTTATTTGCTTTTCAATTTCATTTCCATATTTGTATTAAGGCACCATGATTTGCAAAGCTGTTCATAATAGAATTTCAGGCATATAATGTTCCAACACCAATCCCACCATCAGTGTCAACTTCCCTCCACAACCACCGGTGTCAACCTCCCTCCACTCATGTCCACCCCAGCCTGCCTCCTTGACAAGCACGTCTTTATGTTTTGTTTTTGTAGTTTGGGTCTCCTTCTTCTAGTGATGTTGGCTCTGGTTTGGAGCAAAACAAATACTTCACCTCTATATCCCTAGCCCCTGGTCCCTGTCATATTACCTCCCATTCACCTCTTCTTATTTGCCCCCTTGATTTGCTTCCTGACAAGAGGGAAAATTTTACAGATTTTTATAGAAAATTGAGTTAGAAGAATGTTAGGTTCTCATATCCTCTGCATTTGATGTGTTGATATAGGATGTTTGGTTGAAATATATAAAGAAGATCTAGTTCTATACAGGTATGTATCTAGTTCTAACAGGCATATTTTCGCAACCTTTTTCAGAAAGTATGACACCATCCCAGTAATCAAATATAAATTATTTGGGGGAAGGTTTGGGTTTGGGGTAACACTTGGTGGGGCATAGGAGTTATTCCCAGTTCTGTGCTCAGGACGAACTAACTCTCAGAAGTGTTCTGAAGATCATGTATGAGAAATCCAACTGAATGCAAAGTATACACTGAGCCCTTGGAGCCACTGTTTGGAAATTGAAATTTATTTTTAATAGGACAGTTATAATGGATTCTGGGTTCTTTATTATTGAACTTTCTGAAACTCTCAGTTACTCTTTACTCCATCCTATTTCCTTTCATTATGTACCCATGACCGGTTTTATAACAATATGTATTCATTAGTTATTTAGAAACTAAGACTAACTGAGCTAAACAGATCTTCCAAATGTTAGCACACCTTATTATTATATAATAACTCCCAACACAAACACACACACACACACACACACACACACACGTTGCCCTTGTGGTTTTGGTTTTGTTTGCACCTGTCAGTGTTCAGGGCTTACTTCTGGCTCTGTGCTCAGAGATAACTCCTTACAGGATTTCAAGGACCATATGGAATACCAAGGATCAAACCCAGGTCAGTGACATGCAAGATAAGTACCTTGTCCAGCCATCCTTGTTAGTCTCACTACAAATCTCATCAGAAAACTCCTAGAGTTTGGACAAGTTGTCAGACCCACTTGGGGAGATATAAGTGTTTTAAACACTTGGTTTGCCTTTGAAATCATGAGGTCTATACCATCAGTCATTTTCCTTAAAATGACAGCTTGCTTTTTTCAGGTATAACAAGAAAGCATTTTCCATTTTCCCACATCAGTATACCCAGTTTGCCTGTCAATCATTCTTTCAAGTAAAATATGATGTTCCCTGAGAAAAATACCTACTTAGACCCGCATAGCTAGGCCCACATCTCAAACTGCACACGCGGCTTTCCTCAACAACACTGAGGTACCTATGAATGTCACAGAAGTGATATATCTTATGCTGTCAAAAAACCTTAACTGAGATGGGTAACCAAGGATAAAGATGAATGCATGAAATGCTCTGCTACTTTTTTCTAAGGGTGTTCTCTGTCTCTCTGTCTCTTTCTTTGTGTCTCTATGTTTCTGTCTCTCTTGCACACACACATGCACGAACACATACACACACACAATGAAACAAATTGCACCTTCTGTGATTGCAGCATTTTGGGGTTTTGGGGATTTGTTTGTTTTTTAGAGAAAGTAAAGCCTTTCCATTTATGCTAGAGGGGGAGGGAGTTAAAAGTTCTTTATAAAGTCTAAGTAGAATAAGCTCTGCTGGGGTAATTAATCCTGGAATGAAGGCAAGAGCAAAGTGATTTCCTGATTATCTGAGTCCAGGTCTGACATTCAGAAATGCCAGGATTCCGACTCCTGATTTCCATTCCTATTACCAGACTTGGGAAAAGTTACTCACCAGCTCTTGACCACATGAATGTATGTAACAGTTACTCCTTTTGAAAATAGGGAACTCGTGGTTGATTCAAACTGTTACCATACTTTTCTTGCTGATGACTATGCATAGAGCAAAGTACAATACTCTTATGCTCTCTCTCTCTCCCTCCCTCTCTCACTATCCCTCTCTCTCCCTCCCTGTCTCCCACTTCCATCTTTCTGTTAGTGACACAGTTTCAGTGCCGTACAGACAACAAAGACTGTTCTGCGTTTCTGCTAGGAACTTGATCCTCAGAACTCCCCTTCCCCTGCCATCAGTCAACTTTGCCTTCTCCCCTTCCCCTGCCATCTGTCAACTTTGTGGCTATGATGACCCGGGGTTGGTCCATCAGACAGTTGTAGGATAACATTGGTTTGTCCTTTCTGCCTTGCCACAGGGATCTTAGGTTTATTGGATTACTCCCATCACAGTGCTCCCATTCCTCTGTATTTATTTGTAACCTCTTTCTTTGAACTCTGCTTCTCCAACCAGTTAATCACTTTATCTCCTAATCAGACACTGTTAACTTGTAAATATTGCTTTTCTCTTCTCCTTATGTCCTTTGCATAGTTAAAGTTATTGGACTAAGGAAAGGAGAAAAAAAACCCAAGTGATATTTCACCCTTGAGCCTGATCCCCTGGCTTCAGGTGATCAGAACAGGCTTTCATATGTTGATTGTGCTACAGGACCTGGGTCTGGAAACACCAAGGCGGTGAGTGGGAGTGCAGGGAGACGAGCAAGGGAGACAGGAGATGGGAATGAGGGGCTTAGTGAGATTGGAACGAGTGTGTGGAGAGAATGGAATAAACAGCAACTGATCGCCAACCAGCCTGGCCCTCGTTTCCTCCTTTGTCTGCCCATGGCATCGACTATCTTGGGTGAGGAAGCGCCCACCAGACCAACAGAACACAGGCAGTGAGAGAGAGCCTTGGGATTCACCTCGCATGGTGAATACACAGACAGGGGCACTCATAGGGAGCCATGTGCTCATACACATGCTCAAACACATGCTAAGCCGGGAGGGGAGGGGGGCAGGTCCCACACTTTTCTATGGAACTATCCATCATTTTAGGTGCCGTACACACCAGGATATCACCCTCCCACCCCTTTTTTTCAGTTGCTGTGCTCAGACAGTCGCCAGAAATGACTTGGATTAAGAGGATCGCAAAGGGGAGAGCTGCCAGGATCACATGGGGGACATGTGGTTGCACCAGGGATCAAACTTTCAGCCTCACCCTAGCAAGGGGAGTACTGATCTCTTGAGCCATCTTGAAACTTTCTTACTCATCACTGAGAAAGCATCCCGGAGAGGCAAAAAAAGTACAGTCGAAATGACATCTGCACTTCTACATTCATTGCTGTACTATTCACAATAGCCAAAATCTGGAAAAAACCCAAGTGCCCAAGAATAGATGACTGGCTAAAGAAACTTTGGTCCATCTACACAAGGGAGTACTATGCAGCTGTTAGAAAAGATGAAATCATAAAATTTACATACAAGTGGTACTACATGAAAAGTATCATGCTAAATGAAATGAGTCAGAAAGAGAGGGACAGACATAGAAAGATTGCATTCATCTGGGGAATATAAAGTAACAAAATAGGAGACAAACACCCACAAATAGCCAAGATAAGTACCAGGAGGTTCATTCCATGGTTTGGAGGCCAGCTGCACATGCTAGGGGAAAAGGCAGCTCAGATAGAGAAGGGAGCACCAAATAAAGGGTGTTGGGAGGATCCTCCCTGGATGGGAGATGCATGCTGGAAGTAGACTCTAGACCGAACATGATTGCCACTCAATGCCTCTTTTGCAAACCACAGCACCCAAAAGGAGAGAGAGAGAGAACAAAAGGGAATGCCCTGCCACAAAGGCAGAGTGGGAGGGATACTGGGATCATTGGTGGTGGAGAATGGGCACTGGTGGAGGGAAGAGTACTTGATCATTGTATAACTGAAACCCAAGCACAAAAACTTGTAAGTCCACAACTGTACCTCATGGTTTTTCACTAATAAAAATTTAAAAAAATAAAATAAAATAAAACCCTAATATCTAAAAAAAAAAAGCTCTTTTTTTTTCATTAACCTTCTGTTGTTCTAGTTTGCAAAAGCTGTCGCAAGAAAGGGAAACTAAAGCAACTGACATCTGAAGACCCTCCCAGCTCTGACATGTAATGGTTCTAGAAACTCTTAGCTGCCACTGTCACATATGAAGCCTTTCCTTTCTCTTCTTGTCTTAGTTTTTTCTTGTCTTTGGGTTTTGTGGCACCCATTGGTGCTCAGGGATTATTCCTGGCTCAGTGCTCAAGGATCACTGCTGGCAGTGCTGGGAATCAAAGTGAGGTCTACCACATGAAAGACAACTAACCTTACCCCTATACTATCTCGCCCATTCCTAATGTCTATGTTTCTTGATATTGACTATTTGACTGCTTTATAACATTTGCTCCAGATTCTCTGTCCCATCCCAATTTATCCATATTCAGTTTCCAGTTACCACATGCACTTGGGTATCAGACACAACAATTCCCTTAACTTATAATCTACATTATCCAAGTTTTCTGTGACTTCGGTAATCAAATGCCTCATCCAGAAATAGTTGTCTTTATCATTTTAAAGAGTTATGCTGATGTTGTTACAGCTGTGCATGTAAAAAAAAAAGTTAAGCTATTAACATAAGCTATTAGCATTATTGGAGAACAAAATTGAGCTGTCTCTCCATTTTTAATGTAACCGGGCCTAGTTTAAGCTGTCAAGACTATACTTTCAAAGCATCAATAGTTGACACTGCCTACAAATACCCTTCAAGCAAACTGAGACCACACATTTCCCCCTTTAAGGAAAGAAAAGAAAAAAAACCTGTAGAGACTGTCATAAATAATTTTACTTAAGTGAATGTTGAAATTAGGCACCACATTGTCTGGCTCCTAGTAACCTATTTGCAGCCAGACATGTCGGGTAACCACTGGCCAAAGCCTTGCCTTTTCAGAAATGGAAAGCAGGAAAAACAATACGATCATCTTTTAAAAGTGGCATGTTGGACCTAGCCCCAAAGTTAAATATACCTAGACGGTTCTCAAAGCAGTAACTACAGCTGACCTTGGAAGAAAATGATGCTCCTAACGGCCCATGAACTGGGAAAGGTGATAATGAATGGGATGTAATCATGTATTTCTGGCACACACTTTGAATAGTACAAGGAGCTAATTGCATTTAAGTATTATCTTACAATACGGTCACCGAAACCATTTTGGAAGAGGGCCAACATCTTCACTTTTTTTTTTGGAGGGGATTTTCCCTATTTATAACAAAAATTCATTAATGCTGTCCTCTGGAACACCAAGAAATCTTTTCTGGATCCAGTCAAATGGCATGCATTTTTCCCAGTGAGTCTTGCCAAGCCTGCTGTCAAAGCTGACCCGAACTCGATGGTTCTTGGGTCATGACCTCTGCCATGATGGAGCCTGTTCTCCTTTTGCTCTTGGCAATCCTAGGGTGGATGGACCTTAGGGTACCCCCTTACTGTGGTTCTCACTCAGTAAGAAGCAAACAGTTGTCCTGCCAGAGCCTGGTGGCCGTCCAGGGAAGTGTGCCAGCACACCATGCCAGAAGGGGCAAGGAAGAACCCAAATGATTCAAAGAACAAAAGAGCAACAGGAAGGAACTTGTCTTAAGAGGGCAAGGTAAGCATATTCTTTGCTTCGCCTTTGGAAATTGTGGACAGTCTGACACCACAATTGCACTGCCCTGCATACTTTCATGTGGGAGTTCAGGCAGACTCCTGAGAAGCAGAAGGAGAGCTGACACAGGAATTAAGGTGTTTTCTCTGACACACATAATTTTTGAGAAAGTGTCAGTGTAATTGATAACATACAATGCCTTCTGGCCATTTTTCACTCCTTGGAGAGACACAGGATGTTGAGGTTAGTTGGTCTCATTCTGGAATTTGATCAATGGCTTATCACTGCTATGACGACTTGTCTTAAAAGCTGGAATTTTCAGCTGAAATGTATTTAAAATCTCAAGGTGATACGTATGTTAATAGTAAAACAGAACAACCAACCACAGACTCTGTCCTGTTGTTTAATATACATACTAAAACAACAGAAAGGCAAAAATTTGCAAGTATGGGTAAAAGTAGGCAGATCTTTTGACAGAGTAGAAATAACCTAAGAAGTCACTTCTGGGTTTTCCACTTCATTCTGTCTTTAAAGGTTTACCATAACCAAGCCAAATTTGCACCCTAGAAAACAGGAAAGAAAAAAATTCACCTCTATTAATGAAAAAAAATGGGACTCAATGCTTAAGGAAAATGTTTCAGAATCTTCCAGATTCCATATGGAGCGCCAAGTGTTTTAACACAAACCACAATTTACCATGCAGAGCAAGACACAGGGCAAACATCTTGAGTCGGCAGGTACTTAGAAGGATTTCCTTTCAGTCTTCTCTTTTCTTGAGAGAGCAGTAACGACAATCTCATTTGTCCGATAGCTCATACCAGAGGCCACAATTTTGTTGTTGTTGTTGAAAGGGCTTTATCCATTTCCTCAAATAAACTTCACTTACTATTAAAATCACTAGGCAATCAAAAAAAAAAAAAGTAGGGCATTCTCCCTGCTGGAACTTGTAAATGTGAAGTCTATTTTGGTGTTAGGTAGTCCCATGGCTCAAGAATTAGGAGAAAATGGAACATAGCATTTCAAGTATTCCAAAAACAAGGAGAATTTGAGCAGCATAATAGTAGCAGCTAAGCATCCAAGATCAAAGCACTCAAAGTTCAAGGAGGATCAGCAGGCACGAGGCCCAGGGTAGCTGCTGAAGCAAAGAGGACTGGAGCCCTGTGGAGGCCTTTTCTCCCTGCACCACCAGAGCCAAACAGATCAGCTGCCAAAGAACCCAAGCAGTTGATAAAAACACCAAGAGCAATAGCCCTGAGAGTGCGAACTACGAATCAATGCAGGGGTAGGTACAAGAAGACAAGAGAATTGAGTCTTCCAGCCAACTCCAATCTGCAATAGGAAGTGAGATGACCATTTGATTGGGCACGGGGATGGGCTTCTGAGCCAGTGACCTGCCTGTCCTTTATCTGGAAAACACAGGAGATACTCTTACCTAGGGCTAGTTGTGGGCTCATTTGTGAACCCCAAAGGAGCCTGCAAAGGGAACCGGAAGGCCCATTTGCCTTCATTCCTCGGTGACTCCAACACTGTGGCCATACCAGTCCTTGAGCATATTTGTCCACATATGAGTCCCAGATGTCATGTGAATAGTCCTTTCTGCCCTGCAAATGTGCCAGCCCTCCCTGCTCAGATGGCTACCCTCTGGTGCTCACACAACCTTACTAAGGTCATTTGCCGTCTTACAATAAAATAATATTTGCAGTCTTTCCCAGGTAAATGCTGTTCAAACCTAATGTGTTATACCCTCAGCCTCGGGGGTTGTTTGGGCCATACTTGGTGGTGCTCAGGGGCTACTCCTCACTTCTCCACACTGGGGTGGGTCACTCACAGCAGTATCAAGAGACTATATTCTGAGCCCTTCCTGAACCTCACTAAATAGTACACCTCCGGGTCCTTTTCTTTTAAATGACACCTTCCTGAGCCCCCAAGAAACATTGACCCTCCTATACCAAAACTTTCAGGGTTGATCTGATAGTGGAAATATGAAAACCCAGTGCAGCCAGCCTGCTTGTGAAAACTCTGGCTCCTTGATGTCCCAGCCATAGGCAGAGGGAGAGACGTAACACATTTGATATGGGCTCAGAGAGACCGAGGGTCAGGTTACCAGCAACAAGCAGACAAGGCAAATTCCCATGATGCCAGCCATTGCCGGGGCAGAGGGAAGAGGAGGCACTTGAGGGCATTCCTTCAAGGTATTGATTTCCTCAGTGATGTCACTGGGGGTGAGGCCAGGTTGCCATTGCTCTCCACTTCCATGAAATTCTAACTGCCCACAGAGCATGTCACCAACAAGGAGTCTTTTCTAGACCTTGGCTCTCCTCGGGCCCTGTGTACTGTCCTTCCTAAAAGTCTAGAAGCAGGAGTGCTGCCCACTTGCTGATGGGCTCTGGCAGAGACTCATGGCATGCTTCTGGAAAAAGTGGAGTTTGCTTTCTAAAATGATGGAATGAGAGGGGACATCTTCAGTATACATTTTCCTTAGTCTCACATGCATGTATACTCACAATGCCATTTTCTTTCCGTGTGTGGGGGTGGGGGGATCACACCTGGTGGTGCTCCAAGCTTATTCCTGGCTCTCTGCTCAGGGATCACTCCTGGTGGGATTCAGACTATATGCATTGAACCGAGGATGGTCACGTGCAAGGTAAGTGCCTTGCCTGCTGTACTACCAACCCAAAAGGTATAATAATACCTTTTTCTTTATTTTTGTGTGTGGTTGGGCCTCTTCATAATAGAAGTTGTTTTTAATTCACTAATAGTTGAAGTCCATGGCAACTATGATTATTGAGAAAGGACAAATAGTACATGTAAGCCAAGCTCCTTTCTTGGGAAGAAAAAGGCCAATTTGTGACTGTGGATTTTGTTTTTTTGTTTTGTTTTGTTTTGTTTTGGATTTTTTTCTTTTGGTTTTTTGAGGGAAATAATCCAACTGTAAACAGTGCCCTATCTGATCAGTGCTATGGCAGAGCCATTAAACCCAGCCCCAATTCAGAAAAAAACAGCTGCAAAAATAGAAGCTGTTCTAACCTTGACTTAAGGAAAATAATAAAGTAAAAAAAAAAAACTGAGTCGCTGAAATGAATCCATTTCCCCTGCATTTAGAATAACAACTTTTCACTTGAATTATGCATCACCGTGACTATTGAAATTACAAATGGATGAATTATTCATTATTTGCAATGTAACCAAGTGTTTGGGTCCCACATGTGGGAAGCCAGTGCTGGACTTGCCTGGAATCTGGCTGGCAAGGCTTAGTGGTCCCCAAGAAGCAGCTTTGCCCTTCAGATCCCCTCCACCGCCAGGGTGGAAGAAGGGATGCGTGCATTCAACTGTATGGACACGTTAACTCTGACCTCTTCATGCCATAAAATGTCCCCACTGTCTCCTGGCTCCCCAGCTTGCAACAGCTGCTACCCACTGGCACCACCTACATTTTAAACCAGCTGGAGACAGAGTTCTATGTGATAAGCCTATTATATTTGCAGAGTAAGCAGGAACACCTAATGGCTTGGCCCCCTAACAATTTGGAACCAGCCTCTGCCGGGCTCCAGCAGCATGTGCTAGCAAAGCAAAGTGCGAAAAAAATAATAATAATAATAATAATTAAAAGGTCCTTTGTCAAAGCTCGCTCTGAATCAACCTTTTAAATGTGCTCAGTTTAAGAGTCCCAAAGTGTCCATTCAATCATACAGGGGTCTGAGAACCACAGAAATTCGGCTTGTAGCCGTGGCCAATTAGTTAAGCAAGACAGAGGGGAGTGTGTGTGTGTGTGTGTGTGTGTGTGTGTGTGTGTGTGTGTGTGCTTTCAGAGAATTGACACAAATGCTGAGAGAACCCCTGGAGAGAAGACAGAGGGAGCCCCAAACAGAAGTAACCTGTTCTTTTCCAGTTTGGGAGGCTGAAACCAAGGGCAAAGGAGCAACTAGAAAAGAGTCATAAAGGCAGACACTCGTAATAAGAGAGAAGGGGAAGGGCAAGCACCTGGGGACCTTTCAAAGAATGAAATACCATGAGTCTCTGAACATAATCCACAGAGCAAGCAAGCCTGCCAGGCCTTCAGAACTGACACAGGAGCTTGTGAAGGACAAGTCAGGGGAGTCAGGAGTCCGACAAAAGAAGCAAACACGGAAAGATGCCAAAACCAATAGGGGAGGAAAAAGAATCCACTGCGTCAGAAATCAAACACAAGGGCAAGGATGAAATTGTCACTGGTGCCAGGTAAAATCTAAGCCGACGGTGTGCTCTTGCTACCAAAGCAAATGTGTGCCTGATGTAGACAGTCCAGCGAAGTTAAAGGAAGGTGTGTGCACATGTGTGGAGTAGACGCACGTACATAACGATACATGTATGGGCACATGCTATTATATAGAGAGATATATTTATTTTTATATTCAGAGCACCTTGTTACGAGGGGAGCCTGGGGCAGCACCCTGGCCCTCCCTGCCCTCCCGGGAAGCACACAGAGATGTTGTTTGGTTGCCGGGGCTGCGGGAGTCACATCAGTGTGGCACGGGCTTCATTCCACCAGGGAAACTGGAGCCTGAACAGAGTCAGCAGGGCAAAGAAAGGAAGCCTGGCATGGTGACTTTCCAGAGGAGCAGGAATTTGGGGACAAAGCAGGGTGCTCTGGACAATTATACCTGCCTCCTTCATGCAGAGAGTTTCATTAAGACTCTGATCTGAACCCTCCCAAGTTCCCAGGCTCTGTCATCTTGTTGGCATTCTTGGGGACTCAGAATGCCATGCTAACTCCAACACTGGCTGTGTAGACAACGCTCTCAAATCCTCAGCATGTAAACTAAGGTGGGCCCTAGTGGGTTGGCTGGTTCCTTTAGGGGTTGGGTTATTGCTTGGACGTGAGTTTTGAATTTCCTCCGTCAGAGCTGCTCAGGATGGCTTCCTCTTCCAGCCTGTGATCCCCCTTGAACACGTATCTTGCTGGCTTATCTCTGTGTTTCTCTGCTTGCCTGTCTCCACTCTGGAGAAGCCTGTGTTCTCTCTTAAACACATACTTCTCTCTTCCTCTCCCCTCACATCTTTCTAAATAAGTTTCAATAAAAACAGTCTTGCTTCACCAAAAAAAAAAAAATTGCTTATGATGTGGCTAGTGCTAAGTTCTGGAGCTATGTTGGGACACATCTCCTGAAGTGGGTACGACACGAGAATTACGGAATTTAGCCAAATGTCCAAAAGGCCATGTTAGGCTGCCTGGAATTTGTATAATGCAACCCCAGTTGGCCTCCCTACTCTTCAGGACAAAAACATACTGGATGAAAGTGATCACATTTAACAAAGCAAGAGATTTCCGTGTACTTATTGTGATTCTTGAGGATGAGTATTTGTTGAAATTTACTGTTTATAGTCAAGTGGGTACCATTGGGACTCCACTATGACACAAGCATTTCAAATCACTCACCAATGCATCACTCACATATTCAATATTCAAACAGTGTATCATGATAAAGAGAGCTAGGAATCCCTTCTGAAAGGATTAACTCCCCCCCCCCACCTTGGGGGCACCAAAAGTGAATACAAACTTCTTAGTTGCTAACTTTCCCCTTACTCATCAGGCAGTCTTGAGTTGTTCTACCATAGAGACTAATAAATTGGCCTCTGACCCAACTTCTGTCAAAAATAGATATTTCCTGGGGTCAGAAAGTTATTTCAATGGACACCAGAGGCCCAGGTCTAATCCCAGACATCACATGCCCCCTGAATATTACTTGGAGCACCACCTAAGCACTGTTCTGGAAGTTGTCCCTGAGCACTACCAAGTGTTCCTCCCCCAAGATTTTTATATAGAGTTTAAAAATAAATTTACCAAGTTAACTAGGGATCAGAGCAAAGCTCACTGATCCATGTGATGACTGACTGCACTTCCTGAGTGATAAGCTAGTCGGCGGTTCTAATCCATAATGCACAGGGAGATCTGCACATTGGCCTGACTTGGGCTTCTCACCAGCACACAAGCAAACTGGCCTCCAAGACTTGCTCTGCCCTGCAAGGCCTGAAGGACAAGTGGCTGTGCACACTGGCGGGCCTGCACCTCTAGGAATTTGAACCCACCTTGGACACACTCATCTTTCACAACCAAGGTGAGGGAATTTTATCAGATGGTTTTCTCAGACCACATGGATTTTATTTGGCTTATTAACTTTGCATCAATGCAGTCCCCTTTTCTTTTTGTTGTTACTGCTGGCACTGTTGTCCGAATGATCAGTGCTTGTACACACTTGATTTGGGGATACTGGAGATCACATACTTTGCTGTGATTCCAAAAAAAACCAGAGTCACTGTGCAAGTAGGGTCCAACTGATGCCCTCACTGACCTCACGCGTGGAAGGCAGGGGCTTTTCCCAAGGAACTTCCCCTTCATTTTCAGTTATTTGTGCATCTTAGGAGAACCAAACACAGGCTTCTCGGATCCCTGATGCCTTTTGTGTATTTGCAGCCCAAGGGAGCTCTGCAAGAGCTCTGTCCGGGTTACTTCCAAGTCTGCTCTGCTGCAGGCCCACTTTGCACGAGAAATCAAAGCTTCATTCTCTCCCTTCACGACACTGCCATTCAAATCCTAGGCTGCCACATTGAACTGGGTCTGAGCATTACCTTTCTTCAGACCTTGTACTTCTCAACGTTTACATCAGCGTTTGAATTAAAGGAGAGGAAAGGTAGACAATGCCTCCCTTTTATTACATATGTGAAAAGGGCAATGGAGCAGATGATTAACTGCATGCTTTGTGAGCTTGAACAGTCATCACTTTAATACCAACGACTTTTGTTTTCTGTTCTACCAAAAATGCTGGGAAAGGCAGTAAGAAAACAGACGTGCTTTTACAGTTGTATACTAATGCAATTAAACTGCATTCTGTAAATACCACAGCTGTAGGTAATTAACAGTTCACTGAATTACTTCTTTGCGAGGGATTTTTTTTCCTCATTTTTCTCCAAATTAAATTTCAAATTTGATTTGAGGATGATACTCAAAGTAAGCTGAATATGCTGTCAATATATTTTCTCTGTGATGCTGATAATCTGAAAAAAGCAATCGCTATCTAATTCACACATAAATGAATTTTATTTCTCCGGGGGGAAAAATATCAATTAAGCTAAGTAGAGTGTTTGTGTCCAAACAATTACAATTCAACTTGTTTTTCAACACAGTGTAAAATTCTCCTTGTGGTAAGTTCAGGAGCAACCTAGACTATTGTCTCTGGTCCTTGCTTTAAATGCAAGTATCTGAAGGTGTGGAGGATGTTTGCACTTCTTGCTCCAGCTGCTATGCCCAGACATTGGAAATGAAGATGAGACATGAAGTCTGGCATTCATAGTTCATCAGGGGGCTGGCCATGACTTTCTGGACCAGGATTCCACATACAGAAGAACAGACTCTTCTACAAATTCACTGACACGATCAGGATAACTGAAAACACAAATGTAAGGGGAAGAAAGAAATGGCCCAAATGCTACTGGGAGCAACACAGAATTGGAAACATAAAGTGTGGTAGGATGAAGAGGAGGTTGAGGGGATAAATGTCCACTAGGTTTAGAAATAACAGGTGAAGGTGGATGAAGGTGGAATGAATGGCTGACATCTGAAAGGACCTGGACACTTTGACATGAGGTGGAATTAGAAGCTTAGAAGCAATTCAAGAGATGGAACTAGGTTTGTGACTGGAATAGAGTGGCGAGGTGGGAATGGGGGTGTTGATAAGGGTGCATACATTGAACAAATAATAGAAAGGGTAAGTGAACTGATTTTTTTTAATTGAGCTCTCACTTTGCACCATGCCCGAGGCTCCTTGCCTTCTATTGATTAATTTTATTAAGGCAATGGAATAGGGTCCCATTTAACAGATGAGGAAACTGAGGCTTGGGGAAAGCGTCCTGGATCAGAACAAACTTCAGAGACGAATGTCATGCCTATTTGCCTCTTGTAAGAAATGTGGCTGTACTTCTTCCTCCATGCTCTGGGCTGGAATACACAGGAGCCAGGGCTTGCAAGACCAACAGGGAGTAACCACTGAAAGCCAATCCACAGGAAGTAGCTCCACAGGAAAGTCCATCGACCCGGTTTAGCAGGATTCATCCCCACACCTTTTACAGGATAGGGACCTGCTGTGTGAAGATTTACTGCATTGGTGATAAGAGAAAATAAGCAACAATGGAAGGAATGGGACCGTGACTCACCAGCAGGAGAGACCAATGAGCTTTTCTCTCACAAAGCATCATGACTAGAACCATGAGGCTCAGGGACAGACTCTCATTCACCCTGAGACCACAGCTGTCTTGTTCCTCTCAACATCTTCCACGGCTTCTCCATCATTAGACCCTCGCTATATATCCAGGAAGTATCTCCAGGGAGGTCATTTCCCCCACCCCCACCTCACTCATCACCAGCCCCACAAGCTGCAAAACACCCCCCTCCCTCCTATCTTTGGCCCAGAACAGGTCACTTCCCAGCACCCTGCTCTTATTTCTCTTATACTGGGATCTATTGCACATAAATGCAACTATAGTCACCTGGGCCTGGAGCGATAGTACAGTGGGTAGTGCGTTTGCTTTGCACATGGCCAACCTGGGTTCGATTCCCAGCATCCCACATGGTCCCCTGAGCACCGCCAGGAGTGATTCCTGAGTGCAGAGCCAGCAGAGCCAGGAGTAACCCCTGAGCATAGCCAGTGTGACCCAAAAAGAAAAAAAAAGTCATCTGTGTGTCTCCTCATTTACACAAAGAAGTTCTCAAACCCTAGCATTGGTTTGGGATCCCTTAATGACAGCACTGGACTCAGCCTAACCCAAGGAAAACCTAAGTAACTACCTACAAAATGACCTACGGAGTTCAATTACTCTCTTAACAAAACCCTCTCAGGAAAATTTTCCACCATCCATCAATCCTCTTTCCTACAGACTCTCACAGCAGAGTTGCTTTATTGGGCTATCAAGTTCTTGAGAAACCAGTCTTGATCAGTATCAAATACCTGATCAATACCTGCTCTCCAGAAGGGCAGCATAATCTTTCACCGCCCTCACCTGCAACTCTTTCCAGAAGGCCAAAGACAAAAGTCTTGCTAACTTCAATTTCTCCATCCTTTCATTTCCTAACTTGTTTTTGCACCTTTGAAAATGAAAAGTGGCATGTTTCCATTTATCCTGAAAAAATGCCAATGGTCTGTCACTTCGGTCTATGAAGATTTCTTATTCTGTCTTTCAACAGTAATCATCTCTCACACACTTTTGTCATTTATATTTCCCTCTGGATCTTTAAGAAATGGTCTGAACAGGACACCCGAGATTTACCAGCAGCTTCTTGCAGAGAGCATGTTACAGACGACATTTTCAATAACGTCTTTCAGAGGAAATAGAGACCTACTAAAAGCACAGTATTTCATAAAATCAAGACTTCCCCTGCCAACATTTGTGGCCTCAAAAACAGAAAAAAAATAATAGTCTATTAAAGCTAATAAATAATCATCTCCATGTGTGCACCTAGTCTAACATGGTATTTTCCCCTTTTTTGTTTTCATTTTTTCCTGTTTTTCTTTGTCTTTCTTGTTGTTGTTTGTTTTCATTTGATATTTGTTTATCAGAAGCCACATAGAATAGTTCTAAGTTGTAAAATAGGATTGAGTTTCATCACCTGTTTCAAAGCCTTGTTCCACACATCAAACACACAGACAGGTGATGGTCTAGGATGCTTTTATTCAGACGCTGCTCATCATTTTATATGGACAAGATGGAAACACAGAGCAGAGTTAGGTTGGATTCTCAGCAAATACTAGCACATTGTGCCTAAACGGTCATGAATGGATTTCTCCCTGGACAGAGGTGTCTTGTGCTATTGAACTGACAAACACGTTTCCCAGAGAATTAAAGCAACCCGAAGGCATTTTTTGTGTAACAGTATGTGATTGAAAAGCAAACATGTCTTGAACTCTTATGAATGTATCCCCAAGAAAATTTATTTTATTTTATTTTGTTTCTTCATTTAATTTTGATTTTTTTAATTGAGTCTTCATGATATACACAGTTAAAACGTTGTTCACGATCAGCTTTCAGTCATACAGTGATCCAACACCCATCCCTCCACCAGTGTCCATTTCCCACCACCAATGACCCAATTTCCCTCCTGCCACCCCTTACCTAGCCTGGCTCTATGGCAGACACTTTCTCTCTCTCTCTCTCTCTCTCTCTCTCTCTCTCTCTCTCTCTCTCTCTCTCTCTCCCTGTGTGTATGTCTCTCTCTGTCTCTCTAGCATGCTATTTCTTTCTCTCTCTAACACACTCTTCCTCTCTCTCTCTTCCTCCCTTCCTCTCTCTCTTCCTCCCTTCCTCTCTCTCTCCCCCTCCCTCCCTCCCCCGCCTTTTCTTTTGGGCACTATGGTCTGCAACACAGATACTGAGAGGTTATCATGTTTGTTCCTTTACCTACTTTCAGCACACAGTTCCTATCCAGAGTAATCATTTCCAAATGTCTTTGTCATAATGGTCCCTAATGGTGCCTTCTCTATCCCAATATCCCAAGAAAATTTAACAGCAATTTCTTTAACACATTTTTTTAAAAGCACAATTTAACAAAACTACATGCTACATCCAAAATTTACATTTTCAAAATCAAATGTAAGAATTACAAAATGGGAGTTCAGACTTCAGGACTTTTTATGGAAAATGCAGGCTTTTTATTAGTAATTCCAGCTTTTTAAATGCTCTTTAAATGTGTGGCTCATGTACACACTGGGGAAAAAGGCAGCTCAGATAGAGGAGGGAGCACCAAATAAAGGGTGTTGGGAGGATTCTCCCAGGATGGGAGATATGTGCTGAGAGTAGACTCTAGACCGAACATGATCGCCACTCAAAGCCTCTTTTGCAAACCACAGCACCCAAAAGGAGAGAGAGAACAAAAGGGAATGCCCGGCTACAGAGGCAGGGTGGAATTGGGGAATGGGGGGTGGGAGGGACACTGGGATCAGTGGTGGTGGAGAATGGGCATTGGTGGAGGGATGGGTATTCGATCATTGTATAACTGAAACCCGAGCACAAAAATTTGTAAGTCTACAACTGTACCTCATGGTGTTTCACTAATAAAAATCTAAATAAAAAATAAATAAATAAATGTGTGGCTCAATCTGAGTCAAAAGTACAACAAAATCAGTCAAGGCTGACAAAAGTTCTGTCTGTGGTTATCTAGAGATTCTAGATCAAGGAAGAGAAAACAGACCATAGTCTGCACTGGTCAAAGCACCGAGTGAAGATGCGGAGTTTTATCCTGAATGACAGTGGGAGAGGGACCACAATACGCTGAATGCTATGTGGAGAGAGGCAGAATAGTGGGTCTATACAAACTGTAATAAGTGAGCAAGAGGCCAATGACATGGAATGGGGAAGTCTAAGAAAGGTCTGGGTTGGGGAGATAGCATGCATCATTGGCTCTGCATGGTCTCCCATGGTCCCCCAAGCCTAAAGAGTGTAACTCTGGTGGTCCATGGCTCACCCCAAGCCCCATAATAAAAAGAGAAATCTTAGAGGTTGGAGCCACACTACAGCGGGTAGGGCATTTGCCTTGCATGCGGCCAGCATGGGTTCAATTCCCATCTGGTTCTCTGAGCACCCCCAGGAGTAATTCCTGAGTACAAAGTCAGGAGTCACCCCTGAGCATCACTGGGTGTGACCCCCAAAAAAGGGGGGGGAGAAAGAGAGAGAGAGAGAACTCTTAGAAGGGATATGACAAATATCTTTAAATTTTCAGAGATTAGCACTGGAGAAAGAGAGAGGGAGGAAGGGAGAGAAGGAAAGAGAAAGTGAGAGAGAGAGAGAGAGAGAGAGAGAGAGAGAACAGAGATTACGGCATTTGCTTTGCATGCAGGTGACCCCAGTTCAATTCCCAGTCTGGCCTGGTCTCTGGAGCTCTTGATTAAGATGCCCTTTCAGGGGTAGCCCCTGAACCCCATCAGAAGTGGCCTAAAGAAAACCCCACCTGCCCCGCAAAATTTTTTTTTAATCAACCAAATTTCTGAGACGGCAGCGATGTTCTTCAGTAACAGCAGCAAGCAGAAGGTGGATTAGGAAAGAGAGAGGTGGCAGGGAACAGCAGTCAGCATTCTTTGCTTGTAAGTAACAGAAACCACCTGGCCCAGTTCACCAGTTATGAAAAGGTTGAGAAACCAGAGCCGGAGCCAACCAGAAAGAAATGGCTCTGGAAAATTTTTCCATGGAGAAGATTTTGGCCATCCGGTCTATCAGTCCCTCTGGAATTAAAAGCCTCCAGCTATATTCGTGGGGTCTTTGTCACTCTCCTCAAGTCCCAGAAGCGTGGGTTTGATTAGACATGCCTGGGTCTCATGAAGTCTCTTGACTCTCCCAGAGAAGGGACAGGAAGGGTCTGGCAGAAGGCATTTTCATTCACCCTTTGACTTCCACAGCCCAAGGACACTGAAATTGCTTTGTCCAACCCAAGGTGCTCCAAAAAGAAAACCACAGTGCTCTTAAGAAGCCTGCTGTTCGACTTTCTTGAGCAGGCATCAGTAATGTCTCCATTGTGAGACTTGTTGCTACTGTGTTTGGCTTATCAAATATGCCACTGGAAGCTTGCCAGACTCTGCCAGGCGGGCAGGATACTCTCGGTAGCTTGCCGGGCTCTCTGAGAGGGAAGGAGGAATCAAACCCCGGGTTGGCCGCGTGCACGGCAAACGCCCTACCTGCTGTGCTATCGCTGCAGTCCAAATTAATAAATAAAAAAATAAAATAAAATAGCCCCGATGCAGAAGTGGCCCACCATAGAATAGCTAGTGAGGTTACCCCTATAACACGGTATTTAAGCAGAGATCATGGGATCCAATAGGAAGTTTCAACCTGAATTAAGTGTTGCTGTCCAGGTCAGTATCTCTTGTTTGCTAGTTTGTTGTTGTTCAGAAGACAAACCTAGCAGTGCTCAGGGCATACTTCAAGCTCTTTGTTCAGGGATCACTCCTGGTGGCGTTTGGGGAACCAGATGTCAAATCCAGGTTTGCCTCCTGCAAAACAGAGCTCCAGAATCTGTTCCGTTCTGAGATCTCTCAACTCTTGAGTTGTTATCAACCTGAAGCCAAGTCAGAACTAACCAGTGAAAAGTTTCTTCCAATTATTTCGGCTTAGAGCATCTCAAAAGAGCCTCAGGCCCCCGACACATCCTCCTTCCTCTAGCCACTGTTGAGAACCAGAACCGACCTTGAGGCTGTGGTTTCTACTGCTCTGTCAGTTCCTTCTGTGGGTGAAAAGCCCGGGGTGGTGGGGGAGGGGATACAGGAACTAATCAAGGGGAGGGTGGTGGGAGGATGGTGGTGGGGGAATTCTTTTCTTTAGTTTAAAAATCGTTTCCGCGTTAGGAATGTCTAAGTTGTAGAGCTAAGCTGCAAAGAGAGATCTGTGAAAAATGAAAATGGGCTTGGCTGAAGAAAATTAATAGTTGGTGTTATCTCACAATGCTGCAAATGTTGGCTTCCTTCTGCTACTGCTATTTTGTTTGGAACGGGTCCAATTTTCTCCTCGCATAAAAGGAGACAAGATCTGTTTGACGCCATTAGCAGCACCAATAGGAGGGACATTTGAATTAATAACCAGGAGGCCAGTCAGCCAGGAGCAATTCTAAGCATAATCTTTTCCTTTGACTTTTTGGGTAAGACTGATATTTTGCTATATTATACTTGGTCTGACATGCCTCTGCTGAGCCAACTAATTTATCTTTCCAACTTGCTTTATTTCTTAAATTGACCTAAGTGAAATATTTTAATTTATTTGCATGAAGGTCCCTGCTGTGAATTCTGTGAGGTGCTATGGGAAGCACTATTCTTGAACATTTAAAAAAAAATTCCTTGGAATTTAGCAAGAAATAACAACATATTTAAGAACATAAGCAGATGTTCTTGAAATAATGCTAAGTGAACAGAGTTGGGATACAAATGTAGGACCTCTATTTTTTAAAAATTTTTGTTCTGAGCCACACTTGCTGGTTCTCAAGGATTATTCCTGGCTCTGTGCTCAGGGATCATGCCTGAAAGTGCTCAGTGGACCAAAAAGGATGCCAGGGATTGAACGAGGCTGGCTGCATGCAAGACAACCATCCTACCTGCTGTACTATCACTCCAGGCCCCCTTCATTTTATTTTAATGTTGCCACCTCCACTGTTCCTCAGGGCTAATTCCTGTCTCTGTGTTCAGGGACCACTCTTGGCAGGCTCCAAGGACCATAGTGGTGCTGGGGATCAAACCAGGGTCAGCTGTGGATGAGGCCAACATCTTACACACAGTCCTATCTCTCCAGCCCAGGAGCTCCATGTTTTAACTCTGAAAATCAAGATACACAAAATTGCTTTTGTGTCCTTATTCTATTTTATTCATCCTAATTTGCTAGAGTTGAGCCTGGAGTCAACCATACCATGCAAGACAACCATCCTACCTGCTGTACTATCACTCCAGGCCCCCTCCATTTTATTTTAATGTTGCCACCTCTGTTGTTCTTCAGTGCTAATTCCTGGCTCTGTGTCTGTGAACCTGTCTCTTGGCAGGTTCCAAGGACCATAGTAGTGCTGCAGCCAGTCTTCAGTGCCACCCTCGAGAATGTCATGCGATGACTGGAATGGGAAGAAATGGGAGTGAAGATAGATGGTCCGCAACTACACCTCCTCCACTTCGCTGATGAGATCGTTCTAATAACACCAAACATTGGCCAAGCGGCACAAATGCTGGCCGACTTCGACCGTGAGTGTGGAAAGGTCGGACTGCATCTGAATCTCACCAAGACAATGTTCATGAAAAATGAACTAGTCCCTGACATTCCATTTGCTCTCAACAAAATGAACATCTCTGAATGCAGCAGCTATGTGTACCTGGGTCGAGAACTCAACATGACAAACAACTTGGCGCCAGAACTGCACAGGAGGAAGAGAGCAGCTTGGAACACATTCAAGAGCATAGGAGAAGTTGTTAAGAGGACGAAGAAACTTCAGCTCCGGGCACACCTTTTAGACTCCACCATTCTTCCTGCACTAACGTATGCCTCAGAGACCTGGGCCCTACAAAACCAGGATGAGAACGCTGTTTGGGTATCCCAAAGAGGAATCAAAAGAGCTATGGTTGGAATATCACGTTTCACTCAAGTGAGAGAAGGAATCTGGAGTTATGACCTCCATCGAGAATCAAGAATCAGGGACGCTATCTCTTTTGCCAAGGCATCGAAAATCAGATGGACCAGACACGTAATGCAATTTAGAGATGACCACTGGACTAGAGCTGTTACTGACTGGATTCCATGGGACGTCAAAAGGACGCATGTCCACCCGCCTACAAGATGTTCAGACTTCTTCATCAAAACCCTGAACAAAAGGTTTGAATTTCTTCATGTTCCTGGAGCGCGCAGATGCCATTGGGCTACACTAGCACATGACAGGGATGAATGGAGACATTATCGGTGCCCGCTCGAGCAAATCAAAGATCAATGGGATGACAAGTGATGACAAGTGACGAGTGACAATTTGCTAGGGTGCATCTGCACTCTTTGCAGTCTCCCTGTGATATGGCGTCAGGGAACTCACAGGTGCTCAAGAGTTGGTCCCCAACATTGTATGCTGTCCTTGATACCATTTCAGCTTCAGGCTCCTTCCATGAAAAGAAACTGCCCCTACCTGACCCTCTGCCTTTCCAGGGACACTGGAACACTCTCAGGTACCCTATATGCCTTTGACACAACAAAACAACCACATGCCAAATCAGCCAGTGCATGTTTTTTATTTAATTTAATTTTTATTAATTTTAAATAAATTACTTTATTTTTATAAAGTTGGGCTGGAGCGATAGCACAGCACGTAAGGCATTTTCCTTGCACGCGGCCAACATGGCCGACCCGAATTCGATTCCTCCCTCCCCTCTCAGAGAGCCCAGCAAGCTATCAAGAGTATCTTGCACACATGGCAAAGCCTGGCAAGCTCCCCATGACATATTCGATTTGTCAAACACAGTAACAAGTCTCACAATGTTACTGGACCCACTTGAGCAAATCAATGAACAATGGGAGGAAAGTAACAGTGACAGTTTATAAAGTTGTTCACAATAAGGGCTGGAGCAATAGCACAGCAGGTAGGGCATTTTCCTTGCACACGACTGACCCGGGTTCGATTCCCAGCATCCCATATTGTCCCCTGAGCACCGCCAGGAGTAATTCCCTAGTGCAGAGCCAGGAGTAACCCCTGTGCATTGCTGGGAGTGACTCAAAAAGTAAAAAATCAGTTTTTCACAATAATTTTTTATATTTAATATTACAACACCAGTGCCACCACCATTACATTTTCCCACAACCATATTTTGAATGTTTCCACCCCAACCTCCAAAGCCAGTCCCCAGAGCAGGACCAAAATAATTTATTTTGTATTGTTTATTATGAATAATCTGCTAAAAATGATTCAAAAACGTTTCCTTAGAGGAAAGTGTTTGAAGATTGTTGTATGTCACCCTGGAACCATTAGGCCCATGTCTTGGTACTTCAGAGTATGAGATGTCACACAGCTGCAGACCTGACAGTGTGATTCAAAAATTCTAAAATTTTAAATACAGTGATACAGCTGAGATTAATTTATTTTTTAAAAAAATGGATGATGACTTTGGGGTCCAGAGGCTTCTCAACAGCGTGTTGCTCTCCTGTCACTCTCTTCCATGAGATTTATTTGTGACTCTCTGGATCATGGCCATTAATGAGATTATAGAGGGTAAAAGGAAGCTCGTGGGTGTGACTGCCAAGCTACTGGAAGCACAGGGAGATGTGGGGAGCTCGTCCATTCCCAACCTCATGTAAGCTTGGAGATTTCAGGTAAGTCCTACATACCTGAATTTTTCAGCAGATTCACTCATGGATGAGGCTCATCCGAGTCTGGGGAAATTGGCCATGAGCATGGCAGTGATTGAGTTCTGGAGGTTTTTGACTGCCAGGACTCTGTTGAGACAGGTGGGGGGCTTCACAACCCCCCTCTGGCTTGCCTCGGATGAGACAGCTTCAGCCCTGCATTCTTGAGTGAGGGAGCACTCTAGGTTAAGACTCCTCCCTACATCTTCATCTCTCCCCTTCTGCCCAAACCCTGTCTCTAAAATTCACCTGGGATTCCAGGTCTCTCTTGCTTACAAAGTCTTCGCTAGCTTCCTAAGATCAAAGCTGCTTAGCCATTCTCTAATGCCGCTCTTTTAACACGTGTGGCAGGAAATCCCTCCTGGAGCTGACCCCTCTCACACCTAAGCACCACTCCTGTGATGGTGTGACCCCTGCAGCAGACAGCCTACTGTGTGCCTGGTGCTGGAACAGGTTCCCACCCAGGGTGAGCCCAGGGACAAATGACTGATTGCCCCCAAGTTCACTGTATATTTTCTCCTACTTACTCTGGGGGGATAAAAGGTAAAGGCCCTCCCGTTGATCATCAATTTGCTCAAGCGGGTCCAGTAACCTCTACTCTGGGGGGATACCTAGCTTTTTTTCAACTCAAGAGAGAAGTTATAATATGTACTTGGATGTGTCTTTCCCTATGTTTCTGGCAAGATTTTTAAACTGGGTGCATCCAGAAGGGGTGCAGTTAACTGAACAGAGATTAACTGCCTGCCATGATGACTCACCTCTACAACCTGGTCCAGTGACCCAGTGTTGAACAATGGCAATAATTGGAAAATGGTCCATCATTTGAGGACCTGGTTTCCCACCTCCTCTAACGTGTTGTTCACTATCTACTCACCAGCTCCCATCTGCCCTGCCCAGTGATTCTCATGATGCTACAACTTCCTGAAAGACAGAATCACAGAGTCTGGGAGCTATCCAGGGAAACCAAGGTGTGTGTGTGGGGGGGGGGAATCTTATTTCCTCTTAAAAGATGGTGTTGCTAATGGAATATTATGTGACTGTTAGGAAAGATGAAGTTATAAAATTTGCTTATAAGTGGATGGTCACAGAGAGTATCATGCTAAATGAAATGAGTCAGAAAAAGAGGGACAGACATAGAAGGACTGCACTCATTTGAGTCTGACAACCAAGGGACAGTAGACACAAGGGCCAGAAATATTGCTTCATAGTTGGAAGTCTGTCTCATGAGTAGAGGGAGAAGGCAGCTGGAATAGCAAAGTGATCACTAAGTCAATGATAGTTAGAGAAATCGTTCGAGATGGAAGATGTGTGCTGAAAGTAGATAAAGGACCAAACATGACAGCCTCTCAGTATCTCTATTGCAAATCATAATGTCCAAAAGTAGAAAAAGAATATGGGGGAAATTGTCTGCCATAGAGTCAGGGGGAAGGGTGGGACTGGGGGGGTGGGGAGGAATACTGGGGACATTGGTGGTGGGAAATATACACTGGTGGAGGGATGAGAGTTCAATCATTATATAACTGAAATTCACACATGAAATTTTTGTAACTGTATCTCACAGTGATGCAATAAAAAAAAGATGGTGTTGCTACCTCGTAGATTTGTGAACACAGCCAGTTTTCCAGTTCAGAGGCAATATTTCTCCTTAGCCACATCACAGCCGGTTCAGCCAAGATTGACTTGTCTTTCGCTGCTTTAGCATTTATGTTCAAAACCACCACACTTTGCAAGCTGAGAGGGTATCTAATCTTAGCCCCAAATTTACCTTTATCTTACTTAGAAGACTGGTTTGGAAGGGAAGATAGCCTTAGAAACTCTCTGCAACTTCGACAAGGGATTAGCTCTACTGATTGTGAAATGTCAGTGCCTTGCCAACAGCTCTCCAGCTAGGAACTCACTTCTCTGTCTAAAACACAAGTGACTCTTAGACAGGGATCAGACCGGAGCTATCCCACAAGGGACATTTGTATTTCCAGTGAAACCAGCCTGTCTGACTGTTATCAGCACAATTGTCACACGATCGCTTCATAGATAAGCCCAAGATCACACTGTACCTAGACTTACTCTAAGCCTCATCTCCCGGAGTTTCCCTGGTCAGGGTTATTGGGATTATGGGATGATGTCACCTGCACCAGCAACTGAGCCAGGAAACCAGGCCAGAACTCTAGTCACAACAGCACTGTAGCACTGTCCTCCTGTTGTTCATAGATTTGCTAGAGTGGGCCCAGTAACATCTCCATCATGAGACTTGTTGTTACTGTGTTTGGCATATTGAATACATCACGGGTAGCTTGTCAGGCTTTGCCATGTGGACGAGATACTCTCGGTAGCTTGCAGGCTCTCTGAAATGGGCAGAAGAATCGAACCCGGCTCAGCCGAGTCGGCTGCATACAAGGCAAATGCCCTACCACTGTGTTATCACTCCAGCCCAACAGCACTGACCAAAAAATGTCTTGGACAAATCTAGTATGAGAGGATCTACAGGTACTAAGGGCATGTGAGGTCCTTGCCATGATCCTAGACTTTCCATCAGGAGGGTATATGGGGATGCCATTGACATATCGTTGGGACTTTTCACTTATAAATAATGACTCATGAACTGGGCCAAAAATCTCATCCTGTGTTTCATTCAGGTTGCCTTTACAGGTTCTGTGTTTGATTCTCCTGTGTTTGGTGATACCAACAAGCAAATTTTCTCCTCTGTGTGGTACCTGATTACCCCCCTTAAGGCCCAGAATTACAAAGTGTGAGAACAAGGGTTCCAGAACTACTTATTGAGAGCACCTGTTATGGGTTGGCACTGAGCAAGTCCCTGGGGAGAAGATGTGGAACAAGACAGGTATCTCCTACCCTCCCCAGGGGACAGCCTAAGCAACAATGAGGCCAAGAAAAAACCCTTGAGGGAAACATAGACTATTGACAGACTTTCCTAAACAGAGGCAAGAAATTGTATCCTTAGCAACAGGGCTAGAAGTAGCCCCCAAATGAAAACAATCTTTTGTGACCTTAACTTACAGCTCAACAAAAGTTGATTAATGTATATTGATATGTATCTCCAGATTTCCCTGGAGTTGAAAGAGCTTCAGGTCTAGAAGGGCCAGGAAGATTCTGCTTTTTCTGCTGTTTGTTCCTTATTATTTATTTTAATAGCTTTCTTGTGGAAAGTCTCTGGGGAACTTTAAAGCCTTCACTCAGGGCTTTATCTTTGAAACCTTCTGGTGTTGGGATCCTATAGGATTTAGAGAAAAGGTTGCTGAGACAGAAGGGACTCCCTTACTTACCTTCTATCAGAGAATCAGTCTATCTAGTTCTCTGCAGGAGTGACAAGAGTCTTCAAGGCAGAGGAAAAAAGGAGACACTCTCTAAATCCACAGGATCACTGCCCTCTTTGCGCCCTCTCTGCGGAAATCCTTCCAGCATTCAAGAGACAGAGATGGCAATGTTCTGGGATTCTGGTGGAAATGATATCAGGTAGGTCCAAATGCATTATAAACTGTAAATTGGTATAAAATAGAGGGTTTCTATTACAAAGTTATTGTTATTTCTCGATTAGTAACAGCATCATTACTAGCCTCAAAGGCATAGAACACCCAAAGGAACATTATATTTAGTTTTCTACTCTTTCTGTTATCTTTGTATTCTACCGTGGGCTGGAGCAATAGCACAGCAGGTAGGGCGTTTGCCTTGCACGCAGCCAACATGGCCAACCCGAGTTCGATTCCTCCGCCCCTCTCAGAGAGCCTGGCAAGCCACCGAGAGTATCTCGCCCACCTGGCAAAGCCTGGCAAGCTCCCCGTGACGTATTCGATATGCCAAACACAGTAACAATTGTCACAATGGAGACATTACTGGGCCTGCTCGAGCAAATCGATGAATAACGGTAGAATAGTGACAGTGACTTGTATTCTATGGTGGTATTACTTACATACAAGATAATGAACAGGTTATTAAGATAATAAACAAATTTAACAGATAATATCCCTTGAGTTTGCTTATTACCTCTTGACTAATATTTTAAAAAAAGTGTTTTAAGTGTATCATAAAATGAGATAGCTACACTTTAACAGATATAGTGCTGCACATTTCATTATGGTACCAAGTTTGAACTGTGTGTATCCCTCCCAAAATGTAAATGTTGAAGTCCTAATTCCCACAGTGACTTCTAAGAAGGTTAAAAAGGATAAAGGATATGTTAAGAGTGGTTCCCTAATTCCCCAGGGCTAATGCTCCTCTTTAAATCTGCCTGGAAATCAATCTATTTGCAAGTCATTGTTTCAACACGGCACATAAAGAGGTACAGTTCAGACAAGATTATCTTCAGTAGGAAATCCAGGATAACTGTTGTCTTTAAAAGTTTCCCAAGCAAGATTGACCAAAACTCACTCATGCACTCTGGAGTTCTTTTACAAACTAAATTGTGATTTCTAGTATAGATCAAGTCAGAGATAGGACTGTGCATGAGTACAGGGGGCTGGAAGAATAGCACAGTGGGTAGGGTGATTGCCTTGCACGCGGCCTACCCTGGTCCGATTCCTAGCATCACATATGGTCCCCTGAGCACTGCCAGGGGTAATTTCTGAGCACAGAGCCAGGAGTAACCCCTGAGCATCACCAGGTGTGACCCAAAAAAAAAAAAATCAGAATTCTTGGTTTTGGTTTTTTTTTTTTTTTTTGTGAACACCTATGAACGTGTGTCACCTATGGATGAGAAGCAGAAAGGACTGGAAATAAGAGAAATTAACAGGAAGTTGACTTTGTTCCTCTCTGGACTGTAAAGGCAGCTCTTGGAGTCTTTCTGCATCCTGACCTCTGACTCTTCCCTAGACTTCTGATCATTTCCAATTCAACCTCCCCTTCAAGCCCCATTGGTCTTAAGTCATTTGCCTCACTTTCTATGTAAAGACCTATGGAAAAATCTTGATATAATGGATAACTTGCCTTTGAAAGTGTTGAACAAAGTGTTTTTAAATAATAGGGATGCGGGAACTAGGCTAAATTTTATAGTACTTTAATAATTCCTTTCTAGAACTTTCTCTCCTTGATATTAATTTAATGGACCCAATACTCATCTTTATAAAGGTAAAGGTAAAGGTAAAGGCCCTCCTGTTGATCGTCGATTTGCTCGAGCGGGCCCAGTAACATCTCCATTGGAGACTTTGTTGTTACTGTGTTTGGCATATCGAATACTCTCGGTACCTTGCCAGGCTCTCCGAGAGGGGTGGAGGAATCGAACTCGGGTCGGCCATGTTGGCCGCTTGTAAGGCGAACGCCCTACCCGCTGTTTGACTAATTTTTTTTCTCCACAGAAATACACTTTGAGGTATCTTAAATATTGCCCTTGGTCAGTTTGAAGTATCTCAACTATCGCCCTTGGTCACAAGAATACTAATGTCAATCAAAATATTTTTTCTTCATCAAATTTTCTTATTGCAGTCACTAACAAATCATTATAAATGTATCAAGGGTTAGAGGTGCATCACTAGAAATAAGCATCTGTGTAGATTCACCTTTCAACATTTTGAAATTGAAATGAACCTGTTCTATTACTTATGGTCTTAGTCAGATGGGCAACTATTGCCAAATACCATAGACGGGGTGTTTTAACAATAAACATTATTTCTCACACATATGGAGGCCTGCAGGCAGCAGCCTGCATGCATTGTTCTCACTTGGGAAAAAAAAATGAGTGTTGTAATGTCTTTCCCCCACCATGGAGGGCCACTTTTGTGACCTCCTCAAAACCTCTTATTCTCCTTAACACCCCCCAAATACCTTCACAGTTGGAGTTAAGGCTTCAGCATATGAATTTGGGAGAGATATTAAGCCCATAGTCATGCAGATGTTATTATAAAGTATATAAAGTACCTCCTCAGTAAAATAAAAAAACATGATTTTCCCAATGAAAGAAAATAGACTATTTTAATCATTTCCTCAGAAGTCCCAAAAGGAGACCTTTCCTCAGGTAACATTCCCTCAAAAATCAGAGAGTCCCCAAAAGATATAGGGATGACTGACTGATAGGAAATAAGCAACACTTTTCTCAAGGGGCTTGCTTTTGTCTGGGCAATCTCCAGTGAACCCAAGGCAACTTCCGGTTCTGGCTTTCTTGCATGGATAAAGGTGGCCAGCAAATCCCCCATGGTGCTCACCAACACCACAGGCACGGAAGACAAAGTGAGTCTGTCTCTTCCTCCAGGTGCCTTACCTACTGCATAGAGTCAGAAAGTGCTCCATAAACACTGGCCCTGGGAACCCTGCCTTTTCATCACCTCATTATCCACTGGAATTCCCAGAAATTAGAACCTGAATCTGAAATTCCATTAGGATCTCCACATGGGTTCAAAACTCTAAGGAGAAAAGAAATCAGTTCTGTGTACTGCTGGTCTCAGCATCTGAAATAGTTCCCTGCTGATTCATTATGTCAACACGGGAGCTAATTCCTCTCCTTTCAGAAATCTGCTTGTGAGTACCCCAAATTATTATTATTATCTGTGTTCAACCATGAGAGCATGACCAGCTGAACAGCTGCCAATGTAGTTGCCCGTCCCTATTTAAATAAATAGATCTGGTTTGGGGCAGGCTTTCCAGACTAACACGCTCTCCAGACATGAATGCTGTTGTGTTAAGATATATAGTGACATAAAAAATATTTTGCTAATTAATCTATTTGGGTCAGCTTTAAAATCTAGGACAGGTTTTCAAGTAATCTTATTTTCACATATCAAGGAGACTAGACAGAAGGAATGACTAATGTTGAAGGACATATCATGCTTATTTATAACAGATTGATGTATCTAGTAACTGTGTGTTAAGAAGTAGAAATAGGTCTCTGCAAACCCTTCCCCTCCTCCAAAACCTAAAACAAAGGAGACACGTCCTCTGAACCCATTTAATAAATCATGAAATATTTTATCTTTAAAGCAGCTCAAATAGAGAAGGGAACACCAATAAAGGATGTTGGGAGGACCCATTCGGGTTGAAAGATGCATGCGGAAAGTAGACTATAGACCGAACACGGTGGCTGCTCAATACCTCTATTGTAAACCACAACACCCAAAAGGAAAGAGAATGAAAGGGAATACCCTGCCACTGAGGCAGGATAGGGTGGTGGGGGATGGGATGGGGTGGGGGTGGTGGGAGGGATGCTGGGAACATTGATGGAGGAGAATGGGCACCTGTGGCGGGATGGGTAATGCAAACATGAAAGTTCATAAATTTGTAACTGTACCCCATGGTGATTCATTAATAAAATCTTTTTTATCTTTAAATGGAATGTGGATGGTTTTCATTTTTAATTTATTATAGCTTAGGTTGTGCGTTTTAAAAAATGTTGGGACTGGAGAAATAGAATAGCAGGTAAGGTACTTGTCTTGCATGAACTGACTCAGTGTCAATACCTGTCATCACATATGGTCCCCTGAGCACCACTAAGAGTGAGCCCTGAGCAGCACATAGTCAGGAGAATAAGCCCTGAACACCATTAAATGTCTCCCCCAAAAAAGAACAAAAATAAATACAGTGTTGACATGTATGGTCTTGGTGTATATAGTTATCTCACCTCCACCGTAGTCCCCAAGACCCCCGCACGCATGCCCTGGGTCACCCTCTCCCTAATCTAGTGTTCTCAGTTTGCACTCTGGTGCCCAAAGTTCATTAGCAATTGATGTTCCCTATTCCATTGTTTTCTTTCCCTGCCCACCACAGATGAGCATGCTTATGTGGTGCTTGTCCTTCTCCCTCTGGCTTATTTCGCTCAATCTGACACCCTCTAGTTTCATCCCAGTTGCAGCAAACAGCATGTTTTCATCATCTCTTACTGCTACGTAGTATTCCATTGCCTGTTTATACCATGACTTCTTTATCCAATTGCCTGTTATTGACCATTTAGGTGCTTCCATATCCTGGCTTACTATACTAAGCATTGCAATGAATGTGCATATATGTGCATTTATCTTTTCAAATTAGTATTTTGTATTTCAGGGGTTAAGGCCCAAAAGTGGAATCCCTGCAACCCTGTGGGTGAATTTATTGACTTACCATCATTTTCTTGGTAAGACTAAGAAAAATTACCCTGTTCCAATAGAAGGCTGTTCTTTGAAATGGAACTCCTCCTAATAGAGTTTCTCTCACAGGTCCCTTTAAGTATCATGACTTTCTTAATCATTTTCACTTCAGTATCCCACCAAAGGCGGGGAGATGGGGGAATCTACGGGGGGATTAATGGGGGAAAAATGAAACTGAATGTTGACCATGTAAGGCAACTGGAGTTTCTTCACTTAAGGAGATAGTTCCTTTTTTCTTACATCATGAAATTTAAAATGTGAAATTTGGGGGGAGTGACTTGGGGAGGGAGGGCGGGCAGAGGCAACTGGGGACATTGATGCTGAGTAATGTGTACTTGTGGAGGGATGGGTGTTAGAACATTCTATGACTGAAACCTAATCATGAATAGTTTTGTAAGGGACTATCTCGCAGTGATTCAAACACTACAGATTTCTGGATTATTTGGAAACAGCCTAACTTAGAAAGGATGTCAGGGATGGTTTTATCCCTCCACACGGCTTCCCTTTAACTTCAATTTAGCCTCCACTCTGGACAAATGGTGACGAATCAAAGAGGCAGGTGACTTAATTCCTGACCTCAAATCCTTCAAATTCCAAGAGTCAAGGGAGAGGGGAAACAATTTAATAGAGAAAATTATGTGAAGATTTGGGATTGTACTCCAAACACTTTTCAGTCTTCCCAAGGAACGAGGGGGGAGGGGGGACAAGAAATTGGCATCCTAGAGATGATTTGGTAGAAACTGGCATGAAAAAATGGATGATAACCATGGTAAGTAGTCTCCATGACCATACACGAGAAGCACTTTTGTGAAGCATTTTGAGCAATACGTTAACTTTCTTCATTCTCATCGTGACCATGTATGTAAATATCAGGATTCTCCTTATTTCCTCAGGCAAGGAAGATGAGGAACTTGCCAAGTTCAGTTGCTGCCATGCGGTAGCATGAAACCAGACATTCCAGCTTCATGGTCCACACCCTTTACCACACTAAGTGTTTGCCAGACAGATGGGAAGTAACATTTTTGGATTTTGTAAAGTAGTAGAAGTGCATGGCATTTGATGTCAATAAGAGCTTAAATATCCAACTTTTAGAAACCAAAGGGTGATTAAATAGAGAGGTGGTTGGCTTCTGAAACAGAGCTAATATTACCCTGGCATATCACAGTCCTGAATACCCGAAGATCAGCAGAGAAAATTCTCTCATTTTCCCAGAGATTCATAAAAAAGGGGAGCATTTTTTCCCCTCGCAAAGAATCACCTTAAATATAGCTTCATTCTTCCATCATGCCTATATTATAAATTTGTAATATTTTCACAAAACTTGTAATTATAACTTTAGCATAATGTTATGCTTTAACTTTGTAATTTATAAATTATAAAAGATTATACTTAAGATAAAAGATAAAGACATTAAAAAATAGTGAAAGAAATCACCTTGAGATTTTACCTTGTTTCTTCTTTCTGAGCTCTCTCATTAAAGTTCTCTTGTGCATTTAAAAACTAAATTTTAAGGTACAGAAGCAATTCTGTAAGTGATTTAGCAAGAAGTCAATAAGTACACTTCTCTTTGAAGCTTCTTTTGCTAGCTTAAATAACCCCATAGCTTTTTTTATGATGGTCCTTCAGCACATCACACCATTCATGTTTTATTCTTCCCAAACACAGGAGATGGTTTCCATGTAGGTGTCTCTTCACATGATGCTGAAACAATGTCCTTATATAGCCACCCCTTCTTCCTATGCCTTTAAGCTTTAAAATTTTCATACTAAAGTTTACTGGGAAAATAAAATTACACAACAATCACTTTTTACAAAACAATATCTTCATTAAATAAAAATTCAGTTCAATTGTGCCCAGTGCCCAATGGCCTTCTTCTAGGATACTGTCTTCCTGCAAATCTAAACTCAGATCTCCCTGGCTGATTTCCTCGATCTACTTAATTTGCACCATGGTCACACAGCTATTTATTTAGAAAACCACTAATTGGACGTTCTTAAGAGTGTGCTTGATCACAACATTTCAAAATAAGAGTTTAAGTATCAGAGAAATCCCCAGAAGGTGTTCTGGAACGGGCCATGAACATGGCACGTGAAACTATTCAAGGAAGCAAAATCAGGAACCCATCGCCTTGCTCTGATTTAAGGAACTAGGCGCTCTTCTGACTTCCCTTTTGCATTATTTAAACCTTTCTCGTCTTGAAATTATTCTCATTGACCAAAAGGGCTAAAACAAAACAGAAAATGCAAGAGTTCTGCTTTCTCTAAACTACTCATTAAGTCCCCCGGCCACAAAGTTGTGGTCAATTTCCAGCTCCTGAATTTTGTAGTCTTTCCTTCTGCCTCTCCACCACCCACTCTGCCAGTCTCCATCGAAGTGTCTCTTCCTTCCATGCCCCTGCACCCGCTCCCATGCCATTATTCATGTCACTGTACCCTTGACCTATCCTGTACAGATGTAAGCTATGTAAGATGGTGACTTGCACGGCTCACAGACACGCTCCTGGTTCCTGGCACAGGGCCTGCCTCGTGTACATCACTGACCCCTCCCACCATGGAACAGACACCAAGGCGAGTCTTTCACATATTGTTTTATTGAACTCTCCAAATAACTCTATGAGGTAGGCCATATTCATGCCATCTGTAGATACAGACACAGAGCTATTCCCTGTTCTTAATCATAGGCTTTCTTTCCTGTCTCCCAACCTTGGCCTTGAGTTTCTACAGAAGCATGTGTTGAAAAATGGGAAAATGAAACTTATTTGTTAGTGGGAATGCAAAGTGATTCATCCTTGACAGCAAACAGTATGGTGGAGTCTCAAAAAAATAAAAGAGAAGTACCATATAATCTAATAAGTTTATTTCAAGGAATCTATTTAAAGAACACAAAACGATATACTTGTATTTTCTGATATATACCTATGTCATGTGTGTTTATATTAAGATAAAATATGTTTATATATATGTATATGCATATATATAAAATGTCCATTACAGCACTATTTACAATAGCCAAAAACTATTTACAATAGCCAAAAACTAGCACTATTTACAGTACCCAGTGACAGATGAGTGACTGAAGAATATATATATGTGTGTGTGTGTGAAGATATATGTGTATTTGTATGTGTATATATATACAATGACTGCTAAGCTGTAAAAATATGAAATATTTTCTTTTGCTACATGAATATTATTGGAGGTGGTAACGCTAAGCAAAGTAAGTCAGAAGCAGAAAGATAAACAGTAGGTGATCCAAAGGTCAGATCAAAGTGGATTAAAGACCTCAATATCAGACCTGAACCCATAAGGTACATAGAGTAAAATGTATTCAGAATCCTCCATGACATTGAAGCTAAAAGCATCTTTAATGATGAAACACCACTGACCAAGCAAGCGGAAACAAACATAAACAAATGGGACTACATCAAACTAAGAAGTTTCTACACCTCAAAAGAAATAGTGACCAAAATACAGAGAGCTCACAGAATGGGAAAGGATATTTACCCAATACCCATCTGATAAAGAATTGATATCCATGATATACAAGACACTAATGGAATTGTATTAGAAAAAAGCCTCCAACCCCATCAAAAAATGAGGAGAAGAAATGAACAGAAGCTTCCTCAAAGTGAATATACATATGGCCAAAGGCACATAAAATGATGTTCCACATCACTAATCATCAGGGAGATGCAAATCAAAACAACAATGAAATATCATCTCATACCACAGAGACTGGCACACATTCAAAAGAACAAAAGCAACCAGTGCTGGCATGGATGTGGGGGAAAAGGGACGCTCTTTCACTGATGGTGGGAATGCCAACTAGTCTAGCTTTTCTGGAAAACAATATGGACATTCCTTCAAAGACAAGAAATTGAGCTTCCATACGACCCCACAATACCACTTCTGGGACTATATCCCAAGAGTGCAAAAAAGCACAGTAGAAATGACATTTGTACCTTTATGTTCATTGCAGCACTGTTCACAATAGCCAGAATCTAGAAACAACCCGAGTGCCCAAAAACAGATGACTGGTTAAAGAAACTTTCGTACATCTACACAATGGAATACCATGCAGCCATAAGGAGAGATGCAGTCATGAAATTTGCTTATAAGTGGATAGACATGGAGAGTATCACGCTAAATGAAATGAGTCAGAAAGAGAAGGACAGTCATAGAAGGACTGCACTCATTTTTGAAATATAAAATAACATAACATGCGGCTGACACCCAAGGGACAGCAGACACAAGGGCCAGGAAGATTGCTCCATAGTTAGGAGCCTGTCTCATGAGCTGGGAGAGAAGGCAGCTGGAATAGAGAAGGAGTCACTAAGACAATGATTGGAGGGATCATTCAGGATGGGAGATGTGTGCTGAAAATAAATAAAGGACTAAACATGATAACCTCTCAGTATCTGAATTGCAAACCATAATGCCCCAAAGTAGAAAGAGAGTATGGGGCAAATTGTCTGCCATCGAGGCGTAGGGAGGATGGGAAAGAGGTGGTAGACTGGGGAGATTGGTGGTGAAGAATGTGCACTGGTGGAGGGATGGGTGTTTGATCATTGTATTATTATAATGCAAACATGAAGTCTTGTAACTGTATCTCATGGTGATTCAATACAAAATAAATAAATTTTAAAAAAACAGTAGGTGATCTCAATCATTTGTACAATGTAAGGAAAAAAGCAAAGAAAAACACAATGTGCAAAAAAAAAAATACTCATAAACTGCCCATATAACTGAGGTTTTCAAGGTGGAGTTTGGTAAACTTACAGGGCCTGATGGATTTCGGTGAAAGGATATTGGCATTTTGGTGCTGGCTGTTGTTCCTGAAAAATATATAAATGTGGTGTGGAGGGGGAGATAAATAAATAAATAAATAAAATATAAATGTTTACACTCTTATGAACCAATGTTACCTCAATAAAAATTAAATTTGAAAAAAATAATTAAATATGATGATTTTACGTGGCCCAAGGAATAATTCAATAGCTCAGAGTACCTGCATTGCTAGCCTAAAGCAGTGCTAGTGCTATCATGAGCAGAATTCAGTCCCAATTGTTCTACTGGTGATGCCTGGCAACCTCTGCAACCTCCCAGCTCTGAAAGCAATTTCAAGCTGCACCATAGCCAGGTACAGGCAAGTGCTGCTACCAAAGGAGTGTGACCCCCCAGCAAAACAGCACAACAAATTTTGCATGCAGCAGAGCCAAGCATGGAGCAGACCACCATGACCCCCCCCCCATTCCCCATCATCACAAACACCAGCATCAACAGCAAAATGGAAAGGGAAAACTGTTTAAAATAGAAGAAAAGGCGTGAGACAGCAGGGCAGGGTTCCATCACCTCTTTCAGACTCCACACCTAGCTACTATCACTTTTATCCATCATCTGCACCTGGTCTTGGCTCTTTTTGGTTTTGTTTTTGGACAACAACCAGCTTACTCCTGGCTCTGTGCTTAAGGATCACTCCTGGCAGATGGTCCCACTCAGGGGATCACATGAGGTGACGGGAATTGAACCCATATCAGCCATCTACAAGGCAAACACCCTGCCAGCTGCATATCTCTCTGGCCCTTCTGCCTCTATTTTAAATTCTGCAGCCACCTGGGTACTCTCTATGCAGTGAGTGCTAGCAATGGAAATGCTTCTTTTCAATTTTTAACTCTTTCTATTTTATCTTACTGTTTTTAGACCTCTTCAACTTTACTTAAACACTGTAGTTTATATAAATACCATGTTCATAATAATACAGTTGTTACAGTCATTCACTGTTCCAACACCAATCCACCACCAATGGGAACTGCCCTCCATCATTGTCCTCAATTTCCCACCAATCCCCTCGCCCCAAGTACTTAGAGGGACAAAATAATTTATTTTATATTGCTTGTTACAACTAAATGACAAATACAATTGTTTTTTTTTTTTAAATACCCCAGTAAGGGGGTATGGTGCCACCAGCAGGTCAATCTGTACCTGTGAGGCAAGTGCATCAGCAGCCTCATGGAGCCTTCAGACTTCCAGATACCCCCAAATTGCTGCTGTGCCTTTGGCCAGATCCCAAAAACTTGGGGCATAGTTTACCAAGAAAGTAAACAAACAAAAGTTAGGTATGTGGGAAACACACCCACAAACCACCTCCGGCTCAGCTATTTAATTGGAGGCAAGGCCTCTTTGGTTCCTGATTGAACTGCTTAACGGCCATGATCCCAGAAACTCAAAAATGAATCTCGTAACCCAGCGGCTTTAGGTAGAAATGCGTTTGATCCCTGCAGTAGGCTACCGGTGCTGGGTCAACTCAGGTGGGAATAAGTTTCATGACTTGGCCTGTTCCCCCTGGTGGCCCAGTGACCGCCATCCTTCAGAGACCACTGGATAGTCAGGTTTGGGCCCCCAGTAATGAGACACACAGGGCCTCATGGGATGAGGGTGGAGATGGCCTTGTCCTCCCCACCCCAACGAGACCCCAAGTCATCGCCCACAAATGGCCTCTCTCGCTCCTGATAAAGCTGTTTAACAACCATTGATCCCAGAGACTCAGAAACAAATCTTGAAATCCAGTGGCTTTTGGCAGAAATGCGTCCGGACCCCACAGTACGTTACTGTCACCTGGCCACCCCAGGGAGGAAAGGGTGTTGTCCCTCCGCCTGCTCCCTCTTGGCGACTTGGTAGCCGTCATCCTCCAGAGGCCATTGGACAGTCAGGCTTGGGTCCGCAGTGACAAAACTTGTTGGGCCTCACGGGATGGGGGGGTAGCCAGGCCTGTCCTCCCCACCCCAATGAGACCCCAAGTCATCGCCCACGAATGGCCTCTCTGGTTCCTGGTCAAGTCTCTTGATCCCAGAGACTCAGAAACAAATCTCGAAACCCAGTGGCTTTTGGCAGAAATGTGTCTGGACCCCGCAGTAGGTTACTGTTGCCAGGCCACCCCAGGGGGGAAAGGGTGCTGTCCCTCCGCCTGTTTCCTTCTGGCGGTTCTGTGGCCGTCATCCTCCAGAGGCCACTGGACAGTCAGGCTTGGGCCCGCAATGACGAAACTTGTTGGGCCTCATGAGATGAGGTGGAGCCGGGCCTGTTCTCCTCACCCCAACGAGACCCCAAGTCATTGCCCACGAATGGCCTCTCTGGCTCCTCATCAAGCTGCTCAATGGCCATGATCCCAGAGACTCAGGAGCAGATCTCGAAACCCAGTGGCTTTTGGCAGAAATCCCTCCAGATTTAAGTGTTAAAATTTTGGAATTTCAAAATCCCGTGGCCACTACTGCAGCCACATGACATCATATGTTATTCATAACCAGCAATAGAAAACAAATTGTTACTGTTGCCTTTTCAGCAGATCTGAATGTTGGGGTAAAATCACAAAAAATAATGGTGAGTCTGGTGTCAAAATATTGAATGTAATCAAAGTAGAGAGAGAGTAATGTGGAAATCATCTGCCCCACAGGTAGGGGGAGGGTGTGGGATGGGGGTGTACTGGGGTTTCTGGTGGTAGAGAATGGGCACTGGTGAAGGTACGGGTGTTTCATAGTATGACCGAGACTTAGACCCAAAAGCTTTGTAACTGCTCTCACGGTGATTCAATAAATAAAATTATAAAAAATGAAAAAAAAAGGTAAGGTGGAGTTCATGCACAATTGCACAATTCAATCAGCTAATCAGTGGCTGAATAAATAGCAGTACTCCTACAAAAAAAAATACCCCAGTAAAAGAAAATTTGTGAAAATTGTTATCTCTCACTCTGGAGTCATTAAGTCCTTATTTTAGGGTTTACAAAACTGTTTGTTGCTAGTTGAGCCTTCTGTATTATTGTTTTTTTGACTGAGTTTGATTGGCTTCTATGGTACTTTCCCATCTAATTTGGTGCGCTCCTACTGGGATACCCATATTATGGAATTTGAAGGTGTCAAGACCTTACATGCCTGCACCCTCTGGGAACTCCAGATGCTTTTGAACTGGGCAGGTGAGTTTACAAGGCAGCAGCTATGGGACGTGAGTGTGGCTGCCTGAGCATCTGGAAGAACAGGGGTCTGGGAGGAGGAGACCCCAGAGTTTCATTCTGAAAACTGATATACCTGGACCTTTTGTCAGTTTGGCATGGCTGTGGAGATTATTCATGAAGCAGTAGAGACTGAGCAGTTGCCACTGCAGCCGTGAAGGGTTGGTGCAGCTGCCACAACTTCAGCAGGGTGAGGACTCAGCATGACCCCCTCCCAAGGGTGCCCCAGATTTTCCAGCTGGAAGACCCATGTACCCACAATTTTAGGGATTTAGCTTGCATCTCTTTGGAGATCAGTCATGAATCAGTAAAGCTGGGCTGATACATTTACATGGCGGTGACTATGGAATTTTTTTAGGCCATTTTTATTGAGGAATCAGAATTTACAATACTTTTCATGGGTACATCATGAAAAATCATGCTTTTCATGGGTACATCATTCCAATGCCTCACCCATCACCAGAAGCCCACTTTTCTCCACCAGTGTCCCAAGCAACCCTCCCAAACCCTCCCTCACCCTGTAAGCTCAACTCCACAGACAAAATCTTCAGTTCTGAAGACTTTGGGCCATTCATTGTACTCTTATTCTGTTTCCTTTTTATCTCATATTTGAAATAGATCTCTCTTTTCTCATTTTTTTAACTGCAGAAATGATGACACCTACACCTATTAGTTACTCTCCTGAAATTCCACAAAATTGTTAAATCAATGATAAGTTGATAAAGTAAAATTTTTTTCCAAAAACTTTTGTATAGGTGTATAATGTAAAAAAATAAATATCATAAATAGTTCTACGGTAATACATTTTAAGATTTACATAAAATAGATAAGTTATACAAATGTAAATTTAGTAAAAGTTAAGAGAGATAAAGAAAATTTAAGGAGATGGCTGGAGAGATAGTACAGCAGGGAGAGCATTTGCCTTGCACACGGCTGACCAGGGTTCTATCCCCAGTATTTCATATGGTCCCCCAAGCACTGCCAGCAGTGATTTCTGAGTGCAGAACCAGGAGTAGGCCCTGAGTGTCACTGAGTGTGGCCCAAAAATCAATAATAATAATAATAATAAAAAGAAAGAAAGAAAATTTAAGGGAAGAATCTGAAGAGGTCTACAAAGTATAAAAATGTTTTTTATCCTAAGAAAGAGACTATAGGCTTCATACTTGAAATTATATATTATAGATACTGCTTAAGTGTCTTCATTAGTAAATAAAGGGTTGTAATAACAATCTTCATGTGTGTAAAATAAAAACTCACCTGATCTGATATGTAACATTCAATATAAGTGAAATGTTAATTCACTTGTAGGAGGACAAGCATAAACAAAACTCTGGAGACTATTTCTCTTTCTCTTTAAGTTTGATCATGTAACTTGCTTTAGTCAATAAAAAGAGAAGAGCTATTGTGTATCACTTTCAAACTTGATCATTAAGAGGTTTTGTCCTGCTTCCGACTTGCCCGCCAGTGCTGTACAAAGGAAAAGATGCCACATGGAGAAGAGAAGGAGAGAGTTGTGGAGTAGAGACAACCCCTACAGCCCATAGCAATAGCATCTTGGATGAAAAAACCATTTGTCAACACATAAAATAACCTAAATAATGCTTATTGATGATACTTGGTGGTTTTTATGACATAGATCTGGATTGCATATAATAACAATTATTTAAACCCAGCTGTTTAATGTGAGCTAATTGTGGTAATACAATTCCCATTCCCCTTGTCACTAATGAGCTTCAAATGAAGATGTCCTCATTTACTGTCCTCACTTATTGTCCCCAAAAGTACAAAGGATAGACTTGCCAAAGACTTCAAAGAAAAATTAATCCTCTCTCTCTCTCCCTCATTTTCTTCCTTACTCCTTTGTGGACAAGAAGCCACATTAGTGCAGGCCCAAAGTAATCCTTCAAAGACATCTAGGGGCTGGGCCCAAAAGAAAGCAGTACTCAAGTTAAGGCATTTGTCTTGAAAAGCAGCAGTTTTATCTTGAACACAGAGTCAATAGCTCTGAGTACCTCTGTGTATGGCACCAAAAAAACCTTTTTTTTTTTTTTACTTAAGAATACCTCCACATCACGATCAGGATTATGATCATCCTGTTGTTCGTTGATTGCCTCGAGCAAGTACCAGTAACGTCTCCTTCTTCCTAGTCCTGAGATTTTAAAAGAGTCATATTCAATGCTCTTTCAGGGTTAGGATAATGAGACCCATCATTGTTACTGGTATTTGGCATATTGAGTACAACATGGGAAGTTTGCCAGACTCTGCCGTGTGGGCAGGATACTTTCGGTAGCCTGCTGGGTTCTCCAAAGGAAAAATGAGATAATAAGATGTTGCGCGGCTGCAAATGCGGCCGTGCGCTTCTGGGAGCTGGGTTTTATAGTCTCTGCATCTTGAACGTTGATGGGATCAACCTGGCGCTGGTGGCAGCTGGTGGGTGTGACGCCTACCTACTGGAAGATGGGAGATCTAAGTGGAGAAGGCCCAGTCCCAATCCGAGCAGGCTTGGAGATCTCAGCCCCGGGACCTTCATGCCTGGTTCCTCTAGCAGTTCCTTCATGCATGAGGCTTGCCCGATCATGTGGAGAGTGGTCTCAGCATGGCTGTGGCTGGTTCTGGAGGTCTTCGGCTCCTGGGGCTCTACTTGGGTAGTGGGGGGAGGGAAACTGAATCCACCTCCATCCAAGGGGCCCCAGTGAGGGCAGCCAGGCGTGGGGACAGGAGACTCACCCCAGAACAATAGCCTGAAAAAACAATTGGAATATGGGTACATCGATCATAGAAAAATAAGGCCAAAAACCTGATCAAACTGTGTATGAGCTGATGTCTCCAGGTCTTCATGCATATAATTCTTTACATGATGTATTCTTTGGGCCAATTTGAGTTAGGCTTATGCTTCTTTTTTTCTAAAATAATTCTTTTTTTTTTTTCATGAGTGGAGCTTAGACCATATCCAGTGGTGTTCAGAAAATACTCTAGGCTTTGTGCTCGGTGGCTGCTCCCTACAGTGCACAGGGGAAACATGTAGTACCAGAGATTGAACGGGTCAAGCTGTGTGCAAAGCAAGTCCCTTATCCTGTACTATCTCTTCCACACTATAAGAGTTTTATTTTGTTTTGTTTTAGGGGGTTGGGGATCACATCAGCTGTATTCTTGCTAAGGACTTATTACTCTTGGCTCTGTACTCAGGATAACTCATAGCGATGCTTAGGGGATCATATGTGGGATTATACCAGGATCAGCCACATATAAGGCAAGCTCCTTGCCCCTGTACCATCTCTCCAGCCTCAGAAAGTATTCTTAAAGTGGGTTCAGAAATAGCCATATGATCTGAATCAACTAGTAAAAATAGTCTGAGTGATCTGCAAAGCCTCTAGATGATCTGAAAACACGTCCTTAAAGTTCTCAGTCCTTACTGAATATTCCATACTCCTCCCCACAGACTTTTTTCTGGGACAGCTTCCTGTCCCTTAGCTATATTGTTACAGATGGTGTTTCCTCCTCCATCAATGTGGTCATTATTAAACAAGCAACACCTTACCTTCTCCCTGGGAATTTTGTACCTTGCTATAGAAAAGAGAAGGTCCTGGTAAAGCCAATATTTTCATATTCTTATATGAAATGCTATGTATCCATCAAAAACAATTCTTTTATTCAGTGGATATTGACCTAATACCTTTGTTCCAAGGATTATGAAGACGATGATAAAAAGTTTTAGGGTTTTTGGGTGCCTCTGATTATAGGAGCATTTAGGAGCATGTCTTTTTTAAGAAAATAATTTAGACCCAACATGGCTTATTTGGGTGAACAGAAACTATACCCTGAGACTTCTGGATTGTTTTCTCTGCCCTCACACTCTGTGCAGCCAAAGAAGATGCATCTGGACCCTCTCTAAAGCCTGGTAGTAATCCAGCCACTTATGGACACAGGAGCAACGTTGTACCCAGAGACTGAGCACATTCTTTGTATGCTAGGGATCCTCGTTCAATTCCAATCACTGCAAGGTCCCCAGCATCTCCAGTAGCAATCCCAACAACAAAAATATTTTTTTGCCTAGAACTTTAATTATGAACCAGAATGTCCTATTTAAACCACTGGAGTAATTTTGCATACCCAGGTTTAAAAGCCTTAAAATGAATCCAAATATCTATTTATATAAGTTTGGCCATAATAGATCTTTTACTCTGAAACTCTTGTGTGGTTAAATATTATGCTCTCTTTCCAAGTAATAAAGCTAAGTATCATGTGTGTTCTCAGAACAAATGTAGCACACTTGAGGAGATGTGGAAATCTTAAGTATAGAGTACAAAAGAGTCAAGCTATAAAATATTACTCTAGTATGGCTTTAAGTATATAAGATTATGTTTATATGCACAAGCTATATAGAAAATAAAACCAAAATTATATTCTAAAAATACTACTGGGGATTATCTCTGATTATAGAATAATGAACAATTTGTTTGCTCTGTGCCTGTAGTTTTATATTAAAAAATACCACATTTCTACAGTTAACTCCTACTCCTGTAAACAGGAAAAATTTCCCAAGATGGAAACTAGGCTAATGCCCTAGTTAAATTGAGTGCGACTTAAAAGTGTTTATGTTCTGTTTATTAATATTTATTTCCTCTTTCAATGACTTGGATGTTTAATGTACATTTAGACAAGGTTACTCAGTGTGCATGAACTGAAGACTGAGAACAAAGGAAAGGAATGTTTTGGGTAATTAGAAAAGTCACATTTCTATTCAGAACTGCCTCTCTTCACGTCCTATCTGAAATATGGAAAGGGGAAGAAAAAGCAGACAGCCAGTGTGGACCACGTGCATCGGGCAGAACTCCTCAAAAGCCTGAGGGTACACCCAAGTGGGGGGAGGGGCAGAAAAATGAAGAAAGGGAAAGAGAAGGTTATGAAAGCAAGCTCTTTGGGGGCCAAGGCATGAACAAACGAACCCTCCCCTCTCAACTAGCAGGAAGCAGCTGAAATACCTTTAGCTCTCAGAAAGATGAGAGTTGAAATTAAATTAATTTAATTTAATTTTTAAAAACCACATGGTGCTGAGACACTTCTGGGTCAGGCTGGAAGCTGTGTTGTGGGGAGGTGGGGAGGTCCCTACATTGGGAGAAAAACATGATTAGAACCTAAAACAGCCCAAAGGCAAGAAGACCTTTGAGACACAGTAGGTCCGAGGAGACCTAGACCCTTTAAATTCAAAATTCCAAGCCTGGAATATGGCTTGATCCCCTGAGAAGAGAGGACCCACCAAGAGAATGAAGGCTGTGCTAAGAACATCAAATAAGACCATCCATAGTCTAAACTTTCCCCCTTGGTGACCACCAAAGCAATAGAATTTGAAGGGTATTTTGGGAAAACTGTCTATAAACTAACTTGGAAGGGAAAAAGACCCACATTTAGCCATTCTGGGGATGTGTCCCACATCTCTATCTCTACCTGAGATTCCTCTCTCTCTCTTCTCTCTCTCTCTCTCTCTCTCTCTCTCTCTCTCTCTCTCTTCACTCTCTCTCTCTCTCCCCCTCCCTCCCTCTCTCCTTCCCTCCCTCCCCAAATTTCTTTAAGTAAAACTATTTTACTTCACTATTTCATATCCCTCCTGAAATTCTTTTCTGTAAGGGAAAACAACCTTCTTGGAAAACCTGGGTAGAGGTGAGAACTGACCTTCTTTTCCCCTGCAAAGAGCAATTCCTCACTCCAGCCTGAGCCCACCACTCCTCAAGAATTCAAGTGGTAGGGACCAGTTGCCATGCAGACCATGTGGGCTTCAGTGCAGCTTGATAGTGACCTTACTGTTGGATGTTCGTAGCCAACTTTATTGGTCCTAACCCACACCACTCATTGCCTGGGTAACCAAGATGGGTCGAGATTAGCTATGGAAGCATTGTTTTCTTGAGACTACCTGTCTCCTTCCCACTTCAACTGGCAAAATAGCCAGGTGACCTGCAACACTACCCATGAGCTATCTGGGAACCCACCATTTTTGGTAGGAGTTACATCTCTCATCAACAACTGCTGATTACTATTTAAAGGTAAAAGGCCCTCCCGTTGATCGTCGATTTGCTCGAGCGGGCCCAGTAACGTCTCCATTGGAGACTTTGTTGTTACTGTGTCTGGCATATCGAATACTCTCGGTAGCTGGAGCGATAGCACAGCGGGTAGGGCCTTCGCCGTACAAGCGGCCAACATGGCCGACCCGAGTTCGATTACTATTTAAAAGAAATTTTTTATAAGTGAGGATGCTGAGGAAAGTGGGGATAGGGGTAAGCCCTGGGACAGTGCTAGAGGGATTTTTTGACACTTTAGTGGTGGATGCAGTGTAATAGAATTGCAAATATGAAACAATAATGTCAGTACTATTTTAAACAATTATACCTCAATAAATACTGATTTTGTAATATATATAAAGTAAATCTTAATAAAATTAATTTAATGAATTAAATAAAAATTATTTTTCTTACCCAAAAGCATACCTTTTATTTTTTCATTCTTTTTTTGAAACAACTAAAAAGCAATAAAGGTTCTTTTAAAATAGAAAGTCAAGTGTAAAACAAGTTTAAGCAAACTTACAGTTCTCATTCCCAAATGATACTATACTAATCATCTGAGAATGTAATGCAGTATAAATTTACATAGTATAATATTACAAAATCATATAATCTTCATCTCAAGATGATAACACAATTGTTCTATTGGATTTCTTGAGGGAGCTGGAATAAAAAGAAAGAAATTGAAACTATTAAGGATAGCATGCCCTATTAGCAGAGAAAAGCTTATACATATTCCAAAACTGTAATATTATTGTTAGAAACAAGGTTCACTTTGTTCTTGCCCTTTTATAAGATTCTTGCAATTATGTCATTACACTTGATTTTCACCACTGTCCTGTTGGGTTCTTAAGACAAATATTCTTCTTTTTCTTCCTTCCTAGGAAAAAACTAAAACCTAAAGAGACAGGGTAGGAGTGAAGCTCTAGTCTTATATGGTCAAAGACTGTTCTTATTAAATTATTTAGATAGACTTATTCAGCTAATGGGAGATAGGAAATATTTCAATTGCTCCTTTTTAAGATATCTACTGAAGGAGAAAAACTGATTACATTGGATAAAATTTTCCACTCAGGAAGCACCCATGAGAGTGGATGTTCCAAAAATATAAGATGAGTGACATTCACTTGATCTTAATAAGGAACAGACTTCTTTAGAAAATTATAGCCTTTATATTAGATTTTTCATTACTCTTTCCTTTGCTTGAAACTTGCCTACATGCTACCGAAAGATTGTATCTTGAGGATAAGAAAAAAAATTAAAAGTTTGTCTCAAATATCAAAGGACTTGAAGCCAAAGTCTCTTAAGGTAGTAATTTCTCTCTCCCTTTTTTAATCAACTCAGTAGAAATTAATTCAGACCACATTTTTAAAGGAAAATCAATCTGATCCAAAGAGTTCACGCGTAAAATGAAAAAGAGTAAGATTAGAAACCACACAATCATCCACAATTTTTCCTGCTAGGAAAATTGCCATCATCAGGATGGCTTACTGCTAAAAAATAAGTCAAGACTGAGGAGTGTGTCTCTCAACAGACATTGTCTGTGGCTAAGAGGTTTATGTCTGCATAACAAATAGTAAACACATCCATGGAAAGCAAAAGTTCAATAAACCATCCAGATAATTTCAAAGACTGTGACTATTTGGCCTTGCAATGATCAACCCCAGTAGCTGTATTAAATTTTTCACTTTTCTACTTAGAAAAGAAACAAAAAGTTACCAAAAAAAAAAAAAAAAAGATCTGGGAATTTTGGAATGTGGTATTCAGCACCCAACTACATGTATAATAATCACCCCTTTGTCTGTCAGATGAGGAAAAATTACTTCCTAGACACCAAGATTTGTGTTTGTTTCAAATGATCCCACTCATTCCCCATGGCAAATCCATTGTATACAGAATGCAGTTGAAGGAGGCTGGTCTATTGCTCTTCTAGGAGCCTCCAAACTAGATAGGAAGTGGGGCCTGGAATCCTCACTGACAATCATCCAATGCTGGTGGATAAAACAGATCCTTGGACCTCCCCACCTTACCACTCAGATCTTCTGTATCAAATTTCAGGAAACAGAGCCTTGAAATGCACATTCTAACAAGAACCTCTGATAACAACCCTGAACTTTGAGTGCCTCTAGCTACTAGGAAAACAAGATCAACAAAAACTAACGCAGATCAGCAGATCAAAGGAAGGAGTTCAGTTCAGGATGCAAATGGATGCCCACATAAGCCGATGCGAGCCAGCTCAACACTCAAGTGCCTTAACACACACACACACACACACACACACACACACACACACACATCATTTTGTCATTCTCACACCCAAATATTTGAGGGGACAAGATGCCCCCTATCCTACAATTGAACTCATGATGGGTCTTTGCTAATAATGTCATTGTTGACAAGAAATCTATTTTTATTTTTAAAAGGTTCTTTTTTCCTTCATTAAATAAAAAAATTGATTACAGAAAATATTCATCACAATTAACCAGTATCTTTTTAATTGGATAAGGAAATTTTCAAGAGCCTGTGTGCTGGGCAAAATAATATCCCCTCTCCTCAAAATGGCCCTGCCTTAAACTCTAGCACTTATAACATTGCCAAGGAGTATCAAGGTGGAAAATGGCACTGGTTATTTAATATAGGATAGATTCTCCTTGATTATTAAGATAGGCCCAGGATTTTCACAAAGATTCATAAATGTGAAGCAGAAGGTCAAAGAGTCGGTGTCAGAGTGATGTTACATAAAACTCAACAGCCTAGAGGAAGAGGCCAGAGCCAAGGAACGTGGGCACCTCTAGAAACTGGAAAGAATTTCCTCCAGCCTCCAGAAAGGAATACAGTGCTGCTGACACCTTAATTTTAGCTCAATGAGACTTGTTTTGGACTTTCAGACACTAGAATTGATTAACAATGAATCTTTTTATTTTTTTACTGAAACACAAAATTTCTGATTTTTTGAAAGGGTTGGGGCAGTGTTTGGGCCATATCCAGTTGTTCTTGGGGCTTATTCTAGTTCTGGGCTCAGAGATCACTCCTGGCAGTGCTCTGGCGTGGACCATATGCAATATCGGGATCAAACTAGAGTAGGACACATGCAACCTCTTTGCAATCATGTTTTGTTTTGTTTTGTTTTTCATTAAATTGAATCACAGCCAGATATACAACATTGTTTATGGTTTAATTTCAGTTATACAATGTTCCAACACCCGTCACTTCATGGGTGCACATTTCTCACCACTAATGACCCCAACTTTCCTTCTGCCTGCCCACCTTGTTCCCTGTGACAACCTGCCTCTATAGCAGACACTTCTCTCTCTCCCTCTCTTTTTTTCTCTCTCCCTTCTCTCTCCCTCTCTCTCTTTCTCTCTCTCTCTCTCTCTCTCTCACACACACACACACACACACACACACACACACAAACATTTCCCTTTTAGGTACTGTGGTTTGCAATACTGTTATTGGCAAGGTATCATGCATATCACTTTACCTCCTTTCAGCACTCAGTTTTTGTCCAGAGTGATCATTTCCAACTACCCCTTCTCTGTCCTAACTGCACTATCCTTCAGTTGAGATTTGGTGGCAAGTTTCCTATCATGGACCAATTCTCCTAATCCTTGTTTCTACTATCTTTGAGTATTATTCACATACTATGGGTTTATACATATATATATATACACATATATATGTGAAAGAGTTTGATCATTCTGTGTTTGCTCCGCTCCCTCTGATTTCAGTCACCATGATAGTCTCCATGTTCATCCATGCATAAACAAATTTCATGATTTCACTTTTCCTAAGAGCTGCATAGTTTGCTATCTTAATGACCCAAATTTCTCATCTTTCTTTTTATAGCAGCAATACTAAACTGATACAGTCTGGTTTCAAGAAAGAGGCAAAATGAAGCAAGAATGGTCAAAAAAACGGGGCTAGAGCAATAGTACAGCAGGTAGGGCTTTTGCCTTGTACACGGCCAACCCGAGTTTGATTCCCAGCATCCCATATGGTCCGTCCCCTGAGCACTGCCAGGAGTTGGAGTAACCCCTATGCATTGCCGGGTGTTGTGACCCACCCCCCAAAAACAGAATGGTCAAAAAAAGAAGAAATTATAATGCCACGAATAGCCATAAACATGCATAGGATACTGTCACAAAACACACACACATACTCTCTGAGAAATATGTAGGATACTAGAAACTTCAAATCTGTCATATTCTAATACATGTTCTCTAAAAGTTGGTGCTTCATGTCAACATTGGTATACTTAAACAGAATGGGAGACTGACTCCCAAGAATAGTAAAGATGAATCACTTGATCACTTGACATCCCGTTGCTCATCAATTTGCTTGAGCAGGAGCCAGTAACGTCTCCATTCATCCCTGTCGTGTGCTAGTGTAGCCCAATGGTGTCTGCTCGTTCTAGGAACATGAAGAGCCTCAAACTGATTGTTCAGGGTCTTGACGAAGAGGTCTGATCATCTTGTAGGTGGGCAGCCACAAGATCTTTTGACGTCCCATGGAATCCAGGAGGTAATGGCTCTAGTTCAGTGGTCATCTCCAAATCTCATTACATGTCCAGCCCATCTGATTTTGAACACGTGGCAAACGAGACAGCGTCCCTGATTCTTGATCGTCAGTGGAGGTCAGAACTCTGAATTTTTTCTCTCACTTGATACTCGAAGCATAACTCTTTCGATTTCTCTTTGGGAGACCCAAATAGCGTTCTCATTCCTGTTTTCATAAGGCCCAGGTCTCTGAGGTGTATGTTAATGTAGGAAGAACAGTGGACTCAAATAAATGCCTGGAGCTGGAGGTTCTTTGTCCTCTTAGCTATTTCTATGATGCTCTTTAAGGAGTTCCAAGCCACTCTCTTCCTCCTGCACAACTTAGGTGCCAAGTCATTCATCAAGTTGACTTCTCGACCTAGGTACACATAACTGTTGTATTCGAAAAGGGTCGTTCCGTTGAGAGTGAATGGAACATTAGGAATGAGACTGTTTCTCATAAACATTGTCTTTGTGAGATTCAGCTGGAGTCTGACCTTTCCACACTCATGGTCGAAGTCGGCCAGCAAGTGTCGCTTGGCTAATGTTTGATGTTATTAGCACAATGTCATCAGCAAAGCAGAGGTGGTATAGTTGCTGAACGTCTATCTTCACTCCCATTCCTTCCCATTCCAGTCATCACATGACGTTCTCGAGGGTGGTACTGAAGAGTTTCGATGAAATAGTATTACCCTGCCGAACCCCTCTCTTGACATGGATGATCACTTCCATGTAGAATTGTGAGATCCTGGTAGTGAATTCGTAATACAGCTCATGGAGGATCCTGATGTATTGAGTTTGAATGCCCTGTTTGGCTAGGGTTTTGATGACCACTTCTGTCTCAACAGAATCAAAGGCCTTCTTTAAATCAATGAACATTAGACAGAGTGGCATCTTGAACTCCCGAGAAACCTCAATGAGCTTGTTTATCGCGTGGATATGGTCGATCATGCTGAATCTTTTGTGGAACCCGGCTTGCTCACACGGTTGTCCTGCCAATCCTATTCAGGATGACTCAAGTGAACAGCTTGTAGACAACAGAAAACAGGCAGATGGGGTGATAGTTGCCAATGTCATGGATGTCTCCCTTCTTGTACAGTTGTACAGTCCTGCTGGTTTTCCATTGAGATAGAACCTTGCATTCAGACAGGTAGCATGTGAAGAGCTGAGCCAGTGTATTGATGAGTACTGATGGCAGGTTCTTCAGGTGTTCAGGTCTGACCTTGTCTGGGCCGGGTGCTATTCACTTCTTTACTGGCAAAATGGCATGTTAGATTCCAGAAGGGAGAATGTTAGGAACGACATATCCATGCTGTGGAATTTGGTGTATGGGCAGTTGGACGTGGCTATCAAAGAGATTTGAGTAGAAGTCATGGATAATCTTTTCCATCGCCCTTCTGGAAGATGTGATAGATCCATCGGAGGGCAGTCATCTTGGTCTTGTAGTTGGCAAAGGACAGGCGGGCATTGCGAATGCTTTTCCCAGCTTCTGCCTCATCTGCCAGCACTGCTGCTCTTCTCTCTTTGAGATCTTCCTTTATCGTATCTCTGCACTGCTTTGCTAGCTCGGACACTCGCTTGCGGTTGCCTGAAGCTTAAGCTAAGCCCCGGAGTTTTTGAAGACAGGCATCTGTCTTTTTGTGGCTATCTCTTTCTTGGCGTTCCTCGCACAATCATGGAGGTGCTGAACCAGTCAATCGTATTCCTCGTCAATGTTGTCAATGATGGCATCTTCCCATGTTGCAACAATAGTGCCAAAGAGCTACCAGTTGGTGGTCATTCTGGGAGTTCTCTTCTTAAACTTTGCAGCCCTTTCTCCCCACTCTGTGAGGTAGAATTTTGCGCAAAGGATACGGTGGTCCAATCCCGTTGGAATTTTGGAACAACAGCAACATTGGTCAAGCAAAACCATCGATTGACTATGACGTGGTCAATTTCATTGTGGAAACATCCACCATATTGGTGACTCCTTCAGGGTCAGGGGAATGAGACTCATTGTATTTACTGGCTTTGGCATATTGAATACGCTATGGATAGCTTGCCAAGCTCTGCCGTCCAAGCGGGATATTCTCGGTAGCTTGCCAGGCTCTCTGAGAGGGATAGAGGCTTTTGGGGCAGCCTCTAATCGCCCTTGTAGGTGTTCCCATCATTCAAACCATATTTGAACCCTATCAAATATGGTGCAGCAAATGGCCACATCATATTCAATCAACGGTTTTGCCTGACTGATGTTGCTGTTGTCCCAAAATTCCAAACGGTATCGGACCACCGTCTCCTTCATGAAAATTCTACTTCACAGAGTGGGGGAGAAAGGGCTGCAAAGTTTAAGAAAAGAACTCCCAGAATGACCACCAACTGGTAGCTCTATTGCTGCAAAATGGGAAGATGCCGTTGTTGACAACATTGACAAGGAATATGTTCGACTGGTTCAGCACCTCCATGATTGTGCGAGGAACGCCAAGAGAGAGATAGCCACAAAAAGACAGATGCCTGTCTTCGAAAACTCTTGAGCTCATTCGCTAACGTGGCTTGGTGCATGCCTCAGGCAACCGCAAGCGAATGTCCGAGCTAGCAAAGCAGTGCAGAGATACGATAAAGGAAGATCTCAAAGAAAGAAGAGCAGCAATGCTGGCAGATGCGGCAGAAGCTGAGAAAAGCATTCACAACGCCTGCCTGTCCTTTGCCAACTACAAGACCAAGATGACTGCCCTCTGATGTCCTGATGGCTCTATCACATCTTCCAGAAGGGCAATGGAGAAGATTATCTATGACTTTTATTCAGATCTCTTTGATAGCCATGTCCACCTGCCCACATACCAAATTCCACAGGATGGATATGTCATTCCCAACGTTCTCCCTTCTGAAATCCAACACGCCATTTCGTCAGTAAAGAAACGAACAGCACCTGGCCCAGACAAGGACAGACCTGAACACCTGAAGAACCTGCCGTCAGTACTCATCAATACACCGGCTCGGCTCTTCACACGCTACCTGTCTGAATGCAAGGGTCCATCCCAATGGAAAACCAGCAGGACTGTACAACTGTACAAGAAGGGAGACATCCACAACATTGGCAACTATCGCCCAATCTGCCTATTGTCCGTCATCTATAAGCTTTTCACTCGAGTCATCCTGACTAGGATTGGCAGAACACTAGATGAAGGACAACCATGTGAGCAAGCCAGGTTCTACAAAGGATTCAGCATGATAGACCATATCCACACAATAACCAAGATCATTGAGGTTCCTCAGGAGTTCAAGATGCTGCTCTGTCTAACATTCATTGATTTAAAGAAGGCCTTTGATTCTGTTGAGACAGGAGCAGTCATCGAAGCCCTAGCTAATCAGGGCGTTCAAACTCAATACATCATGATTCTCCATGAGCTGTATTGTGGATTCACTACCAGGATCTCACCAATCTACAAAGAAGTGATCATCCATGTTAAGAGAGGGGTTCGGCAGGGTGATACCATTTCACCGAAACTCTTCAGTGCCACCATCGAGAACGTCATGTGATGACTGGAATGGGAAGAAATGGGAGTGAAAATAGATGGTCGGCAACTACACCACCTCGGCTTTGCTGATGACATCGTTCTAATAACACCAAACATTAGCCAAGTGACACAAATGCTGGCCAACTTTGACTGTGAGTGTGGAAAGGTTGGACTACAGCTGAATCCCACAAAGACAATGTTTATGAGAAACAGTCTCATTCCTGACATTCCATTCACTGTCAATGGAAAGACCTTCTTCAAATGTAACAGTTATGTGTACCTAGGTCGAGAAGCCCACATGACGAATGACCTGGCACCTGAGTTGCACAAGAGGAAGAGAGTAGCTTGGAATGCCTTCAAGAGCATCAAAGAAATAGCTAAGAGGACGAAGAACCTCTGGCTCCAGGCACCTCTCTTCAATTCCACTGTTCTTCCTGCATTAACATACACCTCAGAGACCTGGGCCCTACGAAAACAGGAATGAGAATGCTATTCGGGTCTCCCAAAGAGGAATCAAAAGACCTGTGCTTGGAGTATCATGTTTCACTCAAATGTGAGAAAGAATCCATAGTTCTAACCTCCGTCGATGGTCAAGAAACAGGGATACTGTCTTGTTTGCCAAGGTGTCAAAAACCAGATGGGCTGATCACATAATGAGATTTGGAGATGACCACTGGACTAGAGCCATTACCAACTGGATTCCACGGGATGTCAAAAGATCATGTGGCTGCCCACCTACAAGATGGTCAGACTACTTTGTCAAGACCCTGAACGATCGATTTGAGGCTCTTGTGTTCCTAGAATGAACAGACACCATTGAGCTACACTAGCACGCAACAGGGATGAATGGAGACGTTACTGGCTCCCGCTAGAGCAAATCGATGAGTAGCGGAAAGTCAAGTGATCAAGTGAACCGTCCACCATGAGACTCCCATGTCCAACGTTTAGATTCAGCCTTCTGGAATTGTGAGTTACCATGCATGGTCTTGGTCAACATGATGAACTCAAACAATCTCTCACCCTGTTCATTCCATTCTAGGCCTTGGGTCCCGATGTGGAGTTCTTTGGCTGATCTTCTCAGTCCCATCTTGGCATTAAAATCACCAACAATGATCTTGTAGAAGGTGTGGTCTTCTTTATCGATCTTCTCCAGCTCCATGTAGAACTCTTCAATTTCTCCTTCATCATAATTGAATGTTGGTGCGTTGGTAATGAAAACAGAAACTGCCAGCTGTGAGCCACATCTATTCAAGCATCACTGTCACTGTCACTGTCCTCCCGTTGTTCATCGATTTGCTCGAGCGGGTCCAGTAACGTCTCCATTGTGACAATTATTACTGTGTTTGGCATATCGAATACGTCACAGGTAGCTTGCCAGGCTTTGCCATGAGGGTGAGATACTCTTGGTAGCTTGCCAGGCTCTCCAAGAGGGTCAGAGCAATCAAACTCGGGTCAGCCATATTGGCCACTTGCAAGGCAAATGCCCTACCCACTGTGCTATCATTCTAGGCAAGTGTAATCATCCAATTTGGGTTGTTAGGCATTCAAATGAATCAATGCTCATGGCCAAGTTCGTGTTGACAAGGACACCAACACCACTGATGCCTCTTTTGTCACATGTTCCAAGGAACAGTTCTTCTCCAGTGTCGAAAATGGCGTGAAGTGGTTGATACCTTCTCATCTTGGTCAGACCAATGATGTCGTACTTGGTCTTTCTTGCTTGCACCATCAGGTCCTCGATGCATGAACCCGATGCCAACATATGTGCATTGAAAGTACAGACAGTAGAGATGAATACCAGAAGGATTTCCCCACAGCTTGGAAGCTGCTGGGGATAGAGAAGGGATCACCAAGTAAAGGGTGCTAGTAGGGCTCCCTCCGGATGGTAGATGCGTGCTGAAAGTAGACTATAGACCGAACATGTTGGCCACTTAATACCTCTATTACAAACCACAACACCCAAAAGGAGAGAGAGAGCAAAAGAGAATGCCCTGCCACAGAGGCGGGATGGCGTGGGTTGGAGACGAGCTGGGGGTGGTAAGAGGGATATTGGAATCATTGGTGGTGGAGAATGGCCACTGGTGGAAGGATGGGTACTTAATCATTGTATGACTGAAACACAAGCACAAAAGTTTTTAAGTCAGTAACTGTACCTCATGGTGATTCATTAATAAAAATTATTTTAAAAATTGGAATACTTAAAATTGGATTCTTTGTTTGGAGCTATATCTGTACCAAAGATCAGAACTATAGTACCTCCCTCATTAGCTAAGGGCTGGCCATTCAGACATCTCCAAGGAACTCAAGCAACCTTTTCCACAGATTCAAGTAAAGGTGGGAGAGTTTTGATATGAAATGTGCACTCTTTTTTGCTTGTTTGGGGGCCACACCTGGTGGTGGTCAGGTCGTTACTACTGACTGTACATTCAGGAATCACTCCTGGCAATGCTCGGGGGACCACAGGGGATGCTGGGAATCAAACCCACTGTACTGTGGTTCCAGCCCTGAAACATGATCTCTTGAGGTCTTTAATTTGTTGCTTTTAAATGTTTTCTGTGCTAGGCCATAAGCATGCTTGTGTGCTTTTGATCCACCTCCTAGTATGAAGTTGGAGTAGCCTCAGAGAACCTCAGGGCTTGGCTCAAAAAATGTAAAAAAATAAAATAAAATAAACATTAAGTTTAAGCAAAAGGTGAAAAACAAAAATAGTTCTCAGCATCATTTTGGCCAATGGCCTATCTAAAGGTAGCAGCATCCCAAACCTCAAGAGTGACCACTCCAAACTCCTTGCTAGGAACTACTGATACGAATCAGTGCTTATTTATATTTACAAGTATACTTACCAGTAGATTCCTGTTTTAACTATATGCTAGTGCTATTTTTTCTAGTTTTATTTTCATATTTTAAGCAATATTTGACATGATTCTGGTAAGTTATTTTTGGAATCTGGAAACGTTTGCACATAAATGCATGAGAATTGTTTTTTTGCTTTAAATTGACTTTTGACTAAATGAAAATGTTATCACTTGATAAATAAAAGGTAAAGGCCCTCCCGTTGATCGTCGATTTGCTCGAGCAGGCCCAGTAACGTCTCCATTGGAGACTTTGTTGTTACTGTGTCTGGCATATCAAATACTCTCGGTAGCTTGCCGGGCTCTCCGAGAGGGGCGGAGGAATCGAACTCGGGTCGGCCATGTTGGCCGCTTGTAAGGCGAACGCCCTACCCGCTGTGCTATCGCTCCAGCCCCACTTGATAAATAAAATTTGAAAACTTATCAATCAGAAAATTATAATAAAAGTGAATCTAATGGTGCATAGAGATCCATTAGTCAAAGTTCCAAATTTTTAAAATGGGATGAAATAAGAGGTGAAAAGTCAATTTCTAACTTAATTGGTATCAGAACCAACATCAGTGAGTGCCTTCTTCTCAGCTCTTGGCTTCTCCACCTTGCCCCTTAACTTGGATTCTGTTGGTAAGAAAAGGAAATATGTCCTACACTGAGTCAAAGAATGGATATTGACTGTCTTAAAAAAAAAAAAAGTTTAGGTATGACTTCCAGATTCCTCTGACTTTGGCTTTCTTATCTACCATCTTCCTAAAACTTACCTAAGAATTTGAAATGCAAAATTGGCTTTCTAGTGCAAACATTTGTACTGGGGAGGGTTATATTGACTTCTAAAGTGTCAGCCTTGGACTGACACTTTAGTGGACTGACACTTGGGCTGAGTCTCAACACATGAGTGAAGTCCGACCAAACCCAGGTAATGTGAAACTTTGTGACCTTGAAGTCTGGGCTCAACGAGACTGGGAGCGGAGACCCTCTGCCTGTTTCCCCCAGTCTCCGGTGACCCTGGGGTCACACCCATAAGCCACCTCCTGCCAGACCAGATAATCTCGTCATCGGCTACCATCCAGATCACAGGGCTTTTTCTCCCAGAAGGGAGAAACATAATTCCCCCCACCATAGCTACACCCCCAACACAAGGCTGTTTTGCTGTTTCAACCAGGGTGCCCCAGAGGGGGGCAGGTGAGAGCCCTTTCCGTCCCAAAGGACCCAGTCCCAGCAGCTGAAAACCCCCAGAACCCAACCACTGCCACACTCAAGGCTGTCCCCACACGCTCTGGCCAAGCCTCAAGTACGAGTGACTGTATTCCTGAACTGCAAGGCCACAACACATCATAAGACACATCATAAGATACTCCCTAAGTATCTCCATAAGTACCACACCACATTTGATGGGTTTCAAATAGTAGGCAACAAATCATAGAGGGAAATGTATATGTATTTATATGTAATTATATGCGTATATATAGTTTTATATATATATAAAAACTCACATCACTCAACCTTTAACAACATCTTAGTGATATTCTAAAGAATGTCTTAATGACCCCTGCCAAACTAGAACAATCTTCACACTTTCTCCTCTATGAATACTTTTGTAGCATTTTCAGTGGTTTTCCATAACAATACAAATATATATTATTTCAGTTGTGCCTTGGGACAGGGATTGGGGCTTGGGATAAAAAACATTCCAAATTTGGTGGTGGGAAGGTATAATGGTGGTGGGACTGATGTTCGAATATTAACTGTAATCAAATACTGTGAACCACCTTATAAATTTTTTTTTAAAAAATTAAATAAAGTGTCAGCCTTGGCCACCTACTAATATGCTTTTATATTCATCTATTTCAAGAGAGGGTAAGTGGCCAAAGTCTGTCTCTTCAAGAAAGACCCCAACATTGCTTTTCTTTGTTGGGGATTCTAGTCATGACACTAGGAAGCTGGTCAGCTACTGGTAAATCCAAGGTATGTGATAAAGTGGAAGGAAATACAGAGCTTTTCATTAGCAAGGCAATGTAGGGCAAGAGTACTTGGGTACTTGCTTGGCTACTAACGGAGTGATACTGATCTTCGTTTGCTCTAGCTCCTTCTATGTATTGGACCCTCCACTTCTCAAGAGGAGACGTTACCAGAAACCCATCTTTGGAAATTCCAGGAAAAGAATGAATGTACTGCTGTTACTGTAGACAAATCATCCTTCAGTCTCTGTGTTGATGGGAAGGAATAAGACAAAGAAGAGCATACACAGTGTGTTTCTATGTAGATAATGATCAGAAATAAACAAGACTAACAAGTGCTAGACATCAGAAAAGCAGTTCATGGTGAAGCAATTGAGTTAGTGGTGAGTTATTGGAGGGTTAATTGAGTAAGAGATACAGGGAGTCTTCTGAAGCACTGAAAGCATGCTCTGTTTTGATCTGAGTGTTGACTATAAATGTGAATATATATATGTGAAAATTTTTTATTGGCCCATGGTTAGGAATTGTTAACTTTATGTATCTTAGTTTTCATTTTAAAAACAATTCTTGCTTTCTACATGAAACACATATTTCTGAATAGTTCTGTCAATAAAGATTAATTTCTATTTAAATTTTCTCGAGTGGGCCCAGTAACGTCTCCATTGGAGACTTTGTTGTTACTGTGTTTGGCATATCGAATACGTCACGGGGAGCTTGCCAGGCTCTGCCGTGCGGGCGAGATCCTCTCGGTAGCTTGCCGGGCTCTCCGAGAGGGGCGGAGGAATCGAACTCAGGTCGGCCATGTTGGCTGCGTGCAAGGCAAACGCCCTACCGCTGTGCTATAAATTCATAAAATGAAAAATTTAGAAGTTACTTTAGTCTTTTTAAATTTTTTTTATTATGACACTGTGATTTGTCAAGTTGTTCATAATACAGCTGTTTCAGGCACTAAAGAGTCAACTCCAAACCCCCAACCAGTGTCCCCTTCCCTTCACCAATGTCCCCAGTTTCCCATCCACCACCACAACTTACCCCCTTGCAGGAACAAATGAATCTATATCATATTGTTTGTTAAAAGATAAAGCAAATGGATTATCAAAACTTAGAAAAATATGAGTCGATTTGTGATAATTGTCATATCTCACAGTGACATTCCTAAAATTATTGTCTGAGGGTTTACTGGTCTGGTTGGTACTAGTGGAGCCTTCTGTGTTATTATTTAGGCTCACTGAGCTTAGTAGTCTCTGTGCAATTTTCCAATCAGATTTGCTATGATCCTATTAGGCTGACAGTACTATGAAATTTTGAGGTACCAAACAGCTTCATATGTGGTCGCACAATCCTGGAGCTATAGATCTGAACAATTTGGTGGAAGCTATAGATCTGGACACTTTCATTTTGATGAGGTTAAAAAAACACATTTATTTTCTTTTATTTTGATGAGAAAAATAAGATTTATTTCATTTATTTATGAGGTACTTTTTATTTATGATGAAAATAAGTGATTGGGTCACACCCAGTGGTGCTCAGGGCTTACTCCTGATTCTGCACTCAGGGATCACTCCTGGCAGGACTTTTGGGCCAGCAGTGAACCCAGGTCAGCAGCATGGAAGGCAAGGAAACGTCTTACCAGTTGTACTATCTCCAAGTTCCTAAAAAGCATCTCTTTAAAGTCATGCCTATTTACAGTACATTCTCAACTAAAATGTTCTTTCCAATTATCAATCAGAAGGCCATATAGATCAGGGATGGAGAGATATTCCAGGAGTTTACGCACTTGCCTTGTGCACAGCTCACTAATTTGATCCCAGCACAACTTATAGGCCTCCAAGGAACACCAGGAATGATCCCTGTGCACAAAACCAGGAGTTAGCCCTGAGCACCACCAGAGAGAGCCCCCTTCTAACAACCACCAAAGGAGATATATATATATATATTCCATTTTCTCTAAAAGGGGCTTTTTCAGTTTGCAGAAAAGCAAGAGTGGGACTTTTGGCAGTTGAGGGGTGAGGTGACCAGTGACTCTCCAGCAGTACTTTTATGCTGACTGTGGTTCAACAAGGGGGCCCTGGGCTGTGGTGTTACTCAGGCCCTGCAGTCCCTGCAGTACTCAGGGGCTATAACCAGCAATGCTGAGAGGATCATGTGGTGCCAGAAATTTAATGCAAAATAATGAACTTAATCCCTGTACTATCCTCCCAGCCCCAAGAATTAGACATTTTATTTTATTATTTATTGATTTTTTGCTTTTTGGGTCACACCCGGAAATGCACAGGGGTTACTCCTGGCTCATGCACTCAGGAATTACTCCTGGTGGTGCTCGGAGAACCGTATGGGATGCTGGGAATTGAACCCAGGTCGGCCTCGTGCAAGGCAAATGCCCTACCCGCTGTGCTATCGCTCCAGCCCTGAATTAGACATTTTAAAGAATGGCTTATTTTAATTCTTCCCTACTTTTATTTATACAAAGTGAGGGTTTTTTTTTTCTAGTGTTCTCTGTGCAGCACAAATTTTACATTTTGCACTATATAAAGTGAAACCAAGGGGTATGTTCTGTATAAAGTGAAACAAAAGAGGTTTCTGAGGGGTGACTGTAACATGCACAGTGATTTTTTTTTAATTCCCTTGTTGAAGAGTTTAGAGGAAGGTGATGTTTGTAAAATATGCCTTTACTCATATTGGAAGAGATGAAAACACAGTATTTTAATTTTTAAAGACGAAAAGAGTTATTTTTGAGAGCATGTGTTTTTCATAGCATACTTGATACCAATGAGTCTAAGGTTTCTATTAAACAGAAAAACAAATTACAAGTCTGGCAACCACAAAGATGAAAGGGGGAGAGGTCCCCATAAGTGAAGGGGTGGGAACCAATAGTCAAGTGATGACAAAATCCCGAGGCAGGCATATTGACAGCATTGTTCAAAGCTCCTAATTATCTATAATGATAGCTAACTGATGGGGGTTGAGGGTCCCAGAATCTATGGATGCCTGAGTATTGACCAAAAAAGAGGAAAAAGAAATGAGGGAGGGTGTCTCCTCCAAAGCATAGCTAAGTTAGACAGAACCAGCTAAAACTCAGGCGCTTTCAGGGTGAACAAGCTTCTATTCTAATCAAGTACAGGAATAAGCCCAGCCCTCACTTGCAGCCACAATCCAGGCTACTTTACCAGTCTGTGGGGAATAAATTTAGCACCCCAACAGTAGCTCTGGATCCAAATTCCAGAGACACCAGTTCAGGTCAGGACTCTTGTCTCTAAACAGGTGGAACTTTGCTTGTCAAAGGCAATTTTAAAATGGTATTGAGTATCAGTGGTAACTCAGCAAAATCCCTGTTCCTTAAGGAAATGTAATATTGACCAGGAAATTGAGTGCTTAAAAAAAAAAAAAGGAGGTCTCATGGAAGGGTACGGATGTTTCAGGGGGGCTAAACTTTTAATAGAGAAATTTAATGCGTAATGCAACATGGATAAGCAAAAATTATTAAAGTCGATCAGAAGCTCACATAAATATGTCAAACATCACATTCCATCATCGTATGCTTGTCTGCCTTTCTAGGTAAAATTTGTAAATGCTACAGTTTGTCGCTTGGCAAAATAAATTCTAGAGTACATGGGGAGAACTTGAGAAGACTGTATTCTTTGGCTGAATAAAAAGTCCTTCCCTTCAGGGAAAACAACAGAATGTCAAGTAAAAAAGGTCCAGATCCCTTTTTTTCCCCTCTTATTTATTTTTTATTTATTTATTTTAAAGATTTCATTCTTAAATCACTGTGAGATAGACCCTTACAAAGCTGTTTGCAATTAGGTTTCAATCATACAGTTTTCCAACATCCATCCCTCCATCAGTGTACATTTCCCAGCACCGGTGTCCCCAGGTTCCCTCACATCATCCCCCCACCACCACCAAGCTTGTCTCTATTGCAGGTACTTTTCTTCTCTCTCTCTCTCCCTCTCTCTCTCTCTCTCTCTCTCTCTCTCTCTCTGTCTCTCTCTCTGTCTCCCTCATTCTCCTTCTCTCTCATCTCTCTCAAATCCAGATCCTTATCCAGCATCGTCCAGTGGTTCCCACCATTAATGTGACCCTATATAAAAATTAAATCAAGAAAAAAACAATCCCCTCAACTCCTCTCAAGAGTTAAGCATTCCTCTGTGGAAAAAAACACTCAATATTTTTTCAAGTGCTGATTATGTACTTCCTCTAGGAGTCACACAAAACAATTGTTGATTTATTTTGCCAATATCTTAACTTTAAGAGCTATTAAAATATTGATCATTATGATAATGTCAGTTTATACAACTATGAGAGGGATGATTTCAGGGCTCTTTAACATTAAAATAGTGTTGTTCATTAGGGGGTAAAATCATTATATGTTGCTATGCTTTTAGGAGGAGTGTGTTTTTAATTAAAAATAAAATGGTAGTTATCTATATCAAAATAGATATTCTTGTATCTAAAGTGGACAAAGTCCTATGATCACCCAACACAGAAACCTCAATTTAGCTTGACCAGCTATGAGCCACCAGAGGAGAGATAGTCCCCGCCCAACACCGCCACCCCAACACCCAGCCAGAAATAGCCCCCGAGACATGTGGGTGTGTCCTCCAGAGAAGTAGAATAAGATGAAATTATTAACAAATAACGAAAAGCATCCCATGAAGACTGCCCAAAATCCAGGATTCACGCTCTGAACTCTTGAGGAACGGCCAGGGTGAAAGCTATGTGCTTTCACCTAAATTCAGCCTTAACTGAACTGGGTCAAGAGTGCAGTGCCCTGGGGGCGGAGCAATAGTGCAGTGAGTAGGGTGTTTGCCTTGCTCACAGCAGACTGGTTGGATCCTCGGCATCCCATATGGTCCCCCGAGCACCACCAGGAGTAAACCCCTCAGCATATTGTCGGTGTGGCCCAAAAACAAAAAGAATAAAGCGCCTTAGTGAAACCAAAGGACTGCTAAAACATCAATCTGGGATGATAGTATAGCCAGAAGGATGAAAGCCTCTCAGGAGCCCAACCAGGACTCGGTCCCCAGCATCCGTTATTTGCCCCCTCCCGCCCCACCCCCAGCAATGCAGGAGTAATTCCTGAGCTCAGAGCATTGCCAGTTTGTGGCCCAAGCAATCAAAAATAAAACAAGACAACGACCTGCCCTGGGCTGACCATCACCCTACTAATAGGGCTTCTGAGAACTGGTACCCACCAGCATCCCCACCCCGGGACTCTCTCACCCTCCACCACCTCCACCCCGTTTTCCCAAGTCACCACGCCCCTCTCTCAAAGCCATCTCTGCCGCCTTCTGGGGCACCAACCAGGTCTCTTCTTGACTTTGGAAATGGAAGAATCTGGCATGGTGATTTTCTTCTTTCCATGGCTTATTCCCAGCTTGCCGCTTGCCAGCTTGCAGGGAGGATCAAGTGAATGTTTTTCAGTTTGCGCTGAAGGCGATACCCCTTCTGCCGGAGGCTCAGGGGAATCCAGGCACTGCAAGGCTGGCCGAGGAGGGTGGCGTCGGCCCAGGGGCCTCTTGAAAACGGAAAAAGGACTAAGATCACCCCTCGCCTCCAAAGCTAAGCCTGGAGGGACGGAATTTCCTCCCCTCAAGTGAGGCGGGAATCAAAAGAGCCTGTGTTGCGTTTCTTGACTCTTGGAGCTCCTGAGGAAGAAGAATCTCTACCCTGAAAAGACAGTGACTGCCCTTCCCGTCGCCCCCCACCCCCCAATCCCCGGGTAACGCATCCAGGGTGCCCACAGAGGGATTCCTGAAACAAAGGAGTGCCCTGGCATTCTAATCAGTGATTCAAAGCCTAAGCTAGCATTCCATTGAGGAGATGAAGAGAAAAGTAAGTAAATTGGGGAATAGGAGTCAGAGGCCTTGGTTATGCGAGGATGTGGGAGAGTGGTCTAGCTCTCCATCCCAAACACAGACTCAACCACACTGAAAACATGAGAGCTAAACTACAGCCTCCAGAACTTTGAAATGCGCCTGGCGAGGGTGTGCGGTCAGGGGCCAATATGGGAACGCTGGTGGAGGGAAGCTTACACCGGGGGTGGGATTGCTGTCAAAATATTGTGTGCCTACTACCAATATCTTTGTAAATCATGGTTCTTTAATTACATTCATATTTATATATAATTTTAGAAGGAAGAGCAAGGCCTTCTTCATCAGAGTCTGACGAAGACCAGTCTCACTCGCCCAGAAGTGCAATATCTGCTGAAAAGGCAGGAAAGGAAGAAATGATATGAAAATGAGTGATCCTACAGGAGTGGATTCTGGAATCATCTGCATGGGACAACCCACCCCAATGTACACCCGGTAAACAGGAGCCACAGGAGAGGGCCACGGAGACCCAGAGAGGTGAATCTCCTCAGCCCTGGAGAACTCCGTGATTTCAGAGAAATTATCAGCTCAGCACAGGAAAGCTGGGGTGTGCCCATGCCCAGTGATGCCTGGGCAAGGAAGGAATTTGAAAGTCTAGTTTGGCTGTATTTTGATTGTTCTGACCCAAATATTCACAGCGCAAACTACAGGGGGTTACGAGTTTAGGAGAAACTTTAGAATGCTATGGTTTTAAATAAGATTTAGAACAACTTACTAAGTTGAAGTCTTAGGAGGGGGAAAAAAAGCAGGAGGGAGAATTTTGACTCATTTGAAATTATGCTGGAAAAATTCATTTTAAATGACAAAGGTTCGTAAGCCTTTTTTTTTTTCAGAACACAGCAGTTTCCAAGGTTTACAATTTTGTGGGTCTCTAATGGCGAAGACCCTACAAGGCAAATCCAGCTTTGCCAACGTTCTCATTTAGAATGTGCTTGGAATTTGGTTGAGGTTAGGGATATTTCCATAACGTAAGTCTACACCTTAGCTGTTTTCCAACATCTGAATATCACTGTTAATGCAACCGCTTCTCTTCTATTTTGCTGTGGCCTTTCTCAGCTTCCCACAATTGGGATAGGGTTTCATATCCACAGGAATGGAAATAATAACCAATCGCTCACTTTCCTCTTCTGTGGCTTATGTTTGTGTTTTTTGCTCCTGCTTCCTTAAGCTTGCTCCACGCCCCTCCTTCTCCAACCACTTACCCCTTCAAGCAGTGCTCCGCCCCACATTTTTCGCTAAAAGTCAAGTTGTAGGAAGAGGAAGACAGAGAAAATAGAATAAAGGTTTATGACCAGAAGGGGCTACCCACAGAGCACAGAACTTGGAGTTACAAAGCCAGAGTGTAATGCTGACCTCCTCTCCCCCAAGCCCCACACAAAAGTTTTCCATGGATCCCTAAAGTCTATGTAAGGTTCAAAGTCCTTCATCTTGGAATTCAGACTTCTCCCCAATCTGGCTCTGGCCCAATCAGGCTCCTACCATAGTTTCTACTTAAATTCTCTTTTCCAGGCCAATCGGGAAGTTACTCTGAATGTTCATTCCTGATCTCTGTGCTTTACTCAAGTGCTTTGCTTCACTTGACACCAGTGCTGGCCACAGTCAACCCTGCAAAGCTCCTGCCTATATGGGGGCCTGCCTGTACAGGAGTCACCTCACATCCCAGTTAAAACTAGGCTATATGGTACAGGAGAGATAGTACAAGGGCTTAAAGTGCTTGCCTTGGATCACTCCTGGTAAGGTCAGGGACTACATGGGGTGCCAGGGATCAAACGCTGGTCGGCTGGATGCAAGGCCTACCCACTGTACTATCTCTCTGGCTTCCAGGCAGGGCTTTTCTGACCTAGACAAAGGGTGATGCTCTGGACACTGTCAATCAGCATTTTGCTTGAAAGGGCATACCTGGGGGCTGAAGAGATAGCACAGGGGGCAGGGTGTTTGCCTTGCACACAGCCAACCCGGGTTCAATTCCCAGCATCCCATATGGTCTCCTGAGCACTGCCAGGAGTAATTCCTGAGTGCAGAGCCAGGAGTAACCCCTGTGCAATGCCAGGTGTGACCCAAAAAGAAAAAAAGAAAAAAGAAAGGGCATGCCCATGGAGCCCACAGGACTCCTTAGCACCACTAGGAATGAGCCCTGATTGGAGAACCAGGAGTAAGCCCTGAGCACCTCCAGTTATGGCCCATAAATGCAAAGACAAAATTCTAAGCTATATTAAGCAAAATTTTCTTTCCATAAAAGTTGCCCTAACAGATCTTTAAGGAGTGAGCTTGGATCCTGGAATGATGGCTTAGAGGGAAAAGTGCCCAGTCTGTAGGAAAGAGATGTGGTCCCAACAGTGATGCAGCTGTGATTCAGGGTGCCCCGATGAGTAGGCAAGCCCCAGGTACACATCCAACCAAACAGAGGAACAGTTTCACACATCACAACAATGACAACAACAAAGGGAAGAGGAATCATAAACACACACATACACACACATACACGTATGTGCGTGCGCGCGCGCACACACACACACACACACACACACACTTTTAAAGAGACAGAGATCTTTAAGTCAAACAAAAATAGCATCTTAAAGGTGAGAGAAGTCAAATTCCTGTGCAGAAAGAATGAGAATGTTGGGTGTTTGGGCTTGGGTTTTTGTTTGTTTGTTTTTGTGTGTGTGTGTGAGTGGGGGGTTATTTGCTTGGTTTTTTTTTTTTTGCCACATCTAGTGATGCTCAGGTGTAGTGCTCAGGTTACTCCTGGCCTGCACTTAGGAATCATTCCTGGTGGGTTTGGGGGACTGTAGTGAGACGCCTGGGATACAACCCTGGTCAGTTACATGCAAGGCAAGTGTCCTATTCACTGTACTCTCACTCTCATCCCCAGAAAGGATGTTGAACAAAATAAAAAATAAAGCTGCAGGGTGGGATGGGGGGATGGGGGTGGGAGGGATACTGGGATTCATGGTGGTGGAAAATGGGCACTGGTGGAGAGATGGGTATTTGATCATTGTATAATCGAAACCCAAGCACAAAAATTTGTAAGTCTACAACTGTACCTCATGGTGTTTCACTAATAAAAATTTTAAAAAAGAATAAACCTGCCATAAATGCAATGGAAGGGAACCCCAAGTGTCCCAAGAAGCCACAGGTGGTCCAAGTGCCTGCGCCCATATGATTTTGTTGAAGAGAGCCTTCTCACTGATGGACCCATGCATTTTCATCCACCTGGGAGACTACCCCCATCAGGAGGAAGAGTGTAGCATATGACAATCTCACTGCACTCTTTCCTTTGTTCCACACTCACCAAGGATCATCAAGCCACATTGGGATTTCTGAGGAGTTTTCTTTAAGCACAGATCGTAGTAGAAAGCATGATGATCCCCAACCTAGACTGCCTAATACAGCGGTCATCAGTATCATACTCTGGTGAGTTCATTTTGCAGGAACTATTGCTGAGAACCACTTTGGTGCACACTGACCAAAATGAGTTGTGAAACTCACAAACAAAAAGTCAGGGTACAAATATGGTGAATCTGGGAGGCAGAACCCATTGAAAGTCTGGTGTGGGAAGTTCACCCAAACTCTTGGAACATCACCCTACCAACCCTATAACTGCCACACAATTTCACCTTGCAGTCAGATTTGGTTGTGTGTGAAAACCCGTACCACCTCTCTAAAGAGTAAAGAAACTGGTAATGAAGAACCAATAATGCAAAAAGATAGCACCAGGTCTTCACTGACATAACAACTGTTCCAATCTCGAAGGGCTTAGGAATGCAAGGGGAAAGATGGGAATAATTAAAGTTGAAAATGGTAGCATAGTGCTATGAGCTAAATTTTGTCCCTACTTGAAAATTTCACATGTTGAAATCCTAACCCCTGGTACTTTAGCATGGGTTTGTATTTTGACATAGCATCATTAAATAGAGTATATTAAAATGGGCCTATTGGCATGTGTCCAGGTCCTAAATAACTTGGATCCACAGAAGGTTTGGACACAAAGGGGTACAAAAGGAAGATAAAGTGAAAACTCAGAGCAAAGATAACCATCCAGCTAAGTAAAGAACACTCAGAAATAGTCCCTCAAAATCTAAATCTTGAACTTTAGCTTCCAGAACCAAAGAGTTTCCATTGTTTCCACAATTCCATCTGCATATAGTGTTGGTTAGGGCCATCCTAGCCATCCATAAGTTGTCCTTATGGAAGCTGGGAGGAGGGGTTTCCTTAAAAGGTAGAACTCAAGAACTCACCTCCCACTGTTGGACAAGGAATAGGACAAGGTCTGGCCCAGAAGGCAAACAGGAAGGATCCGGCTTCCCCACTTCCTCTTCCTGTATCCAGGTTCATTATGGTGCCTCCTATTGGTGGACCATAACAAGGATCCAATAGGGTAAGATTAGAAGTAGTTCATGGGAGTTTCAGGGCCAGCACAGTAGTGGAAGGATTGTTTGGAACTAAAGTAGTACACTGTATTATCTATATAAATATTCATTTATTGTCTTCTCCCCTTAAGAACACCAACATTAGGGATAGTTTTTCACCATAGTCTAGAATAGTCTCTGACAAACAACAACAACAAAAATCATGTCAAATGATTTTAGTATCAGCACCAAAAACAAGAGGTGAAGATCGAAAGCAAATGTGAAATCCATACTGCAAAGTCCATTGACACATCTCCCTCCTCACAGTGACCCCCATCCATCCTCCCAACTCCATTCTCTGAGCATGACCACGACTTTCCTTCAGCCTCTGTCAACTTTCAGGAACAGACTTCATACGATTGTCTCAGTAGTCCTTCTGCCTTCATTCTTATTGTCCTTTAATATGCCTTTTACACAGGGACAGGGTGTTCTTAAAAAAAAAAAAAATATATATATATATATATAGGGGTTGGGCAATAAATAGAACAGCAGGTAGGACATTTGTCTTGTATGTAGCCTACCCAAATTTGATCCCCAGTACCCCATAGGGTCCCCTAAGCCCTGCCAGGAGTGATTCCTGAGTGCAGAGTCAGGAGCAAGCCCTGAGCACTGCCAGGTATGGCCCCAACAGAACAACTGAAAGAAACTAAAATATACATGTATGCTTTTGCAATACAGTTCCTTAAACTCTCCAAAGTGCCTCCTCACTACCTAAATTTGGTCTCATGAGTTGCCACTTCCTCGCTGCCAAAGCTTGCTACAGTTCCAGGAAAGCACTTGCAGTTCACAAAGCACACTTTGGTTTTCATCTGGTTGTTTCTCATCTGAATCTGTGTTAAGTGACTCCTCATGACTCAATTTAAATGGCACCTTCTCCAGGAAGTCTTCTTTGACTTCTCCAGGTACAAATGCACTAGCATACGTAATAAGTTTAGAGTAGTTTACAGTAATACCTGCCATGCACATTTAATTATGTGTAGATTTTCATTACTCCAATTTTACCTCTGTGTTTGTGATGTGTCTTGCATTTTATTAGAATGCTGTTGCTGCAACTTTTCTCCCTATTGTCTGTTTATTTCCTATCAGGCTTTCTTCTTTCACAAGCCCAAATACCTAGTACACCTGATACACTATAGCCACTGAAATTATGGATGAGAGGGAGGTGGAGGGAGGGGTGAAAGAGAAAGGAAGGGAAGAAAAGGGAGGAGATGAAAGAAGAGGACAGGACAGGACAGGAGGGGAAGGGAAAGGAGGTGAGCGGGGAGAGGATTAAGAGGGGAGGGGAGGGAAGAGGAAAGGAAGGGATGAGAGAAGAATACAGGAGAGAAGAGGAAAGGAGGGAAGAGAGGAGAAGAGGAGGGGAGAAGTAGGGAGAGGGGAGGGGAGATGAGGGGGAGAAGAAAGGAGGATAGGAGAAGAGAAGGGAGGTGTCAGGACGGGCAGAAGAGAAGGAAGGGAAGGAAAGAAGAATAGAGGGATGGATGGGTGGATGGATGGATGGATGGATGGATGGTTGACTACTTTAAATGGACTTCCAAATGAAGTTAGAAGCTAAGGAAAAGTCTTTGCATCCTCTCAAAATCACTCTCACTGTCACTGTCCTCCCGTTGCTCATCGATTTGCTTGAGTGGACCCAGTAACATCTTCATTGTGACAATTGTTACTGTGTTTGGCATATCGAATACATCACGGGTAGCTTGCCAGGCTTTGCCGTGAGGGTGAGATACTCTTGGTAGCTTGCCAAGCTCTCCGAGAGGGGTAGAGGAATCGAACTCGAGTTGGCCATGTTGGCCACTTGCAAGTCAAATGCCTTACCCACTGTGCTATCTCTCCAGCCCAATGTCTGTAGTGATGTTTCTTTAATGCAATGGTAATTGGATAATTTATTTTTACTTTCTTCTTTTTATATCTTGGCATTATTTGATTTGCTTATTGTGGACATGTGATTTTTCTTGTTTAAATAATCCTGAAAATAAATATGGTACATGGCTCATTCTAAGGGGTGGAAAGATGGATGGTTCTTAATCTCTTCTTTGTACATTTTGTGGTTTTAAAAAATTTCAGTTCCCATCTCCTCATCCCCAAATCTTTTTTAAACAAATCCAAAAATTGTGTGTTTTTAAATAGTATTGGTTAGGTAGTAGACTCTAGAGTCTGCTTGTCTGGGTTCAAAATCAGCCCGTGTAAATCATTAACTGTGGTTCCTTAGTCAAGTTACTTAACCTCTCAAAATCTTCAGTGTCCTCATAAATAAAACAGATTTGTCTTTCCAATAGTATTGTTATGGTAAGTGTTTGGCACAGGGTAAGGTAGTTATTATTATTCACTAGCATATGGTATGTTGAATCTTGAATGCATGTGTTGAACCGTGCTGGGGTTTGTTCTTTTTTGTTTTTTCCCAAGGACATAGTGCATTTTTCACAGTGCTTTCTCCAAGCTTCCTCTGGAATTTAGCCGTGGTTTTGCTTTATCTTCATGAAGACATTGGTAATCTCTTAGACCGGAAGCATGTTGGCTGCCAACTAGCTAAAGAGTGATTCTCCCTCTATGAAGGGCCAAAAGGGAGGCTGTAATGTGGGAAGAAAAGGAAGATGTTCACTTCGTCTCTAAAAAAACAAATTTGCTGACGCTGTGCTGAATATAGGCAGGATAATGTGCCACTTTGATTCAAAAAGCTTCTTTCTTTTTGCATTGAAAATAAAAGACATTATGTCTGCAAATTCTTCTATCTGGCTTTCCATATTTCCTAAGTTCTCTATAATGAGCATGTCTTGTTGGTTCAATAAAAACTTTTTTAAAAAGCACAATACAGTAGTTGTTTCCAATTCTCATGGTTACAGGATGAGTCAATCTGATTAATGTCAGAATTTTTTTTTCATGCTCCTTGTAGACAAAGCATGAGTTTCAGAGCTAGAAAATTCTAAGTCCTTATCAAAGCACCAAGAGTCCCTTGCTGTGTAACCTTTGTGATTCCATTAGCCTCTCTGTGTCTTAGGTTCCTTGTATAGATGTATACTCAGGGCTATTGAAAATGTGATTAGTGTTCACTCTTCTCACTAAAGACAGGTTGAGAATTGAGTCAAAGTCATAATACATAAAGAAAAGCTGTTTTCATTTGTTTCTATAGTGTGTAAAAAATGTTGCATCCTTTGAATATATGATAAACATCAGAGTTTTGGTAAGCCCAAATCTCACAATTTGTGACCCATTTTGGTCAACAGGAAAAAAGTTCAGAAATGTATCTGGTTTCCTTTACCCATTCACGAAATATACAATAAGAGGAGATATGCCAACAATTGCCTGCCCCATATCCCTTCTTAGATAATCTGATGTACATCCATAGCCCTGGAATCACTCGTCTTCATAACCCTGTCACTCTCTGGTCACGGCTGACTGCAATGCAAGCAAGCAGTGACTCATGAGGAGCTAAGCTAGTTCCATTCTGTCTTCTGTGTCTTGACAACTGAGTCAAGGATCGCTTAAACTTTGGGTAGCTACCATGTTGGGCCACGTAGAGCCTGACTTGAAGTCGGGGAAAAGGAGGATATGTGGAGAGCTCATTAGAGAGGAAAGAACTTGCCACCAAGAAGAGAAAGCATAAGTATGATAGAGAGGAGGAAATAGCTAGAACTCCATGTTTGGGAGTTCCTACTGTGTACAACACAGAAAATAATGGATAGGATCTCTGTTTTAGGAATGTGAGTGATTTAGTGACAAAATGATTTGTAACTTGGCCTTCCTGGAGAGTAGGTAGGTAGTACTCCACTGAGTAATGCAGAGGTCCAGGTTCTTCAATCTTGTTTCATCATCTACCAGTGTGTTTTTCTCATTATTTTTCTTCAAGCTAATTCACCATCACTTTATCTGCATTTCTACTGAAAGGAAAGAGGAAGTAAACAGCTATCCACTTCCTCTTTAAGACATGACCCAGAAGTCACTAGCATCCTAGGCCAGATCTTAATCACTTATCCACAGTTAACTGCCCCCAACACTTAAATAAGTGCTCATTGACTAACCAGTCACATGCACTTCTTAAAATTTAATTATTATGAAATAGTATATATTGAGGGACAGTCTAGCAGAGATAAGAAATAGAGCTGTCATAACTAAAATCAGATCTTCTTATTCATAACTCATAGAGAATCAGAAAGCAGAAGTTGCCTGCTGCAAGTTACAAAAGACTTTGCCCAAAGCCATTTCAGAGGTTAATAGAAAGTTGGATGTGATTTCCTTTTGCCTTGGAATTAGCAAAAGGAGTTGGCAGATGCTAAAGACAAAAGTAGAGCTAAACATCAATTGTGTCAAACACCCCCACAAAACCAACACCACATACCTTCAACCCTGCCCCGAACATCCCAAAGCCTGAGTTGGTGGAGAGGTAAGAGGAAGTTGTTGAGTAATTGCCTTGTGGGGAATGTAATTTTCTGTGGTGAAAAATCATTCCTTTCCCATTGAAGGAAAGGATGTGTCCCTTAAAGCTAAGTGAGCAGGCCCAAGAAAAGTACTTCTAAAGTGTGATGCAGTTTCTCAACCAAAGACAATTCTCTGTCCCAGATAGAATGAACTAAAATCCTGGTTTTTGACTGGAACTAAGGCATTCCCTGGGTGTCTTAGCTTCCTAATACTCTTAATGATTAGCGTTGTATACAGTAGGTTAACAGTGAAAATGCATTATTACATGGTTCTGGAGATCATTTTCATTTCATTTTCATTTCATCATCCTGTTAATCGTCGATTGCCTCGAGCAGGCCCCAGTAACGTCTCTTTCATCCTAGCCCTGAGATTATATTCACGGCTCTTTAGGAGAATGAGACCCATCATTGTTACTGGTATTTGGCATATTTGGTAGGCCACGGGGAGTTTGCCAGACTCTGCCCTGTGGGCAGGCTACATTCGATAGCCTGCAAGTTTGTCCAAAGTAGGAATCAGATAATAAGATGTCATAAAGAAAAGTTCTGATAAGATGTCCGGGATCTGGATTTTATAGTCTCTGAGTCTTGGCTGCTGATGGGATTACACGGCGCCAGGGGGCCAGGTGGTGGGTGTGACCCCCGCCTACTGGAATTTGGAGGATCTGGGTGGAAGATGCTCGACTCCAATTCGAGTAGGCTTGGAGGTCTCGGCCCCGGAACCCGCGTGGCTTTGTCCCTCTGCCAGTACCTTCAGGTGTGCGGAGAGTGGTCTCAGCATGGTGGTGGCTGGTCCTGGAGGTCTCCGGCTGCCGTAGCCCTGGCCGGGGCGGGGAGGAAAGCTCAACCCGCTCCCCTCCAAGGGACTCCGGGAAGGAACACCCAGGCGCGGGGGCAGAGACTGCACTGCTCTCGTCCGGGATCTGGATTTTATAGTCTCTGAGTCTTGGCCGCTGATGGGATTACACGGCGCCAGGGGGCCAGGTGGTGGGTGTGACCCCCGCCTACTGGAATTTGGAGGATCTGGGTGGAAGATGCTCGACTCCAATTCGAGTAGGCTTGGAGGTCTCGGCCCCGGAACCCGCGTGGCTTTGTCCCTCTGCCAGTACCTTCAGGTGTGCGGAGAGATCATAAGTTTCCCTAAACTAATCTCATGGGGTATGTTCTTTCTGGAGGGTCTTAGGGAAAATGCATTTCTTGCCTTTCCAGGTTAGAGACTGACTGCATTTGCTTGAGTCACCGTCTCTTTAATCTCCAAAGCCAGCCATGGCTCTGATCTGACCTCTGACCTCTGATCTTAGCACTTCTCTGACTCTGGCACATCTGCCGCTATTTCTCCTTTAAGGACATGTGATTACTGTGGGAGCCCCCCACCCCATCCCCAGGCTCCTGCCACCTCAAATCTGTCAGGAAGTCTTCCTGTGTTAAGACACATAACTTGTCACTTCTGAAAATGTCCCTTTTGTGGGAGCTGGAGCGATAGCACAGCGGGTAGGGCATTTTCCTTGCACGTGGCCCACCTAAGTCCGATTCCCAGCATCCCATATGGTCCTCTGATCACCGCCAGGAGTAACTCCTGAGTACAGAGCCAGGAGTAAAACCTGTGCATTGCCAGGTGTGACCCCCTCCCCTAAAAAAAATCCCTTTTGCTATATAAAGCAACATATCCACAGGTTTGGGAGATTTATATTTTGAGAGCTTTGGAAGAACAATATTTCGCATATCATACAGGATGTGGGATTTTCAGCCCTACCCTCAGGGCAGCAGGTGATTATCACCAGGAGATATTGGGCAATATCTGGGCATGTTAATCTCAGCCCCTAGCATCACAGCTTAAAGCCTAATCTCAGAAGAGATGCAAGCCAGGTCAATGAGACTTATGGGTACACTGGTCTTCAGGCTGAAACAACTGTCATCTAGTGAATGAATCAAGGGATACTGTTAAATATCCTCTAATACATAGGACCATTTCTCACAATGAAGAATTAAGCATCCCAGAATTGTCATAAATATCAAGTTTAAGAAATTGTGCACTAGAGGTAGCAATAAAATTCAAAAATGGTGAAACTGGCAGGCACATTCACCTCTCAGAGCCACCACCATGTAAGAGACATAGCTTCACAGCTTGCTTTCTTTCTTTCTTTCTTTCTTTCTTTCTTTCTTTCTTTCTTTCTTTCTTTTTGGGTCACACCCGGCAATGCACAGGAGTTACTCCTGGCTTTGCACTCAGGAATTACTCCTGGCGGTGCTGGGACTGGGGGTGGGGGGCACATGGGATGCTGGGAATCAAACCCGGGTCTGCCGCGTACAAGGCAAGCACCCTACCCACTGTACTATTGCTCCAGCCCCTAGCATCACAGCTTTAAGCCATATCTCAGAAGAGATGCAAGCCAGGTCAATGAGACTCAGGGGTACACTGGTCTTCAGGCTGAAAACTTGGGATCACCTTCAGGAGTCAGGTGGGCCACCCCATCAGCTGCACCCACACCTCACAACCACCACCATACATATGGCCCAGTTTCACTGCTAAAGAGCTAATCTCTGCAGAGATACGAAGGCCACAAAACTCCCAGTTCATAGATCTTTGGAGCTCCCGAAACGTGCAGCCATAGCCAAATTCCACAATACTGACAGCACATTAGGAGCACAGAAAATCTGATGTGAAAGTAATCTGGAAATCAACTAAGCTCATTATGCAAAAACAATAACTAGGATCCACTGTAGCACGGTAGCACTGTCCTCCCGTTGTTCATCAATTTGCTCTAGTGGACACCAGTAATGTCTCCATTGTGAGACTTGTTGTTACTGTTTTTGGCATGTCAAATACACCATGGGGAGCTTGCCAGGCTCTGCCGTGAGGGTAGGATACTCAGTAAATCTCAGACAATAACCTTAATAACACCACATAACAATTTTCACAACTTTTTATTAGACTTTTTTTTAATAATTCCACTTATCATCTTAATTGCAACGAGCAATATAAAATATTTTGTGCCTACTAAGGGGGTATAGTCTTAAGAGGTGGGTGAGAAACTGGGGACAATGGTGAAGGGAAAGTCACAGCTGTTGGTGAGTTTGGCATTAGATCATTGGATGCCCCAAACAACTGAGTGATGAACAACTTTGTAAACCATGGTGTTTAAATAAAGTTTTTTAAAAATGGTAAAACTGATCATTTTCTTTCTGTTGACCTGAGCAAGGGTTTAGATAAGAGTCAATTGTGTTGGGCAAGATTATGGTTATGGCCTTAAGCAAAAAAATTATCAGCATGGAATGTTCCAAGGATGGGCCAGAGTGGTGCCTGATAACCTGGATAACCTAGGCAGACCCTGAAGATAATCATCTCAGCATCCTCTTGCACCCACTCCCTCTTCCCCTTTTGACAGCCAGCATTCTTGGAATTAAAAAAATGCTCGCCCACTTAAGTTAAGGTATAAAAGGGGCTTTTGTCTTTCTCTGGAATCCTGCTTGAGGAGATCCCTCCCACAATATAGGAACTTCCTTGCCTTACTTTCCCTTCCCTTTCATTTCCCTAAATAAAGTCTTTGCTTTCCTGTCCCTTGCTTTCAATTTTTGACTGCTCAAGGACAAGAACTTGAACGTCTGCACCCACTACACAACAGTGTGAAAACATGTTCTTCTCAAAGGACTTCTATTCTTGGCACAGGAGGGATACCTGGGTTCCCTGTGAACTGAGTGACCCTCGAGAAGGTTGCTAACACTATCTTCCTTGCAGTGAACAGCTATCAGGTGAGTGAACTCAACCAGCACAAGCAAGGTGCCAGGGGCAGGTATCCAGGAAAGCTTAAGAAGTTGCACCAAAATACAAAGACAGTCTACAGAATGGGAAAGGATATTCTCCCAATACCCATTCGATAAGGGGTTGATATCAAGGATATACAAAGTACTGGTTGAAATCCACAAGAAGAAAATATCCAACCCCATCAAAAAAAAAATGGGGCAACAAAATGAATAGAAACTTTCTCAAAGAAGAAATCTGAATGGCTATAAGGCACATGAGAAAATGCTCTGCATCATTAATCATCAGGGAGATGCAGATCAAAACAACAATGAGATATCATCTCACACCACAGAGACTGGCCCACATCCACAAGAACAGAAGCAACCGGTGCTGGCACGGATGTGGCAAGAAAGGGACCCTCCTTTACTGCTGGTGGGAATGCCGACTGGTTCAACCCTTTTGGAAAACAGTATGGACGATTCTCAAAAAATTAGAAATTGAGCTCCCATTTGACCCAGCAATACCACTCCTGAGAATATATCCTGGTGAGGCAAAAAAAGTATAGTTGAAATGACATCTGCACTTGTTTGTTCATTGCAGCACTGTTTACAATAGCCAGAATCTGGAAAAAACCCAAGTGTCCGAGAACAGACTGGTTAAAGAAACTTTGGTACATCTACACAATGGAGTACTATGTAGCTGTTAGAAAAGATTAAGTCATGAAATTTACATACAAGTTGTACTACATGGAAAGTATCATACTAAGCAAAATGAATCAGAAAGAGACGAACAGGCATAGAAAGATTGCATTCATCTAAGGAACATAAAGTAACAAAATAGGAGACTAACACCCAATAATAGCCCAGATAAGTACCAGGAGGTTCACTCGATGGCTTAGAGGCCAGATGCACATGCTAGGGGAAAAGGCAGCTCAGATAGAAAAGGGAGCACCAAGAAAATGGTGTTGGGAGGATCCTTGCAGGATGGAAGACACATGCTGAAAGTAGACTATAGACCAACATGATTGCCACTGAATGTCTCTTTTGCAAACCACAGCACCAGCACCAAAAAGGAGAGAAAGAACAAAGTGAAATGCCCTGCCACAGAGGCAGGGTAGGATTGGGGGGATGGGGGAATGTAAGGGATACTGGGATCATTGGTGGTGGAGAATGGGCACTGGTGGAGGGATGGGTACTTGATCAGTATATAACTGAAACCCATGCATGAAAATTTGTAAGTCTACAACTGTACCTCATGGTGTTTCACTAATAAAAATTTTTTTAAATAAAGAAGTTGCACCAGATTTATCCAAAGGATTTGCAAATTTGAGTAGATTTCAAATTTTCTCTAGTTTGAATAGATATTTGCACCCTGGTCTTCATAGCAGCATTGTTCACCAGAGCCAAAGTATAAAATATAGAACCTAAATGCCCATTGCAGAAGACTGGATAAAGAAACTAGTACAAATTCTGGGGTTGAAGTGATAGCACAGTGTGTAGGGCCTTTGCCTTGCATACAGCCGACCCGGGTTCAATTCTCAGCATGGTATATGGTCCCCTGAGCACCACCAGGAGTAAATCCTGAGTGCAGAGCCAGAAGTGACCCCTGTACATTGCCAGGCATGACCCAAAAAGTGAAAAGAAAAGAAAAGAAAAGAAAAAACTAGTACAAATTCTCAATGGAATACAACTCTACAATTTAAAAAATGATCTTGTACCTTTGGGGACAAACTAGTTCAACTTTGTGGCAATGATGGTAGGCAAAATAAGCAAGAAAGTACCAGACAATTACTGGATAGTTTCACTAATATGCAGAATATGAACAACTAAATTAAATTAATTGGCAAAAAATGACAAGGCTACCTTTTGGATTCAGTGAAAACTATGGTGGTTACTAGCAGAGAAGAGTGGGTGGGATAAAAGGAAATGGTAGGAATTTTTTTGGTAGTGTGAAAGCACTGGAACTTGAGTAACTACAGTGAGTTCTACATACATATAAAGTTCTGAATATTCTGTTATATTACAAACCAATAATTAATCATTTTTAAATTATGGGGAAAAAAGGAGACTGCACCAGAGTAAAATCTTCCAAAAATAGACCTATGCTATGGGAAAGTATCATAGTGATGTAGGCAGATAGATAAGGGAAGCCCATCCCCACCATGGCAATGAAATTTCTGGGAAGTAAACAGTCATTAGTCCTAAGTCTGACCCACCTTGTGGATACAAAAAGCAAGACCTGGTCAGGCCTTCTCCAGCAACAGATGCTGGGGAGACTGGACCCCTCCCTACAGAAAGGGACTGGAAGAATTTGCTCAAGAACCCTCAATCCCTTCCTTTAATCTGATTAACCGTCAGTTATCCCAGACCCAATGAGACTGGAGCCATCTTCCAAGAGAAGATCCAGCAGGAACAAAGGTCAAGAAGGAGTTTTCATTTGTATGTACATACAAGTGGTACTAAAAAAAAGTATCATGCTAAGTGAAATAAGTCAGAAAGAGAGGGACAGACATAGAAAGATTGCATTCATCTGGGGAACATAAAGTAACAAAATAGGAAACTAATACCCAAGAATAGCCAAGATAAGTACCAGGAGGTTTACTCCATGGCTTGGGGGGCAGCAGCACATGTTAGGGGAAAAGGCAGCTCAGACAGAGAAGGGAGAACCAAGAAAATGGTGTTGGGAGGATTCTTCCAAGACGAGAGATGCATGCTGAAAGTAGACTATAGACCAAACATGATTGCCACTCAATGCCTCTTTTGCAAACCACAGCACCCAAAAGGAGAGAGAGAGAACAAAAGGGAGTGCCCTGTCACAGAGGCAAGGTGGGATTGGGGGGATGGGGGGATGGGAGGGATACTGGATAGTAATCAGTGGTGGTGGAGAATGGGCACTGGTGGAGGGATGGGTACTTGATCATTGTATAACTGAAACCCAAGCACAAAAATTTGTAAGTCTACAACTGTACCTCACGGTGTTTCACTAATAAAATTTTTTTTGAAAAAAGAAGAAGGAGTTTTCAAAGAGAATCATCAACAATTCCCAGCTCTACCCCCTTGGCAACCACCTTAGCAACAAGATTTAACTAGATAGAAAGCCCCATGTGGGGTGACTTGGAGAAACCATATAAAAGTCACCTCAAACAAAGAAAGGGCATGCCGCCCAAGCCCATGTGCTGCTTGTGCCCACATGGGCAAGTGCATGTGGCACCCAAGCACATGTGTCACCCTAAATCTCTCCTCTTGAGATGTGTATTTTCGTGCTTTAATATCTGATGCTGGGATGCATGTAGGGGCTCTCTCCAACTTTGGAGAAGCCTACACTCTTTGTTGAGTGCATTACTCTCTCTTGCTTTCTCTTTCTCCTTCCAAACCCTCCAAATAAAATCTGTTTCACTTCACTGCTCATCTACTCTTGAAATTCTTTTCTGTAAGGAAGACAACCCTGTAATCCTGGGTAAAGCCTAGGACAGACTTTGCTTTCCTGCAAAGAGCAATTCCTTGCTCCAACCTGAGTCTGTGGCTCCCAGAGAAATCGGGTGGTGGGGAACAACTCCCATGCCGAGAATACCAAGCAGACATTAGGACACCTCATGGAGGTATAGGGCTTCTGATCTGTGCCCTGCAGGAACTCGTTATCAGTCCTAGCTTTCTCAGATGGCTTGGGGTGCCAAAGGTGAATGAGGAGAAGGTAATTGTCTCTCTCCACTCCTTCTCACTTAAGCCGCCAGTGGGGCCTCCCATTTCAATAGAATCTGTAAAAAAATTCCATATGGAATTGAGAAATGTCACAAGTGTTAAGATGCTTGCTTTGCATGCAGCTGACCCTGTTCAATCACTACGAAGTACAATAAGGCTTAATTCTCCCACCAATTCCCCAAAAAGAATTTACTTATATTTTCCATGAGAAAAGTCAACCTTCAGATCTATAAAAAGAGAACCCACAGCCCATTTGTCTTAGCAAAAAGGGGCAATAATAACCAAGAAGAAGAAATGGTAATTATGATTCCACCGTTCTCTTTGCCCCTAATCCATCACAATGAAATAGAAAAGAGAACGAAAAAGAAAAAGAAAAGAAAAAGAAAGAGAAAGGCAAGCCACATTCCCTCTTTCCTGAAAAGCCCTTTAAGCTGAAAGTCTGATCTGGAAAGGGAAAAGGGAAGGTTTTAAATGAATTATGTCACTAGAATTTGAATTGAATTAATTTTAAGAAATTGAACTAACAAGGGTTTCATTTCCAGGCGTCTTTTAAAAACCTGCTACCTAGTTGAACAAGAAGAGTAGATGGAAGGAATTGAAAGCAGGGATTGAAGAAAATAAAATTTTGTACTTTTGCCTCATCAGATTAAGTGTCTGTGAATAAATTAATTTTAAGTCTTGAAAGTATAATATTTCCATTGAGCAGTCCCCTTGTTGGAAATAAAAAGGGCCTCAGTTCAAAATGAATGGTGAAACCTTTGACCCAGGACTCGGGACCAGCATTTGAATTGCTCTGGCTACATCATGGTCCTGCCTTCAGACATTCAAAGTAAAGAAAGGTGACCAGAGGGGTAACATAAGCACTTGCTCTCACAAATAAAACTGCAGGAGTAGAAAGTGTTTCCATTTTGTAGAAGGAAGGAAGGAAGGAAGGAAGGAAGGAAGGAAGGAAGGAAGGAAGGAAGGAAGGAAGGGAGGAAGGAAGGAGAGAAGGAAGGAAGGAAGGAAGGAAGGAAGGAAGGAAGGAAGGAAGGAAGGAAGGAAGGAAGGGAGGAAGGAAGGAAGGAAGTAGATATTGCAGAATTGTTGGGAAAAGGGAAGAGAGTGAGTTCCCGAAAAATGAGGACCAGTGATGCTTATGAAAGATCCAGGAGGTACCACACCTAGCCATCACATATGTACCCAGCTGGGCACCCATACACACTTTCCCTCCAGATGGGCACAAGCCAGGAACCCTTGGGATCCAAGAACTTTATATATTTCTTTACTGTCCCTGAGAGGATCTAAAGACATAAACACTTATGCCAGCACTTATATTTTAATTTTTTTAGTACAGCGGGTAGGGCGCTTGCCTTGCACGTGGCCAACCCGGGTTCGATTTCTCTGCCCCTCTCGGAGGGCCCAGCAAGCTACCAAGAGTATCCTGCCTGCATGGCAAAGCCTGGCAAGTTACCCATGACGTATTGGATATGCCAAGACCAGTAACAACAAATCTCACAATGGAGACGTTACTGGTCCCCCCCCCCAAGCAAATCAATGAACAATGGGAGAACAGTGCTACTAACCTACATTTTAAAAATTGAATCACTGTGAATTATAAAGTTATTCATGATTGAGTTCCAAGCATACAATTTTCCAACACTAATCCTTCACCACTCAGCCTGGCAAGCTACCAAGAGTATCTCACCCACACAGCAAAATCTGGCAAGCTCCCCGTGGCGTATTCGATATGCCAAACAGAGCAGCAACAAGTCTCACAATGGAGACGTTACTGGACCCGCTCGAGCAAATCAATGAACAAGGGGAGGACAGTGCTACAGTGTTACGGTGCAATCCTTCGCCAGTGTCCACTTCACTACATCAATGTCCCGAGTTTTCTTGCCAAGCCCCTCCTGATAAGCACTTTTTTCTTAAGACACTAAGGTTTACAGTATATTATTGCTGTAATATTATAGGGCATCTTGCATAATAATTTAACACCTTTCATCACTTCTCCTCCTTCAGAGTGACCACTTTGCTCCACCATTGACACAGTGTTTCCTTCTTCAATATTCACCCCTCTCCCCCAGGGCTAAGGACGAGATTTCACAGTTTCTTTTACCTTTGGTTATCTGTTATTCCCATACTACGTTTCTTTATACCAACTATGAGAGACATCATTATGTGTCCGCCTCTCTCCCTCTGACTAAATTCACTCAGTATGATATTATCTAGATCTGTCCACATAGCAGCAATTGCATGACTTCATCTTTTCTTATGGCCGAGTAATATTCCATTGTGTATACGTACCATTGTTTCTTTATCCAATCATCTGTACTTGATTCCTGAGTGCAGAGCCAGGAGTAACCCCTGGGTATTGCCAGGTGTGCCCCCCCCCCAAGAAACAAAAAACAAAAACAAAAAAAATAATTATCTCTTTTTGAGGTGTTTCCAGATTTCGACTATTGTGAATAGTGCTGCAGTGAATATAAGAGTACAACAGACTTTTCTGCTTTGTGTTTTTGGGACTTTGGGGTATGTAAACAGGTATAGAATTTTTGGATCTTATGGTAGCCCTTTTCTTAGTTTTTGAGGAGTGTTGATATTGTTCTACAAAAAGGCTAGACCAATTAATTTCTAATTCCATGAAATGTTACAAATCAATGAATACAAATAAATGAGCCAGAGTGTTTTAGTGGTTATACTGTAATCAATGCAGAAAAACACAAGTCGAATCTAGAGCGTTGTGCAGGATTAGAAAGGAAGAAGTTCTTGAGGCACACATACAATGATGAGAGCATGTTCAAAGGACACAGGAGCCAATGGAACAGCAGCAATGATCAACTGGAACAACCAAAGCAGCAAAAACAATAAAATAGTGTGAGTTCAAAGCATGGATATATTCACGAATCACGAATCACGACCATCCTGTTATTCGTCGATTGCCTCGAGCAGGCCCCAGTAACGTCTCCTTCATCCTAGCCCTGAGATTATATTCAAGGCTCTTTAGGAGAATGAGACCCATCATTGTTACTGGTATTTGGCATATTGGGTACGCCACGGGGAGTTTGCCAGATTCTGCCGTGTGGGCAGACTACTTTCGGTAGCCTGCCAGTTTGTCCAAAGTAGGAATGAGATAATATGATGTCATAATATATTCGGATATATTCGGTAGCCATAAAACTGCTCCCATGACCACTTAGCCTGTCCCTTTCCCATACCAGGGTATCTTACAGTTTGTCCTGGGCCCCTCACCAGGACCCTCCTTTTTGGGGTGTCAAGAAGTAAGGGCAACTGAGGCTTAGGTCAAGTAAATATGATAGATGCACAGGAATAAATATTATTTGGAGTCAATTAGCTCCCATGTTACAAAAGCATAGCATAAACTGTCTTCCTGTGTCCATACAAGAAGGATATTGCTAAACCATATAAAGGATATAAAACAAAGAGAAAATCAATATAGGATTAGGAGTACCTGAAGAAATTGGGTGTGCCTTTAGAGCACCGTGGAGGGAGTGACTCAATAAGCCTAAGCTCCCTGCAGGAGGAGCAAGGACAAACCAATGTTATCCAACAAAATAGTAGTAAACTAATGCATAAAACGAAGGTGCATGAGTTCATACTGATATAAATAAGTGATTGGATTAATAAGTAGGGGAGAAGAGACAGCTCCTGTGGGCACAATTCTAAGTAATTAGGTCCTAGTCTCCTCTTCTCAAAGAGGAGGAGCACAGTTCCCTTCTCTCTGAGTCGGACTGCACACAGAACCTCCTCCCACTAAGGCAGAGTCCCTTTCCAGAGAAGTAACCTCATCCTGATCCATATGGCTCTTTAAAAAGTTCAAGTTCTTGGGGCTGGAGCAATAGCACAGAGGGTAGGGCCTTGCACGCGGCCAACCCGGGTTCAATTCCCAGCATCCCATATGGTCCCCCGAGCACCGCCAGGAGTGATTCCTGAGTGCAAAGTCAGAAGTAACCCCTGAGCATCGCCAGGTGTGACCCAAAAAGCAAAAATAAATCAAATAAAAATTAAAACGTTCAAGTTCAGGGGCTGGAGTGATAGCACAGAGGGTATGGCATTTGCCTTGCATGTGGCCAACTCGGTTCAATCCCCATCATCCCATATGGTCCCCTGAGTACTGCCAGGAGTAATTCCTGAGTGTAGAGTCAGGGGTAACCCTTGCGCATCTCAGAGTGTGACCAAAAAGGAAAAACAAAATGTTCAAGTTTAGTATCAGCAATGTGAACAATTGATACAGGATATGAGGTCTTTTGAGATTTGCTTGTCCACCAGTGTTAGGAGTAATCTCTCTGCTTGTATATGGCTGTATGTGACTAAAGACAGTATAGAAATGTATTAAAATTCCAGTTTTAGGACCAGGGCAATGGCGTACAACACACAGCCAGAATATCTAAGGTCCTCACACTCTATGTGAGACCGGCCCCACCAGCACCTGTGGGATATGGTGGGATGAGACTGTCACAATGCTTCTTTGACCATCCTCTCCCAAACCATAAATCCAGGCTAGTCATGAGAAAAATATCTGACAAATACCAACAGAAAAACATTCTACAAAGCAACAGACCAGCGCTCTTCAAGCCTTTCAAGGTCATCAAAAGCAAAGAGTCTAGAATGTCTCACAGTCATGAGGAACCCAGGGAAATAGAACATCTGGATGCAACCTGGGTGGACAAAGGCCAAGAAAAGGAAGTCAAGTACAACCAAAGAAATCTAAAGAAAGTTTGGATGTGGGCTAATAAAAATAATGTCAATGTTGGTTCATTCACTGTGGCAAATACACCATATTGATGTAATATGTTAAAATAAGAAGATGGGGTATCTGATAGATCAAAACTCTAATCCTTCATAATTTGTATGAAATTTTAAGACTTTTCTAAGAAAATAAGGCTTAAAAATACATAAAAAAATAAGCAAAGAGTGCTTAGATTTATGTTAGTTCTGAAAAAAAAATGACAAGAACGGGCTAAAACTAGGACATTTTTCCCCCCACAAAGCTATTATCTCTGAAAAGAGTGTTAATAATAATCTGCGTCAGTTTAAGGTCAGAAAGACAGTGCAAGGATCTGGGTGCTTGCATGTGGCTGACCTGGTGCAATCGCCATCATGACACTGTCCCCTGAGCATCTTCAGGTGCTTTCTGGGAGGTCTCCTAGCTCCTCCAGGGTGGCCTGAGTAACCTCCAGTACTGCAGAGCCCAAAGAGCATTGCATTCTGGGATCTTGCATCGAATAAACAACCTGTTGTCTGAAGGCCCTCAGGGGGCCCTAAACCTGAGGCCTTCTAAGCACAAATTGGGAATCCCCTCTAAAAATTATTTATCAATTTATACATTTGTAAAATGGCTCATTTCCTAAAAGTAGACTGTTGACAAAGCTGTGGAAAGATAGGCACCTTCATACAATGGTGATGGAAATGTAAATTGGTAAAAGTTCAGAGTAGGGCATTTGGCAAGACTGAAATTACAATAATTGTACCTTGATTCAATAACCCAATTTCTATGACTTATCCCACAGAAATATTTACACAAATTAAATACAAATTAAATAATTTCAAGTTTATATAATGCCACATTGTATGAAATAGCATAAGATTTGAAAGCTTTATAGAACTGGGCAAATAAAATAAGATATATCCCTGGAGCGATAGCACAGCGGGTAGGGCGTTCGCCTTACACGCGGCCAACATGGCCGACCCGAGTTCGATTCCTCCGCCCCTCTCGGAGAGCCCGGCAAGCTACCGAGAGTATTCGATATGCCAGACACAGTAACAACAAAGTCTCCAATGGAGACGTTACTGGGCCCGCTCGAGCAAATCGACGATCAACGGGAGGGCCTTTATTTATTTTATTTATATATCCCTGCAATAGAAAATAGCATGGATAGCTATTCTTTTTTTTTTTCTCTTGCTTTTTGGGTCACACCCAACAATACTCCAGGGTTACTCCTGATTCTGCCTCAAAAATTGCTCCTGGCGGTGCTCAGAGGACCATATGGGATGCTGGGAATTGAACCCAGGTTGGCCGCGTCCAAGGCAAACGCTCTACCTGCTGTGCTACTGCTCCAGCCCCCTGGATAACTACTCTTATCAAGAATAAGCAAGATCTTTCTATATCAATATATGAAATATTTAAACTATTAAATTTTTAAATATGTAGAACAATAGGTTCCAGCGAGTGCCCACCCAGGCCCCGCCTTTCCTCTGCACAGGTGCTTCCTTCTGGGCACCCCCCAGTCCCATCCAGCCCCGTGATCCTACTCGCCTGGACAGCAGCCTGAGGGAACTCCCCAGAGCTTCGGTGTGCGTGCCCACCCAGCTTTTCCTTCACACAAGCCCTTTGGCCCAGGTCTGTGAATTAGCATCAGTACTGACTGGGGGTGTGGCCTCCACAAAAGTGGGCGTGGCCTTTTCTGAGGCATGCCTGGCCTTCTCTAACACGGAGGCCACTCACACTGCTGCACATATATTTCCTACTCCCAGCACTCTTGACTCAGATCCCAATGTATATCACCTAATTCTTTGGAAAAAGTCCTGGCCACCTCAAACACAATATGACAATGATCTACTGGCCAACTCCAATTCCAACAAAAGAAGCTGTTCAAGCCCAGTATAAAAGAGCACCTCCTCCAACGCTGTACTAGATGCTTTTCATAGGCCACAGATTAATGTCTGAGAGGAAGGACATTCTAGAAGGGGAGAAGGTTGAGCACCATTGACCAACCTTATTCAGAATCCTTAATGACAATAAGAGGGAACACTGCTAGTGAACCTCAAGGTTTTACCTCCATACAACAACAACAGCATGAAGAAACAGTGCAAATCTCCACTATGAGGAGAGAATGAAGAAAAGAGTCCCGAACCCTCAACAGGGGTTACCCACAAATACAATCTCTCTGATAAAGAATTTCGAGATGAAATGCTGGGGATGTTCAAGAACTACTCAAAGAATCAATGGAGCAGACATCCAGAAAATTAAAGGAAGAAATGAAAAAAACAGTGGAATGGATAGTCGAGACAATACAGGAAGAAATAAGAGCAGAAATAAGAAAGCTACAAAAAGAAGTGTCCCAAATAAAGGATTCGGTAGATGAAATTGAAAACTCAGCAGTAGAATGTCTATAGCTGAAGACATAATTAGTGATCTTGAAAATGAGCAACAGAAATCGTACAGACAACAACAAACAATGGGATATGACCTCAAAATAACTCTAAGGCAAATCAGAGAACTAGGGGATGACTCCAAGAGGAACAACATTAGAATCATCAGAGTACCAGAAGGACAGGGAAGCAACCCCAATGAAAAAGCCACAGTGAAAGAAATCTTTGCTGAAAAGTTCCCAGAGTTAAAGAATGCAGACATCCAGATCCAAGGAGCCAGAAGGGTACCAGCTAAAAGAGACCCTAATAAAAACACTCCAAGGCATATCATAGTCAGAATGATGGACGCCGTGGATAGAGACACAATACTGCAAGCAGCAAGGTCAAAGAAGGAAATCACATACAAAGGACCACCCCTTAGATTTACAGCCGACCTATCAGAGGAAACCCTCCAAGCCCGAAGACAATGGTGGGATATAGTGGAAAAACTCAATGAAATGAATGTCTCATCAGGAACACTTTATCCAGCTAAACTCTCACTCAAACTCAATGGAATGATACACTATTTTATAGATAAACAACAACTCAGTAACTTCATAGACTCAAAACCAAACCTAAAAGAAGGATTAAAAGGGCTCCTGTAATTCAAGAAGGAAAACATCCATAAGCACAACAAACCCTTACAGAAAGATGGCACAAAACCCCATGATAATAATCTCTCTCAATGTCAATGGTCTAAATGCACCAATTAAGAGACACAGAGTGGCAAAATGGATCCAGAAACTGAAACCAACATTCTGCTGCTTACAAAAAACTCATCTGAATAGTCAGAGCAAACACAGACTCAAAGTTAAAGGATGGAAAACAATCCTGCAAGCAAACAACTCCCTCAAAAAATCTGGGGTGGCCATATAAGTATCAGACAACATAGATTTCAGATTGAAAAAGATTAGAAGGGACAGCGAAGGCCATTTTCTATTTATCAAAGGGTATGTACAACAGGGAGAAATCACATTCTTAAATGTATATGCACCTGCAAGTAATGTGAAGTGGAGTAAGGAAAGCCTCTTTAATAAATTGTGTTGGCATCACTGGACGGCTACATGCAAAAAAAATAGGCTCAGAACTCTGCCTAACACCATGTACAAAAGTAAGATCAAAATGGATTAAAGACCTCAACATCAGACCAGAAACCATAAGGTACATTGAAGATAAAGTTGGCAAAACCCTCCATGATATTGAAGCTAATGGTATCTTCAAAGATGCCACGCCACTGGCCAAGCAAGTGAAAACAGAGATAGATAAATGGGACTATCTTAAACTAAGAAGCTTCTGCACCTCCAAAGAAACAGTGACCAAAATACAAAGACAGTCTACAGAATGGGAAAGGATATTTGCCGAATACACATCTGACAAGGGGTTGATATCCAGGATATACAAAATACTGGTTAAACTCCACAAGAAGAAAACATCCAACCCCATCCAAAAATGGGGCAATGAAATGAACAGAAACTTTCTCAAAGAAGAAATCCGAATGGCAAAAAAGCACATGAGAAAATGCTCTACATCATTAATCATCAGAGAGATGCAGATCAAAACCACAATGAGATACCATCTCACACCTCAGAGACTGGCCCACATTCAAAAGAACAAAAGCAACCAATGCTGGCGTGGATGTGGCGAGAAAGGGACACTCCTTCACTGTTGGTGGGAATGTCCACTGGTTCAGCCCTTCTGGAAAACAGTATGGACGATTCTTAAAAAATTAGAAATTGAGCTCCCATTTGACCCAGCAATACCACTCCTGGGAATATATCCCAGAGAGGCAAAAATGTATAGTCGAAGTGACATCTGCACTTGTTTGTTCATTGCAGCACTCTTTACAATAGCCAGAAACTGGAAGAAACCTGAATGCCCAAGAACAGATGACTGGTTAAAGAAACTTTGGTACATCTACACAATGGAGTACTATGTAGCTCTTAGAAAAGATGAAGTCATGAAATTTACATACAAGTGGTACAATATGGAAAGTATCATGCTAATCGAAATGAGTCAGAAAGAGAGGGATAGACATAGAAAGATTGCATTCATCTGGGGGATATAAAGTAACAAAGTATGAGATTAATACCCAAGAATAGCTGAGATCAGCACCAGGAGGATTACTCCATAACTTAGAGGCCAGCCGGGTATCCTAGAGGAAAGGGCAGTTCAGGTAGAGAAGGGAGCACCAAATAAAGGATGTTTGGAGGATCCTCCCAGGAGGGGAGATGCATGTCGAAAGTAGACTATGGACTGAACATGTTTGTCACTCAATGCCTCTTTTGCAGACCACAACACCCAAACGGAGAGAGAGAACACAGGGGATTGCCCTGCCACAGAGGCAGGGGGGGATGGGGGGATGGGGGTGGGAAGGATATTATCCATGGTGGTGAAAAACGGGCACTGGTGGAGGGATGGGTATCTGATCATTGTATAATTGAAACCCAAGCACAAAAAATTGTAAATCTACAACTGTAAAAAAAAAATAATAAAAAAAGAAAGAAAGAAAGAAAGAAAGAAAGAAAGAAAGAAAGAAAAATGTATATGCACCTAATGAGGGACCAGCTAAATACTTAAAACAACTGCTAACAGATTTTAAGGAGGACATTGCCACAATAGTGGTCGGAGACTTCAACATTGTCTTATCACCTCTGGATAGATCAACAAGAACAAAACTCAGAAAGGAAACACTGGCTTTGCAGGAAGAAATAGAAGAAAGAGGTATAACAGACCTATACAGGGCTTTACACCCCAAAAAGAAAGAATACATATTCTTTTCCAGTGCACACAGAACATTCTCTAAAATAGACCACGTTGTTGGGTCACAAAACATACCTCAATAGGATCAGGAAGATAGAAATTGTATCAACTATCTTTTCACACCACAATGCACTGAAGATAGAAGCAAATCACACACTGATGCAGAGAACCAAATCAAACACCTGGAAATTAAACAACTCAATGTTGAACAATGAGTGGGCCAGGAAGGAAGTCAAGGACGAAATCAAAAGATACCTGGAAACAAATGAGAATGAAGACATGAGCTCCCAGAACCTATGGAATGCAGGTAAAGCCGTGATAAGAGGAAAATTTATAGCCTTGCAAGCATTCCTCAGGAAGGAAGAAAGGGCCTACACAGAGAACTTGACTTCACAGCCCAAGATCTTAGAAAAAGACCAACAAAAGGAACCCAAGCCCGGCCTAAGGAAAAAAAATAATAAAACTTAGAGCAGAAATTAACGACATGGAAACCCAAAAATCAACCCGAAAGGTCAATGAAATGAAAAGCTGGTTCTTTGAGAAAATAAGCAAGATTGATAAACCACTAGCAAGACTCACAAAGAAAGAGAAAGAGAAACTCCTAATAAACCGAATCAGAAATGAAAAAGGGAGCATCACAACAGAAACCAATGAAATTTAAAAGATCATCAGAGACTACTTTGAGAGTCTGTATGTCACGAAAGAAGTAAACCAAGAAGAAATGGATAAATTCCTGGATTACTACAATCTACCAACACTGAGCCAAGAAGACTTGGAATACCTGAATAGACCCATTCACATCAAGGACATCGAAACCGTAATTAAAAGTCTTCCCAAAAACAGAACCCCAGGCCCACATGGATTTACTACCAAATTCTTCCAAACATTTAAAAAAGACCTATTGCCAGTTCTCCTCAAACTATTCTAGGAAATTGAAAAAACAGAAACTCATCCAAACAGTTTCTATGAGGCACATATCTCCCTAATACCAAAAGCAAACAAGGACACCACTAACCAAGAAAATTACAGGCCAATATCTCTGATGAAAGAGGATGCAAAGATCCTCAAGAAAATATTAGCAAATAGAATCCAAGAACTCATCAAAAATATCATACACCACGACCAAGTGGGATTCATCCCGGGGATACAAGGATGGTTTAACATTCGGAAATCAATCAACATAATCCATCATATCAACAAAAGTAAAGATAAAGATAAAGATCGTATCAATAGACACAGAGAAAGCTTATTTATTTATTTATTTATTTGTGAGACATCATGAGGTACAGTTGTAGACTTACAAATTTTTGTGCTTAGGTTTTAATTATACAATGATCAAATACCCATCCCTCCACCAGTGCCTATTTCCCACCACCACGGATCCCAGTATCCCTCCCACCCTCCACCCCCTATCCCACCCTGCCTCTGTGGCAGGGCATTCCGTTTTGTTCTCTAAAGATTTTTTTTTTGCTTTTTGGGTCACGCCTGGCGATGCACAGGGGTTACTCCTGGCTCTGTACTCAGAAGTTACTCCTGGCAGTGCTCAGGGGGACCATATGGGATGCTGGGAATCGAACCCGGGTCGGCCACATGCAAGGCAAACGCCCTACCCACTGTGCTATCTTTCCAGCCCCAGAGAAAGCTTTTGACGAAATCCAGCACCCGTTTATGATGAAAACTCACCAAAATGGGTTTTGAAGGAACTTTCCTCAAGATAGTCAAAGCCATCTACGACAAACCCGTAGCAAGCATTATCCTCAATGGGGAAAAACTAAGGGTCTTTCCTCTAAGATTAGGGACAAGACAAGGATGCCCACTGTCACCACTTCTGTTCAATATAATACTGGAAGTACTTGCAATAGCGATTAGGCAAGAAAAAAGACACTAAAGGCATCCAGATAGGAAAGAAAGAAATCAAGCTCTCACTATTCGCAGATTATATGATACTATATCTCAAGAATCCTAAATCCTCTACCAAGAAACTCCTATAAACAATAGACTTGTACAATAAAATCTCAGGCTATAAAATTAATGCCCAAAAATCCATGGCCTTCCAATACACAAATGAGACAGAGGAAAGTAACATGAAAGAAAAAATCCTGTTCACATTTGTGCCCCAGAAAATCAAAAACCTCGTAATCAGTCTAACTAAAGAGGTAAATGACCTCTGCAATGAAAACTACAAAACGCTACTCCATGAAATAAAAGAGGATAGGAGGAAATAGAAACATATCCCCTGCTCATGGATAGGAAGAATTAACATTATCAAAATGGCAATACTCCCCAAAGCATTATACAGATTCAATGCTATCCCTATAAGGATACGCATGAAATTCTTCAAAGAAATAGATCAAGTACTCCTGAAATTCATATGGAACAACAAACTCCCACGAATAGTTAAAGCAATTCTTGGGAAATAGACATGGGGAGGCATTACCCTCCCCAACTTTAAACTCTACTTCAAAGCCGTAATAATTAAAACAGCATGGCACTGGAACAAAGGCAGGGCTGCAGACCAATGGAACAGAGCGGAATATCCGTACACACAATCCCATATGTATGAATATCTAATCTTTGATAAGGCAGCAAGAAATGTGAAGTGGAACAAGGAAAGCCTCTTCAACAAATGGTGCTGGCATAACTGGACAACCACATGCAAAAAAATGGGCTTAGACCTCAACCTAACACCATGCACAAAAGTCAGATCAAAATGGATTAAAGATCTCAACATGAGGCCAAAATCCATAAGGCACATTGAAGACAAGGTCGGCAAAACCCTCCACGATGTTGAGGCTAACGGTATCTTCAAAGACGACACTCCACTGACCAACCAACTGGAAACAGAGACAAACAAATGGGACCATCTTAAATTAAGAAGCTTCTGCACTTCAAAAGCTACAATAAGCAGAATACAAAGACAATCTACAGAATGGGAAAGGATATTCACCCAATACCCATCCAATAAGGGGTTGATATCAAGGATATACAAAGCACCGGTTGAACGCCACAAGAAGAAAACAACTAACCCCATCAAAAAATGGGGATGAAATGAACGGAAAATTTCTCAAAGAAGAAATCCAAATGGCTAAAAGGCACATGAGAAAATGCTCTGCATCACTATTCATCAGGGAGATGCAGATCAAAACAACAATGAGATATCATCTCACACCACAGAGACTGGCCCATATCCAAAAGAACAAAAGCAATCCGTGTTGGCACGGATGTGGCAAGAAAGGGACTCTCCTCCACTGCTGGTGGGAATGCCAACTGATTCAGCCCTTTTGGAAAACAGTATGGAAGATTCTCAAAAAATTAGAAATTGAGCTCCCATTTGACCCACTCCTGAGAATATATCCCAGAGAGGCAAAAAAGTATAGTCAAAATGACACCTTCACTTCTATGTTCATTGCTGCACTGTTTACAATAACCAAAATCTGGGGAAAAAAACCCAAGTGCCTGAGAACAGATGACTGGTTAAAGAAACTTTGGTACATCTACACAATGGAGTAGTATGCAGTTTTTAGAAAAGATAAAGTCATGAAATTTACACACAAGTGGTACTACATGGAAAGTACCATGCTAAGTGAAATGAGTCAGAAAGAGAGGGACAGACATAGAAAGATTGCATTCATCTGGGGAATATCATGGTCACGGTCACAGTCCTCCCATTGTTCATCGATTTGCTCAAGCGGGCCCAGTAACATTGTGAGACTTGTTACTGTGTTTGGCATATTGAACATGTCACGGGTAGCTTGCCAGGCTCTGCCATGCAGGCAAGATACTGTCGGTAGCTTGCCGGGCTCTCCGAGAGGGGCGGAGGAATCAAACTCGGGTCGGCCATGTTGGCTGCGTACAAGGCAAATGCCCTACCGTTGTGCTATCGCTCCAGCCCTGGGGTATATAAAGTAACAAAATAGGAGACTAACACCCAAGAATAGTTGAGATAAGTTCCAGGAGGTTCACTCCATGACTTGGAGGCCAGCTACACATGCAAGGGGAAAAAGCAGCTCAAATAGAGAAGGGAGCACCAAGGAAAGGGTGTTGGGAGGATCCTCCCAGGATAGGAGAAGCATGCTGAAAGTAGACTATAGACCGAACATGATTGCCACTCAATGCCTCTTTTGCAAACCTCAGCACCCAAAAGAGAGAGAGAATAAAAGGGAATGCCCTGCCACAGAGACGGGGTGGCATGGGAAGGATGGGGGGATGGGAGGGATACTGGGATCATTGGTGGTGGAGAATGGGCACTGGTGGAGGGATGGGTACTCGATCATTGTATAACTGAAACCCAAGCACAAAAATTTGTAAGTCTACAACTGTACCTCATAGTGTTTCACTAATAAAAGTTAAAAATAAATAAATAAATATGTAGAACAATAGCTATCTCATTTACATAAAAAGGAGGTAGGAATGAATTTGTAAATGCACTTTTTAAAAGTCCTTAGAAGATTAATTATAAAAAAAAACAGTGATTACCTAATAGGAATGAACTGCACGTAAATAGAAGGGACAAATAGGAGACAAATAGAAGGTAGGGGTTGGAAATATTTATTGAAATTCCGGAATACTTATTTCAAAAAATCATATAAGTTTTGGGGTTTGATGGGGCTTTTTTCTTTATTTTCTTTGGGGAGGGGGAAGGAACACATTTAATAGTGCTCAGGACCTATTCCTGGCTCTCTGCTCAAGGACTCAAGGACGCATTTGTGCGCTCAGAGGAACCTATGGGATGCTAGACAAGCTTCCTACCCACTGTACTTTCTCTTGAGCTCCAAACATATCACCTTTAACACTCCACATTATAAGAAGTAAAAAGTCAGAATCTTGATCACAGAATTCTTATTTTACCATATTGTAGACTTTTTTTTACCTTTTCAATCTCTAGATGCATCATTAACAGAAATGTCATAATTAAAGTCATGGTACTAATTATTTTAGTATTTGCTATAGTTTCTACTTGCAAACAGTCTAAAGATCGTTTTAAAGTCATGATTTGCAACACACTTAGTCCCAATTACAACATCTTAAGTGATACCAAATGGAAAATAATAGACCTGCACGGGAATGAACAGCACTGGAAATGGTAACAAACCAAAAAATTTCATCAAATTTTTACTCTGGGTTAATCTGATCCCTTTCCTCGCATACATGAACATATAGACACATAGCACGCACACCACGAGGCATATAAACAATCTGTTCTAGGCAGTGTAAACAATTGCTTGAAGGGCATGATTTGAAAAGTTGCTGGAAAGTTCCCCTTAACCCACTCCCAAATATGTTATCCATTCATCTAGCATTAAAAAGAACTGCCTCCTCAAACTTCCTTTTTAGATGCAAAATCCTGAAAGAGGTCACTGAATACCCACTATCCCTGGATGCTATTCCCTACACCTATGGGGTGGGGGTGGGGTGTGTTGTAGGAGAGAGAGAGAGAGAGAGAGAGAGAGAGAGAGAGAGAGAGAGAGAGAGAGAGAGGAGCATGCAAACCTGAGAGCGTGCAGTTAGCTGAAAGTTAGAGGAATGCACTGTTCTAGAATCTAGGACATAGCTCAAGAACTTTCCCTCTAGAGCACGTGTGAGAAGTGAAGGGCACAGCAGACTTGGCAATCAGGCAGTTCTGGTTTGACTTGTCTCTGGCTTTTAGGTCTCTGTGAGGTTGAGCAGGTTATTCTACCTGAGTCTTGGTTGTTTTTTAAGGAAGCACCCCCTCCTGTTGGGAAACGGAATGATGGAATGCTCAGTGAGCTCTCCATCGGATGCAGGACAGGCTCTCTGCAAATAGCCATCACCCATAGCACTGTGATGCTTAGACTAAAAGTCCAGCATCCTGGGAGGGAAATCAGGACGAGCTGAAGGTAATTCTCAAGTCCTTCAGCCTTGTGCTGAGATCCTGGATATTTCCTGGGATCCTCTTCCAGAACCATAGCTGCCATATACAAGGGGTAGTAGCAGACAGTTTGAAACAGAACCACCACCTTCCTTCCTGAACTCCTTTTGCCTTTCCACTTAGAATCCCTGTTAACTTCATGAAGCATAGGAGCAACAAAGAACCTTTCCTTATGAGTAATAGGGGAGAAATCCTAAAACGTAAATTTTATTTTATATTTTTTTTAATAAGTTCCAGTCCCAGATAAAATTCAGGGTCACCCCCAGTGGTGCTGGTGGAGGATGGAGTGAAAGGATCAAATCCAGGTTCTACACCTTCCAGGCCTGTGCTCTACCACGGAATTCACTGCTCAGCAGTTCTCAGACTGGAAGGTGGATGAGATTGATAGATTTTGTTTCAAGAGTTTACTTCAACAGATTACTGGGCCCCACCAGTTGACTTTTCAATTCATCAGGTCTTGGTCGCTGAAAAATTGCATTTCTAGCAAACTCCCAATACCAATCCTGCCATTGCCAAGGGAATGCCACTTTGAGAATCACTTTTCTGAAACTGTGGGATACCATTTATAACAAGTAAGTTTTAGTTTTTCTGTCAAGGAGAAGGGTAAAGTAACCATAAATATATTTGAAATGACTGACTCATTTTATTTTTAAATGAGATATACATTATACAAAAAGGATGTTTTAAAAATCTAGTAGTCCCAATAAAGTTTCTCAAATTGTTTGCTTTTTTTAAAAAATAGTATTTGTTTGAGGTATATTCAACCTGTGCAATTCCTGACTCTGTGCTCAAAAGTGAACCGTGACTGTGTTCAAGGTACTATAAGTGGGGTCACGAATTTAAACCAGGGTGTGAAAATGCAAGGCAAGTGGCTTAAACACTGTATTAGCTCTCCAGTCTCACTAGCTTCTCAAATTTAATTGCACACTATTATTAATTTCCCTAATACTGTGGTCTCAAAGCTTAGAGTTTGGAAAAATTCTAATTGTTATCATTAGATCTCATGTACAGACCATGAAAAAACAATTTTTTTAATAGTTGAAAAGTTTATTTTTATTTTATATTAAAATATCTTTTTTAAAATTTTTATGAGTGAAACACCATGAGGTACAGTTGTAGATTTACAAATTTTTGTGCTTGGGTTTCAGCTATAAAATGATCAAGTACCCATTCCTCCACCAGTGCCCATTTTCCACCACCACGGATCCCAGTATCCCTCCCCCTCAACCCCCCCTCCCGCCAGTCCACCCTGCCTCTGTGGCCAGGCATTCCCTTTTGTTCTCTCTCTCCTTTGGGGTGCTGTGGTTTTCAAAAGAGGCATTGAGTGGCAATCATGTTTGGTCTATAGTCTACTTTCAGTATGCTTCTCCCATCCTGGGAGGATCCTCCCAACACCCTGTATTTGGTGCTCCCTTCTCTATCTTAGCTGCCTTTTCTCCTAGCATGTTTGGCTGGCCTCCAAGCCACGGAGTGAACCTCCTGGTACTTATCTCGGCTATTCTTGGGTGTTCGTCTCCTATTTTCGAAAAAACAATTCTTAACTTTAGATTGTACACATCTATTATGAACTATTTCTGTACACCAAGACGTTAGTTTTATTATACCTATGTTCACTTTTTCTAGGTTATTGATAATATTTTATGATACTCTTATTTAAAAACAAGGTATGAAAAGCACTTTAAAATCCAATAAAAGTAATCTTCTTTTTCCCTCTAAAAAAATGCCAGAAAGCACATCTCTCTTTACAGTCTCATTAATAAAAGAAAAGATGGGGGGTGGGGGGGGTGAAGAAGGAAAGAAGATTAAAAGCAAAGAAAGTTCCATTAGGGAAAATCTGATTCCATCTTCATCTTTCTGGAAGATTGAACTTTGCTTGCATATATCACACTCCCTAGAAGTTTCCATTAATTTCTCTTTCAGAAGCCAGTTTTGCAGAAATAAACTGAAAAAAAAATTGATTGCTTGGAAATAATGATGGTAGAAAGGTGCAATGGTAGTTGGGACTGGTGTTGGAACATTAAATGTAATAAATCATCACAAACAACTTTATAAAAATAAATAAATATTGAAAAGTTGTATGCATAAAATATTCACCAATGAATCATTTATTATAGCAAAATATTGACATTTTATTATCATGTTAGAGTAGAACAAACCATAATACCTACATATACCACATATTTGGCGGTCTTTTAAAAATGAAGGATTTTTAGTAGCATAGGAAGACATTTAAGATATAATGTTAAGGAAAAAATGCAAAGTTTAAAAATGTTTATATTGCTCAGCAACAACTATGTACTATAACATGTTTTTAAAGCTCTGATAGTAACACACAAAATGTTATCACTCACTGTATCACTGTCATCCCATTGTTCTTCGATTTCCTTGAGCAGGCACCAGTAACATAAAATGTTAACCAGAAGAAGAGAAGAACAACATGGAGGGCGGGATCCACAGATCCCGAAAGAAAAAAAAAAAAACAGGTTCCAAAAAGAGCCGAGATCATCGGGAAGCCCCAGATGGGGTAGGTACCGCATCCCGCCTCCCCCAGATGGAACCCTGGTGACCAGAAGCCTCTACAACCACAGCTCGAGTATGCGGGAACTTGGACTTTTCCTCAAATCTGCCGGGACTACAACTCCCAGGTAACCTCAGATTCCGGAAGTCACGCCCACAGCCCGCCCCCCAGCGCCATATTTACAGCATTCAGCTGAAGAGAAGAACAACATGGAGGGCGGGATCCACAGATCCCGAAAGAAAAAAAAAAAAAACAGGTTCCAAAAAGAGCCGAGATCATCGGGAAGCCCCAGATGGGGTAGGTACCGCATCCCGCCTCCCCCAGATGGAACCCCGGTGACCAGAAGCCTCTACAACCACAGCTCGAGTATGCGGGAACTAGGACTTTTCCTCAAAACCGCGCGGCCGCTCACGCAGCCGCGTGACATCTCTCTATATACAAAGTGATCCATGGGAAGTAAACCACCCAACGTTTCTCTCTGAAAATCAGAGTTAAGTTTGGAGCACGGCCACAGCCCCAGAAACACAAGGACTTAATGCAGAACCCAGCAGCTTGGAGCAGAAAAGTGAACGGACCATGCGTTAATCCAGGCCATCAAGTCTGCCAGAGGGGAAAGGGTGTTGCCCCATTCGCCCTCTCCTCTCTGGAAAGAAGGATGGTGGCTGCATGGGAGCCTTGTGGACAGTAGGTATGAGCCGGGGGTGTGGGGGCGACTAAAACCTCATGGGAAAGGGGGCGTTCCGGTCCGTCCTTCACGCCCTACCGAGGTCACCAGTTGCCCCCCGCAAGTGGCTCTCCAGCATGGCCACGGCCCCAGAAGCACAAGGACTTAATGCAGAACCGGCAGCTTGGAGCAGAAAAGTGAACGGACTATGCGTTAATCCAGGCCATCAGGTCTGTCCGGAGGGGAAAGGGTGTAGCCCCAGTCGCCTTCTCCTCTCTGGAAAGAAAGATGGCGGCCGCATGGGAGCCTTGTGGACAGCAGGTATGAGCCGGGGGACTGGGGGCGACTAAAACCTCATGGGAAGGGGGGCGTTTCGGTCCGCCCTTCACGCCCTACCGAGGCCACCAGTTGCCCCCCACTAGCGGCTCTCCAGCACGGCCACGACTCCAGAGCACAGAAACCAATTTCTTAACTATCTGACTTTCAGTAGAAATACTTCCAGGGTCAATAAGTAAAATAGCAGAAATCCATAACCAACATATAATTCTTGAACCCAGCTGTAGAAAGCAAATCACTTCACAATGCTTTGTCAGCATGTCTGATTGGGGGGGGGGGGGGTGGTAAACTCTAAATAATAGTGGTGAATCTTTTATTGAAACAATGAATCTAATCAAAGCAGATAGAGTGTTAACTAGAATTCATCTGCCCCACAGGGACTGGAGGGGTGGGGGGTGGGGTTTTATTGGTGTTCTTCATGGTAAAAAATAAGTTTTGGTAAAGGGAAATGTGCTTGATATTTGCATGACTGAGACCTAAACCTGAAAGCTTTGTAACCTTTCCCATGGTGATTCAATAAATAAATAAATTAATTAAAAAAAATGTTAACCAGAAGTATTCCTAAATAAAGGAGTTTTAGATTATTATTTCTTCTATTCATTATATGTTTCTACACATAATGAATCAAGTCAGACTTGATTTTATAATGACAAATACAAAGAAGTTTGTTTTAATTACAAGTCAATAAAACTGAAGAAACCCATTTTATACTCAAACTGGAACTGCTTCCAGAAATATTAAATAGTTAGAAAAATAGATAGACACTCCGTTTCCCTCTGCACTAATGAGGGAGTGTAACATGCAAACTTTGTTTTCTGGGTTTGTTCGATTTTTTTATTTTAAAGAATAGTGAGAAATTGTTACTCTTTCTAATGGAAAATAAAATAACTTTTCTAAATTTGTTGCAAAGGCATTCATTTGACGTTAACTGTTGATGTATAGGTTCACTTCCTGACCAGCATGCAAAGCCCAGGACCACTCTCGGTCTCTGGCTGAATTTGTTTTCAAGGTGGTATTGTGCATGGTTTTATTTTTTGCTATCTGTTAAACACATTGTGCTCGCTAACATGGCCACATAACACTATTCCCTGTAGAGAGCAAGTCAGGAAAAGGCAGGCTAGCGTTGAACACTTTCTAAAGTGGATTAGTAAATAAAAGTCCCAAGAACCTGTGCATTGGGCATATTATTTCAAACCAAGTCTTACGAATTAATCTCAATTTAGCAAAGCTCCACAGAATAATTGGTCACTAGACGATATATTTGCAGTAGTTGGTACTGTCATTAAAAACCTATTAAATTCAGACCTGGGGCTGAAACTCAGTGGTAGAGCCCATATCGCACATGTGTGAGTCCCTGACATTGATCTGTGGCAGGAAGGAAAGAAGGAAGGAAGGAAGGAAGGAAGGAAGGAAGGAAGGAAGGAAGGAAGGAAGGAAGGAAAGAAGGAAGGAAGGAAGGAAGGGAGGGAGGGAGGGAGGGAGGGAGGGAGGGAGGGAGGGAGGGGAGGGAAGGACACAGGAAAAATAAATTTTAATAAAAAGTTACATCAAATATTTAATTATGATTAAACTACAAAATAAAATTATGGGGGCAAGCACCAAGGCGGTTCAGAGCACCTGTATTTCAAGAATAAGGTTATGAGTTCAATCCCCAGTGTCACTGCATTTGACACGGACAATCCTGGCAGCTCTGTTGTCTGCATCCCTGCTGCTCTATCACTTTCCAACCTGATCACAGTACATAAGTTAGAGCATAACCCAAGGGGAGTGGCCCTCATAGTGTGCACTGTTAAGGCACATAATGTATCCCTGGTCACAGCAACAATCAAGGGAATGAAAGGGGGAAACAAGAAAATTATGCTTATGATAAATTGCAGCTGAGTTTTCTTTATGTAGGAGTACTGCTATTTATTCAGCCACTGATTAGCTGATTGAATTGTGCATGAACTCCACCTTACTTTTTTTTCATTTTTTATAATTTTATTTATTGAATCACCATGAGAGCAGTTACAAAGCTTTCGGGTCTAAGTCTCAGTCATATAATAAAACACCCGTACCTTCACCAGTGCCCATTATCCACCCCCAAAAACCCCAGTATACCCCCATCCCACACCCTCCCCCTACCTGTGGGGCAGATGATTTTCACATTACTCTCTCTTTACTTTGATCACATTCAATATTTTGACACCAAACCCACCATTATTATTTGAGATTTTACCCCAACACTCAGATCTGCTGAAAAGGCAACAGTAGACAATTTGTTTTCTATTGCTGGTTATGAATAATATGAATTCATGAATATGATGTCGTGTGGCTGCAGTAGTGAAATTTTGAAATTTCAAAATTTCAGTGCTTAAATCTGGAGGGATTTCTGCCAAAACCGGCTGGGTCCCGAGATTTGCTCCTGAGTCTCTGGGATCATGGCCGTTAAGCAGCTTGATCAGGAGCCAGAAAGGCCATTCGTGGGCGATGACTTGGGGTCTCGTTGGGGTGGGGAGGACAGGACCGGCTCTACCCTCATCCTGTGAGTCCCAACATGTCTCATCATTGCGGGCCCAAGCCTGACTGTCCAATGGCCTCTGGAGAATGATGGCCACCGAGCCACCAGGGGGAAGCAGGCGGAGGGACAACACCCTTTCCCCGCTGGGGTGGCCCAGTGACAGTAACCTACTGCATGGTCCGAACACATTTCTGCCAAAAGCCGCTGGGTTTCGATTTTTGTTTCTGAGTCTCTGGGATCATGGCCATTAAGCAGCTCTATCAGGAGCCAGAGAGGCTGTTCGTGGGCGATGACTTGGTGTCTCATTAGGATGGGCAGGACAGGACCGGCTCCACTCCCATTCCATGAAGCCCAACAAGTTTCATCACTGCAGGCCCAAGCCTGACTGTCCAATATCCTCTGGAGGATGATGGCCACCAAGCCTCCAAGGGGGAGCAGGCAGAGTGACAACACCCTTTCCCCCCTGGGGTGGCCCAGCGACAGTAACCTACTGTGGGGTCCGGGACACATTTGTGCCAAAAGCCACTGGGTTTCGAGGTTTGTTTCTGAGTCTCTGGGATCATGGTCGTTAAGTAGCTTGATCAGGAGCTGAGAGGCCATTCGTGGGCGATGACTTGGAGTCTTGTTGGGGTGGGGAGGACAGGACTGGCTCCACCCCCATCCTGTGAGGCCCAAAAAGTCTCGTCACTGCGGGCCCAAACCTGACTGTCCAATGGCCTCTAGAGGACGGCGGCCATAAGGCCATTAGGGGGAACAGGCCAAGGCACAAAACCTATTCCCACCTGGGTTGGCCCAGCACGGTAACCTACTGCAGGGACTAGATGCATTTCTGCCAAAAGCCGCTGGGTTTCGAGATTTGTTTCTGAGTCTCTGGGATCATGGCCATTAAGCAGTTCAATCAGGAACCAGAAGAGGCCATGCCTCCAATTATATAGCTGAGCCAGAGGTGGTTTGTGGGTGTGTTTCCCACCTACCTAACTTTTGGCCGTTTACTTTCTTGGTAAACTTTGCCCCAAGTTTTTGGGGTCTGGCCAAAGGCACAGCAGCAATTTGGGGGTATCTGGAAGTCTGAAGGCGCCATCAGGCTGCTGATGCACTCGCCTCACAGGTACAGATTGACCTGCTGGTGGGACCATACCTCCAACAGTTGAGTTTTTATAACACAGAGAGGTAGTCACGGTCACAGACCTCCCATTATTCATCGATTTGCTCGAGTAGGCCCAGTAACGTCTCCATCATGAGATCTGTTGTTACTGTGTTTGGCATATTGAATACATCACGGGTAGCTTGCCAGGCTCTGCCGTGCAGGCGAGATACTCTCGGTAGCTTGCTGGGCTCTCCAAGAGGGGGGGAGGAATTGAACCCGGCTCGGCCGGGCCGGCTGCACGCAAGGCAAACGCCCTACCACTGTGCTATCGCTCCAGCCCACAGTGAGAGGTAGTACAGGAGTTAAAATGCTTCCCTTGCACACAGCTGACCTGAGTTTGGTCCTGGACAGTACATATGGTCCTCCAAGCATCAATAGGAGTAGCCCAGAGCACCTCTGGGTGTGGCCCAACTCCTCACCCCCACTACCACCCCCCACATGCAAATATTTTAAACAGACCAGCAGTAAATAATAACTTCATGACAGCAAATATTTGTCAGACCTTAGTGTGTTCTTGTATGTGAAAAGCACCTTCTGTGAGTTACTACACACATCTCAAAATCAGTTTATAAGCCATATTCGTGAGATGAGGTGAAACAGGGGTCACACAAAGGTCCCCCTGAAGTGGTCTCTGCTGTTTCCAATCCCACACACACTCTGATCAATAGGGTGACCATTTCTCTTGTCCCCCTTCCTTTCTACTCATTTGTCTGCAAATTAACAGAGAAGTCACAGTTCCAAGCTGAAAGCTGGGACTATGACAGGAGCCTCTCCACAGCAAGGCTCTGTGCATGTGATAATTCTACCCATGAGCAAACACTAGCCATTTGAAGGCTGAGGGCTACCAGTTTTTTCCATTAGTCCTGCTCATCTCCTGAGCACCTGAGTCATGAGCAACAAAGAGAAGGGACATAGTCCTGCCCAGAGATGAAGAATAAGGCCTTCTTCTCTTTGGGTAAATCTTTCCCAAACTTTTACAAAGGAAGCAAACTTGACTTTGAAGATATTTGGAGAACAGGACCATTGTATTTTGCATGAAGGAACTGGCAATATTATTTCTTAATTCTAAGTAATAATTCTATGTGGAATCTAGTTTATGTCTGATGACTAAGTTTTGACCCTGGTATTTCCAACTCAGATGAGTTCATTGTAAGAATGGACACAATCACCTTTCTTCCAATCAATGATTTTTCCCTTGCACCTCTTACAGAAACCAAAGAGATGCTTTTAAAGAGAGAAATGCTGCCTTCCTCTGCTCAAAATCATCCACTCACCCCTACTTTGATCAACGTGAGAAACCAAAGGTGGAAACAAACTAAGTGTCCTGTGACATGTTGAAATGGATGGAGGTCACAAAGTCCAAAGTTCTGGATAGAAGTTAAGTCCTGGGCCTGTAATACATATAGAAAGTCACCTTTCTATAAAGGCGACTAAGCGAGCAGTACTGTGTTGGATATTAGAAACGTGCTAACAGAATAAATCTCCCAAATACTCATCACAAGCAAACATCTGCAATTATGAGGTGATCAAGTCTCTCTAAACCTATTGTAAGGACTATTTCGCAGTGTGCATGTACATTAGATCCTTACAGTGTGAACCAGAAATGAAATTATTGCCAATTCTATCAATAAAAATTCAAAAAAAAAATCAAAATGAGAGTAAAAGCAGATTGGACAGTTGTTAGGGCATAATCTATTATGAGCTCCACCCAGTTCTATGCCTATACTGCATGACCACCACCTGGAGGTCCCCAAGCACCACCAGAGTGGCCCCAGCAGTCCCCAGGTTTGTAGGGCCAAACAGCATCACATCCTCCATTCCAAGAATTGAACCATTGGCCCATTGGGTGAGTAGCACCAGGATTGGCCCCCTGGATCCTGAAAGATGCTTAAGAGCCAATCCTCTGCCTCATGCCCCCTCAAAAAATATATATCAAAACAAAGGTTTTACACTGACCCTTGTAGATCACCTGAGGAGCCTTGAAAAAGCAAAGTCTCTGAGTGGGGGCCAGTTTGTAAAGTTTACCACACTGTAACCAATGCAACTAAGCCCTTAGACTCTGACATTAGAACTGAGGTTACCAGACTGGAGAGATAGTACAGTGGGTGCAGCATTTCCCTTGCACATTGCAGACCTGAATTCAATACCCAGCACCATACATGGTTCCCCAAAACCAACAGGAGTGATTCCTAAGTATAGAGCAAGAAGTAAGTTCTGGGGGCTGGAGTGATAGCACAGTGGGTAGGACGTTTGCCTTGCACATGGCCGACCCGAGTTCAATTCCCAGCCCCAAGCACCGCCAGAAGTAATTCCTGAGTGCGTGAGCCAGGAGTAACCCCTGTGCATTGCCAGATGTGACCCAAAAAGCAACAACAACAAAAAAAGTAAGTTCTGAGCACTGCAAGTTTGTGGTTCAAATATAAACAAACAAGCAAAACTAAAGGTACCAAATGGGGGCATATGTTGTGATGAAAGGGACAGGGGTGGTACTTGGGTTGTGAGTGTGGTGCAATAACTTCATATGCCTTTAAGCATAATCATAAACACTACCTTAAACTGTGTTTTCTCAAAAAATAATATTTTTAATATTTAGTTTTTATTAAAATCCCCAGGGCTGGGGCGATAGCACAGCAGGTAAGCCATTTGCCTTGCACACGGCCAACATGGCCGACCCAGGTTCGATTCCTCCACCCCTGTCGGAGAACCCGGCAAGCCCCAAGAGTATCTCGCCCGCACAGCAAAGCCTGGCAAGCTCCCCTTGATGTAGTCAATATGCCAAAAACAGTAACAAGTCTCACAATTTGTTGTGAGATGTTACTGGTGTCTGCCTGAGCAAATCGATAAACAACGGGAGGACAGTGCTACAGTGCTATTAAACTCCCATGATACCCAGTGTTCCAGCACCAATTCCATCATCAGTGTCTTCTTCCCAGGTACCAGATTCCCTCCCACCCTCCCAACCTGCCACCTTGACAGGCACATTTTTAAGTTCGATTGCCAATGTTTGGATCGCATGTGTTCAGTGTTGTTACCGCTGTGTTCTGGATATTTAGATGCAGTATCGAATACACTAACAGTATACCCAAAACCCTTTGCCCCTTGCCCCTCATTGCTTCCCCCTTGATTTCTTTTTATTTTCTTCCATTCTCTTTATACTCTGGGGTCAAGGGTGAACTAGTCACCTCCCCTTTAAAACATGGCATTCCCTCATCCAGTTATTCTATGTACCACATACTAAGTGAGATCATCCTATGCTTGTCCTTCTTCTGGTTTACTTCATTTAACATAATATCTTCCAATTCTATCCATGTGGCAGTGAATTGCATGATTTCATCACTCTTTACAGCTGAATAGTATTCCATTGTGCATATATATCACATCCTTCTGATCTATTTGTCTATCATTGCAAACCTAGGTTGATTCCATATCTTAGCTATTGTACTAAGTGCTGCAATAAATAATGGTGTGCACTCTTTCTTTTGAATGCTTTTGTATTCTTGGAGTAGATATCCAGAAGTGGAATTGTGTGGGATTATGCTGGATCATAAGGCAACTCCATTCTTAGTTTACTTCTAAGTAGTTTACTCCATACTTCTTTCCATAAAGATTGGACCATACAACAATCACACCAGGAGTGGATAAAAGTTCCTTTTCCATCACAATCACGCCAACACAGATTGTTCCCAGTATCTTTGATATGTGCCATTCTCACTTGTGTGAGATATTTTGTTGTCAGCTTGATTTGGAGTTCCCTAATAATAAGTGATAATAAGCACTTTTTTCATGTGCCTGTTGGCCATCCATTTGTCCTCCTTAGAGAAGTCTCTGTTCTTTTCCTCTACTCATTTTTAAATGGTGTTTTTAATTTGTTGTTGTTGACTTTTCTGATTACTTCATATATCCTGGATACCAATTCTTTATCTGATGAGTTGAATGCAAATATTTTCTCCCATTCAGTTAACTATCTTTTAGTTTAAGGCTGTGTTTCCTTTGTCACACAGAAACTTTATAACTTGATGTAGTCACATTTATTTATTTTATTCTTGTTTCCTTTGACAATGACATGGTATCATTGAAGACACATTTCAGGTCCAGATCTTGGTGCATTCTGCCTTTATTTTTCTCAATGTACTGTATGGATTTCGGTCTGATCTCAAGTCTTTGATCCACTTTGAATCGACTTTTGTGTAACGCATGAGAAATGGATTCAGTTTGAATTTTTCACATGTGATTATCCAGTTTTATTGGCACCATTTGTTGAAGAGGCTGTCTTTACCCCTTTTCTTGATCTCAACTCCTTTGCAAACTCTGAAACCTGAAAAATATTTTTTAAAGGATCTCACTCATCTGTGGTATAGAGAAAAACTAATCAAAGACACAGACACTAAAACTTGTTTCTGGATTACAGACCTGAGAATATCAGGATGTGGGAGGTGGGGAGAGGATGAGGTTGACAGGAAGTAACATGGGAGCTTAGGTAGAGGGGCTGGAGCACATGGGTGGTGGCTAAGGGAGGTAACAGTATACACCAAAAGCATCACTGTTAGTCAACAAATAAAGGAGGTCTGGGCAAGGGGAGAGAGGGTCAAATCAGAAGTGACATAGGGACAAGGCTAGAGGGTCATGGGCACTTTGGTGGAGAGATGGAGGGTAGGGAATAATTTTGTACACACTATAATCTTGAACACTATTATAACCTTATTGCCTAAACTACAAAAATAACTTATAAATTAGAAAACAAGCAGAAAGTATATAAAAGTTCCTCCAGCCCCTGGTCTAATGGCAGGTATAATCCAGTCTCTGCTTTTGCCTGTGGGGCTCAGCCAGCCCTCTTCCTCTTCTCTTCTCCCTCCTGGTTTTTGTGTTACTGAGCAATTGTCACTCCCCAATAGATCTATTTCTTTTCCATTTTTTCCAGTTCACTGCTCTTCCTTAGAATGAATGGAAAATGCAGTCATTCACTGGATCATATCCCACCAGATACACAGACATACTTGTCTGTTCTTTTCCCTTATCTATTCCAAAAGCCTAGGTGAGTCTATGAAACTCAGAAAGTGCAAAAGAAAGGCTTGTTGAAGCAAGGTATGATTTAAAATAGCCTTTGATTCTTTACACACGCACACTCACATTCTCTCTCTCTCTGTCTCTCTCTCTCTGTCTCTCTCTGTCTCTCTCTGTCTCTCTCTGTCTCTCTCTCTCTCTCTCTCTCTCTCTCTCTCTCTCTCTCAATACATTCAACTTTCATAGCAAAAGCAAACGTTTCCCTGAGGTTATTTTGTTAAAACCAACAAAGTCCCTGGGTTCCTGTTCCACACAGGATACCACAGAGACATGAACTGCTTTTTAGTCATGATGACAGCAGTCAGCAACACTGGGGCCTGAGAAGACTGCGGATAGTACCTTTCAGAGACTGTCCACTCTCAAAATATTAAAAGTCAGCATCAAGTTGAGTTTCAACTTGGAAAACACCACACTAGAGAATTTTGCGGTGGCTGTATGTCATCATTAGGAATATTTCTTTCTTTTTTAAAAATTTTATAATTTAACTTAAATACACAGGGCTGGCATGATAGCACAGCGGTAGGGCGTTTGCCTTGCGTGCAGCCAACATGGCCGAGCCAGGTTCGATTCCTCCACCCCTCTCGGAGAGCCCAGCAAGCTACCGAGAGTATCTCGCCCTGGCAAGCTCCCTGTGATGTATTCGATATGCCAAACACAGTAACAACAAGTCTCAAAATGGAGACGTTACTGGGCCCTCTCGAGCAAATCCATGAACAACAGGAGGACAGTGTTTGTTTGTTTGTTTGGACTTTCAAATTTAATATTAATTTAAACACTTTTAATTTCAATACTTTAAAAAAATTAATTGGATATCCATGAGATAGACCATTACAAACCTACTCATAATTGAGTTTCAGTCATACAATGATGACTGAACCCATCCCTCCACCAGTGTACATTTCCCACCACAAATGTCCCCATTTCCCTCACACCATCCCCCAACACCCCACCACCCCACTCTCAGCCTCCCCTAAGGGGGGAATTCAGTATTTTTATCAGGACAGTAAGGTTGGAGTAGTTTTTCAATTGGGTGGCAGCTTTGGGGTGTGGATGTGACTGCCGAGGCTTCGGGAAGTATGGGGAGATGGGGGCAGGTAGCTCATCCCGACCCCAAGAAAGCCTGAAGATTTCAGTCATAAAACCCGCATACCCATATTTGCAGCAGATTATATCTTGGTGAGGTCCGTCCTGAGACAGCAGTGTCAGGCCGGGTGTATGACAGTGATTTTGGATTGTGGAAGTAAACAGCTTCCGGGCTCTGTTTGGGTGGGCACCAGACTAACAAGCCCCCCTCTGATTTACCCAGGTCTGTTCAGCCATCCACGGGTTGGAGATTAACTGAGGCTTTTGATATTTATGGGTCTCTGTAACAAGGCCAATAAATGAGTTTGTATAGCTGAGCTGGAGGTGGTTTATGGGTGTGGCTCCCACATACCTAACTTTTGGCCATTTAAATTCTTGGTACACTTGGCCCCAAGTTGTTGTGTCTGGCCAAAGGCACACAGACAATTTTGGAGTATCAGGAAGTCTGAGGGCGCCATCAGACTACTGATGCACTCACCCTGCAGGTACAGGTTGACATGCTGGCGGCACCATACGCCCCCACCCCAAGAAGGAATATTTCTTGAACATTCAAGATGATTAGATATTCATCTGGTTGTTCCTGTTACTATAAATGAACAGAAAAGAAAAAGAAAAATTGTCATCAAGAGTTTACAGTCTAACCATGAAGTAAGAGTATAAGAAATCAGTCATTAGAACCAAGTTATGAAGTAGGTCACCAATAACTATTCCTTAAACTTAAGAGTAATTAAGATGATATAATAAGCATAGATGTGTATCTTGCTAGGAGGAAGTGACTAGCAATTGGATTTTAAAAGTAAAAGGGCAGAGGAGAAAAGCAGATACAAGGGCAAGTGAATGATTGACAATTGAGACTGATTAAGTTCTATTCCCCATGCCTTAGCCTACAGATTGAACTCTAACTGTATTGACATCAGAAAATTGTTTCATAATCAGGAATACATAGGAACTAGGAAGGTCAAGATAAAATACACACACACACACACACACACACACACTATTAGAATGAATGATTGAGGCAATTAAAGTGATTAGGAAATACAGGTTTGGCTATAAAGTAGCAAGTTTAAACAAAGAGATTATGCCAGGTAGCATTTCTGGAATTTTGGCTTACTTATGAAAGAGCATAAAATAAAAAGATTATTTTAATAGCGAAAGAACCAATCATTAAATTTATTTTTGAAAGAAACACTAAACTGTATGACTGACAGTGTTCCAGTAGGTAAATTAAGAAGCACAAAAGTTTATATATTAGGAAATCCAGCATATTTCCTATTTGGAACAAAAGAACTTCTGAGGTTTCTACAAACTAATATACCTTAATTAAGCAATCATGAGCTCATTCCAAAGTTAAAATCTGTTCAAAGCTAATCATATGACCTATTTCCTTAACATTCTTAGTCTTAATTAAATTTCTCATTTGTCTTTAATAAAAATATATAATCCAAACTAATTACAAAAGTTTTCATTGTTACTCAATACATGAGAATTAAATTTAAACTTTTTAACCAGACAAATTAATTTTTTCAAGCACATATCTTACTTAGCTTCCCTGATTAAAATGCTGGCAAATTCAGAGTTTCCAAGTGAGTTGTGCTTCCCAAGGAAAACAACCATGTGAACTCCAGAAATTGACTTTTCAGGCCAGGCTTCTTTGCTGCTGCCTCCAGTAAAGATCTGAATAACGATAATGCATTAGAAAACTTTTGAACTGTCTTTCTCTGAGTTTCAAATTGGTGACAGAGGGGTTGGGCGGAGGAGAAATATGTGGTGAGTTGTAAATAGAATTGTTTTATTTAGAAAACTCGCTGATTGTGTTCTTATAGTAATACAATATTTAAAAATTATATAAATCTACGCTCTCAGGATGACTGGTATATCCCATTTCTTCCCATTCAGGAAGGAAGGCTGCAAACTCAAATTGAAGTGCTTCTTTTTTGAGTCATCTCCAGTGAGCTGTCATTAATTCACTTCTTATGTGTGTTGCTATTGTTTATTTGCATGGGTTTTCTGGTTTCAAAATAAAACCAGTCTCACTTGCAGCTGTTCTGGCTTGCTGTTTGAATCTTTGCACATTCCAATAGCATTTTCCACTGGAATGTTGGATTTAATGAATGAAAGAACAGATGTTCCAGGTATATTCAGTCTGACATAAGCAGGCATACATGACAAGACCTTAATGTCTTTTCAAATGGTAAATTTATTAGTATTCTCACTGCCACACTTAGCCAAACAGCTAGCATGTAGAGTCAATCTAGCTGTCCAAAGATGGATGAATGGACAATAAGGTGTGGCATATATACACAATGGAATACTATGCAGCTGCAAGAATGATGAAATCACACAATTTGCTGTAACTGGAATAGAAATGGGGGATGTTGAGTGAAGCAAATCAGAAGAAGAAAAAATATCAAACTATCTCATATATCTGCAGTATATAGAGTAACAGGACAAGGGAATGCAAAGAAACAAAGGTGAGATACCTAGATTCCTCTGGATTCTAGATTATAGAAATGCAAAGGACAAGCAAGTATATTCTTGCCTTATAAATTAGTTGACCTTATATGCAAGCTGTTCTGTTTCATTGCCCCCCTCCATCCCCAAGCCAATACTATACTGGTTTGATTACTGTAACTTTGTACAATAGTTCATTGCTCGGGGGGGCTGTGCTCAGTGGTGCTTTCAGAACCATATAGTATTTAGTATTGAACCCAGGGTTCCGGGATGTAAAGCACATTCTGAGCTCTCTCTCCATCCTGAACTTTTAACTATGGAATTATGTTGACACCACATCAGTCATCTTGATTACAATTTTAAAATACTTAACATTTGAGACTTATTTTGTTTATGTCCTCTCCTGTGTTCCAGAGCAAGAAACATCATTCATGGCACTTTCCAAACCCATTTTTCCATCCATCAAATATCTCCTGTGCCCAGCTCCAGAACTGAAATCAAGGAGCTTTACCCAAAGTTACTGTACTCTTGGCTTTATAAACATCTTGTATAATTTCCTCATCTTCTCTCAGTTTATAGGAAATCTCATTCTTTTTGAAAAAACAAAACAAAACAAAAAATAGCACTTCATGATTATCACATTTGTCATATCTGCCTTTCCACTGATGGGCTAGGAGGTTTGCTGGACAATGAACTTCCAGACTAGTTCCTCCTTCCAATAACACAAGTCTGAGATTCAATATTTAAAATATGGGGGGAGGGGTGAGGGAGATTCCAGATGTTCTCATATTTACTCCTGACTCTATGTCCAGGGAGCACTCCTGGTGGGCTCAGGAGACTGGATGGGATGCCAGAAATCAAACCCAGGCCAAGCACCATCCCCATTGTACTATCTCTCCGGCCTTTCAAAATATATTTTAACCCAAATGTCCAATGACATGTAAAAGGACAAAGAAATTGTAGAATAGATACACAGTGGAATACTACTGGGTTATAAGATGAAATCTTGCTGTTTAGGGCAATGTGAATGGGACTGGAGAATATCATGTTACATAAAATAAGTCTGAGGGAAGACAATAACGGATGATCTCATTTGTGGAATTTAAAGACAAAACAGGGGAAGAGAGACTATCATATGATGGTAAATACTTGGTCCTGGTGAGAAAGAGGTGGGAAGGAATGTGGACTAGAGGTGACATATATATATACAACGGCAGATACAGTTGACATATATACAATGCCCAATGGTCTTGGGCACTTTGGTTGGTGAGAGGGATATAGTAACTTTGTACAACAGTAAAATAAACGTGAACACTATTGTAATTATACTACCTAACCTGTAATGACAATTACGGAAAGAGTGTTTTAAGTCGCATCAACTCTCTTTCTGGAGTTTCAGATTGATTTTGTTCAGACTCACCAGAAAAAAAAAAAACCATACTACAGGACAGTCACATGTGCACAGGTATCGATAAAAAAAGACAAGAACTGTAGTAAAAGCTACTCTACCTTCAATTCACAAAGCAGCTCAAGTTAAAGATGCATACATAACACCACCAGATTTATCGATGAAAACCATCAGAAGTTCTCTACCATTTGGCCTAAATAACTAGACATTTGTTTAAAAGTAACCTAGTACTGCAGTCTTCCCACATGTGAAATTGCTATAGCGGGAATGGTGGAAAAGATTAGCTCTGATTCCCATTGACTATCTTTGGTGTTATAGCTCTTCATTTACAGCCTGCAAGACTTCGCAGCAACCTCTGTGTCCAGGAACAGCTTCCCTCTAGCAGCTGTTTCCCACAGTGGCTTCCCCCAGCACTCATGACTTGTGCTTTACTTTATGTATATCCCTTAGTATATCTCGAAGAGCCTGGCAAGCTACCAAGAGTATCCCGCCCACACGGGCAGAGCCTGGCAAGCTCCCCGTGGCATATTCGATATGCCAAATACAGTAACGACAATAGGTCTCATTCCCCTGACCCTGAAAGAGCCTCCAATCGTTGGGAAAAGACGAGTAAGAAGAGGCAGCTAAAATCTCAGGGCTGGAAGGAATAGAGACTTTACTGGCACCCACTCGAGTAATTCGACAATCAATGGGATGGCAGTGACAGTAGCAGTGACCCCTTAGTAGTTTCTGTCATCTGGTTGGTCTCACTCAATATAAACAAGGAATTGAAAGACCAATCGATCAGATTGGTTAAACAAAATGACCAATCATATCAGCTCTACACTTTACACTCACAGGTACATCAATTGAAAATTGTTGAAATTTACTTTGTCATGAATAGAATATCTATGCTCCTTTTCAAATACCTATCTGCAGAGTAGTTGATTATTCATGTAAGTGGGGCAGAGTTGAGATGGGAGTGTGTGTTACTAAAACAGATATGAAGAGAGGGAAGGGGGAAGTATGTGTTTAAAGAAGAACATAGGCTTCTCCAGAGTAGAAGTAGGCAAGCAAAGAAACACTGAGACAAGCAAGGGAGGCGCATGATCAAGAGGGAGGAACTGTACATCATGAAAATAATCTAATATCCAATCCAGCCTTATGAAGCCATAATGTGACTTGGCTCCCCACAAGCTTAAAATTCAAATACTGCAATAGTTTGTCATTCTGAATCCACTTCCCTTTTCTAAAAGCTTCTGTCCCAATCCTTCCGGACTGTTCAGACTCAGGAACCATTAAGCATATAAAAGCACCTTCTAATCATTTCCTTATCACAAATGCACTGCTTGTTCTTTGTGGTTATAGAAGAGCTGTTAGAAACTGAAAATCCTGACATTATCATTTGGAAAGAAAAGTGGTTGGAAGGATAAAACAATACAACAAACAGCTCTACAACAATGTTGAGTTTGAGTTCACAAAGGCAAAGCAGTTATTCAAAAATCTGAGGTAACATTCTTTTACATTTATTTAAAGAAATGCCATAATAGCTGAAACTGGAGTCTACGCGTGTTTCCTTACCATGTCATTTTTTCCTGCAATTCTGAAACATAGACTTATTATTATAAAGTTCTTCTGGATTCACAAGGTTTTCCATTTTATTGCAGCAAGCATTTTAACATTTATTTTGAAAAAAAAGGAGAAAGATGTTTAGAAAAGTCTGTGAATTGTTCTAGTAAGAAAACCGATAATTACATCTAAGGACATGAAGATTTTGTGATGCCTCTCATCTCATCTGGCTGCAAGCACCACATAGTCAACATTAGCTTTCATTTTCCTTTTATCTATATAGGAATTTTGTCTAAGAGGAGTAAAAGGTAGAGGAAAGAGAGATCTACATTCAGATCTACAAACATTGGGCCTACGAGACATACTGAAAACTTACTTGGTGTTAAATACACCTGCATTCACCAGGACAAGGAGAAGACAAATATGATGGCATTTTTTAAAAAAAAATCATGCATTCATTACCCACATTTTGTAGTTTATCAACTCTTTTGAGAGCAAGACCCTTTTTTATCTGAAAGCCTTTAAATGTGTCTATTTTGTTGCTTGAGACTATGAAAATCGCACCCCTCGATTTTAGTGGTAGTGGTAACCACTATACTCCCTACTCTATCCCCCAAGAAGTCCTTTGTTCCACCCCAAGATCTGAGCTGAGACACAGTTCTGTTCTGCTCAGAAGTGGACGGAGATGGGAGTCATGGCGCGCTTCTGTTGCAAACAGAATCAGCATTCTTTTGCCCCTGAAAAGAATGGGTTGACCAGGAGTTTTCAGACTCAACTGGGTTGACCAGGAGATTCTCAGACTCAACAGAAGGCTGCAGAGCCAAGGACTTAGTGTCCTGTTCACTGTGCAAATAAGATAAAGTTCAACAAGGATGAGGGAGAATGGCAGGGGTAGGGGAGTGGCTCCCCTGCATTTCTTAAGCCTTGTTTAAATGGAACTTTACAGAATTGGGGCAGAGTGATGTGGGTAGCAAAGCGTAAGGAGCAGACTCCTAGCACTCTTCCATCCCACCCCAAAAGAACCTGCTGGCACAGTGACCCCAGAATTCTTGTCTGCTGCCCTGTCAAGGTTTCTTTTTCTTCATTCTTTTAACCATCATGGAAAAGAGGTCAGTACTCTGTGATTGCCATTTCATTCCAAATTCTTGAAATGTTTTATTATTTACAAAAGATTTCCCTCCTGACTTCAGACAGGAAAAATACCACTATGCAAAACCTATGAGCACTAACAAAAATTTCAGCTATCACAGTCATGGTTAAACAAATGTCATTCTTAAAGGATTTTTTCTGAAAGCACTTCAAAACATAATTTTGTTTATTTTTATTGAATGGTTTTGTTTATTGATGTACATGGAAAGTATTGATTGCTACAAGTGCAGCAAAAAACATAAACTAGAAAGAATAAATAGAAGTTTACTTACTTCCCAATGCTGCCCCAATGTTTTCTTTTAGACTCCAGATCACGATCATGATCATGATCATACTGTTGTTCGTGATTGCCTCAAGCAGGCACCAGTAACGTCTCCTTTGTCCTAGCCCTGAGATTTTAAAAAGTGCCATATTCAAGACTCTTTCAGGGTTAGGAGAATGAGACCCAACATTGTTACTGGTATTTGGGATATTGGGTACGCCACGGGGAGTTTGCCAGACCCTGCCGTGTGGGCAGGTTACATTCGGTAGCCTGCCAGGTTGTGCAAAGTAAGAATGAGATAATAAGATGTCGCTTCCGGGAGCTGGGTTTTATAGTCTCTGGGTCTTGGCCGTTGATGGGATTACCTGGCGCTGGGGGGCAGTTGGTGGGTGTGACCCCTGTCTACTGGAAGATGGAGGATCTGGGTGGAGGATGCTCAGCACCGATCCGGCAGGCTTGGAGATCTCAGCCCCAGGAACCGTATGCCTGTGTTCCTCTGCCAGTTCCTTTATGCATGTGGAGAGTGGTCTCAGCATGGTTGTGGCTGGTTCTAGAGGTCTTTGGCTGCCGGGGCTCTGCTCGGGGCGGGGAGGGAAACTCAACCTGTCTCCCTCCAAGGGGCCCCAGCGAGGACAGCCAGGTGCAGGGGCAGGAGACTCTGCCTTATATTAGACTCCAGATTTCCACAAAATCACAAATGTAATCAAAATAGTTTTTACATTCTGTCATGCAACGTATCTACCTTCTTGATATAATATTGTGGTATCTACATGTCAATGTAAATGAACTACATTATCCTTTTTAAAGGATATCCTTTTTGCATCATTCTGTCAATGTACCATAATACTTAACTTTACCTATGAAAATTACCCGTGTATTCAATGTGCCAAAAACAGTAACAACAAGTCTCACAATTTGCTGTGAGACGTTATTGGTGCCCACTCGAACAAACTGATGAACAATGAGGGGACAGTGCGACAGTGCTACCTATGAAAATGCATTAGGGTGTTCTTTTGGGGTTTTTGGGGGGGGTGAAATCACACCCCACAGTGCTCAAGGATTTCTCCTGGATCTGTGCTCAGAGATCACTGCTGGTGGAGCTCAGGGAACCATCTGCAGTGCTGGGGATAGAACCAGAGTTTATCTGTTGTACCATCTCTCCAGCCCCTGTTTTAAGAGAACTATTTTTTTTTTAGGAAAACCTTTTAAGAGAACCTATTTGTGCCCTTTTTTCCATCTGTGAATTTTTATATTTGTGTTTTTTCAATGACCCTTTAATTTAGGCAAAAAAAAAAAACTAATAGCTTACATAGGACCAAAACTACCTCGTTGATGGCTACAGAGTCTGTGGTGTAGTGCTGAACTCAGGGCAGAAACTCCAAAAATATCTATGGAGGGTGCCACCCTTTGTCAAGGTGGGTCCCAAACATCTGTGCTCCCCTCTTCCCATCCCGTCTTCCACATGGACTCCATGGGAATGACCTTTCAAGGAAAAAGCTGATGAAGAACACCCAGAGACTCACACCAGTGTCACCCTTTGTCTAGGTCAGAAAAACCCTACCTGAGAGCCAGAGAGATAGTAGAGTGGGTAAGACACTTGCCTTGCATGCAGAAGACCAGGGTTCCATCACCATCACCGGCACCCCACGTGGCCCCTGACCCTGCCAGGAGTGATCCCTGATATCAGAGCCAAAAGTCATCACTGAGCACAGCCAGACATGGCCCCCAAACAAAAACAAAACCAGAAAAAACTCCCATCCAAGCCAGTTGCCAGCACTTAAGGCCCTTTCAGCCCTGAGCTCCACCCCCAGAATAGGATCATCTTTCAGGTTTCCTAGAAGTATGAAGCCAAGAACTTCCCTCCTTCATATGTCACAGGACAAGACCAGTTGGACTCCGCAGTCAATTCACAGACTCCAAAATGCCTTGGGGTCCAGTAAATTCACAGACTCCACAGTGCCCCAACCATTCCACTCTAAAATGAACTTAATCCTAGCTCTGACCACTTATCCCCACAAAAACTCACAAAGGTAGTCAGGGTCGTAAGAATCATAGAATGCTAAATAACATCCTTCTTGTTCTTTATAAGGACAATGTCATTGGAAGTCTTCTTGGAACCTTCATAAGATACTCCAAACAACTAATTAGGAACAACAAAATTGCCTGGGATAGTTCCAAAAGGAAGGAAGAAAGCAACACTCACCTGAATCCCTCAGCCTCTCTCCAGAGAGGGAAGGGGTACTGGTGGTGAATCAGAAAGACTCACAGTCAGACTGCAATAGGCACAATGGGAAAGCAGCATTAAACGCCCCTCCCCACCCCGAGCTATTTTGAACCTGGAAGACTCAACAATACTAAGCAGATCTATGACCTCTTTGGACTTTAGAAATTATATTTTGAGGATGCTTAATAGGCTCCAGGAAATAGTGCCAGGCATGCACTCAACCACTGAGCCACATCCCTGGCCCTTAAACTTCTTCCTCTCTTTCTTCCTTTCTCCTTCTTTGGTTTTTGGGAGCACACCTGGTGGTAAGCTTATATTCAATCTATTGAGCCTGTTTCTTTTCTTTTCTTTTCTTTTCTTTCATCGCTCTCTATCTCTCTCTCTTTCTCATACAATGTGTACACTAAAAGAGACATGTCCAGAATATTTTATTAGGCAAAATCTATGCTAAATATCTAAAGGCTATGAGTAAAACTATGTAAAATATGACAGCACTTTACATAATATAAACTTACACATCACATATATTGCTGATGACATCGTTCTAATAACACCAAACATCAACCAAGCAGCACAAATGCTGACCGACTTTGACCGTGAATGTGGAAAGGTCGGACTACAGCTGAATCTTACGAAGACAATGTTTATGAGAAACAGCCTTGTTCCTGACGCTCCATTCGCTCTCAACGGAACCACCATCTCCGAATGCAACAGTTATATATACCTAGGTCGAGAAATCAACATGATGAATGACCTGGCACCTGAGTTACGCAGGAGGAAGAGAGCGACTTTGAATGCCTTCAAGAGCGTTGAAGAAATAACTAAAAGGACAAAGAACCTCCAGCTACGAGCACATCTCTTTGATTCCACTATTCTTCCTGCATTAACATATGCCTCAGAGACCTGGACCCTACGAAAACAGGATGAGAACACTATTCGGGTCTCTCAAAGAGGAATCGAAAGAACTATGCTTGGAATATCACGATTCACTCAAATGAGAGATAGAATCCGGAGTTCTGATCTTCGTCAACACTCAAGAATCAGGGACGCTGTCTCATTTGCCAAGACATCAAAAATCAGATAGGCTGGACACGTAATGAGGTTTACAGACAACCGCTGGACTAGAGCCATTACTGATTGGATTCCACGAGACATCAAAAGATCACGTGGACGCCCACCTATAAGATGGTCAGACTTCTTCGTCAAGACCCTAAATGATCGGTTTGAGGCTCTACATGTTCCTAAAATGAACAGATACCATTGGGCTACGCTAGCACGCAACAGGGATGAATGGAGACGTTACTGGCACCCGCTCGAATAAATCGATGAATAACGGGGATTAAGTGATTAAGTGATAATTTTAAACTGGGCTGGAGCGATAGCACAGTGGATAGGGTGTTTGCCTTGCACAGAGCCGACCTGGCTGACCCGAGTTCAATTCCTCCACCCCTCTCAGAGAGCCCAGCAACTACTGAGAATATCCTGCCCACACGGCAAAGCCTGGCAAGCTGCCCGTGACATATTCGATATGCCAAACACGGTAACAAGAAGTCTCACAATGGAGTCGTTACTGGGCCCACTTGAGCAAATTGATGAACAACAGGAGGACAGTGCAGTGCAGAGCTATAATTTTAAACTATTATGTAAACAAGGACAAATAGGCAAATAGTATAAGGTCTGGAATTTAAGTGCATATATATAGATAACAAACAAAATCTACAAAATGAAGTGTCAAGAATTTAATATTAATAAATGAGTATTACATGTACCAAATATTGACCCTACAAATAGTTTTCATGTATTCCTACCACTTTCTGGCAAGCTCCCCATGATGTATTCGATATGCCAAACACAGTAACAACAAGTCTCACAATGGAAACGTTACTGGACCCACTGGAGCAAATCAAAGAACAACTGGAAGACAGTGCTACAGTGCCTATCACTTTCTACTTTCTAACATATTATTCATTATCACAAATTTCTTGAATCTAAAATTTCAGTCACATTTTATTTTTCTTTTTTTCACCTTTTTTTAATTGACTCTCTGTGAGATAGCCCTTTATAAAGCTGTTTATGATTGGGTTTCAGTTATACAGTGTTCCAACACCCACCCCTCCACCAGCAGTCACATTTTCTTTTCTAAAAATTTTTATTGTAGATTAGATAATATGGTTATGATAGTGTTAGCATTCATGATTTGGGGAGGGGGAATGGGCCACACCAGGCAATGCTCAGAGACAATTCCTGGCTTTGCACTCAGGAATTACTCCTGGCGGTGCTTGGGGGACCATATGGGATGCCAGGGATTGAACCTGGGCCAGCCAGCCAATTGCACCTCTAGGAGTATCCCTTGGGCGCTTTGAGCACTCCTTGGGAATACCTCCCAGAATTAAAGCTGCTATGAAAACTCAGTTTGGGCTATAATGAAAATACTATATTATGTACACATTTTCATTAACAGAGGCACATTTTCTCGGCTCATAATTATGTATTAGCCAGAAACACATGTGTTTCCCAAGAAACACATGAATAGCGTATACATAATATTATATGTTTATATATATCTATGGAGAGGAAGCATAATCTATGCTAATTTCTACAAGGAATGAATTAGCATAGATTATGGATGCTTGTAAGTCCAAAATCTATAGGGTGAGCTGTCAGTCTAGACAGAATCAGACTCAATGTTCCATTCAAAAGTCATTATGCTGAAGAATCAAGATCTGATGTTCTAGTTCAAAGTTCATTCATCTGGAGAACCAGGAAGAGCCATGTTCCAGCTCAAGTTAGATAACTATCTGCCAGACTCTCCTACTTGGGGCAGAGTTGGTCTTCTATTTCCTTGCAGCCTTTTTAGTAATTAGACAAAGCCTATCCACATTATGAGGGAAATCTTCTTTACTCAAAGTTCAGCAACTTGAATGTCAGCATCTAACAAAAACACCCAGAAATACTTAGGATAAAGTTTGGTCCAAAATGACATATAAAGTAAGTCAACACAGTTATCAAGTATTGAACTTTAGTGCATACTGGCAGTGTTTGTCAACATGGTCAACCCGTTTGGACTCTCATTCTGCAGTGTATAGGAGTTGAAGCTGTGCGACCTCTTTCTTTGCCAATACTTGACACCATCAGAGTGTTTTGTTTTGTTCATACAACGTTGAGTTTGCCATCTGCAATTCTCCGATGAGAAATTATGTTAAACACCTTTGCATGACCTTCTTGTCCATTTGGAAACCATCTTTGCAAAGGACTTTGGAACTTTTTCCTATTTAAAAAAAAAATTGGGATGTTTGGTTTTTCTTACTGCTCTGTAGAAGTTTTATATATTCTTCTCTATCCAAGTTCTTGAGTAGGTGGTTTGACTTTTACTTTCTCACTAAGGTATATGATGTGTCTTAGATTAATCTTTGTATATGGTGTCAAGTGTCATTTTGTTCCATGAGTAGCCATCTTACCCTGCTGAAAATCTTATCCTTTCCTTGCAGACCACCTTTGTCATAAACCAAGTGCTATTTCTAGATGCTGTATTATATTCCTTTGATTATTTATTCTTATACACTCTTTCTTTTGAGGGGAGGGGAACATCTGGTGGTTCTCAGGGCTTACTACTGACTCTTTGTTCAAGGTTCACTCCTGGCAGAGCTGGAGCTAGGGGTAGCGGGGGGGGGGGGGGTGACACAAGGTTGGGGAAATGTATGTAGTGCCAGTGACTGAACCTGGGTGAGCCATGTATACCTTTTATGTGCCTGAAGTTCAGTCAGAAGTGATACCTGAGTACAAAGCCAAGAGTAAGCCCTGAGCACTGCTGGATGCACCCCCCCTGCAAACAAACAAACAAAAAAACCCTCCACTATCTTCAAGTATGAGAATCATTAAATAAAGGCATTGTTCCACACTCCAAAAAAGAAAAAGACTAAATATTAAGATATACACATAACATTAAAAAACAAAGGTATATATGCAATATTTTTTCAAAAAAGAAACAAAACAACAACAAACTTAGATTAAGAGATTAAAATGGTTACCAGAGAGGTGGGAAATGGGTGGTCAGTTGTGGTGGTGGGCAGAAGCTGTTCTTTAGAGTGGTATAATGTGGCACACACAAGGCCAAATTATATGTAATATGCTACCTGATATGTATAGTTATAAATCCATATCACTGCAATAAAATGTTATAGCTAATGACTAAGGTAAAGGTAAAGGCCCTCCCGTTGATCGTCGATTTGCTCGAGCGGGCCCAGTAACGTCTCCATTGGAGACTTTGTTGTTACTGTGTCTGGCATATCGATATGCCAGCTAATGACTAATTCACTATTTATCTTTTTTTGGGGGGGGGGTCACACCTGGCAATGCACAGGGGTTACTTCTGGCTCTGCGCTCAGGAATTACTCCTGGTGGTGCTCAGGGGACCATATGGGATGCTGGGATTCGAACCCGGATCGGCCGCGTATAAGGCAAATGCCCTACCCGCTGTGCTATCGCTCCAGCCCCACTAATTCACTCTTCAATCCTGTAAATTATTCTTCTAATAATCTGTTCTTGTATTTTAGAAGCCAGACTTTATGGCCCACTTAAAATTGTTAGATAGGGGCCTGAATGATAGTATAGCAGGTAGGGCGCTTGCCATGGGTGGGGCTGACCCAGGTTCGATCCCCAGCATCTCATATGGTCCCCAGAGCATTGCCAGGAGTAATTCCTGAGTGCTGAGCCAGGAGTAACCCACGAGCATTGCCGGCTGTGACCCCCAAAATAAAATATGAATGAAATAAATGAAGCTGTCAAGTAACCTCTTTGCATCACAACTTTGATAGAAATGAAATTGATTCTTCAGTAACCTAGACCTAATCATTTAATAATTTTTACTAAACTCTGTATATATGTCTATGTATGCATGCTTGTAATTTCTTTCTTGAACCACTGGCAGTTGGAATAAATTGGAACTTGTATACATAATGTTCCTTCGCCCCTTGATATTTCACTGTTTTCTTTATAAACAAGGATATTCTTGTGCATAAGAAATTCTGGAAATTTAACACAGATACTTTTATCTAATCTACAATTCATATTCCATGCCACCGCATGAAAATCCCAATACACATGTATTTTATAGCATTCTTCTCCAGTTCAGGTTCTTATGTCTTTTTTTTTTCCTTTTTCTTTTTTTGGGCTCTTTGCACTGCACTCAGGAATTATTCCTAGCGTTGCTGGGGGTACCCAGGTGTGCAAGGCAAACACCCTTCCCACTGCTTGTGCCCACTACACTGCATCTTTGGTTTTCTGTAATCAGCTATTTTGTTTTACCTTGATGACACTGACAATGTTTTAAAAATATAGGTCAGGTATTTTATAGATTTTTCCTCAAATTGGTTGACACCTCTTCATAATTAGATCTAATGTTATGTAAGCAGTTTTTATGTTTATTTTCTCTGCCGCCACTGGTTCTTGACTTATTCCTGTCATATTCATAAGCATATAAAGCTTTAAATATTTTTATGTACATCTATCTTTCATTAGATGTCTTAGTACTCTAGGATAGGAGATCCTACCATTTCAAATTGGTGCTTTTAAGCCTTTTCAATCATAAGTGAATTTCACTTGTGGATTAAGTTCTTCTAACCTCATTTCATCAACCACTTAAACATTATGAATGGGAATAATCACGGAGGAGGCTACCCAGAAGGGCGCAGGTGCAAGGATTTGTTACCTACCCCTGAATAAAGCTACAATGTTTCCAGTTTTCCAGTTTTCATATCCTAATGTACTTTTACTGTTCTAAATGTTACCGACAGTGGACAGAAGAGACTTAAATTCTGATCAGCAACTTTGGCTTCTGACAGGGCGGAGATAGACTTTCACTGTAGCTATAGCGCTCACACTGGAAATAGAAGAATAAAAAATGATCCTGCAAAATTCAAAGCGGGGTTTTGGGGTGGGGTGGGTAGGGAAGCCAGTCAGAACAGTTTCAAGGAAGAAACTGGCAGGCATATGGACATTTTGGACAGGGATAGAAAACTGCCACAGTGTTTTTGGACATCAGGAAAGCTACAGCATATTTAAATAAATATTTTAAACCTTGAGATGCGTCTCTGCGTTTGGCACGCCCCCACCCCCACTGGGGAAGGGGGGAGGCCACTAAATAAACATCTTTATCTCTTCTATATCTTTAAGAAAATACAAACGTTGGGCTGGAGTGATAGCAGTGGGTAGGGCATTTGCCTTGCATGCGAACGACCCGGGTTCGATTCCCAGCATCCCATATGGTCCCCCTGAGCACCGCCAGGAGGAATTCCTGAGTGCAAAGCCAGGAGTAACCCCTGTGCATCCAAAAAGAAAAAAAAAGAAAAAAAATACAAAATACGTTAAGTTTCCCTTCCACCCCACCCCACTCCACCCCAAAAACAGCGCCTTTGCCTTTGGCTCCGCTGCCAGGACTTCTAGGAACGTGCAACGTTCAAAACAAAATCCGAACAATACAACAGCTGTCTCGCAGCCCCTCGAAACGCGCGAGAAAACGCTTGGAAGAGCCGGACCCTCGGGGAGGCTCCCGAATCTGGGGGCGTCGGCGAACCCCGAGGCGCCCAGGAAGGTTCCCCCCCGCGGTGACCCGGGGCTCCCGCCGCGCTCCCTGTCGGCGGCGGCGCCGCGTCCGCCCGGCTCCGAGGGGGTGTGGCCCGGCCGCCGACCCACCTGCTGCCCCGCGCGGCGGCCCGGGTCCGCCCCCGGCCTCCCTCCCCTCCCCATCCCCCACCGCCCCCGGGAGCCCCTCCACCCCGTCCCGTTCCCCGTGGAACCCGACGAGCGACAGCGGGGGACCCCCCACCCGGCACTTTCTCCTCACGCACAGCCCCCCCACCCCGCCTGCTCGTCCTCCTCCTCCTCCTCCTTCTCCTCCTCCCGGCGCGGATTCGGGGGTCCGTCTGCGCCCGCGCCCCGCCGGCCGCGTCCGTCCACCCCGCAGCCCCGGCCCGAGCGGCGTGTGGAGGCGGCGCGTGCCCGGGGCCGTGGTGGGGGCGGGGGAGGGAGAGCGGGAGGGAGGGGGAGGGGAGCAGAGCATCCCCCGCGCCGCCGCCGCCGCCGCCGCCCGCTTCCCCCCAGCTCCCGACCCGCCGCCGAGGCCTCGTCACAGCCGCCGCCGCCGCCGCCTCCAGCCAGCGGGCCGCAGATCTCGCGGTGTTTGCCTGGCGGCGGCGGGGGCGCCGCCATATTGGGGACAGTATTTTGATTCTGCGCCGTGTGGGGCTGGCCGAGCCGCGGCGAGAGCTGGGAGCGAGAGCTCGGGAGGGGGGTGGGGGGAGGGCCTGGGCGAGCGCGCGCGCGAGGAGGAGGGGGGGGCGTGGGGGCCGGTGGGGAGGGAGGGAGGGAGGGAGGGAGGCCGAGCGAGCGAGCCGGAGCCGAGGCGCGGGCCGCGGCGACGCCACCCAGCCCGCGTTTTTGAGCCCGCTTGCAGCAGCCGCAGCCGCAGCAGCCGCCGCCGGCGGGGCGACCCAGCCCGACCCCCGTCCCCTCCCCCTCAGCCACGAGCGGCGGCGGCGGCGGCGGCCGGAGGGAGTTGGCGGCGGCGGCGGCGGCGGCCGATCGCTGGGGCTGAGCGGGGAGGGGAGGGAGGGCTGAGGTGTCCCCCCTGCCGGGCGGAATCGGAGGCGGCGGCGGCGCTGGCGGCGGCCGTGGTGGTGGCGGAGGCGGCGGCGGCGGCGGCGGAGACGGAGACGGCTGCCCTAGTGGGAGAGGCGGCGGCGGCGGCGGCCGAGGAGGAGGAGGAGGAGGAGGAAGAAGAGGAGGAGGACGAGGAGGGGGAAGCGGCGGCGAAGGGTAAGCGGACAGCGCCGCCCGGGGCCGCGCCGGGCGCCCCCCACCCCACCCCCACCCCCACCCCTGTGCTCCCCGGGTCCGGACGGGGCTCGGCTCCGGGCCCTCGCGGGGCGTCCGCGCCTTCCTCGCGGCTCTCTTCCTCCCTCCTTCCCTCCCTCCCTCCGCCTCCTCCTCCTCCCCGGGGCCCGGCGGAGGAGAGGGAGCCCCCCCCCCCACCAACCCCGAGTCCTCCAGCCCGGGTGGGGGCGGGGAGCCTCGGGCCGGGCCTGGGCTCCGGGGAGAGAGTGTGCGTGTGTGTGTGTGTGTGTGTGTGTGTTGGGAGGAGGAGGGGGAGCGGCCGGCGAGCCCCGGGGTGGGGGAGGGCCCTTGCCTGCAAGCCGGTGGGGCCCCCCCACCCCCACGCCGGTCCGCCCCTCGGGCGTCCGTGAGGTGGGGGTGGAGGACGGAAAACGCCTTTGGGGTGGGGTGGGGAATCTTGATCGGGGTGTGTGTGTGTGTGTGTGTGTGTGTGTGTGTGTGTGTGTGTGTAAAAGATGATTTCGGGGCGCGAGGGGGGCTTGCGGGGGGAGGGACGGCGGGCACCACCTCATTCCCTTGGCCTTGCGGGGTGCTGGGAAAAAAACTGCAGCTTCTCTGGAAATGGGGAGCAAGTGTGGCTGGGAATCTCTGCCCGTTGCGTCCCCCCTACCCCACCCCACCCCACTCCCACCCACCCCCACCTCCTCCCCAGAGCTCCTTCTGGATGCCGGTCCGCTTCGCCAGCCAGCGATCCCGCGGGGCGCCCCGCAGGCCGCGAGGGTCCCGGGTCGGGTGGTGGCGGCCAACAGGTGACAGGTGGATGTGTCTCGGGCCCCGGTGCTGATGCTGCGGCCGCGGGCCCGGCCGGGGCCGGAAGGTGCGCGCCGAGGTGTCCCGGGGGGAGGGAGGGGGGCCTGGGTTTGGTACATTTGATGGGTTTGGCCGCGGGGCATGCCTTATATAGTCTATTTCCCGAGGTTCGGGTTCCATCCTTTCCAGCCCGCGTTGGTTGTTGCGGTGGCGAAATTCTCCAAATGTTTCTGATAAGAGAGAGGGGCTTCCAGGAGAGCAGCAGCGAGCGGGCATCTGCAGGGTGTCTCATCTCAGTTGCTCCGGGGAAGTGTAGGTCTCTTCTACCCCGGGCGAGGCCGGTTTCAGGGCTTTTTTTTTCTTTATTAGGCACGGGCACGTATTTGGAGGCTTTTTGTTTGTTTGTTTGTTTGTTTTTGTTTTTGCCCACGTTCAGGTTCAGGTCCTGTCTGCGAGGCCACGGGGAGGCAGTTGACGTTTTGCATCCATCTTGTCGGATTTAGCTGTGCGTTTGGGAGGTGCCAGGCTGATGCCCGTTTTAAAGAAAAGAAAGTCGTCCGTGCCCGTGCGCACTCGACAGAATATGTTGCTCATTGTGCAATTTCAGAATTGGCCGGGGATTTTGGTGGACTTGGAGTAGGATTTTTTGCTTTCAGTTTTTAGACTACTACTACTGCTTACCACACTCGTCCTAGTAGCAGATTATTGACAGCTTTCAAGTTTGTTTCTCAGTTGTAGCAGTGAAATCGTGACTGATTTTGAACTCTGACAGTTGGAAACTTTAGATTTGGGAACCACTGCACTTAAGTTAGAATACACTGAACTGTCAGAAAAAAGGAGCTTAAGTTAGGGTCAGCCTAGTTCTTGAAGGATCCAATCAATGACTTTTTTTAAAAGGTGCGTGAAATGAATATTTTGAACGATGGTCTGATCAGTGTGTAAACTGGAAATAGAACAAACATTCCAGTGATTCAGAACTTGTTTGGGGTCTCTTCTCCCCTTCCCTTTCTAAATCTAATTAGTTTAGAAAAGGCCTAAGATTTCTATAAAGGATCTATAAAACTGAATTTTAATGTGTTAATTAAATGAGTAAATCATCCACTGACTGTACTCCATCATTTCATTTTTTTTTTCCTTGGATGACTGGAGTAATTTTTCCTGAGTTTTACAGTATTCTCAGAGGACACTAATGAAATGCAGCCTTTCAAACTCAAGTGAACTGTCACATAATAAAACCTGTACTTTAAAAAAATAAATAAAAACCTGTACTTTTGCAATTCATTAAATGAGTAAATAATTACAATCTCCTCTAATACCAATATCTTTAAAAAATAACATCGATTCTGTTTAATTTAAATATCACCAATGTTTGGTTCTTTAATAGAAAGGAGTCTTCTTCAGCTGAGAATACAGTTTCTGAGACTTGCCTGTAATGACATCGAATGAAATATGGAGGCATGTAAGCATCAGGATTAAATAGGCACGGCCCAAGATCCTGATTACCACGACTTCTTGCCTTTTTTGTAACACCTGCCTTCAGAATAACTTAATTAGTCTTGACAGAAATACAGACTAATTTATTCTACTTCTGAAACTTACCCTGTAAGGAGAACTCTTTTCAAAAATAAGACTGTTTGAGTGAACTAATGTACCCATGCCTTTATGACCATACTATGTTTTGAATAATGCAGACAACATTTACCACGAAACACCATGAATTTCATGCCCTCTCACTCCACCCCACTGTCCTAGGGAATGCCTGAATTTTCAAAACCAGCTTTTTTTGTTCCACAACAAAAATAATTGATCAACATTAAAAGCTTATTTTTCAATGATTACCAGCATGCTCTAAAATTTGCCTTGCTATGGATATTCTAAGAAGAGGTTCTTGATAATTTTTTATAATATGTGAAATTCATAAATTTTCAATTTAATTTCAGAAAGGCTTCAATATCATATCTCTACGTGGATATTTTTACCTGGACAGGCTGTAACAACTCTTCTTTGTTAGAGGTTTGTGAGTTTTGTTTGATTAACTTAAGCTTGGGATGCTCTAAAATGAAAAGATGAGGTGTAACAGGCAAATGCAAAGATTGGGGCAAAACAATAAGACAAGATAAGATCCTGATTTGAGGACCAGCTTTAAGCAGTTAGGTAGGTGCATGGAAATGTGGATGGTGGTAGTTAGAAAAGGATGGAGCTGAACTTGAGTGTAGTAAGGATTTGGAAAAGCACAGGAAAATGATGGAGCTGAGCTGTATTGTAAGGAATTGGGGACATTGAAATTTAAGTGTGTGTGTGTATTCATCTCATTCATATTTCCAAAGGAGTTGTATTTTGACATTTTTTTAAAAATCCTAATCTTGTAAAAGTAAGGACAGTTGCTTAATGTCAGCTCAGAAAAATGAGTACGCTCAGAGGTAACCAGAACTACTGTACTTTCTACATTCCCTTCAAATAACCACCAAATTTGAATGTGATCTTGATAGTTAGAGATAAGAATGACTGTCTTTTTCTTCATTTTTTAAATGTTCCATCTCCCAGAACTGCATGAGTAATACTAAGTAAAAGTAGCGCTTGCTGCTTCTAGCGTTTGTTACACATTTCACTGAGACTTGAATTTTTATTGACTCATTTTATAGAATGTGCTTAGTTTTAAGTTTCTTGATCCTCAGAAAAGGATACCGTTAAAAACACAGTAAGAAATGTTAACTGACAGTAAATGTTCAAAAAGGAAATTCAGAATTACCTCGAAGTAGAATTGCTAAAAAAAAGGCTTCTATGAAAATTAAAATGCAGATGCTTAAAAGTGTATGGATGCAAAATTTTATATATGTGTATCCTATTTCCTGAGGATGCTTGATAAATGGGGCTTTACTCAATGAGTTTTTTAAATCGGCCTCAATACTTTAATGTAAAAACTTAATAAAAATTTCTGTTACATGCCTAATCTATTTCAGTTCAACATTTGGTATATCAAAGGGGTGATGACTTTCTTTTGACCTTTAACATATATATGTGTTTGTGTGTGTTCGCCTTTTTAATGTCCTTGTATAGTAAAGAGGAAAGAAATTAGTATTTGTTGAATGCCTACTGGGCATCAAGCTTTATTTTGGTCCACAAATATTTATTGAACACTTACTATGTGACACGTACTTTCCTGATGCGTGTGGTACAGCAGTGAATAATGTTAAGTTATTCTTTTCATACACTTTGTGCTTTACTGGTAGAATCCATAATGAATGAATAAAATGCAGTGTGTCTAAGAGAAAAAGGTCCCACGGAGCAAAATAAGACAGAAAAGTAGAGAGGAATCATCATTGCTTATTTGGCTCTTTTGAAAAATAAGTAATGAAGCATATCCTTACTTTCAAAACCAAAAGTTATCCCATACACAATAGTTTTCTTTGAATAAGAATGTAATTCATAACTTAGGAATACCATAATGTTTTATTACTTGAGGATCATAGAGTTTCAGTTAATAGTGATTTCTCTAGGTAATGTTTCTAAAAATTCCTTTGTGGCTTGGTAGAAAATTTGGAATCTTGCTATCCTGGTGTGAATCCTGACTTTATTATATGTGAACTTTGTGAAAGTATAGATCTGCTGGTAATGATTCCTTAGCATCTCTTGTTTTCAGAATGAGAATAATATTTGTAAGGTCATTGTGATGACAAAATAGACCTTGTTTGTAAATTTTCTGGAAAACAGAAGGGGGTCAATAAATTGCCTTTTTTGTTGTTGTTTTTAGTGCTGTCTGGAGTTTTAGAAGACAAACAGATGAGTTGGTGATCCTTCCAAGAACTCTCATAGTGTTAATGTGGACATACATATGAACAGTCTTGTATGATAGCATAAGGTTAATTAAAGCCTAATTGTAAGGGCAAGAGAGATTGTACAGGGGTTATGGCACTTGCCTTGCCTGTGGCTGACCTGGTTCAATCCCAGCACCTCATATGGTCTCCTGAGCTCCGCCAGAAATGACCCAGGAGCACAAAGGCAGGAATAGTCCCTGAGTGCTCTGTGTCTCTGTGTCGTTAACGCCCACTACCACCCTGCACTCCATACTAGGGGGAAAAAAATACTGCAACTGTAATTTATAGTCACAAGTACTTTGTTGGGGGGGGGGGTTATACTTGTTATCTCTTCATTGTGGTATGTGGGTAAGCATTCCCCCTTTTTCTGGATGAGGAAATTTGTGACATACTTTATCATGTAGTTTGGAGAGCTGATCTCAGTTTTTGTTCATTTGCTTTTGTGTGGGGACCATACCCAGCTGCTCTCAGGCTTACTCCTGGCTCTGTTTAGGGAGCACTCCTGGTGTTGCTCAGGGGACCGTATGGGGTGCCAGGGAATAAGCTTGGGTTGGCTGTGAGCAAGGCAAGCTCCTTACCCACTGTAATCTCTGGCCCCTGGTCTCCACATTTTAATAAGTAGATACAAAGACTGTAGAAGTTTCCAGTTTATTGAAGTACTTGTAAAACATTTAGTACAGTGCTTGCCATATTGTAACTATTCAATAAATGTTTTGTACTTTTGTCTTCATTTGCTACTTCTGTATTGTGTGAAGGGTAATTCAAATAATATACAAAATAGTAATAAAAGCTTTACAGAGATCAAATTATGAGTGAATTTTCTGATCAAAGTAGAAATCCAGAACTTGTTTTTAATTCTTTAGATTGGGAGATCACTAACCTGCACTGCTCAAGGGCAGACTGTCTTCTTTTCATTTCCGTGTTGGCTTCTTAGGGAGAAGTGTCTTCATCAGTGTCTGGCATGTAGTTAGGAACTTAACTACTGTCGAATGTTGAATGGATCTGAGGGATAGTTTTTTCTTTGTATCACAATTCTTCTTAGTGTAAGGCATCTTCTGAGTCTGATAAATAACTGCAGTGAACATAAGTCTTTGAATTTAAGATGTCATACAAAGTTTTCTGAATGCCATTTTTAAAATTAGCCAAAAATTGGAAAAATATTCTGGAAATTAAAAGGAAGTAAATTATTTGCAGCTAAATTAGTATTCATTAATCTAAGGTTTTTTTCTTTAAAGTTATTGGCATTACAGTGAAAAATGAGCACTTTTTAAAAGTAGGATAGAAAAAAGTAATTTGGATATCATGATCTGTTTATAACTGTTAAAAGTTATTTCTTGTAACACCTTTTCAATGAAACTGGATTTATACTGGCTTTATGAATAAAATGGTAGCACTGTAGCACTGTTCTCCCATTCATAAATTTGCTCAAGCTTGCACCAGTAACATCTCCATTGTGAAACTTGTTACTGTGTTTGGCATATCGAATGGGTAGCTTGCCAGGCTTTGCCGTGCGGAGAGGATACTCTCAGTAGCTTGCCAGGCTCTCCGAGAAGGATGGAGGAATCGAACCCGGATCGGCCGCGTGCAAGGCAAAACTCCCTACCCACTGTGCTATCACTCCAATCCCCAGATTGGCTTCTGAACAATCACAGAACCTAGTGGTACCATCACTTTCCAACATCCTAATGATCTGGGCAATATTGGTCATTTCACAGGAAAGAAAAAATATTTTGCACACTCAGCATTTTTCCTGTTGTTTGACAAGCTAATGACCTGCCTAACATAATTTTCACTTGCAGAAAACTCAAGACTTACCTCAAGTTCTGAACAGTCATGTACATAAACTATTCCTTGGCTTTTAGACAGATTGCACTCAGATGTGTAAGAACAAATTGCTTTGTGTTCAAATTTGGTATGATAGAACATATTTTGAAAGGATTTAGAAATACCTCCAATTAAATATTTAATACTCTGTGGGTTTTGCTTGCTTGCTTGTAGTTAAAAGTACCAGCGTGACTGGAAAGGCATACCAACACAGGGTGTGAGTGGAATTGCTTTAAGGCTGGCTTATCCGCAACCAGGTGGACTAGAAGAGAGCATTATCAGAACTCTTATGCATTTCATGGACTTTCATTGTAGCACCTTGTTAAATAAAATGGCATTCTTATCTCAAAACAAAATTCAAATACAAGTGACAGAAGCCAAGTGATAAAGTAAAGGCTGGAAAGGCCTTACAAAAGAGGACAGAGGTGAAAAGCAAAACTAAAGCAATTTAGAGTTCTTCAGAGCTTTTGGTAGAAATGTGAGTGTGCTAGTTATTGTTAATAGAATTTTATTCAAAAAAATTAAAGCATGTGAAGAAAGTATGTCATCCCTGCAGCTAGTCCTCACCTCACCTTGCCAAAACAGTAATTCCAAGCAATGCCGCATTCCTTAGTATATTGTGGAGATTAGTGCTGCCATCATAGACTTACTTGGAAATTGGGGGATGGAGTGAGGCAGGTTTGGCTGGCCCAGAGCAGAAGACAGTTTCTGGGAGAATGACTCAAAGACATTGCTTTCCCCATGCGCCAAAATGGAAAAGTAATTATTAGTGAATTCTACTCATTGCCTGCTTTATTGACTATATTTAATCTGAATTATTAGATAATGCTCTTTTACATTTAAAGTAAGGAAATTTTCTTTTGACCTTTATTATCTTAAGTCCTGGCAGTGCGTGGGGGCCTGCTCCTGGCTCTCTGTTCAGGGTTTATCCCAGTGGTGGTTGGGGGACCATGCATCTGGGACTCAAACCCCGGCCTCCTGCTTGTCAAGCACGCAATCAGCCCTATGACCTTTAATATCTTAATGTTAGTCTTTTTAGCACTAGCAAAATCAAACACATCACAATTTGTTTCCTGTCAGTTTGCCAGCCAGCTAAGCCAAAGATTTCTGTTTCTTTCATCAGTATAGAGCTATTGGCAATTCCATGGAACGGTTCTCTCGTTTCTTATCAATGAGAGAAAATGCTTGCCAGCACAAATGAAATCTAAAATCAACAACTTAATTCCCAGAGATTCTGAGATCAAACAAATTTTAATCGAAACCCAGCAAAAACAGTAATTACGATGTGGACGCGGGAACTCGTGGTAGAAGGGCATTTACCTCCTTTATTTCAGTTAGCAACTGGAGAGGATAGCACTTTTGATTTTGAGTTGAAATCTCATTTCTCTTACTTTCATGAGAAAGAGACAGACAGACAGACACTCCAGACACTCCCCTTGGGATGTAAAATCAGAAGACAAGTGCCCTACCTCCTGCACTCTCTCTAGCCGCCCCCCCACCCCCACTTTGTTTTTGGGTTTTGGTCCATACTTGGCAGTGCTCGGGGGGTCACTCCAGGCTCTGCACTCAGAGATCACTCCTGGCAGGACATGGGGAACCATATGGGATGCTGGACCCAGGTCGGCCATGTGCAAAGCAAGCGCCCTGCTTGCTCCAGCCCCTTCAGCCCCCCTTTTAACGTGTACATAGGTGTAAGAATATCCACCTTGTATAGTGGTTTTAGCTTGGTTTTCTGTTTTGTATTTTTTTGATGTAGCACAGCACAGTAACTACCTGGAATCAGGTAATTATCAGTAATCGTGAAGATGTAAGACATGTCCTATGAAGCGCTTCTGCTTACTGTTTTGCAACACCCAGATGTGCTCAGTCTACTCCCAACAGTGCATTGAAGATTGCAGCGCTGGGAATCGAATGGGAATCAAACCTGGGTTTCCTGCCTGCAAAGCATATACTTAAGTCTGTTGTCTCTCTGCCTCTTATCCTGGGCTTTAAAAAGACGGGGGTTTCCAGCTGTAGAAAGCAAATCATTTCACAATGCTTTTTCAGCAGGTCTGATTTGGGGGGGTAAACTCTAAATAATAATGGTGCATCTTTTATCGAAACGATGAATCTAGTCAAAGTAGATAGTTAACTAGAATTCATCTGCCTCACAGGCATTGGGAGTGGTGGGGGTTGGGGGTTTATTGGGGTTCTTCGTGGTGAAAAATAAGTATTGGTAAAGGGAAATGTGTTTGATATTTGCATGACTGAGACCTAAACCTGAAAGCTTTGTAACTTTTCCCAGTGATTCAATAAATAAATAAATTATAAAAAAAAAAAAAAGACGGGGTTTCTTCCCTTTAACTTTCTTGGGGTAAGGAGATTTCCCCTGTGCTCAGCCGGGATGGCCGTGTCACTCCTCTTTGGGCAGGTCACTATCTTCAGAACAGAGCCTGAGAGAGTTATGTGCTTAGACCAGACCACTGCAACTGTTGGTGCTTGGGGTCATGGTGAGGGGCATATGTTGTCAGGGAGAGAACTCAGTGCCTTGCAGGCACAAGGCATGTATTCTAGCACTCCATCCCCCACCCCCCCAACTTCTAGATTAGCTTAGTTTTTAGGGTTTTTAGTGAAGTTTTTAATGTTTTGAAGATTAAGCTTTCCAATACAACGAGGCAAATGTTTGTTTTAGTTACATTAGAAATGGGCTGGAGCGATAGCACAGCGGGTAGGGCATTTGCCTTGCACACAGCCGAGCTGGGTTCAATTCCTCCGTCTCAGAGAGCCCGGCAAGCTACTCAGAGTATCCCCTCACGGCAGAGCCTGGCAAGCTCCCGTGGCTATTCAATATGCCAAAAACAGCAACAATCTCACTTGTGTTCCCAGATTGAGCAGTGCTACATTAGAAATGTAACTTAATGTAATAGTTACTTAATTAGTTGTTAAATAATAAATGTGCTTAGTTACTGGCCCGCTGGCTGGAGCAAATCGATGAACAACAGGAGGACAGTGCTACAGTGCTACCTGGGGTCAGGAAAATAGTTTCTAGTTTGTATATGAAATTTTTTTTTAAATTTTTATTAGTGAAACACCATGAGGTACAGTTGTAGCTTTGCAAATTTTTGTGCTTGGGTTTCGATTATACACTGATCAAGTACCCATCCCTCCACCAGTGCCCATTCTCCACCGCCACTGATCCCAGTATCCCTCCCACCTCCCCGTCCCCCAATCCCACCCTGCCTCTGTAGCAGGGCATTCCCTTTTGTTCTCTCTCTCCTTTTGGGTGTTTTGTTCTGCAGAAGAGGCATTGAGTGGCAATCATGTTCAGTCCATAGTCTACTTTCAACATGTATCTGCCCTCCTGGGATTTATATGAAATCTAATCCTAGAGAAAATACTGTAGTCCATGGTGCAGTTAGGGGTCTTTGGTTTGATTTGGGTTTTGTTGTTGTTTTGGTTTTTTGCTTTGGGGCCACACCCGGTGGTCTCAGGAGTTACTCTTGGTTCTGTGCTCAAGACCATATGGAATGTCAGGGATTGAACCCGCACCAGCTGTGTGCTTGTCAAGCACCCTCCCCGCTGTACTATCCCTTCAGCCCCACGTGTGCAGTTTTTATACAGTTTGTAAAATAAAATTCAAAGCACAAGTAGTGTTGGAGATCCAGTCATTAATGAATAGACTTCTCACTACCTGAAACAAAATAATAATTTATTTGGTTTGGGGGCCACACCAAGCTATGGTCGGGAGCTTACTCCTGGCTCTGTGCTCAGGGATCATTCCCAGCAGGGCTCAGAGGACCATTTTGAGGCTGGTGGTTGAACCAGGTCCAACCCATCCAAGGTGAACACCTTACCTACAATAGTACCTCTCAGGCCCTTTGGTCTTGTTTTTATAAGTTGTTTTGCTGTTAGCAAATCAACATATAATGTAAAGGATTATTTATATGAATATGTGCAAAAAATTGATTTTTGTTCTCATCAAATATCTTTTGAAAATCTAACATTTTTAGACGTTTTCATATGGATCAAGTAATGCAACTTAGGTCAGAAGTTTTTTTTTTTTAATTTCGTGAATAACAAAATATAGGCAATAAGTGAATCAACAAATAGTTTAGTTAAATTTAAAAATTAATACTCCGGTTTATAGTATAATGCAGGATTAAGATAGCTTTCATATTTGACATTTTCTGGTCTGTTCTGGATTTTCCTTTTATTTTGTTGTTGTTGTTATTGTTGTTGTTTTGTTTTGTTTTGCTTTTGGGGCCACACCCAGTGATGCTCAGGGCTTACTCCTGGCTCTGCACTCCGGGTTCATTCCTGGCTAGCTCTGGGTACCATATGGGATTAAACCTAGTCAGTCACTTGCAGAGAAAGCTCCGTACATGCTATACTATCGTTCTGTCCCTGATTTCTGAGTTTTCTAGGCTGGTTGGTTGGTGGACCACACCGGTCAGTGCTTCTGGGCTACTAGCAACTGAGTGCTGCAGAGTTGCTCCCAGCATGCTCAGAAACCATGTACCCAGGATTGAATACTGCATGCCAAGCATGCACTCAGCCAAGCAAGCTTTTTCTCCAGCTCAGAGATGATGGGTTTTTAATGGTTCTAATCCTCCCTAGAAGATAGTTAAAGAGAAGATAGCATGATCGAGAAAACTTGCATTTTAGAAGGAATGCAGGCCTGACTCCATAATTAATGCATCATTAATATCTGTAACATGTTGAATATTTTATTTAGTTATGTCAGAATTTCCTATATTAGACTTGATTTTATTGCACCTTTGGAAATTAATTTTTTCTTTAACCCACCTCCTTCCCCCTCTGCACCCCTCAAATTATTTTCTCAAATGCTTTGTTTAATGAAAACAAATGAGATTTGTTGCTGTGAATAAGTACATAGTTCTTGATAAGTGATGCTCATGACGTTGACAATTTTTTTAAGGTACTTGACTAAATGTCAGAGGGATGAAGTTGTGAACAAAATAATATTGGAAGTGGTGTCAAAACAAGCAGATTGGCAGTATGATGAAAGAACTGCTTAGTTTAAGTAGTAAGAACCCTTGGAGGAAGAGCAAAGGTGAGAGGAGAGTTTTATTGGACTGCCCTAAAGAACTTAGGGTAGTTTTAATGAGGCTACCCTAAGAAACGTCTGAAACAGTACTCTACAAAAACTAGAAAAGCATTGCAAAACAGCAGTTTATATCAGCCCACATTAAAATGGTTATTTTATTCACAATAGCACTGCACAGTAGCACTGTCTTCCCATTGTTCCTATTGTTCATCGATTTGCTCAAGCGGGCCCACTAACATCTCTATTGTGAGACTTGTTGTTATTGTGTTTGGCATATCGAATACGTCTCGGGGAGCTTGTCAGGGTTTGCTGTGCAGGCGAGATAGTCTCAGCTTGCCGGGCTCTCTGAGAGGGGCGGAGGAATCGAACCTAGCTCGGCTGAGTTGGCCGCACGCAACGCAAATGCCCTACCCGCTGTGCTATCGCTCCAGCCCCAATAGTTTCTAAAAAATCCAAACTAGTAACTTAATCAACTTGCTTCATATATCCTCCATCTGATAGTTGCTTTTTAATTTTGTGAGCTCTTAATTCTCTTAATTTAAGAGAATTTGTCTGGATAATCTTTTTTGTTTGTATGGTGGTTGTTTGGGGGTTTTTTGTTGTTTGGTTTTAGGCCACACCTGGTGGTGCTCAGGGCGTATTTCTGGCTCTATGCTCACAGATCACTCCTGATGTGTTCAGGGGACCATATGGAGTGTTGGGAATTGAACCCAGGTCAGACTCCTGCAAGGCAGACGCACTACCTGATAATACTATGGCTCTGGCCTCTGTCTGGATAATCTTGTACTGTGATAATCTATTCTTTGAACATGTAAAACTGGTGCAAGTTTTTTTTCCCTTTTTTGAAAATAATTTTTTAGCTAAGGTGATGGGTTGGCCTGACTGAGCCATCCTCATTCTCTTCAGGAGATTTTCCCCTCCTGAACAGTGACGTGAACTTACAGGATACTGTCTGGAGTCTTTGCTGCAGTTCTTCTAGTGGAACAAGAAGTGCTTTTGGTGAGGGAAGATTCATGGGAAAATTGAGCTGGCAATTTTCTCAACACAAGCCACAAATACTTAAGCCTTTATGAGATAGCCACGTGATCAGGAGACAGAAATTCCCTAGAGTTTGTGACATTTGCCTTCCATGACACACCTGTGCTGAATACTAGTTAACCCAAGACACTTGGCATGAGTCATTCTTCTGTTGTCTTTCCTCTGCATTTTTTCTAAGTTGATCTGATTCACTTTTTTGATAGATCTTAGTTTCGCGCTCCTGTTATATGCTAGGTACTTGGGTAGGTGAAGGGGTTGGAAAGATGAGATAGATAAAGATTAGTACTCGGGCAAGGTTAGGCATAATAAGTGCCAGGCTATAACAGACATACTGGCAGACTTAAAACACTTTTGGAATCTGCAGTAGAAAGTTTCTGATTCCGTGGGGAACAAGGGAATATGGAAGGGATGTTGTTACAGAAGAGGTGGCATGTCTGATAGACATGGAAGAGAAAAACTCACCACTCATCAGGGAAAGAGGGGCCATGATATGAACAACATGGGTAAGGGGTGGATTTAGTTCACAGTGCAGGAGGCTCCTGAGGTGGGTTAGTGGAAAGTGAGGTAGAAAATTACAAGGTAGAGCATGAAGATATTTATATGCTCTAATTTTTTACTTCATCCTAAATACAACGGATGCTGAACACTAACATTCTAGAAAATCTGTGGCTCTGTTTTAGAGGATGTGTAGAAAAGAATTAGATTTAGGAAGAAGGACTGACCTTAAAACTATTGAGAAGTATTCCGTTGTGCATATGTACCATAGTTTCTTTATTCAATCATTAAACCTCATTGCTAAAATAAAAATTTTAAAGACATTTGCAAGTTCATCCGGTAGTACCAGATAAGAAGGTGCGTGAGATAGTGAGTTTCTTCTATAGAGAGAGGAAGAGAACATCACTTCGTTCTTACAAAGCGAAATCTATATTTAACTAGCAATTAATTTAATAATTGCACTCTAGAATAGACAAGCTTATTCTAGAGATGTAAAGTATATAAACCTATACAAAACTTTTTAGAGCTCCAAACTGGAAATCCAAAGTATGATACATCCAGCCGGTGATACATCCATACAATGGCATATACGATATACACCCCTTGGCATTAAAAGGAAATGAACTACTGTTACAGCAACTTGCATGGATCTCAAGGGTGCAGGGCTAAGTGGAAAAGCTACAATATCAAAAAGATAACACCACACCTGATGCAAATTATATGAAGGGACAAAATTTATTAGGACCACTTTCAGCGGTAACAGTAATGGGGTAAAAGGGAAAAGGTATGACTGGAGAAGGGGTAACACAAAGAAATTTCTATGTGTCCTATCTCCTGACTGATGGCTCTAAGAATCTACATGTTAAAAAATTACAGCATACCTAGTATGAATACCAAAAATAAATCTAGAACAAAATCTAAATCTGCCCTACTGCAGCATTAAGACACTACACAAAAAGATCCACTGTCAGCGCTGGACCACCACAGCAAGCATGCAGGACTAGGTAGGAGCAGATAAAGAGGTGACATTTCTCTGAGTGTCAGGGAATTGCCTGCCACTGGGTCATTACATTATTGACTGCAGTCAAGCTTACTCTTCATAATACAAGGTCTGCACTTAAATACAAGGTCTGTGTTAAAGTTCAGGTGATTTTTACATAAGTTTATTCCTATTATGGGGAGGGAAAATGCACAAAATGTGTCCCTCACTGACCTGGGGTCAGTAATGTTGCTTTGCATTGGTGTTATGTGAGAGTAGAGTTGGAAGCTCAAGGGATTACTTAGAATAGGCCTTTGACCATTGCCTTCATGTACCTCAAAAGCTCATTTACTTTCTTCCTTTTTTTTTTTACTTTATTTAAACTCTGAGGTTTACAAAGTTGTTCAAATTGCTTTTGTTACAGGCATTCAGTGTTCCAACACCAATTCCACCACCACTTTCCCTCTACCGTTGTCCCCATTTTCCTGACCACTTCCCAAGCCTGCCCCCTTAGCACACACAAATAATTTTATGTTGTTTGTTACAACTAAATGACTGGTGAAATCATTTTTTTAAAAATTCAGTAAAAGAAAATTTGTCAAATCTCACAAGGGATCATTAAGTCCTCATTGGGGGTTTACTAAGCTGTTTGTTGCTAGAAGAGTGTCCTGTGATACTGTTCTTGCTCATTGAGCTCAGTTTGCTTCTGTGTTACTTTCCCTTCCAATCTGGTGTGCTCCTGGTGGGCTGTCACTGTCACTGTCCTCCCGTTGTTCATTGATTTGCTCAAGCGGGCCTTGTAGTCTCTCCATTGTGACAATTGTTACTGTGTTTGGCAGATCGATTATGTCACGGGTAGCGTGCCAGGCTTTGCCATGCGGGCGAGATACTCTCGGTAGCTTGACGGGCTCTCCGAGAGGGGCGGAGGAATCGAACCCGGGTCGGCCAAGTGGGCCGCGTGTAAGGCAAACGCCCTACCCTTGGTGCCATCGATCCAGCCCGTTGGGGTGTCAGTACTGTGGAATTTGGAGGTGTTGCAGGCTCTGGGGCTCCAGGATCTATGGAACCGAGCAGATAAGTTTCATGACGGCAGCTGTGGGGTATGGGTGCAGCCTTGGGCAGGGCAGGGACTTGGCCCATCCCCCAAACTTCTTTACTTTCAAAAACAAATGTTGACTAGCTTTAAACTTCAGTAGTGTATGTCCACTCATTCATCTATAAATATTCACAGGGTTTTAGTGCCAAGGTGCTGCATCAGGAATGCAAAACATATATTTAATGGGAGAAACAAAAAGTAAATAATTTGGGGCCAGAGAGAGAGAGAGTTCGGCAGGCAAGGCCTTTAATGTGACCAACCCAGGTTCAATCCCCAGTACCCCATATGGTCCCCTGAGTACAGCTGGGAGTAACTCCTGAGAGCAAAGCCAGGAGTAAGTCCTGAGCATCATTGAATATTCCCCCCCTCCCCCAAAATCCCAATATTTTAACAAATGGGATATAAATCATGCAGTAGGGAAATAAAAATAAAGTGCTTGAAGTCTATAGATTATCAGTAAGAAAATATCATGGATAATATGACACAATAAAAGTTAAACCCAGTTTTTGTTGCTGGCTTTTTAAGGGGGTTATTTTTGCTTTTTGGGTCACACCAGTGATTGTCAGGAGTTACTACTGGCTCTGCACTCAGAAATTACTCTTGGCAGTGCTCAGGGGACCATTTGGAATGCCAGGGATCAAACTCAGATCTCCTGGTGCAAAGCAAATGCCCTACCCAATACTGTTGCTCTGGCTGCAAGTTAAAACCAGTTTTGCAAAATAGCTCATAAGAAGAGACTTAAATTTCTGACTTAGACCCAGAAATAAATTGGTAAAGGGAAAAGATAAGACTCCTTTAGAATTAGTAGACAGACAAATCTAACTTATATCCAGGTATGTTTACTTCATATTAAGATATACTAGGATTTTTTTTAATGCCACCATCTCTTCTATTGTGTAAACTGAGTCTTGATACAGTGGTTATTTTCTCACATTTTGGGGAGATTTAAATGGGTGAATGTGTTGTTTGGCACAGGGGCTAGCTGGCACATAGAATTATTTAATAAGTGTTAGATAAGCAAAAAAGACTTTCTTTAAAATTATTACAACTCAGATTTTATGATAGTTATATCTCTTTTCATTTGTCTTTCATGAGACCATTCTTTCCTACACTTAATTACTTTTCTTTTATTTTCTGAGTTCTTGGTCTTCAACTCTCTCGCCTTGCCTTGCCTCTCATTATTATTTCATAGGCCAGTGTCACCACCCTCTTCCAAAAGTTCATACTCTATGAAGTCTGCATTTTTGGGGGGGGGAGGTATGTAATAGAAACAAGCTGTTTTGAGAACTAATTTGTGATTACTGTGAAGTATATCTCTAACAGGCTTAGGAGTGGATCAAGTTGAGGCTTGGGTAAAAAAAAAAAATTGTTATATTCCTGTGATTCTTCCTCCTCCCCCCCTTGCCCCCCCCCCCCCCCCCCCCCAGGAAACAGACCCTTCAGTAAAGACGTTGTTGGGTAGAAATAGAGAAGGGAGTGAGTGCAAGAAACATTTGTGGGAGTAGTCGGTGGAACTTTGCTGATTATATACGGCAAGGAAAAGTAGAATTGATGACCTTGAGATTTCTGGCTTCAAAATCATGCTCTATTACTAATAATTAACAGAGAGATACTCTTTTGGGTAAAGGCAGTGAGTTGAATTTTAGGGCAAGAGAACTTTAAGGTGCTAGCGTGGCAGTGTCAGGCTCTTGGTTTACTTGTTCCACTCACCCCAGTCCCCATTCTCTCTCACATTCACTCTCTGAATTCCTTTGTAATTTGAATTTTGAGTTTCTCTTTAGGAAAAGTAATTTCCTTTCAGTCATAATCAATAGTAGAGATTCAGGTGGGGTTTTTTTTTTTTTTGAGATTCAGATGTTTAAAAAGAAGTTTCTTGTTTCTTACCCATGTTTCCATTTTCCTCTTCTGAACCCATTTTTTCAGTGGAAAAAATAAATTGCTTAGAATAATATGTCACCATACCCTATCTCCAGGATAAAGTTTAGAGATACATGTAATTTTAGTACAAGCATTTGTATATTTTTACTGACCTCGGGTCACACACAATCCACTGGTGGTTCACACACTTTGTTGTGGCACCAAGGATCACACTCAGTATGTGAGGCAGTGCCAAAGATCAAACCCTGCAAGGCAGATGTTCTGTTACTGAATCTTAAGTGTTTGTATTTTTATGTAAAAAAAAAATAATAAGGCTACCAGGCTGAGCTCATTGAAGAGAAGCAAAGCTTTGTGAAATGCGTGATTAAAATAACTATCTCATGGTGGTTCAATTAAAAGTAAAATATTAATGAGTAGAGTAATTCATTCATCTGGTATCATTAGTTAATAATTACATAGATAATTGAAACTTATACCCCAGATCTATTTGTCGGATTTTACAGATTTTTCTATATGACATTTTATTTATATACATATTTTTAATTGACTTAAATGTATTTAACATTTTCTATGATTTTCTATATTCTGAAATAGGGCATATTCTCCACCCAGCTCTTTCACTTAACATGGGTAGAGCTTTTTGTTTCGTGGGTTCAAAATGAGAGTCCGGCACCCTAGGCTCTAGTTCAGATTCAGACAGTACATTCATTCCTGTGTGACATGTTTTGTTTTCACTGAATTGGTGATTTGAAATAGGGTCTGGTGTATATTGTTGGTGCTTCGGAAATGTTTTTTGGCACCAATCATTGTTTCATGTCTACTGTAGCACTCCTTTCGTGATATATGACTTGGAATGTAATGCAGTACTGCCTAGGATATACGCTTCTAGGTTCCAAGTGAACTTATTTGTAAAGAATTTTAGTTTTTAGTGAAATCTATCCTTCTCTTGATGTATTTTCTGATAAAGTTTCTAAACCGATTGTTCTAACAGTTGATCTATTGAAACTAGTTTCTTTATTGACTGTGTTCTGTTAGTATTTTATAAGCAAAATTGCCCATTTCCCAGGGTTCACCCATGAACCCAAAGGAGTTCTAGGAATACAGGGATACACGTGGTCTGAAGTAGTCAAAAAGGAGATGAAGGGGCCAGAGTAAAAGTACAGCGCTAAGGCATTTGCTTTGATTTGATTCCCAACATCCCATATGGTCTTATCTCTCCCTCCCCCACCCCCACCCTGCAGGAGTAAGCCCTGAGTACCACCAGGTGTGCCCCTTCCCCCGCTAAAGAAGAAAGAGAGATGGAACTTGTTTTGAAAAGGAACTTAAGATTTTGATAAGCATCAATGTGGAGAAATGGCAGGTACAGCAAGGACAGTGGCATAATTGGAAAAGAAAGTAGGTGAGCATTTTCAGACAAACCTGACTGGGTTTCTGAAATTACTAAGAGATTAGTGTGAAGACTAGTAGAAATAAAAAGTGTTTGGGTTTATACGGTTTTACTCTAGTTTTCAGTTGGAAAAAAATGAGCACATCCTTATATTTTCACTAATAACAACTTCTAAATGTCTCTAATGTTGTTAAGCAGTAAAGCCCAGTAGTATTAGAAGTTCTGGTTACTCTTACTAATAGAAAAAAAGCACAGATGATTTCATATAACTCTGTGATTATGGATATATCTGGATTTATACTACCTACTTACTTCAAAATTGTCATATTATTAGAGTCCCACTAGATTTATTTGTGTTGAGTGTTAACACAGTCTGACTGGATCATGAAATCAACTTCAGTAGGAAACATTGGCATAAATAATGACATGATTTTGAGTCCAGATTTACTTTAAATCTATGGACTCTGTTGGCATGGCAGTATTGAGTAAGTTTGGGGGTGGGGGTTTTATTGCCATGCTGTGATGCCCCCCATCCCAAATATTTAGATATAAACACAAACACTTAATGCTATCATATGCATAACATTTCTTACAAGTGGAAGGCTTATAGTTCTTTAGAAAAAAAAATGAAGGGGGGAGTGGAGAAATAGTACAGGGGTGAAGGCGCTTGCCTTGCATGCGCCAGCCCCAGTTGGATCCCATATGGTCCAGCACCACATATGGTCCCCAGGGGTGACCCCAGAGCACAGAGCCAGAAGTAAGCCCTGAACTCTGCTGTTGTGCCTCCGTAATAAAACAGAATTCTTAGTGAAACAGGAATGGCTTAGATATTCGGACCATAGATATCTTTTTTTTTTTTAATTTTATTGAATCACCGTGAGATAGTTACAAGCTTTTATGTTTGGGTTACAATCACACAGTGATCAAACACCCATCCCTCCATGGCAGACATGATTCCCCATAATCTCTCTCTACTTTTGGGCATTATGGTTTGCAATACAGACACCGAGAGGCCATCATGTTTGGTCCTTTATCAACTCTTTGCATACATCTCCCATCCCGATCAATTCCTCCAGCCATCATTTTAAATATATCTCAGACCAGAAGCCAGAACTTTATTTCTAGAAGTTGCAGGCTAAGAGAATTCTTATTTTAGTATTTAGTAAATGTTAATTTTTTTTAATTTCTTTGCTGTTGATGTCATGACTGGAGCTTGCACACTTGGTTAGTTGTAGCACTGAGGATCTTGCGGGCAGAGCCAGGATCAGACTTGAGGCCTCATGTGTGCAAGACAGGCACTCTACCACTGATCCACATCCCCAGGGCCCAAAATTCCTTTTTAAAAGCCATGAATCAAAAAAGGTCTGGCCTGTATTACTGTTACATTGTCTCAGAAATACTGTCCAATGTAATTAGACCATTTGGAAGTATAATTATTAAAAGTCAGGGGACAAATTTATTACTTGTAGATGCCTGTATGCCTGGACAAGCCAAAGAATCAAGTGAATTATTTCTATGAGTAATGAGATCTCAGTATGAGAGCTGGGCCCTGGGTTCAAACCCTGAGTTCCCCTGAGTGCTACATGTGTGGTACCCAAAGCAATTTAGAAAAAAAATAATGGTTTATTTAATGTTATTCTTGATGGTCTTTAAACTGAAATCTTATCCATGTTGATTAATGAATGCGATTCTCATTCCCCTCCCCCCCACCACCAACCTTTTCTGGGGAATATGCAATTTTTAATCTTTAAATTGCAGTCTGAGTTGAATAAGGCCTTCCCGTGTTGTGTTTAAAGCTATTTTGAGGAGCTGGTGAAATAGTTCAAAGGACTGGAGCGTGTGCCTGAGTGGCACTGTGTACCCCCATTCTCACCACCATGCGGTAGAACCCTGGGCCTCCCAGTACCACCATGGTATCTCTGATGGTCTCTAGCATTGCTGTGTCAGAGCATTTAACCCTTGAACCCAGTAAATTGAGCGTCTCCATTTGTGACCCGTGGGGCTCCTGAACATTGTTTGGAAGGCCCCCCCCAAAAATAAGACAAAAAGCTAAGTGTAAACCCCTCCCCTTTTTTATGACTTTTCCCACTCCCCCTAATTTCTTCAGGCTTGTGAACAGTTACTGTTACTTAGTGATCTGATCTTTGAGACCTATTTGATAATTATTTAGAGCCCCTATTCTAACAGATTAAAATTACTATTCTTTGCCTTAAATTCTCTGGTGCACGGATTCCTCTATTTTTTTTTTAAGTTCTGCAGTACAAACAACCTATCAACAAGATGTGTATTGAAAAAGTACTTGAAGGGAGAATTGCTCTCTAATTCTTGTTATATTTTGTTATATTTTGGGGGGGGGGGTCACACCCGGCGATCCTAGGGGTTACTTCTGGCTCTGCACTCAGGAATTACCCCTGGCGGTGCTCAGGGGACCATATGGGCTGCTGGGAATCGAACCAAGGTCGGCCGCGTGCAAGGCAAACGCCCTACCTGCTGTGCTATCACTCCAGCCCCCATCTAATTCTTGTTAGGCCATGTGTTTAGGGCAAATATGTTTCATTCTCTTTTTTTAATCAGAAAAATGTACAGACTTAACTACTGAGTGCAGTGCAGTTAAGTATTTTATATAGTTTCTGTTTTCAGGGCAATCCAGTTCCATTCAATAGAAGAGTTAGACCAAGGTCATAACTGAAGCCAAACTGGAATAGAGATGTCTCTCCAGGATTTCTGTCCTTATAATATGCTTTCACAAAAGATAAAAAATTCACATTTTTCATAACTACATTTATTCTGTTTAGCTTTGATGTGTTATTAGAAATTCAGACAGCTCTCGTCCTTGAATTCTGTCATCACTATGTTTTACATCCTATTACATTTTGACTGCTGTGAGAGTCATTTCTTAGAAAAGCTTGTAAGGGTGTCCAGGCCTTGGTAATCCAATTAGCACAGCAGTCTGTACCAAGCTTAATGTCCTGCCATTTTGCAACCTTTGTAGTTGCAAGTTTGTTTTGCTTTTAATATGAACCTAACAAAGTTTTAAGAATGATTTGAATCTATTTTGGTAATGGAAAAAAAGAATTTCCAGTGTGGTTAAGAACCACATCTTATGAGCTGTTCTTTGCCTCCCTCTTTAAGAATTACCAAGTATTTTTTAAAATTGGAACTCAGAATTCGAATCATTGCTCAGATGAATCTAAAGCATTTCTTAAGAAAGTTCTAAAAATTGTAGGAAATTACGGGAGCAGTTTAACATCATTTGGAAGTAAGATAGCAAAAGAAAAAAGGCAAAATTACCCTAAATAAGGACTTTACTATTCCAGTTTTACCCATAAAAACTGATTTATTGTTGTTTTCTTCGCTTTCTGTTATACTCTGTGGTCCAATGTTGGCCAGTCTGTTGTAAAAGCCACTAGAGAATTTATCAAGAATTCTGAATTGGAAATTCAGTAGTGTTGGGTAGATTAAGACACTGTCTTAATGTAGGGAGGGAGTATCCTCTGGTAACTGGAAACCTTTTTTTTTCTACTTCAGAATATTTTATATAAGCGACTTTGGGGACTGCCTCACTGCTGTTAGATCTCATAATGTTATCTGGTCAAGTTTCTTGTTCTGCCTACCTGTAGTTTACTCTAGTTTCTCTTCTGCTTTCAAGGCTCCAGACCCAGTTCCTGGACCTGCCCTGGAAAAGAAGTATCCAGTAGAGATGAGCTCACTGCAGTTACTTAATTAAAAATTTGTAAGCTGCAAAAATGGCACTGGGCCAATCAAGAACAGCCACAGTTTGAAATTTTCTATTTCCAGGTATGCTCAAGTCCATGGCACTAGTCAAGCTTAGCCTCTATAACTTGCCTTACTATGAAATCTTAAGTAACTGAAACTTTCAAAACTTTGGTCATCTTGCTTTAAATTATAGTAACCTCCCTAACAGGTAACATGCGCCTAGTACTGACTTTAACATATCTTTTTGCCTGAACATTTCTCGTTTAACTTGTTTGCTAGTTGTGGCAAACTAATGCAAAAATAATTTAAGACAGTTACATTTGAAAGACTGTTAAGCCCTATAAGTAAAGGGTAGTATAGGGAATTAAATGAAGTTAATTCTCCGTTCTAAGATACTGAACTATTCATTCTGTGCTCTGCATGTCTTCATGTAATATGTTCTTCAGTAGTCGGAAGCTGTAAGATTTCTTCATAGAACCAAATACCTGTTTATATCAATAATATTATACTTTAAGATACAAATGTAATTAAAGTATAAATATGACTAATGTTTCTTATATGTTTTACTTAATAGCTTGTAAGGAACCAGACAACAAAGTTATAAACAGAATTTTTTTTTAATATAAAAACTGAAAATCAAGGTTTCCTACCTAAGATTTTAACCCCCCCAAAATGAAATTATGTGTTACAGGGCTGGGGACAATTAGTAAGATTTTAAAGCTTTTAGGGATGTTTATTTTTACCAGTTTGTATCCTTTTAGTATTCATTTAGAATTAATGAATTCACAAAAGTTAACTTAATAAATAGGTTGATAACTATAGGTATCTTTCAAAGAAAGATTAAGTCTAATATTCCAACTTATGTTTTAACCCTTCCTCCAAAATTAATGCATATGAATTTAATGTCAGCAATCTAGTCCACATTAAGCAACATTAAGGCGCAGAACATAGACCATATGTTACACCATGTGGTATTAGAAAAGTTGTAAGTACTAAAAAGGGAGCTATTAGCACATTTAGCAGACCAGTACCACTGTTAAGTGAATTGAAAGCGAAAGTAAAGTATCATCTGGATTTTTTTACCCTCACATTGACTTTAAGTCGATTAATTGCCATTGAGGTATTAATAATGCATTTTGCTACTCTATTAAAGTGCAAAATTTGTATAAACCATTGTGCTGTGCACAGAGATGTAGAAATGAATCAGTCATGCCTGCAGTAATTTACAGACAAGAAACACAAAATCTCGTAATACAGAGGCAAGCCGTATTTGAGAGTACTATAGAGAATTAGCTTTGTGGGATATGTAACACTTTCTTCCAAGCCTTGAAGAATTCTTGAAGACAGAATTCTTCAAAAACAGGGGCCGGACAGCAGTATAGCTAGTAGGGTGTTTACCTTGCATGTGGCCAACCTGTGTTTGTTCCCGGGCATCACATATGTTCCCCTGCGTGGAGAGCCAGGAATAACCCCTGAGCATTAAAGCTTCAGATACAGAAGTGTTTGTAAGATTGGGATTTAAAAGGATATAGTATGTTCTAGAAATTGTGAGCAGCCTATTGAACCTGAAGGATTGGCAGCGTCCAGAGGAATATATGGGGAGAGAGAGAGAGAGAGAGAGAGAGAGCGTTGTTTCCAACGTGGGTGATAATCTGTGCCCCTCCTTCAGGTGCTGGAACAGTCGTGGAGAGCAGTAGTAGCCCCCCAGTCGGGGGTCACTTTCTGTGTATTCCTTAAAAGAAGCTAGATTTCCAGAGGACCACAAGTGGTGGGTTTTGTTTTCTTCTTAAAAGGGAGCAGTAGCCAAATAAATTTGGGTACCTCAAAGATAGAGGTGTATCATACATCCTTTCAAAAATCAGGTTAAAGGGGTTGGAGGTAATCTTTATATAGTGAGGTCACTGAAGAGTTTTTAGCATGGGCTCACTTAAATCACTGTGACTTTTAAAGACAATAGAGTTAGAGTTGACTTGAAGTTAGAGATACTAATAATGAATTCAGTTACAGTATGTGTCAGGTGTTGTGTCAAGAATTTCATGTTTCACCTGCAGTTTCGTTATTTAATCCTTACTCTAGGAATGTTATGAGAAGTAACTGAAATAATAGTAGACATTTATTATACTATCTGGCCCATACTAAAGGCTGAACCAAAGTGATTATAGTATATAGGCTCAAAGGAAAGTTTTTCTTGCCCACTTGGATGTATGATAACTTTCTGTAAGGGTATTGCGTTTATTGGGAGACCCGTAAGCTTATAAACTTCTTTTTTTATTATGCCCTGCCTACCTCCTCCTTTTGTCTTGTTTGTTGCTGGGGTGTGTGAGCACACCCAGGAGTGCTCCCAGTGTGCTCAAGGGACTTTGAGGTACCAGGCATCCTCAGACAGAGCATGCACTCAGCCTGTTGAGTGTCCCTCCCACCTCCTTTGAGGCCACTATGAGTACTGCTTGCTCAGTTTAAGGGCAGCTGAATTAGGTTTGAGGCCCCAGTGGACACTCAGGTTGTCTTTAGAAATGTATACTGTTTCTTTTTATACCTTTTAAAACATGTTTTTCTCTAGGTACTTTCATTTATAGAGAGAGATTAAACATTTGATTATAGTAATGAGCTTGGTTGGAACTGTAGATGTCTCTGCATGATTCTTCTCAGTTATAAAAGGGTACAACAGTTGTCTGCCCTGCTTCACATGTGGGATCCTTCACAGTGAAGTAACAGATGATGTATCATAAGAAATCCAGTATAAATCTGACTTCTATTAAGTTATGCAACTTCTCAAAACCATGGGCTATATTTTATTCATCTTTTGCATATTTAGAGTTCATAGCTTGCCACATAGTGGGCAGTGTGTGTGTGTGGAATGGGTCCCAGAAAGGGCCAGCCAGAAAAGGGAACCATAGCTATCAAAAAGTTCCAGACAACCAATAGAATTTTTCTTTCATCCTTCCACAGAGTCTGAAAAATAGATATTTTAGCTGAGATTTTCATCTTTTTAACCTTACTTCCCTCCGTGCTGCATACAGCCAGAATTCATCATATTTTTTACGTACTTCCATGACCTTTTCCCAAAGTGATCATGAGTCAGTGATGTGCTGCAGACTCTTGCAACTCAGTGGCTTCATCTCAAGCTTCAAGCCCTGTGTGAAGTGATTCTGGTGTTCTGTTCTGAGTTCTAGGCACATCTTGCCTTTGTGGTGAGGTGCGGGGGTGGGGGGGAGAAAGGATTGGGGGCAGAGGCAGAGAGGGAGGTTTGGGGCATGGCAAGCGATGCTATCTAGCTCTTTCTGGCTCTGCTCCGAAGGCCGCGTGTGGTGCTGGGATGGACCACGAAAACTGCCAGCGAGCAAGGCAAGGCACCTTACCTTGTCTCTCCAGCCCACACCTCTTCCGTGTCACCATCTTTGAGTGATTGTTGGTGGGTGAACTCCTGCCCACCTCTGGGACCTAGTGGAATGTCATTGAACCATTTTCTGCAATTCTGGTTTACTTGATTTTTCTATAAAAATTACCAGATTTACCAATAGTCAAATACCTGTTATATGATCTACCCAGCCCCTCTAGTTTTTCACTTACTCTCTTTCTCTCTCATTTGATAGAATTTGGTTGGCTTTGGTTTTGGCGGGGAGAGGCGCCTCCCAACAGTGCCCGGGGTCCCTTTTGCTGTTCAGTGGTGCTGGAAATCCAGTCGAGGGCTCGGTTGCTCCAGCCCTCTAGGCGTTCTCCCTGACCCTGGCTTTGATTTTTAAAGATTTCATAGCGTCTTTCTTTTTGTCTCAATTTATTGTTGTCTTGCAGCTATGTGGAAAGTCTTGACACGCAGCTGGAGGGGGTATTCAAGCTAGTATCACATCCTCATTTTCAGATCATGTGTCAGGGCGGCAATATAAGAACCTGAAAAAAGTTAGCTGCTAAGTGCTTTCACAAACTCAATAATGGAACTAACCAGCATTTCCATCCTATTTTGTTTCAGTTGTTTTTCACCCACCAGGTATACTCAGAGAGACTCGTGGCCCAGCTCACCAGTCTCACCTTTAAAAAAAAGGTTTGAAAAAAATTGAAAAATTGCCCTTTGCTGCAAGATTAGAAAACTAAAACTCTCCTGTATTAGGACCTAAAATGATATGGTATAACAGATAACCCTGAATAACATTCGCAAACCATTATTTATAACTAAAGTTACGACTAGTACAGAAATTATGTAAGGATATCCTTAGATTTCAAATCTAAATAATTTTAATCAGACCACCATTATCAGCCAAAATTACTTTTAAAATACCTGACACACTGTCACCTAGTGGGGCCTGGAATAGTACTGATGAACAGTTTGAAGTGAGCATAGGAGAGGGATATTGTTTTTGTCACTTCGTGGGATTTTCACATAATGGAAGGAGATTGGGGTCTTTGGTTATGTACCTTTGTCTACCCCCTTCTTTAGCTTCATTTTCTATCACATTTTCTGCCTTTTAGTCTGATTCTGCACTTTGACGTTAAATTAATCGTCTTGTTTCACGCCTATGAGTCTTTACCAAGGCAACTACTTTTGTGTGAAGAATTCTTTCCTTCTCACCTATCCAGCTAGGGGACACATTTTTATATTCCAAAGCCCTGCTTAGGTGTTACCTATATAATAGCTTCCCCCTTGCTGAGTGGTTCCCCCACTCCTTTGTTTCTCTTAAGCACTTTATATTTGTAATAATAGTCATTAACATCTATTTGCAAGTTTGTCTTCTCTTACAAAATAAAAAATTCTTAAATGTAAGGGCTGGAGCGATAACAGAGAGGGTAGGGTGTTTGCCTTGCACGCAGCCAACCCAGGTTTGATTCCCAGCATCCCATAGGGTCCCCCAAGTACTGTCAGGAGTAATTCCTGAGTGCATGAGCCAGGAGTAAACCCTATGCATTGCTGGGTGTGAAACAAAAAAAAAAAAAAAAAGGAAAAAAAATTCTTAAATGCAGAAAAATTTTGTTTTAATGTTATTTTTTAGTAAGAACTTTTTAGCACCCAAAATGTTAATAGCACCAATTATAATAAAGAGCAAGTAGTAAGCACTTAGCAAATACTTATTGAGTAATATGTATATGTGAAAATGTATTAAAGTAATAACATTTTAAAATGTCATTTCATAAACCAGAATGTTAAGTAGAAGACTACTTTCACTTATTTAGTTCGTATTTCTTGTTTCATTCGGAAAGTCCAGGTTTATGAATGAGTATGACAGGAGGAGGTCTCTGGTCTTCAGTTATATTATACAATTAAAAATCTTCCTCTGGAACAGGGGGATAGTTAGGCAATCAGGAGCGCCTGATTATTGATTCTTCCTGGGCAGGAACTCGAGTTCAGACCCCGAGACTGCATCGTTCCCTGAGCAGGTGTAGCCTGAGGCCTCTGGAAAAGCAGTAGAAATCTTTGGTTTATATATTTTCCTTTGCACATCTGCAGGCCCAAGAAGACTGGCCGTATAGGAAAAGTATTATACTGTATTTTACTGTACTGCACTGTGTTATATTTATAGAGTTGAGTGAATTAATACTGTGTTTCCAGTTTTAAATTTGTTCCTTTTGAGTCCTTTCAATTTGTTTAGGATTCTGAATACTATTACCACAGTGGAATCTTTGGTTTATTTATTTTTCTTTGCACAGAGATTATATATTTTTTTCATTAGTATGCTCAGTTAACTCATGATTCACTACAGTTGTCAAATTTCCGATGGAGCATACATATCGAGTTCTAAAATTGCCAGTTTAAGTATTTCATATTAAAGGTTTCAAGGATAGTAATAGCAACTATTTACACTAATTTAAAAAGTCACACTTCCAATTCAGTCCCACCCCTAACAGCTGCACAGCAGTAAACTAGGGAAAAGTTAACTAAGGAGCATGACTTTAGAAAGAGTATAGACTGAGTTATAGGAGATTAGCAGAAAAAACATGGGGTCAGATAAGGAAGTGAAACTGAGTGGGAATCAATAAAATGCTATGTGACTTTCTCTGAACCTTCATATTAAGATGCCAGTGTAGAATATTATTTTAACCAAATTGTCACTTTCACATGAACTCATTGATTCATTACAAAGTTTTATTTTCAATATGAGATAAAATCTAATTTTTGAAGTGTTTTCAAAAATTTATTTTCTCCTCTCTCCCCCCATTTATCCATAAATGGGAGTTTATAGTATGTAGTTCCTGTTTTCTTTTAAAGATTTTATTTATTCTTTTCATAGGGTAGATTATCGAAAAGTTAAGTACAGAAGGACACTAAAACGTTACTTTGTTTGCGTCTTAAACCCCAAATACATTGGAAAATAATAATGTGATATGAATCAAAAAATACACTAGGTAGTTATATAATGTGTTTTGATGAATTTTAACAATCCTGTCTTAGATTTATTGCACTTTTCTTGATCCTTAAAAAATGGTAGCACTCGCCGCAAAACCACAGTACATAAATTGCCAAGTGTGGCTGACTTGCACATTCCTTTAGACAAAGTTATAACTGGTCAGCCCAGAAATGATCAGCATTCATGGGCTTGAGACAGCACATTAGATGAGAAAATTAGGAATTTTTCTTTTTAAGAGGCAATAGTTTATATTACTTTATTATGTTACTTCTAATATTGTTCAAAAGATTATTGTAGATGATAAAGGTGAGAAATTCATTTTCTAGTAAGTTATTTGCTTCTTTTAACTTAAGTAACACTATGAACATGAAAACATACTTAAGTATCCTAGATGTTTGATTATTTATGCAAATAATGATTATCTTTGTAAAGTGAAAATTACAGCTGTTACATGCTTAAGTTTATGCTGAGATGATTTATTTTTTAATGAACCTTCATATCTTAAATGGTAGTATTTGAATTTTCTATTTGCATAGCTCTAACTTTTGCATTTTAGCTATAAGAAAATAATTTGAGGGGCCGGAGAGATAGTACAATGGGTAGGGCGTATGCCTTGCACATTCCTGACCCGGGTTCAATCCCCAGCATTCCATATGGTCCCCCACACACTACCAGGAGTAAATCTAAGTGCAGAGACAGGAGTAACCCCTGAGCATTGCCGGTGTGACCCAAAAAGGAAAAGAGAAGGTTTTGATATTATTTTTTTATATTATTTTTGAGCAGGAAACTTGCCTTATTTCCCCCCTTGTTTCCCAAAATATTTCCCAAAGTGTTTCCCAAAGTTGCATATTTTTTTTCCCAAAGTGGTCCACTGAAACTATCCTGGAAGCAATTGTTGCCTGAGATACAAATAAGGGTGTGTGGGGGGGGGGGCAGTTGGAGGGGTTTGGCATTTTCTGTTCACTTGAAGAGTGGTGGTTGGGAGGTTAATAACTTACTTTTTTTCTAAAGAGTGATATGAAGAGTGATATGAATTGGAAGATTCTGCTTTTGTGAATTCTAACATCATGCTCTAAGAAATCCAATTTCAGTAATTTTCTGTTGAAAATAATTTTAATTGTTCATGTTGCTGACTTTTGCAAGGCTTTTAATGTTTACCAAATAGGGAATGTGCCAACTATTATTTAACTGGCATATAATGAGTTACTTGCATTATATATCAGTAATGTAAAAGATTTAAAGTAGCATATCTGGTTAGACAAGTGATACAATTTAGTTTTAGTTTTTTGTTTAATTCTGAAATTTAGTTTTGAAATTTAGAACTGAGGCCAAAGGATTTCAAAATGTGCTATAGTTCGATTCCTCCGCCCCTCTCAGAGAGCCCGGCAAGCTACTGAGAGTATTCGATATGCCAGACACAGTAACAACAAAGTCTCCAATGGAGATGTTACTGGGCCCGCTCGAGCAAATAATTTTAGTATTTGAAATTATAGCATCCTTCAGTTATCTAACACTACTTTTTGTGGTACAGAGATTTCTAAGAATAACTCACTGTACAGTCTGATAAAGTCGGCCAGCCCATCCAAGAGACAAATTATAATAGGAAATAAGAAACTTGTCCTTTGACAACCTATGAGATAATGGAACTGTTCTGCTTTCCTTGTAGGCATTCCTAGAGAAATCACTATTAATAGTCGCTGGGGTGAGAAACAACTATGTTAAATTATGATATATGGGTACCTGTGCTGCTTGTGCCTACGTGGCCACACACATGTGACACCCGAGCACATGTGTCGCCTGCATCTCGCCTTTTGAGATGTGTATTTCATGCTTTCATATCTAATGCTGGGATGTGTCTAGGGCTCTCTCCGCCTTTGGAAAAGCCCGGGCTCTCTCTTACGCGCGTTACTCTCTCCCACTTTCTCTCCCTCCTAAAAAACCTCCAAATAAAATGTTTTTACTTCAAAGAATTACAGTATATTTATTTCTAAAAACTTACCAAGCGGTTTATGCACACACAAAATGCCACGGATTATTTAAAAAAAAAAAAGTAGAATTTGAAATTCAGCACTTAAATTCATTTGTGAGGTTGGGGAAAGGTTGGGTCACATAGGACAGTGCTGAGGGCTCCTCCCTGCTTGGACCTCAGGGGCAATGCCAGGGTTTGACCTGGGGTGTGCCTCATGCAATGCAAGTGCCATTGTACTTAACAAAGTTGATCCTTTGTACTATATCCCTAGAACCTGGACTTTTTTTTTCTTTGACTGTTTGTTTGGGGGTTCACACCTGGCATTGTTCAGGGTTTATTCCTGTCTGCACTCAGCAATCACTCCTGGCCGTGTCCACAGGTCTATATGGGGTACTGAGGATTGAACGCAGGTTGGCAGTGTGCAAGGCCAGCGTGCATGTTAACCACTGTACTATTTCTCCAGCCTTGGACTTTTATTTTTCAGTAATGAGAGACTGAAATGCCTTTATAGTCATATGTTAAAAGGCTAAATACATAACTTACACAATTTCACGTCAATACTCCGCCTTAAGAGAAACAGTGAAGCAATTTTGAAGTTTGGTTATGAAAATAAGCTTACATGTGGCAGGTTTTGTTTTTTGTGAAGCCGTTTTTCAGAAGCCGGGTTAATAACACATACACATTAGTGTATACAGGGGTGATTGAGGATTTAGCAGCCCTTGAGCTGGGGTAGATGTTTGAGGTGTGTTCATATTTACATTTGTGCATCTGTGTGTAGGTTTCTGCTATGGTTTCTATAATAATTTCTCAAGGTAAAATGACAGGAAAAGTCATTTAAAGCGCTCATTATTCCCTATTTCTGTAACTCATACCTCCTCAATTTTATGTTTTTTTACAAGATAATTTCTTAAGGTCCTGTTCATTGTGTGTGTGTGTGTGTGTTTGCGTGTGCACGCGTGCATGTGTGTGCATGCGAGCCATTGAATTCCATGTCCTCCACATGCAAGCTACATATGTTCATCTTAAGATTCCATTGTTTCACAGAAGCTGAAAAAAGATCTACTTTATAGAGGAAACCAAATTTGAGTATAGCAGGTTATATGTTAAAATGTCAAAACTTTTACCTTTTTGTTCATATACTAAAGGTGAAGCCTAATGCACTTGAAAAAATGAATTTTAGTTTTATATAGTTCATCTTTGACATTCAGCATGAACTATATTTTTCTTTGCTCAAGCAATTTAAATTTGTTCCGGTAAAATTCAGGCATCTGGGAACTAGCAAATATAAAAATATATATAGTTTAATAGGGCTGGAGCGATAGCACAGTGGGTAGGTCATTTGCCTTGCACATGGCCGACATGGCCAACCCGAGTTCGTTTCCTCTGCCCCTCTCGAAGAGCCAGGCAAGCTACTGAGAGTATCTTGCCCGCACAGCAAAGCTTGGCAAGCTACCCGTGACGTATTCGATATGCCAAACACAGTAACAAGTCTCACAGTGTTACTGGGCCCACTCAAGCAAATCAGTGAACAACGGGAGGACAGTGACACTGATAGTTTAATATAATTTTTTTTTACTTTATTATTGAGGTTCTGTAACTTACAGTACTGTTGATTGCAACATCCCTTGTACATAATTCCAACACCACACCATCACCAGTATACTACCTCCTTACCCAAGGACCCCAACACTCTTCCCTTTCACCCAGTTGTGTAGATCAGTTCTCTTGTTGTGTTGCCTTCAACACTTTGTTATTACCTGCAGTGTATATTTAAGCCCCATATATGAGAGACATCATCCTGTGTCCCTTTCCTTCTGACTGACTTCGCTCAGCATATCATTTGATATGCTGAGACAGTTCATCCATGTCTCAGCAAATGGCATGATTTTGTTCTTAGAGCTGCATAGTATTTCCTTTTGTATATACACAACTACTTGATTCGTTCATCTGTAGTTGGACATTTGAATTGTTTCCATACTTGGTGTATAGTTCTCAGTGCTGCAGTGAGCACAGATAATGCATTCAAATTCACGGTTTTTGTATTTTGGTGATAAACGTCCAGCTGGGTTATATGGGAGTCCTGTTCCTGGTTTTTTGGTTTTTGTTTTCAGAGATCTCCATATTGCTTGTCATAGAGGCTGAACAGATGACATCCACGACCATAAGTGGATGAGGGCTCCTTTTTCATCAGAACCCCTGCTGTTGCCAGAGTTTTTAATACATTCCATTCTCACCAGCATGAAATAGTACCTCATTGTTGTTTTGATTTGCATTTCCATAATCGTAATTGTGAATGAGGATAAGCACTTTTTCATACTCCTATTGGCTATCTGTATGTGATCTTTGGAAGTATCTGTTCTCCCCCCCCCCCCATTTTTGAATGGAATTGTTGAATTTTTTTGTTGTTTTGTGAGTACTTTATAGATCTTGGATATCAGCCCTTTATCTGCTGTATTGTGCGCTAATATTTTCTCCTATTCAGTTGGGATCTTTTTATTACAGATTTTTTTTTCTGTGCAGAACCCTTTTCATTTTTTTGTGGTCCCATTTGTTTATTTTGTTGTCTTTGCCTCTGTGGTCATCTCAATCGAAGACACCTCAGCCAGCAGTCAGTTTTCAGGATTTTATGGATTCTGTTCCAGTCTTAAGGTCTCTAAACCGCTTAGAGTTTACTTTTGTGAATGGTGTAAGGTATGCTTCTTCTTCTTCTTTTTTTTTTTTTTTTTTTTTAGCATATGGCTATCCAGTTTTCCCAGCACCATTTGTTGAAGAGATTTTATTTACTTCATACATTTAGCTCTTTTGTCACAAATTAACTGCCTACAAGTTCAGGGGCTTCACTGAGGCCCTCAGTTCAGTTCCATTTGTTTGCAGATCTATCTTTATTCCAGCCCCATGCAGTTTTATTATAGCTTTGCAGTATAATTCAGAATTGGGAAATGCAATACCTTCCATCTTCTTTTGCTTTCTTAGCATAACTTTGACTGTGTGGGGAGTTTTATGGTTCCATACAAATTTTAGTGGAGTTTGTTCCAAGGCATCATTAGAATTTTAATGAGTATTGTATCAAATCTATGTAACACTTTGGGTAGGATGGTCACTTGACAATACATTCAAATTTTTATGTTAGTATATCTGTCTAATGTAATGAAGGTGGTTGTTTACTTGCAGCCTTCATTGTCCTTTCTCACTTGATGAGCAGATGAGAACTACTCCCTGCTGCTCCGCTGTTCCAGTTCCTCTGGTCTTGTAGCCAGACAGGTGATTGATGCAGGGTCTGTACACGCAGCCTGCTATTTGATTGCTTTAAACATGAACTTCTTACTTAATAGGTACCTTGCTTTGCAACCTCCGTAGGTTCAGAGAGCCCTTTGAACACTTCTAGCACAGTTTACACAGTTTATGTCGTTGACTCTAATATTATTTGGTTTGGGAGGCAGTTTTGTCAGTCTCCAGTTGCATAGTTAATTGTCTCATGTACACACACAGAAAAGGAAGGCCTCAGTGATTGAGTCAGTGCCTTCAGTATTTCTCTGTTCAGGGTGGCATGCAGCCGTCTTTGCTAAGATATCACTCTCTTGTATTTTGTGAAAATTACATTTTGAACAAATAATTTTTACTGCCAGTGTTTGTATTTTTTGCTACAGGCCATTCTACAGGTGCAGTACAGTTAACATACACCGTTTTTATCACTAATACTTAAAGTACTTTGTTCCTTTATTATCAAAGGAGAAATTATAGTATTAATGTATAACATTTATTTTTGCATATGTTTTGCTTGTGTGCTCTTATCTTATATAAATATGCTATTTATCTTACTTAAATGTAGTCATCTGAGGTAGTACTCTATCATTACCATTTTGTAGATGAGAAAACTGGGGCACACTGAAGTTAAATGATTAACCCAAGAAGACACTGCAAGTAAGTAGCTTTATATTCTAAGTGTGTACATACTCATACACTCCTATATCAAATACTGTTACACTTATAGTACAGTCTATTTCAACTCATTTATTATATCTCATCTCATTTGAGACAGTGCCCTCTACTACAGAAGTAAGATATTTAGTGTTGTTAATCTGCTTTTACTTATTAACATGTTCTTTCCACCAAAAAAATTTTACAACTGACTTTCTTTAAATTCTACGTAGAAAAGTTTCTTCACAAAGTTTCAGCCAGTCTCAAAGTAACAGTGTTTTCATTGATTACTTGTTTGTTCTTTATAAAACGTTAGTCGTAAGGTCAAGTACTCTGTCATATTTATAGTTTATGTAAATGTAAGTCCGATGTTCATGTAAGATTTATTACCAGTTATTTTTTTCCTTTAATTTAAAAGTTTACTGTAGGAATTGGGAATTTAGCTTTGTTCCATCATTTATTTGTGGGTTTGGGTTTTGTTTTTTGGGTTTTTTTGTTGTTGTTGTTGGTGGTGGTGGTGGTGGTTTTTTTTTTTTTTTTTTTGAGGGGGATGTTTAGGGCCACAAGTTTAGAGCTCGGGACTTACTCTGGCTCTCTCTGCTCTCCGGGATTATTCCTGGTGGTGTTTGGGCAACTATATGCAGTGCTGGGCATCAACCTGGTTGGCTGCTTGCCAGGCAAGCTCCTTACCTGCTATGCTACCTCCCGCCCCATCATTTATTTTACATGTTGTCTCTTCTCATCTGAATCTGTTACCTCAGTGGAGAGCAGTGGTGTTCTTTGTTCCCCTCCTTTGAATTGTAAGAGCTGTATCATTTTGTTAGATTTGATAAAACGGGTTTTGGTTATCCAATTACTGTTTCGTTTTTTCATTAAAGAACGCATTTTGTTAATTACACCTTGGTTTTTAAAAATGAAGGATAAAAAGAAGAATACACTTCACAAAAAAAAAAAAAACACTAGTATGAGATGAGACTTGGATATATAGTTCATGCCTCAGAGGGGAGAAAGGGTAGTACATAGAATATTTAATAAAGAATTGTGAGGTAAATAATCAGGCACACAGGCATGGGAATGGAGAAACATGGTATGTATAAGAAATAAGACCTGAATTACTAAGCTCAATCTTCATTTTCTATAGGTATCTATAGAAAATCCATAGATAGTCAATAAAATTGAAAAAATAACCCTCATATGACTTTGTGTAATATTTGGAGAAAGCTGAGTGTGACTATGTTATTTCTGCAAACTCCTATTATGAAGAGAGAGAAATGAAGCCAGGAAATTGCTGGTTTTCCTGATAAACTTTGTACTACTCTATGTCTTTTTATACTATGCATTTGTTTTCTTCTTTAAGTTTGTATTTTATGCTTTTATTACGGGTTATGTGATTTAAATGCTATTTAAAAGTTAAAATATTTTCTGAATACATGCAAACACGTGCTGTTTGCTTTTAGATCTGTTCGAAACAAAAGTTAATAATGACTGCATATAAGATATATTTCTTTAAGTGTTCTTCTAGTGACTAGACTAAGTATCAAAAATCCTTAGCTGCTGCGCTCAGAACTCTCCAGACATACATTCTCATTCCCTCTGTGATAGTTCATTTGATGTTTTAAAGATAAACTAGACTTGTGACGTTCAAAACCAAACCTAAAATCTACCCCTTTTGTTCCCTTGGACCTTTTCCATTGTTCTAAGTTTATAGATGGGATTATTGTCCAGCTGAGCAAATAAGACATTAACTTGAACACCACCTTCTTCCAGCTATTTCTAATCCATCACCAAATCGCTAATTTTCACTTCCTGAATACACCGCAATTCTTCTTTCTTCATTTCTATCTCTGCAATTACAGGATAAAGTATTACCATTTCCTGGCTAGACTGCATTAGTAGTTTCTAACTGATTTTTTCATGTATTCTTTTGCCTTCTTCATACTCCAGCCATTGTTTTATATAGGCATGATTACCTGATTATGTCACCTTCCCTGCCCTGAGCTTAAATACTCGAGTGGCTTCTGTTGCTCTGAAGATAAAGACCTCCAAATTCTAATGGCCTGTAAGTCAATACATGATTTGGGCCCTGTTTTTGTCTTACCTTTTGCTATCTGCAATTTTTCTTAAGTACTGTGCTTCCTTCCAGTCTCTGTTTTTGAAGGATAGGATAAATTTAAAAGATGGGGGATGATGATCATGATGAAAGTTAGAAAAATGGCCAGCAGTCGATTTGGTAGCAGAACAAGGAAGACATGTGGCGACATTAGAATAGTTTTCTGAATTCTGCCCTGCCTTGATGCACCTCTCATCCAGGAATTTCTGTGACCTGCACGGCTGCACGGCCATTTTCTGTGACACCTATAGTTCCAGCACTGTATCTGCTAGTGCGCGGCACTCCTGAAAAGTGCGTATGGTTGGTGGCAAGCTTCGGTTTTACGTACCTTAACTACTTTAGCCATAAATCCCCTGATTTTGATCAGACCTGTAAATGTAGTTCCTTTTGTTGTTGTTGTTTTTTAATTTGGAGAAACTAGTCTCTCAGTGCATTTAAACAGCGGTGTTAAAATCCTAGAATCCTGGAAAAATGCAACATGACAAAAAGATGGTGAACGTAAAGATTTGCTATCTATAGCATAGTTTAAAGTTTGAGTCAGCCTTTAACTGATACTTCGTGCTCTGAATTGTCCTAATTTTTATTGTAACATGTCTGTATAGAGAGAGAGATAGATATAGATATATTTACACACACACACACACACACACACACACACACACACACACTCTCTCTCTACTACCTTAAAATCCTTTAGGAATGAATCCATGCAGATCATTTCAACTGATGACAGTTAAGGAGCGAAACTGTACACCTAGTGCTAGAAATATATTTCTGTGAAGTATGGTAAAATCTTAACACGCCGAAGGTTGTGTGTTCGTGGGCTCACTGGATGGCACTGTCTTACCGCCCGAGTTCGGTGTTCTTGAGCCATTGTGTGTGGCCTGGATCCAGACGGCTGTTGGCCAAGGGCAGACGGAAGAAGAAAAGAGGGCCAAGCTGGTCGATATCAATAGTAGTTTATTCAATCCTCTTTGCTCCTGTCTCTCCTCTGCCTCCTCTCCTGGGCACCAATCTGAAACCTTTCTCCTTCTGGCTCTGACTCTGATCTCTGGAGCCCGAGCCTTCTCACTTCTGACTCCCCCTCTCCAAGCTTACAGTCTTAGTTTATATAGTAGTCACATAAGGCGGTGACATAAAGGTGGGTTGAATATTGACAAATCAACAAAGAGAGGTAAGACCACTCCTCCAGAAGTTTAACTCAAGGATAAAATCTCATCTAAAGAGATTACTCCAGATTACTAGGAGATCTGCACAAGGGTGGGATCCCAACAAGGGATCTTCCCTCATCAGTTAGTAATCTACTTAAATAGTTGTAATAAATCTACTTCTAACATTTCTAGCAATGTCATTCTGTATGAGCACAGTAAGAGATATAAACTTAGTTTGGTTCTTCGTGAGAACATCTCACTATACATTCTGCAGTCCTCAGGCCAGGTTAGTCTTCCTAGCCCCAGCAGGGTCCTACTCTCATCATTACTTTTGGATCATGACAGCATTTGTCCATGATCATGTCCTCAACTTGTAGTTGAATATTGTGGTGCTTTGGCCTGGCCCATTTCGATGCCAGGGTAGCTCATAGCTTGCCCTGCGTCCATTAAGTCCATCGTCGGGACCCTGCTTTGGGGGTGCTAGGAACTAAGGGCAACTGAGTCAAGAAAGCAGATGCCCAGGAGTAAATATTATTCGGAGTCAATCAACTCCCAAGTTACAAAGCATAATATTAACTGTCTTCCTTTGTCCGTACAGAAAGGACATTGCTTACAGTACAAGTTAAGTGTCCTTAGATGGGTGTGACCTGATAAACCTAACCTACCTGAGGAAGGACAAAACAGTGTTATCCTACAAAGTATGACTTGATTATTACTTTCTTAGAAGTTATTTTGCCTCTTAACATAAAATTTGCATTTACACTTATATTAAAAATAATTTTAGAGACTGAGTTACAAGGTATTTCTTGGCTTTCTTTTGAAATTGAGTAAATTCCTGATTGTTTGGCTATGTTTTTAATACAAAACTTTAGTCCACAAAAGCTGTATTTTTAAAAATAGTTCTGTTGCTTTGTCTTTAACGTTTACTCTTGCTGAATATAGAATGTGAGTTGGTTAGTTATTTTTCCCATTGATTGCTTATATGAATATCATTTATCTTCTGGCCTGCATTTTTCTAACAAGTCACATTTATTCATGTTACTTTACTATTATGATACATCTTAGTAATTTTAAAACTTTAATTTTTCTTTGTGATTTTTTCAATACCATTTTCTACTCCATTCCTTTTCTTTCTGAATTTCTAGTTCCAGGCATGTTATATATTTTAATACTTTGCTACAGGGCCCTGAAATTTTGTCTCTCTCTGCCCTGCTTCAGACATTTTTTTTCCCATCATCTTTTGGTCAGATTCATTTATTGTTTTTTCCTTCAAGTTTACTGACTCTTGGTCATTCCCAACTCATAGCTAAGTCCATCCAGTAAATTTTTTCTTTCAAACACTTTATTTTTGACGCATTTGGTGTGGATGGAAGGGGTGGTTTGGGAGTCACGGCAGTGCTTAGGGGCTATTCCTGGAGCTTGGGGTGCCTTACTTGGTGCCAGGGTCAAACCAAGGTCTGCTGCATGCAAGACAAGTCCCTTCCTAACTCTCTTCAGCCCTGTTGCATGTGTTTCTCCTCCAGCTTGTTTGCTTGCTTGCTTTCTTTATATCTTTCCTTCCCTTCTTTCTTCTTGACCTCCTTCCTCTTTCCTTTGTCCAGAAATATCTGCTCATTTTGTGTAGGGTACAGCAGGACACCTGGCAGGTCCCCGTGAGCACCTCCGGGGGGACCAAAAAGCAAAAATAAATCCATATGTGCTAATTCTAACGTTGGGGTCATCTTCGGCTTGGGCTGTCTTTGTTGTCTTCTATATTGAGTGTGGCTTGGTTTTTCCTCTTACTTGAGATCATTTTAGATTGTGTGCTGAACATTTCAAATGATACATTAAGTGCTCTACCATGACGTTTGCACAGTGTCAACAAGACCACCTAATAACACATTTCTTAGATGGTGTCTCCATTGTAAAATAACTTGTGACTGTAGCTTGGCAATCGGAGATATGTGCAAAATTTATACAAATACTGGGGGCATCTTTTCTCTCAGGACTTAGTCACCAGGTTTTCAGCTGTCGTGGTTATGCTGAAGTCTGTTCTTTGGTTCTATAAACAAGTAAGACTGCTGGTTTTCTGGAGGGATTTTAGCTACAAAACGTGCAGGGACCCTTCTTGCTAACAGTCTTTTTAAAAAATAGAAATGTATCCCATGTTGTTTCCTTCTCTGTGCATGTTATAAATACCTCTTTTCACTCCTGCCCTCAGTATACACTGTTCAGTAACTGTTTCTGCCATTAAATAGTTGTCATTTTTATTTTGTCGAATGCTTCTGGTTATTTGTGAGAATTTCATTCCACTTGGAACTATTTAGTCATCACTGGAAGTGGAGCCCCTGAATACAGTTGTACACTTGAACAGTGTTCCCATTTTTGGTAGTTTTTATTAGAAAACAAATAGTGTGATAAGAGTTCTTCAGAAATCCTTAGAGACTTCTGTGTGTTTTAGTGATGCAGTAAGCTGAAAGTTGTAGTTATAATTTGTCTTTTAAGTAATGAAAGGTAGTCCTGTATTAGACTGAGAATTTGCTTGCTCACTTGAATATAAATTGATTTTTTCCCCAAATTTGCACACTTTGAAATGAGTGCTGGAAACAGTTTAATATGAAGAAACTATACAGTGCATCTATATTTCTTCTCTCACCTTTGACCTCAATCCTGAGGATACAGCAGTGTACTTTGAGATAGACACAAAATTGTATCTCAGGCATTGATAAACACTACTAATAAAGGCTGTGAAGAAAGAGAGTATTGTATTGGGTTGGGGTTAGACAGATGTTTGGCATCATACAGCAAATGTGATTAGTTTGGGAAGCTGTTTCTAAGTGACATTTGGTCAGTGATCTTAAAGAAGAGGGGGTGTAATACAAAATACTCTACAGGGAAAAGCATTTCAAGAGCAGCAAGTCCAGAATCCTAATGGAGAAATGTGGTTGGCTTTTCTGTGAAATAACCAGAACCAGGGAAACCAAGTTAGATCAGTTTGAGTGTGAAATTCAAAGAGTGGTAGTTATCCAAGGACCTTGTTGTGTAGGATATTGATTAGGGGGATCCTTGTTCTGATTTATTTTTCACGAAGATGGCTTTCCTTTTTGGTGTCAGATATCCTGGGAGCAGTAAGTGGGGAAGTGCAGAGAGCATTGCAGAAGTCTAGTCAGGTGTGCTACTGCTTTGGGTAAGAGCGCAAGGCGTCAAATTCGAGAATTTTTACAGATAAAATCAGTAAGACATCATGGTTTGGATGTGAGAGAGGATCACCTGGATGAACAATGGCATCATTTTCTGAGATGGAAAAAAGACTGAGAAAGTGTTGGGTGGAAATAAAGAGTTCAGGAGGCTGGAGCGATCGCACAGCGGGTAGGGCGTCCTTGCACACGGCTCACCTGGGTTCGATTCCCAGCATCCCATATGGTCCCCGAGCATCGCCAGGAGTAATTCCTGAGTGAATATGCCAGGAGTAGCCCCTGTGCAATGCCAGGTGTGACCCAAAAAAGCAAAAAAGGAAAAAGAAGTAAAGAATTCCGTTTTGGACAATTTTAGATTACCAGGAGGAGGTAACAAGTCAGCACCTGGTCGATTAGTCTGGAACATGGGAGAGAATGAGATTCAAGATAGAAATTTACAAAAGCCTCTGTTTAATAAGTGTGTTTGAAGAGGAATGTGGGCAGTATTAAAAAGGGCTTCACTCGACACCTGAACTCCACAGCCCACCAGTGTCTCAAAATCCATACAAGGAAGAGGATCTGGCAAAACTAACAGGGGGGTGCCAGTGGGTAGGAGGAAAACCAGAAGAGAGTCATCTTCAGAAGCCAGGTGGAAAAATTGCTTCCCATGTTGACTCCAGCACTGCAATTTGTGTCAAGCCACGTCCAAGTGTGAAGCACCAGTGCCCGGTGCTCCAGGGTCTGGGACAGCACCAAGCTGCGAAAGAATGAGGGAGGTTGACTAAGTCGTAAATGCAGACACATCTCATCGGATGAAGTCTGAGAAGGGATAAATAGTTTAATGACATGAAGATTTGTGATAGCTTTGAGGCTTGAAAAAGGTTACTTCAGGGATCAGAAAGTACAGCAGGTTTGGGCACTTGCCTTGAGCACGGCTAACTCAGGTTCAAGCCTCGGCACCCTGTATGATCCCCCAACTATGGCCAGGAGTGATCCCTGAGCACAGAGCCTAGAGTAAGCCCTGAGCATAGCCAGGAACGATTCAAAAACAAACCAAACAAAAAAGACCAAAAAATGTAATTTCAATGGAGAAAAATCTGGTGGGGACAGTTGTAAGAGATTAAGAGGGAGACAATAAGGATGTAAAAACAGCAACACTTTCAAGGAGTTTTATTTGCTGGGGTGTATGTCATGGTGCTCAGGGCTAACTCCTGGCTCCGTCTGTGCCTGGCCTGGTGGTGTGGGTGTGTTTGGATTGAGGGGGGGAGAGGCCAAGGTTTGCATATCCGTCCAGTGCCTGGGATTGAGCCCAAGTCAGCGGCAAGCAAGGCTAGTGGGCTGCATGCAAGACAAGTGCCTCTCAAATTATACTTGTCTATCCAGCCCCTTTCTAGGAGTTTTAACCCAAAAGAGGAAAGAAGTAGAAAAATGAACTTCAGTCAGGGGTGGCTTTCTCATAGTGATCAGTAATGTAGCATACGTTATTTTTAACTATCATTTGTAATCTTCAATATTTGTCCTCTTTTCTTCTAGAACTCACTTTATAAAGTCTGTGTAAAAATTAATCTAAACATTTACCTATTGGAAGATATAAAGGAGGAAAAGGAATTTACTATATGAGAGCATTGCCGGACTAAATATTTTCAGTTTATATTACCCATTTGTATCCGAATTTTAAATCCGAAAAAACATACTCATTCTTTAATCAGTTCTCATTAAATTTTTTTTTCTTTCTTTCACAGAAAATGCTTGGACAGAAGAGATGAGTACTATTTCCACTAAGGCCTAGAATTGCCTACTGTATAAATAGTCTTGATCAGGCAATATACGAATGGCCCAAGGAAGCCACCAAATTGATTTTCAGGTTTTACATGACCTGCGACAAAAATTTCCTGAAGTACCTGAAGTTGTTGTATCCAGGTGCATGTTACAGGTCAGTGTTCAATGTGATTTCTGAAATTATTAATACAAACCCGGGTGGTGGTTTTTTCAAACTTTGGAAGAAAACCCTTTCAGATTATCTTCTTGTTGGCATTAATGTGCTGTGATGAAAAGAGATAAACTCTGGTTTCTGCAAGTCTTGTGACCTTTGACAGATTAGCTAGATTCTCCGTAACCCTGTATGTACGATGAGGATTTTTTAAAAATATCAATATAAAACATGGATATATATGGTCCATACTTGATACCTTGCTTTACTTCTTCATATTTTGCCAGAAGAACATTTCAAAATTTCGGTTCTTCATAGAAAAGTAGAAAATCATGAAATAAGAAATCAGGAAACTTGGGTTCTGGTCCTAAGTGGTCACCCAAAGTATAATGGCCAGTACTATGCTCTTGTATTTAGTAATATTTATGCCACCTCAACTTAGAAATCTTCATCAAAAAACTATAGGCCCTAGTAAAAGACAGAAAAGGACATTTGGGTTCAGACATGTCTGCTCTTAACAAGTGGGTTTGGTTTGGTGGTGCTTTTCTAGATGCACAGTTCATCATGTATTTGCTTGCTTCAAACCTGACTATGCCCAGCACCCTTCAGAATACAGCTTGTGTATCTTGACCGGGACATCCACGTATGATTTGGCTGTGGCCTTTCCCTGTAGCCTATCTTTACCCAGTTCTTCCTCCTCATACCCCATACTGCTGTAGTCATCCCACAATGACCAGAACATGCCTGGCTCTTTCTGTAATATAGGTTTTGACTTAGTAACACTGTATTGTATGCTGGAAATTTGCTGGAGTAGAAGATACAAAGTATTCTTACCCCACAAAATAAATACTGACTAGGAGGTGATCACCACATTGTATACCTTTTTTGTTTTTTTATGTAGGAGTACTGCTATTTATTCAGTGTATACCTTTTTAAGAGTTGCATTTTGTAATTGTGTACAGCTTTTGTCAGGTATTCGTCAATAAATATTGGAGAAAAATAAAATTATGTTTTGACAGATTGCTCAGAAATTTCCAGCTCATGCCTAGCATGCAAAAGGCCTATGCTTGTTCCCCAGCATTGCATGTACCATTTCCCACCGCGCCAAGCTCCCTAAGTGTGTCCCTCCAGGCCTCAGCACCATTGAGCCTGCATAATACTTACCACCATGTTAACAGCACTAAATCATCAGGCCAAGTATCAGAGGAAGTGTCCCCTGAGCCCCCAGACACTACTGGCAGCAGGGGCAGGGGGGACATGATAATAATAAAACATAATTTTGCTGTTGCAAAAACCACCAGAAAATAAATTATATTGCATTTCTTTTGGGCATTTAGTAATAGGGCCTTGACTATGTCATTCTGGTTTTATGAAAAGAAATCTTCCTGCAACATGTTTCCCAGCACCTAGTGACAATTAAAGAAATGTTTTTGCTTGCATATTTCTCCTAAAGAGACCATTCTCTATAAACTGGGTTGGTAACTAAAGTTGTATGTGTGTGTGTGTGTGTGTGTGTGTGTGTGTGTGTGTGTGTGTGTGTGTGGCCATGTACACGCAGAGGTGAGTGTGTGTGCTGGGGATTGAATCCAGGTCTGCATACGAGATGCAAGACATGTATGTTAGCACTGAGTCACATACCCAGTTCTTAGTGAAGTATTTTTACAATGTAAAAGTAAATGAAACTCTCAACTGTTAAACATCTCTTTGTAAAGCCTCTTGGGGCAGCTCACCCTTTCTTTTTTGGGAACTAACTCCTTTCTCCTTTGTCAATTGGAATTTATGCTATTTCAAAACTTAGCTAAATTGAAAAGCATGGTATATAAATTATGAAATTGACAGTTAAAGGATCACATCACACTGCCTCTATATATGTTCTTGTAAATGCTTCTAGAAAAGCATTCTCACTTTATAGAAAAACAACAGCAGTATCTGTCATCTGTTCTCTTCTTGATTTTATTTACTATTCAGATACCTTGTTTGAAATGACTCACATAGTTTCCTTGAGCTGTGGATTCTCCATGTATCAAAAAATGGAGTTATACCCTTAACATTTATTTCTCTTTGTAATTAAGTCTTAGAGTAGTGTGAAAGTGTTGACTAGCCATTTTTAACCAAATTTTTCACTGTTTTAAATCTCAAATGCTGTTTCTTCAGTTTTTGTGTTCTCTGTCCTTAGTTGAAACCTTCTCAGATGACTTCCTCATAGTCCTTTTCCATATTTCTATTAAGAAACCTCTGAGTCTGTATTGAATGTGTGTGCACAGATTGGGAGTTACTTAAGAGAGTGATTATGGGGGCTGGAGGATAGCACAGCAGGTAGGGCATTTGCCTTGCATGCTGCCGACCCGGGTTCAATTCCCAGCATCCCATATGGTCCCCTGAGCACCGCCAGGAGTAATTCCTGAGTGAAGAGCCAGGATTAACCCCTGTGCATCACCAGGTGTGACCCAAAAAAAGAAAAAAAAAGAGAGAGAGAGAGAGAGAGTGATTATGATCCTTTCTATTTGCCTAGTGGACAGTTAGTAAATATCACATGAAAGAGTAAATAAATCAGAATTTGAGAAAGATGATTATACGATCTGAGAATGGTTTTGTTTTGGTTTTTTTTTTTTTCATCTGTTTCTACAGAAAGTCGAGGAAAGTTGAAAGAGGAACTGAAAATAGGATTCAGAATCTTTCAGCTTTAAAGAGACTGCAGCTTAAAATCAGTAATTCTCAACTTTGCAAAAACTCATTCTGCCTCTTTTGATGTACTTACAGGAGACTAATATATTTTCCCAGTAAAAGCAACCAGGGCTTTTTGAGTATCAATGAATCAATCTAATTAATACTAGTCTTTTACTTCATATTTATTTCATTTATCAAAGAAGTTCAAATTTCATTCATTTTATCCTTAAAGACACTTCACCTTTTTCATTGTCAAAGCCAGTATATTCTACTGAGTGTACCAGTGTGTTTGGGCTATTAGGAAAATTGCTATTGAACACAGGGGTGCAAATAGCCTTCTGATTTCCTATTTTCTTATCTTCCGAATAAATGCCTACAAGTGATATTTCTGGAAAGAGTTTCCAAATACATGTACCAGCTTGAAAAAAGGGAAAAGGTACAAAATTGAGTTTGGTAAGGAATATATAATTTAGTTTGGCCAAGGAGATAGGAAGATAAGACCTTTAAAATATGTAGCGGTTATAGATGTCAACTTATAGATGTCAAGTTGACTCAAAACAAAAAAGTACCCAGCTAGGTTTGATGAAAAATAAGGTCATATTGCCATAATACAGAGCAATTAGTTGATAAAGATTGTGATGAATTTAAAGTTTTATTTGGAAACTTAACATTCCATTATGTATAGGCTTTTTATAGTATGAGAGATTTGAACTTTACGGGGGAAGAAAGAACAGCCAAGCAAATCTACCTTGCAGACCTTTCCTTTTTTATATTACCTATTCAGACTGTCCATTGTCATTTCTTAACAATACTTCAAGATTGCCTGCCGTTTCTGATCTTGGAGAGAGAGTACAATGGGTAGTGTGCTTGCCTTGCACGTGACCAACCCAAGATTGATCTCCAGCCTCCCATATGGGCCCCTAGTAGAAATAACTCCTGAGTGCAGAGGTGCAGAGCCGGGAGGAACTCCTGAGCTGAGCATTGCTGGCGTGCTCCACTCCCACCCCTCCCCCACCCCCCACACACATACCAAAAAAAATATATATTGCCTTTTCAGTTTCATATTCTTTGAATAAGATTCAGTTCATCAAACTGTGTATAAACATTTTAACTTACTCTTCTTTTCTGTGTAAAACTTCTTTCTGATTTGTAGCCAGACTGTATCAAGTAATAGTATATGGCTTTTCCGCATTTATTTCCACTTTCACAGTTATTTTGTTTTTTGGGTCATACCTGGCGATGCACAGGGGTTACTCCTGGCTCTGCACTCAGAAATCACTCCGGGCAGTGCTAAGGGGACCATATGGGATGCTGGGAATCGAACCTGGGTCGGCTGAGTGCAGAGTGCAAGGCAAAGGCTGTGCTATCGCTCCAGGCCCTCACAGTTATTTCTTATATTCTAATTTTTCTTCTTGTCAGAAAGCTCTTGCTGATTTTTATATGAAATGTCGATAGATTTAATATGCTTTTTAAGTAAGTTTACAACATTTCCAATACAGAATATCTCTAGCCATGTCTGCCTCGGACACCATGTTTAGGTCATATTGTTAATATCACATTGTGTTTGCTTTATTTATAGCATTTCCCTAACCAGAAATTTTTTATTAAACCAAGTTGTCCTATATATATTTTCTAGAGAATCCTTCAGATTTTATCACCCACGTGAACACAATTCTACAGTAGCCTGTTGGATTTCACTACTACTTAATATTTGACACCTATCTATTACTTAACACATGCTTATGTGCTTTACTCAAACTAGCTTTTCAAAAATTCTAATTGAGTTAAGATCTCCTTTAAGAATAGTTTGGGTTTGGGGCTGGAGTGATAGCACAGCAGGTAGGACGTTTGCCTTGAATATGGCCAACCCGGGTTCGATTCCCAGTATCCCATATGGTCTCCCAAGCACCACCAGGAGTAATTCCTGAGTTCAGAGCCAGGAGTAACCCCTGTGCATCGCTGAGTGTGAATAGTTCGGGTTTATATATAGGTGAGTTCCAGTCTCAGTGTTGTGCATATGTAAGAACTCGGTATGGTTTTTTAATGAAATATTTATGAGTAATGGTTAATTGGTCTGGTTCAAGCAATCTGGTTGGTTTAGGTTGGTTTTTATCATTTGTATTTTTCAGGGATAGTTACATATGGAGTTACCCAAAAGCAAGGATGTAGGAACTTGATATAAAAAGTTTGGTGGGGAAACTTGATTAGCTACTTGAAAAATCTTGATATGAAAACTTTACATAAAGACAGGAGCTGGAACAATAGTACAGCTTGTCTTACACAGGGCCAACCTGGGTTCAGTCCCTGGCACCCCATATGGTCCCCTAAGCACTGCCAGGGGTAATTACTGGATGGTGTCAGGAGCAATCCCTGAGTGTGCAAAAATCGAACAATTTATATAAAGGCAGAGATAGGACCTTGATAGGAATAGGTAGATATGGTATTATCAAAAGGCAGAGATTACTCTGAAGGCTGCTATGAATTTATATTTTATATGTCATATTTATATTTGATATGTGTAACTAACAGGGAGCATGCAAGCATTTGAGAAGAATTTTCAAACTTTTTAGGGCTAGAGAGATAGCATAGCAGGTAGATAGGATAGGTAGGTAGTATAGCAGTGTTTCCCAGGAGTAAGCTCTGAGTATTCCCTATGATATGACCCAAATGCAAGCAACAAGAATAACAAACTTAGAGGTGGGAGGGGGGGTATACTGGGGTTCTTGGTGGTGAAAAATGAGTATTGGTGAAGGGAAAGGTGTTTGATCATTGTATGACCGAGACTTAAACCTGAAAGCTTAGTAACTTTTCCCACAGTGATTCAATAAATAAATATAAAAAGAAAATAAATAAATAATTTAAAAAAAGAGAATAACAAACTTTTGTTTAAATGCCTCAAATATAATTTTTTAAGGTCTTTGGTTTTGAAAAGGTGCCTAGCACTTAGATGTACTGAATAATTATACAGTGTCAGAATTAAATAAATACCTATGGGTTCCGATGCTGAAAAATAACGTACTACAGAGGCCAGAGCGATAGTACAGTGGTATGGTTCTTGCCTAGCACACGGCCCACTGAGTTCGATCCCCAGCCCTGATATCGTCCCCCAAGCCCCATCAGGAGTGATTCCTGAGCCCAGAGCCAGGAGTAAGTAAGCCCTAAGCACTGCTGAGTGTGAACCCAAAACAAACAGAAATGTACTGTGTAGGTATGCATACACCAATTGCATCTGTACTGAATAGGTACAGACTTTTTAAAATTGTCTTTTTAAAATTAGTTTCAAAATGCAATCATTGTTTACAGAACAATGTCTTTGGGTCACTTTTAGATATAACTAGTTTTAGAGAATGAAATTTTTACATTAGTCATAGAGGGTTTTTAATTGAACCATTTGCACAAAAATAGCTCTCAGAAAGTTTCAACTATGTCTTGTATTTTTTAATCAAGTGCTAATCACTAATTTGGAAGTGATTGAGAATTGTCTTCTGACTACTGACATGAACCTGTCTTTATTTTTTATAGAATAATAATAACCTGGATGCGTGCTGTGCAGTTCTCTCTCAAGAGAGTACAAGGTATCTTTATGGTGAAGGAGACTTGAATTTTTCGGATGATTCTGGAATTTCTGGTCTACGCAATCACATGACTTCTCTCAACTTGGACTTACAGTCGCAGAATGTTTACCACCATGGAAGAGAAGGAAATAGAATGAATGGAAGTAGGACTCTGATGCACAGTATTAGTGATGGACAGCTTCAAGGTGGTCAGTCCAGTAATGAACTGTTCCAGCAGGAACCACAGACAGCACCAGCTCAAGTTCCTCAAGGCTTTAATGTTTTTGGAATATCCAGTACATCGGGTGCTTCAAATTCAACACCGCATCTTGGATTTCACTTAGGCAGCAAAGGAACATCTAACCTTTCTCAGACTCCCAGATTTAATCCCATTATGGTAACCTTAGCCCCAAATATCCAGACTGGTCGTAATACTCCTACATCTTTGCACATACATGGTGTACCTCCACCAGTACTTAATAGTCCACAGGGAAATTCTATCTATATTAGGCCTTACATTACAACTCCTAGTGGTACAACTCGACAGACACAGCAACATTCTGGCTGGGTATCTCAGTTTAATCCCATGAACCCTCAACAAGTCTATCAACCTTCACAACCTGGTCCCTGGACTACTTATCCTACATCTAATCCTCTGTCACATACCTCAGCCCAGCAGCCAAATCAGCAAGGCCACCAGACCTCTCATGTCTACATGCCTATCAGTTCGCCTACTACTCCACAGCCACCAACAATCCATTCATCTGGGAGCTCACAGTCTTCTGCCCATAGCCAATATAACATTCAGAATATTTCAACAGGACCGCGGAAAAACCAGATCGAAATCAAACTTGAACCCCCACAAAGAAACAGCTCTTCAAAACTGCGTTCTTCTGGAACTCGGACCCCCAGCACCTCCTCTTCAGTCAATAGCCAGACCTTAAATAGAAACCAGCCCACTGTTTACATAGCTGCCAGTCCCCCAAATACTGATGAGGTGATGTCCCGTAGCCAACCGAAAGTCTATATTTCCGCTAATGCCACAGGAGATGAGCAGATCATGAGGAACCAGCCTACCCTCTTCATTTCCACGAACTCGGGTGCATCTGCTGCCTCCAGGAACATGTCTGGGCAAGTGAGCATGGGTCCTGCCTTCATTCATCACCACCCTCCCAAAAGTCGAGCCATCGGCAATAACTCTGCAACTTCTCCTCGAGTTGTGGTTACTCAACCCAATACAAAATATACTTTCAAAATTACAGTTTCTCCCAATAAGCCCCCTGCAGTTTCACCCGGGGTGGTGTCCCCTACCTTTGAACTTACAAATATTCTAAACCATCCTGACCATTATGTAGAAACAGAGAACATTCAGCACCTCACGGACCCTGCTTTAGCACACGTGGATAGAATAAGTGAAGGACGAAAGTTGAGTATGGGATCTGACGATGCTGCCTACACACAAGGTAATAATAGCAAATATGGAGTCATTTTCTGTGCTTGGTATATGACATATATTTGATTTCACTCCAGAAGAGGGTAGTGGCCGTTACTACGTCACCTTTCAAATGTTGCCGCGAATAACACTTTCTTAGACTCTGATGATTCATCTAAGTTCTGAATTTTAATTTTATTACATAGAGTTTGAATGAGTCACCAGATTTTTAGAATAATCAACTGTGGTTTGTTTGCTAATTTGTTTTCCTAATTTCATAACACTTCCCAGTCATTCTTAATCTGTGGTGATGCTGAATTTCCCTGTAAAATTTTTGCAAATAGAGGCTAGAGAGACAGTATGACAGGTAAGGCTCTTGCAACCCGGATTTGATCCCACATAATAGTCCCCTGAGCATGCTAGGTGTGACCCCTGAGCACAGCTAGGTGTAGCCCAAACCCACAAATTTTTTTAAACCTTTTACAGTAAATTTTTGCAGATAAAGATTTATTAAAAATAAGCATTTAGGGGCTGGAGCAATAGCACAGCAGGTAGGGCATCTGCCTTGCACGCGGCCAACCCGGGTTTGATTCCCAGCATCCCATATGGTCCCCTGAGCACCACCAGGGATAATTCCTGAGTGCAGAGCGAGGAGGAACCCCTGTGTATCACCAGGTGTGACCCAAAAAGCCAAAAAAAATTTTTGTTTTAAAAATAAGCATTCAGTAAGAATAAATCTGATTAGTTGATTAAAGAATGTCCAGGGCTCAGTCCAAACTTGCTCTAATAGAATCTGAAGGGTAAAAACCAGTCCTCTCTCTCTCTCTCTCTCTCTCTCTCTCTCTCTCTCTCTCTCTCTCTCTCTCTGGGTTTTTGCTAGTATTGCTTTCAGCATCACCACAAATTAGTGTTTAATTGATACATCAGGTTTGTCTGAAAAAGGTTTAGAAAGTTCCCCCCAACTTACTCTTCCTCAGATCAATCTTCCTTCCCATCTCAATTAATAACGTTTTTCTTCTTTTTTTTAAATTCTTTATTAGTGAATCACCGTGGGGTACAGTTACAGACTTACAGACTTTCATGCTTGCGCTTCAGTCGTACAATGGTTGAGTACCCATTCCTCCACCAGTGTCCATTCTTCACCACCAATGGTTCCAGGATCCCTCCCACTACCCCCGCCCCATCCCCTCCAACCTCTGTGGCAGGGCATTCCCTTTTGTTCTCTCTTTCCTTTTGGGTGTTGTGGTTTGCAGTAGAGGTATTAAGTGACCATCATGCTCGGTCTATAGTCTACTTTCAGTCCACATCTCCCATGCCGAGCAGGCCCTCCTAGCACTCTTTTGGTGGTCCCTTCTCTATCTGAACTGTCTTTTCCCCCCAGTATGCGAGGCCGGCTTCTAAGCTGTGGAGTAATCCTCCTGGTACTTATCTCTACTGTTCTTGAGTGTTAGTCTCCCATTCTGTTACTTTATATTCCACAGATCAGTGCAGTCTTTCTTTGTCTGTCCCTCTCTTTCTGACTCATTTCACTTAACATGATACTTTCCAGGTTGACCTATCTATGTGCAAATTTCATGGCTTCATCTTTTCTAACAGTTGCATACTGTTCCATTGTGTAGATGTACCAAAGTTTCTTTAACCAGTCATCTGTTCTCGGGCACTTGGGTTTTTTCCAGATTCTGGCTATTGTAAACAGTGCTGCAATGAACATATAAGTGCAGACGTCTTTTCTACTATACATTTTTGCATCTCCGGGATATATTCGCAGAACTGCTGGGATATTGCTGTGGTATTGCTGGGTCAAATGGGAGCTCAATTTCTGATTTTTTTGAGAAGTGTCCATACTGTTTTCCAAAAGGGCTGAACCAGTCGGCATTCCCACTAGCAGTAAAAGAGAGAATCCCAGTTGCTTTTATTCTTTTGGATATGGGTCAGTCTCTGTGGTGTGAGATGGTATCTCATTATTGTTTTGATCTACATCTTCCTGATATTTAGTGATAAGGAGCATTTTTTCATGTGTCGTTTGGCCATTTGGATTTCTTCTTTGAGAAAGTTTCTGTTCATTTCATCACCCCATTTTCTGATGGGGTTGGATGTTTTCTTTTTGTGGAGTTCAACCAGTGCCTTGTAAATCCTTGATATCAACTCCTTATCAGATGAGTATTGGGTGAATATCCGTTCCCATTCTGTAGACTGTCTTTGTATTTTGGTCACTATCTTTTGAGGTGCAGAAGCTTCTCAGTTTAAGGTAGTCCCATTTGTTTATCTTTGTTTCCATTTGCTTGGCCAATGGTGTGTCACCTTTCACTGTCTCTGTAACTGTCCTCCCGTTGTTCATCGATTTTGCTCTAGTGGGCCCAGTAACATTGTGAGACTTGTTACCGTGTTGTTACTGTGTTTGGTATATTGAATACGTAGCGGGTAGCTTGCCAGGCTTTGCCTTGCGGGCGAGATACTCTCAGTAGCTTGCTGGGCTCTCCCAGAGGGGCAGAGGAATCGAACTCAGGTCAGCCATGTTGGCTGCATGCAAGGCAAACGCCCTACCCGCTGTGCTATCACTCCAGCCCCATGTCACCTTTAAAGATACCTTTAGCTTCAGTGTCATGGAGGGTTTTGCCGACCTTGTCTTCAATGTATCTGATGGATTCTGGTCTGATGTTGAGGTCTTTAATCCATTTTTATCTGATTTTTTGTGCATGGTGTTAGGCAGAGGTCTGAGGCCATTTTTTTTGCATGTAGCTGGATGACTTTTTTTTGTTGTTGTTATTTTGTTTTGGGATTTTTGTTGTTGATGTTATTTTATTGGGGGGAGCAGTTTGAGCCATACCTGGTGGTGTGCAGGACTTATTCCTAGCTCTGTACTCAGGGATCTTTTGTATTCAGAGGACCACATGGGGTGCTGAGGATCAAACCTGGGTCTGCTGGGTGCAAAGCAAGCACCCTACCCACTGTACTCTTTCTCTGACCCCGTGAGTTCCTTTTTCAATGATTAGGGTAGAAATTTCATGAACACCTTTGATTGCTTCCTTTTATATGCTGTGTCTATTAACTAAATATTATTAATGCTAACTTTTAAAGGGTATCAAGAATCTATCTCTTCTTACCATCCCCATTGTCATCTCTGGGGTCTGAGCTACCAACTCTCAGTGGAATATTGCTCTATTCTGTCATGTTCATATTTACCTCCGAATAGTCTTTCCACTCAGCTGCCAGAAAGGTCGTTCCAAAAACATAAGCCTGGGCCGAGGTAGGCCTGTGGGAGAGCACTTGCCTTGCATGTGTGAGGCCCTGGGTCCCAGGCACTGCCCGCATTGCCAAAAAAAGTAAAAAACGGCAGGTTCTGTCACTCCTCTGAGTATCATGGCTGTCCCTTATTCAAGGAAAAGCTGCAGCGCTTTACATGAGCCGCTGCCCCTCCCATCTCTCTCCATCACAGCCTCATTTGCTCTGTTCCAGTCGACTAACCTCTTGGTATTCCTTGAGTCTTGGCTTTTAAATCACTTTTTCAGAGCCAGAGAAATAACACAGGAGGTTAAGGCCTTGCCGTCAGGTGCTTCAGCTAACCCTGGTTGGTTCTCCCTAACTGAACCTGGTCCCCCCCAGGTTCACTGAGCACAGAGCTACAAGGAACTTCTGAGTACCGCTAACTGTAGTACAGCTCCCCTCCCCAAACACTTCTTCAATAACACTGTCCTTGGTCTGACCCAAGGCCCTTGCTCTTGCCCTTCACTAGCATTTTTTTTCTCTCCTTTTCATTTGTATTCATTAGGGGGAAGAATGCATGATCTAATGTTAAATATATAATATGACTGCAGAAGGTATACTATGTGCTGGGCACGATTCTAACTGCCAATTTATTTCTCATAACGAGTGATAAAGTGTGCACTGTATCACTCTGTATTAGGAGCGAGTAGGTTAATTCATTGTCCACGCACAGATGGCAGGTCAAGATTCTAACAACAAAACCCATATTTCTTTTTTCTTTTTATGTTTTGGTTTGGGGGCCACACCCAGCTATTCTCGGGACTTCCTGCTGGCTCTGTGTTCAGGAATCACTCCTGTGGGTGCTCAGGGAATCATGTGGAGTGTCGGGGAGCTAACTTGGGCTAGCTGGACTAGCTCTTCACTTCGGCCCCAAGAGCCCACATTCTAACCATGACACTCATTTCTTTCGACACTTAAACCTGGGAAGGTGTTTCAACTTTATCTTCTAGCACCATAAAATGTGCCCTAATACTCCACTGTGGAAGTCACATGTGCCTAGTGAGAAGTTTATAGCTTAGAGATCACACAAAAGAACTAAGTCTATGATATGAAAGAAAGAAAAAAATATGTAGCTGTAAGAAATAACTTGAAACAAAAAGTGGAAGGTATAGGAAACATTTCCTGAAGGCACCCTCAAGGGTGTTTTTTTGTTGTTGTTGTTAAATGCCAATTAAGTGAATACCCTTACCAAAAAAGCAGTTTTCCAGTTGCCACTCAGATGACCTCTCTCCCCTGACAGTTTTCAGCCTCTTTGACATCCATAATATGTTTTTTAAACATACGTACATACATGGTCACCGTCACTGTCCTCCCGTTGTTCCATCGATTTGCTCGAGCGGGCCCAGTAACATTGTGATACTTCTTACTGTGTTTGGCATATCCAGTACATCACGGGTAGCTTGCCAGGCTTTGCATTGAGTGAGACTCAGTCCCCAGCCCTTCATGATCCCTACCACCACCTACCCAGCACCACAAGGCATGGGCCCAAAAAAAACTAAAAGATAAAAAGTGGTAAATTAATGAACTTCTATCAGGACCCTACTCATCTCAGCACCAGCTCCACTCTCGTCCCTAAAAGAAATAATATTGAATCCTTGAAGAATTACAGGCATTGGGCAGAAGAAATTAAACAGCAGGCAAGGCACATGCTGGGAGTGATCACTGATCACAAAGCCAGAAATAAATGGGGGGACCACTGTGTGTGTATGTGTGTGTGTGTGTGTGTGTGTGTGTGTGTGTGTGTGTGTGTGTGTGATGTATGTTGCTTTTGACTATTTTGCAAAAAGAATTACAGGCATAAGAGACAAAAAAGTGTCAGATTGTGTGTGTGTGTGTATGTGTTGTATGTGGCAGGGGATAGGTTAGGGGGAAATGTCTATTTAAAGTCTGCAGCTATGAAGGATTCTTACTTTACCTGCATGAGGTTTCTGGTCAAATTAACCCTAATTTATGAAAAGTAACAATACTTTATTATTCACTCTACTCTTGAGACCTTCTGATGTCCTCTCTCATTCATAGAAGTCTGTTGTCTATAATATTGGCAACTTGTATAGGAGAATTTATAAGGAGAATGAAAACATCTGTCATTCAAACCAGTTATCCTGGTAAAGTGGGCAGGTATTTCGTTGCAGTAACCAGAGGCACTCACCAAATTTAATTGCCAACTAATATAAAAGTTGAGTCCTCTTTATTATCTCTGTAAAAGTCCATATTTGGTCTTGATGTAGCCATTTAATTGCTCTGTTTTTAAGCATAAATGTAAAGACAAACATTTTTAATACTTTAGTACTTACTTTTCCAGTTGTATTTTTTGATCACATCTATTGTTCAGCATTAGTATTTAAGTGAAGTATTTAAAAAGGCAATAGGTCTTTGAGTCTAAAATAATCTAAAATAGAACAGCAAATAAGAAGTATAAAATGATAGCAACTACTTGAACTTTGTTTTCTCAGTTCTTAATTTTTTTCATAAGCATTTACCATCCTAATATTTTTCTATAATGAGATGTAATAAAAATGCTGATTGTGTGGCCAGAGTGAGAGTACAGCAGGTAAGATGCTTGTCTTGCACGTGGCTGCTTGTTTTCTTGTTTGTCTCATGCCTGTGCATTGCCGACTACCTGTACCATCCTTTTTTGAGTTAAGCATCCTCAGCATGGTTCTCTGAAGACCGTGTTTCTCTGAGAGCTCGCTGAGTCTCTCGGTAGTGTGTGAAAGAGCCTTTGTGCCATTATCTCCACTGGGCTTTGTGGGCTCTCGCAGCTTCCCCATTGACTCCCTTGCCCTGAGAGACTCACTGTGAGTCAGAGATTGGACTTTGCATCCCTGCTGGTCCTTACCCAGTGACAGGAGGTATAATTATTTACAGTTTGATGTGCAGTGATTAGAGCCGTCACATGGCCGCTTACGCAGTTCAGGGTACAGGGGAGTTCAGGGTACAAGCGAGAGCCAGCAGTTATGGACGCAGGGTGTGGACCTGGGCCTGGAACGTGTAGTGCGCAAGCAGAGGGTCTGAGTTGTGGGTGTGGACCTGCCAAGGTGGCCAGGCGACATGCACGGAGGCTGCCGGGACTCTGAAGGGAGGAGAATCCGCTTCCCATTCCCAAAAGGCCCCCAGACAGGCTGATTCTTGGCATCCTAGTGGCTCTGAGGATGCATTGTGATTTTATTTGCATTTCTCTGGTGACTAATGATATCAAGGATCATTTCACTTGATTGTTTTCCATTTGCATATTTTCTTTGGAGAAATGCCTATGTGTGTCTTTTGACTATTTCGTTTTATTGTGATAAATGTGTGTGTATTTTGTGTGTGTGTGTGTGTGTGTGTGTGTGTGTATGTCTTTTATGTGTGTCTTTTGACTATTTCGTTTTATTGTGATACAGTGATATGGAGATGGCTGCTAACCCACGGCATGGGGGATGGCTGATCTCCTTTTACTTATTTTTATTTCCCTTTAAGAATAGGATTCTTTTGTCTTTTATTACTGTGTAATATGAATTCCTTGTATATTTTGGATTTAAATCCCTTAGCTGACACCTTTTTTTTTTCCCATTCTGAGTTTTTTCACTTTCTTGATAGTATCCTTTGAAACATATTTTTTTAATTTTGCTGGTTTAGTTTCTGTTTCTCTTCTCCTTAGAGAAAGATTGCTTTTATAACCCCCAACACACAAAAAAACGATTTGAAAAAGTATGTAATAAAAAATTCACCAACCAGACAAGTAGCTCTGTTAGACAAGAGTCCAGAGTTCATTTTATTTTTTTTTTGAATTTCAAATAATTTATTCCATTAAGCATACAGTTTTGGTTTCTCCAAGATTTCCTTCTGTGTGTCATGTAGACACTTATCTAGAAAAATAATTCCTAAATGTAACACCAGTGATTTTTTTTTATATGTATAGCCCTTTCAGAGTTCATTTTAGATTCTTCCTAGCGAATGAAATTGTATCAATTGTATCAAGCACAATTTCAGATATATACCTCTTTTTTAATACAAATGGAAGGTAGTGCTGTGCTTTTTGACTATCGTTTTTTTCTTTATTCCTTTGAGCGTATTCATTATCAGCAAGTACAGATCTGGGTGGATGTTTTGTTTTGTTTTATTCCAATGACTACATGGATTACAATATAACTAGTCCTTTTTAATGTATCTTAAAGTAGTTGCTGATCTTTAATAAGTACATTGTGTGTTTGTGTGCAAATACGTGCTGCTCGATTACTAAGAGATTGCTCTTTCTGAGGACATGTGTTACTATTGATGGATGTATCATCTAGCTTTGACAGTGCTAGACTAGTTATCTACAGAACAACAAAGGCTTGGGGGCTAGGTAGAGCTCATGTCTTACGTCACTCGGCCACCCCCCAGCACCACAGAACAAAAATACTACACACTGACTCCCCACTCCAACATTCCCCCCAGCTCTTGGTAACCAAGTAAACAGGCAAACAAATAATGTTTTTAATTTATAGTTCGTACTACTTTGCTGTAATAGATAAGGTGGTAGGCTTGGTTCTGCATTGTCATTCATAGCCCCAGAGGAAAGACCTCATTTTTATGTATCCATGATTATTCCTGCAAGTCCGTGGAAGTATACGAACCAGCACCAACTCTGAAGCGTTTACCTTGAAGCATGTTACTTATTAGCTAAAATAGGTCACAGAGCCACATCTCAATCAAGGTAGAATACTGCCATATACCTGAAAGGCAGAGTCAAAAATATTTTAAGGGTGCTGATACCTGCCACAGCATACATTATCAGTTTCAGTTTTGAGACTATTAAGCAGGTTCTGCCAGTTTAGAACCCCATATTTACAGATGGGTAACATTGTAAGCAGTATTTTATAAATGCTCTTTTTTCCCCTCCACCCATATGTAGGTGATTGGGGTGGGGGGGGTGGGTACATCTTTGTCAGTTTGGTAGAAAAATGTGGGTTGTTTTTTGTTTTGTTTTGTTTTCAATTTACTTCTTTAAATATGAGTGAGGTTCAGTATCTTCAAGCTATTTGTGTTTCTTACTTTGTGCTGTAGTTTCATGGTGCGGTTTGTTTGGGGTATTTTTTTTTTTTGCGTCACACCTAATGATAATGGGTCTGAAACCCAGGCCTCCTACTAACAGGGCGTATACTCAGGCGGTGGAGTTCTTTGACCACTGGACTTATTTTTATAAGATGCCCCATCTGGTCTTTTCTAACTTTGAATTTGGTCAGTAAATTTTGTTTCGTGTACAAATTTTTTAACTTTTATATATTTAAACTCACCAGTCTTTTCACCAACCCCCACCCCTTTCTGTGTTTTGTCATATCTAGAAAGTTCTTCATTTCAAGATTTAGGGAGAAAAAAAAAAGTAACATTTCCTTAGAGATTTTTTTATACTGCACAGTTCTCTCATGGTATCTCTTCAAAGACTTGAAAGTAGCTGACATCCCCCCTTTCAAAGCATAACTTGTTCTAACTTATGTAAATATCCCCAGTACGTATAATGTTTTATCCAGTGTTATTTGCGGCTTTTTCAGTGTTCCTCGATCAGTTTTCTTTTTCTCTTAAGCAAAAAATTTTAGACAATGCCTATGTTAGTAACATAAGATTAAGTACAGGATCTTAGATATAAATAAATGTCAGTGAAGTGTTATCTAGCAGAGACCGATCACATCTATTATATCTGTTGCCCAAATTAATGGGTTAGTTACAACACAGTTGGAAGATCTGATTTTTTTTTTTCTTTTTGGGTCACACCTGGCAATGCACGGGGATTTACTCCTGTCTCTGCACTCAGGAGTTACTCCTGGCAGTGCTCAGGGGACCATATGAGATGTTGGGAATCAAACCCAGGTCGGCCACGTGCAAGGCAAACACCCTACCCTCTGCGCTATCACTCCAGCCCCTGGAAGATCTGATTTTAAACTGTCTTTAAAGTGTCATGATAGGGCTGAAGGATTAATATAGTGGGGAAGGCACTTGCCTTGCACACAGCTGACCTGGGTTCAATTCCCAGCACCACATATGACCCCTTTGAGCCCACCAGGAGAAAGCCCGGAGCACTGCCACGTGTTGTCCCCAAAACAAAATAATAGTAATAATTGGCATCTGAATCTTTTGTGTCTAGATCACCAAATAGGTGACTTTAATCACACAGGGTTTATAAGACACTGGTTATGAACAGTAAACAGAAAAACCTTATTTTAGATGCTGTTTTAGATGTTTTAGATACCACTTCTTAAGTATAGTGATTTAGGCTTATGAAATTATCATGAGGACCAAGGATGTGGGTTTAGTGGCAGAGCCAGATACCTCCTTTCATGTGGAGGGCCTGAGGGGTCACTGGCCTCCAGCACCTCAGGAAGCTCAAAAAAAAAAAAAAATTTAAATAGTCATGATATACAAAAAATATTAAAAAATACTAGAAATAACTATTTTAGTGGAAAAATTTCTCTTTAAGCCGAAGATTTCTGTATCTATTAATAAAAACATTATCTCACAGTGATTTATTAAAATAAAAAGTATTAAAAATACATGATAATATTTTCCAGCAATAAGGTAAAAGGTAAAGGCCCTCCCGTTGATCATCGATTTGCTCGAGCGGGCCCAGTAGTATTTTTAATATGCATCTATTCCACTTTTTTAACTCATGAAAAAGCTGTACGTTAATTTACATTATAGAAAACCAAGAATTGGTATCACTTATATCACCTGGAACTTCAAATGTGTTTTCCTAATGCAAAGTTGGCTAGTTGTTTTCTATTACTCACTGAAAATAATAATTGGGTAAAGACTGCTCCTGAAATTGCTACAATAAACTTCTAGAATGCCTCTTGAAGTTTAAGCTCCCGATTTAAATTCCATAATAGTTATTTTATCAACCACAAGAGGGAGTTGCATGCTTAGATTACCTTCGCCATTACAATTTTGATTTGCTCGTGTTCTCCCTTGAACACACATCTCGCGCTTGTCTCTGTTTCTTGCCTCGTTCCGCTCTGGAGAAGCCTGTGTCCTCTCTTGAACACACACTTCCCCCTTTCTCTCTCCTCACAGATGTTTCAATAAAAAAAAACTATCGTGCTTTGCAAAAAGATCATAAAATACTAATTTGTCTGAAAGAGAATTTTTAAAAAGTACCGAATGGTTTTTGTTTTCTTGGTGGTGGAGTGTTGGTTTTGAGTTTTGGTCTGTGGTTTAGAGGATAAGGTCGATAAGATTAGAAAACTAAAGGTGTTGGTTGTTAGATGATTAAGTCATTAACATGTCGTTACATTTTGTAGAAGTAGAATATAAAAAAAGAGATCTATGCAGTCACAGTAACTTAAAGGCCTGCCTTATTTCCAAACATATTAAATTGCATTCCAGGCCAGAGAGTACAGGCCCTTGCCTTGCAGATGACTGATCCGGGTTCAATCCCTGCTGCCCCATAAGCCTCCAAGCCCTACCAAGAGTGATTCCTGAGCGCAGCGTCAGGAGTAAGCCCTGCGCACTACTGGGTATGGCACAAAAACCAAAGCAAAGGACAAACAAAGGGGAAAAAAAAAACCTAGACATTCCAAACCGACTTTAATGTAAATTAAAAAGAGAGAGACAAGTGCCCCACGATCCCCACCAGGAATGATCCCTGAACACAGACCCAGGCAACCGCTGAGCACTGCCAGTTCAAAAAAGCAAAAATAAAGTCAAGCTTAAGGTTTCATTTCATTGGTGTTTCTGTTCCTTGGACTTTAAAATCAGTGTTTTGCTCTGCTATATCCTTTTGAGGTCTAATTTATGTCATTTTGCACTAATACATGTGTATCAAATGCCTGTGACTTTCATGACTGAAACTCATGAAATTTCTTGGTATTAGATACTAAGTGGTACTAAATTAATTTTCATTATTGCCTTCAGAGATGTTGAGATTTAGTGGAGAGCTTGAAAATTCTAAAATGATTATTTAAGATGTTCAACTGTGAATTGGATTTATCTAACTAAAAAAAATTCTCCTTTAGGGTAATAATGATTTATAAATATATAGTAGTAATAGTACATAAGCTCTCAAAAATATGTAAGTGCCTTTGTTTCTTCATTCATGTGTCATTCATGGTATAAAATTTATTTAATGCTCTTTGAATAGGTAGTACAAAAATTAACTTACACTCCATTACTATTTTGTGTGTGTGTCATTATTAGTGTTTTTTTTTTTTGTTAGTGATTAGTGAAACACCATGAGGTACAGTTGTAGACTTACAGATTTTTGTGCTTGGGTTTCAGTTATACAATGATCCAGTACCCATCCCTCCACCATTTACACCCATTCTCCATCATTTACTTTTTTTTTTTAATTTTTGTTAGTGAAACACCATGAGGTACAGTTGTAGATTTACAAATTTTTGTGCTTGGGTTTCAGTTGTACAATGATCAAACACCCATCCCTCCACCAGTGCCCATTATCCACCACCACGGGTCCCAATATCCCTCCCATCCTTACCCCCCCCCCCCCCCATCCCACCCTACCTCTGTGGCAGGATATGCCCTTTTGTTCTCTCTCTCCTTTTGGGTGTTGTGGTTTGCAAAAGAGGCATTGACACTCCATTACTATTCAGGTGGCCTTAGATACCAGAGCCATAAAAGTTTAATGTATTTTTTTTGGCTGGATAAACTATTCCAATGCAAATATCACAGGCTGCCACACAATCTTGACCCATGCCTTATTAATAAGGGTTAGTTCCTTGCTTGTTTGTATACATACATGTTTATATTTTCTGTATCTGTAATCTATATAATGCTTCTGTGTGTAGACAGAATTCTAGGACTCTTTTCTTATCATCTTAGCTTCACATTCAGTAGGGCCTCCCATTTTGTTCTTGCTGTTTGTTTTGGGACTCCATCGAGTGGTCTCAGGGCTTACTCCTGACTCTGAGCTCAGGTCACTCGGGGATCATAGGCTGTACCCCAGTTTGCTCTATTGTCCCTCCAGTCCCAGAACCTTTAGCTTTAGAACTAGTTTCTCACACAAGACTAGAGAGATCAAGCGGATAGGGCATTTGCCTTGCATATGGCTGACCTGGGTTCAATCCCAACACCCCTGAGCCCCACCAGGAGAGATCTCTCAGCACAGGCAGGAGTAAGCCTTGAGCATAGCCAGGTATGGCAGAAAACACCCTAGTTTCTCCCTTAAGTTCTGAAAGTCCCTTTTAATATAGAAATTCCCGGTTTCTGTATTTCTCCTTGTAATTTCTCTTACTCGGCTCTTCATCCTAGACCAAATTTAAATATATAATAAAAATTTTTTTAAGTTTTGTTCATTATAAAATTTTCCATTCAGCAGTGATTTTTTTATAAGTAATTCTTTCTCTGATTGCTTTAAAATCACAGGTTGTTTGTTAGCATTTTATTGTCTTGAGTTTCTTAATGATGTTAATTAGGAGTTTAAATTCCCCTGAATTATTTCCAGTAACTCTGGGTTTAGTCTTTCTCTGTTTACCTGTAAGATCTTTCACTTGTCAGATGTTCCTCAGGCTTGTGTTAATCCTTGACTTTTGAGTCCTGTTTGGTATGAAGGCATCCCAAAACTTGTAGAAGGCCTGAGAGTTCGTATAGGGGCTAAGTCATATATCTGGCATCAACCAACCCCAGTTTGATCCCCTAGAGCCACACAAGTCCCAGACAGAGGTGGGAGTATCCCCAAACACCACTAGGTATGACCCCAAACTCCTCCCCAGAGAGAAAATGACTTTTCCCTTGACAGATTCCTTTGTGAGAAGCTAGCCAGTACCAGGCTCAACCCTCACCCCCACCCCCGCCCCATCCTTGTGGTTAGGTATTAACTTGAGACCCCCTGCACTATTTTTCTAGCCCCCGTACATGTTTGGAAGGGCCTTAAGGGGCTGGAAAAAGAGTGCAGGGGGATTAGGCACTTGGTTTTCGTGCAATCAACCCCATTTCAGTCCCTGACACTGCACTTGGTGCCTAAGCACCACCAGCAGTGAACCCTGGGTGTGCCACGTATGGCCCCATTCTTTGCTTCTGCTTCCTGTTACCAGTATTCTCAAGCTTCTTGGGTTCTGTGGGGCAAATTAATTGCATCTGTTTGCAGTGCCCTCTGGCCTGTGTGGCAATAGATAGGTTTTCTTCACCCTCCTTCATTGGTTTGTGCCATTTTATCAACTTTGTCTTTTAGAAATTTATTGAAATCTCTTATCTGTTCATTTCCTTTTTCCTGCTTTATTATTGTTGGATTGTAGCCATTTCAATACTGTCATTTAAGGACCAGAGCAGTAGTACTGCGGGGAGGGTGCTTGCCTTGCATGGGGCCAACCTGGCTGTGATTCCAAACAGCACGTATTGTCCCTCAAGAGTGATCCCTGAGTGCAGAGCCAGGCGTAGCCCAGAAAAATAGTCATTTTTTATGAAGCCTCGGGAGGAAGATTATGTAGTACACAGTGTTCAGCCAGTTATCTTTAAATCACTTCTTTATGCTTTGGCTTTGTAAGTCCTCATTAATTTATAATGTAAATAAATGATAAGCATGCAGGGGATTTTCCCACTTAAGACTTTAATGAATCATTCCTCTTCCTGTATAAGCATATACTGCTGGATTGTGCATGAGCCTAATTTATCTTGGTTAGTATAATTTTATTTGTAATAGATTCTTCTTTGATAGAAGCCCGGGATGATAGTACAGTGGGTAAGGTGCTTGCCCGGCACACAGCCGACCTGGATTCAACCCCCAGCACCGTATGGTCTCCCCCAAACCTGCCGGGAGTGATCCTCGGAGTACAGAGCAGATGTAAGCCCTGAGCACCACCAGTTGTGGCCCAAAGACAAAACAAAGAATAGTTTCTTCACATGCCAAAACAAAGAAAGAAACATTAAAAAGCCATTCTAGGGTTTTATTTTTCTCATTCACAGTCATTGCCCATACAGAGGTAAAATTTTCTCACTTCACTCCACCATTGCAGCCTTTGTTAAAGCTTTCCTTGTTATCATTCCAGATGCCCCCCCTACCTCCAGTCAATGCCCCACCCCTTTTCATCTAGTGATGGCATAACTTCTCAGATTACTCATCTTTATAATGAATCTGAAAAGCTGCCTTAATTGGTAGTGTTGTGTAATATTTTGTACAGAGAAGATTAAGATGCAAACAAAACCCACAGCTGGAGAAAAGAAATTCAGTTGAATATTATAGTGATTTTCTTAAGCCCATTTTGACACCTTTATTTTCTTTGTAATTCATCTTTCTTACATTCACGTCTCAAAATCCTAAACCACAAATAAAATGTGAGCTAAATACACAAAAGTCCAGCCAGTCTGCTAACTAGTTTTGTCATTTCTAAGAAACATAGTCATCATAACTCTGTTCTCAGATTTTGTTTTCACTGGAAATAAATATGTCAAAGTCTTAAGAATATAGTGAATTCACAATATTTTGCTTTAATTTCAAAAACATCCTCATAGCAATTCAGCAACTATGGCTGCATTTCTCCTAAATTCTTACTTAATCTATTTTTGCATATTATTGAAGACCATCTTCTACTGTTGCGACCTAAGAGATAGAAGTTCTTAATTTTAAAAATTAAGTGGCAGAAAGTTAGCAAATAACTCTGTAGCATATTAAAAACCATGAGAGAATATTCTAATTTATTTTCCAATGAATGCATCTCAGAACATACATTCCATGCTAGGGGCTGACAGTCTAGTCAAGGTCTGTAACTATTCCCTAGTAGGAAAGTTAACTACATATCTAACAGCTTTCCTTGTATAATTTTACTTATTCCTTACTAGTCTCCCTTTACCAGAAACAAAACAATATTTCCTGTGTTGGTGGCTGATGATTGGTAAATTCCACTAAACTTTTCTGAAAATGTCTTTTATTCATCCAAACTTGTGTAAGTACCGGTCGGGGCCACTTGGGACTGTGAAATCCCCACGCGATCGGGGATTACACAATAAAGTATGTTGGAGGGCTCTCTGGGGCCGGCTCTCTCTCACTGCCTTTGTTTGGTGCTCTTGAGTCTTCACTGGGTCTTACCGGCTCTTGGCGATGGGCAAGCTGAGGAAGGACAAGGACCAAGCTGGTTGCTGATTAGTTGCCGTTCATTCAATCTCTCTCTTTCTCTCCCAGCTCTCTCCAACCCTCTCTGTGTGTGTGTCTGTCTGACCGCGTAATTCTTTCTTCCCGCTGTATCTCTCTCCTCTCCTCCCTCCCTCTCTCTCTCTCTCACTGCTGTCTCTGTAACCGTCTCTCCTTCTGTCTCTTGACTCTCCTCTGCTTCTCAGTCTGAATTCTCTGGATTCTCTCTCGTTTCTGGCTCCAACTGCTTCCTGGCTCTCTTTCTCCACTTCCCCTGACTGGATCGGGATTCCCCTCCACTCTTACAGTCTAGTTTATACAGCAATCATGTAGGTTCGTGATACAAAGGTGGGGTTGAACATTAACAGATCTACAAAGAGGTAAGGCCACTCCTCCAGGAGATTAACTCACTGACAAAATCTCATCTAAGGAGATTACTCCGGATCACTAGGAGATCCACTCAAGGGCACAATTCCATCCAGGGTGTGTGGCTTTCTTCTTTCCTCAGCTAGTAATCCACTTAAATAGTTGTAGTAAATTTATTTCTACTATTTCTAGCAATGCCATTCTGTATGAGCACAGTAAGAGATATATCAAGCTTAAAGTTTGGTTCTTCCTGAGGAATTTCACTATATATTCCAGACCCACAGTCCTCAGGCTAGGTTAGTCTTCCTAACCACAACAGGGTCCTTATTCAGTTACTTCTTTTGGGTCATGACAGAGTTTGTCCATGAAAGTGCTCTTAACTTATAGTTAAGTGTTAGGGTGCTTGGCCTGGCCCATTTTGATCCTATGGTAGCTCACAGCTTGCCCTGGGTCCCTCATTGGGACCTTGCTTTTGGGGTGCTAGGAACTAAGGGCAACTGAGTCAAGAAAGCAGATGCCCATGCAGTTTCCAATCATTCAGTCATTCTTACTGCAGGATGAGTCAGTAGGCAGGAGTGTATTCTTTGTGTGATATTGGCCCTCAATCAGTTCCTAGCACCACATGATCCCCTAAGCACTGACCAGAGCATCCCCCAAGCACTGACTTGGGAGGCTCAACCTCCACCCAGAAAAACAGTAAAATAATTTTACAAAAAGTATCATTTTTACTTTGTAATTTTAACAATTCAGTGTTAGCATTCTCTGTGGACTGAAAATAAATCTTTTATATTTACAGTGTATATCAGAGATGGTCTTGCCCTCATTCCCTTGTATAATACTTAGAAATTGTTCATATTGTAATTTCTTATGTACAGTCTAAGCCTGTCAAATTTTCAGGAGTAAAAGGACTTGTCCCTTTCAGATATTCGGAAATGAATTAAATGTAGTATGTAGGTTAATTGACTAGATCAACCTTGTAACTGTATCTTACGGTGATTCAATTAAAAATGTTAAACATTAATAAATGAAAAGTATAAAAAATGGACTGTATTGAAGTCTTTAATGCTGTCATTAGGAGCCAAGAAACAGAACAGCTGTTAGGATGTTATGCCTAACATCAGCCTGATCCGGGCACGATCCCTGGCATTGCAATGGCTTTCTGGTCATTGCCAGGTATCACCCCACATGTGGGTCATCCTGGGTGGTCCACCACCATAGGACACGAGCATATGTCTTATGACACTCCATAGGCACTGCATCTTCTGGCTCTGTCTTTGAGCCACCACCCTTTGTCTTTGAGCAGTTAACTCAGCATCGCTATGGGTGATTGTCAGACCCCCCTGAGCACTATTTGGGAGCATATCTCACTCAGACGTGTATGCAGGCACACACACACACACACACACACACACGTCACTTCAGCGTTTAAATGGATTATCCGGGCCCTAAGGAAAATTAATTGGGAGACACTTTTCTACATAAGTAATGAAAATAATTTTTAAAGATTTTGTAATTTTAAAAAGTTAGACACAGTATTTCGTTTCGATTTATCTTTGGAATTCTTGGCAAACTCTTGTCACAGAGTATTTGTTTTGTTTTGGAAAGGCTGCTTTAAAAAGGTGAATTGACTTAAGTGGGTGGGTCCTCATGTTTACTAATATGTATTGCAGCTCTCTTGGTACACCAGAAGGCCAGAATGGAACGACTTCAAAGAGAACTTGAAATTCAAAAGAAAAAGCTGGATAAACTAAAATCTGAGGTCAATGAAATGGAAAATAATCTAACTCGAAGGCGTCTAAAGAGATCAAATTCCATATCCCAAATACCTTCAGTAAGTCTTATCCGTAACTCATAACCTCTGTGATTTGAACATGAGAATATGCCATCTTTCGTGTGCATAAAACTTAAGTGTTCTTTTTTTATACACGCTTTCCTAGCTTTATCTTCCTAACTAACGCATAAGAATTCAATGTAGATTTTTCTCACATGGCATTATTTTGCAGCTTGAAGAAATGCAACAGCTGAGAAGTTGTAATAGACAACTCCAGATTGACATTGACTGCTTAACCAAAGAAATTGATCTTTTTCAAGCCCGAGGTAAAGTTCAGTGCATACTCAGTTCTAATTTATTTTATTAATTTGCCAATTATTTTCCTATGACTACAAATAATCTTTTAAATCATTTATTTTACCGTATCAGATTTGAGTTTGTTTGAGTTTGTATATAATGCTAAAAAATAAAAAAAAAAAACTATTGGGTTTTTCTCAGTCCCAATTTTATTTTTTTAAGAAAAAAATTAGTTGAGGAATGTGGTTTGATACATGTTATAACTTTGAGATTCTCTTTTAGCTGTGTGTTAGGGAAAACAGTCATTAGTGTGTCTGTATTGTCAGTGTTGATTTTTAAACATTGGTAAAATCTGTTACATAAAATTTAATTAGATTTTTTTAATGTAGAAGCATGCATTTTTTGTTTTACTTTTCATCGTTCAAGAATTGCTTTTTGAGAACAATTTAAAAGACAACATCATCATGATGATATTATAATATCTTAATTAAACAGGAGAATAAAAACAGTGGCTTATACATTTGAGGATTTTTTTTAACGTAAACCATTAGTGATGAAAAATAATTGGCTACTGTGTTAAAAAAAAAAAACCAAGCACAAAAATTTGTAAGTCTACAGCTGTACCTCATGGTGTTTCACTAATAAAAATTAAAAAATAAATAAAATTTTAAAAAATCAGTGAAAGTTTACAGTTAGGCTCCATAGATGGCTAAAAGGGAATTTTATCATTACCTGATTTCAAGATTAGGAAAATTGTGGAAATATTTCAAACAAAAAAGACAGGAGAGGGAAGGAAAAACCAAATGAAGTCTTTAATCACACTTTGGAATGTGTCCAAAATCCATCAAAAGGAAAAATGATTTGCTTTCTTTTCTCTTAAAATGTTAGCAAGCTGTTTCTCTTAAAATATTCATAGAAAATGTCATAATTGGGGCTGGAGCGATAGCACAGCCGGTAGGGTGTTTGCCTCGCATGCAGCCGACCCAGGTTCAATTCCCAGCATCCCATATGGTCTCCTGAGTACCACCAGGAGTAATTCCTGAGTGCAGAGCCAGGAGTATCCCCTGAGCATCACCGCGTGTGACCCAAAAAGCAAAAAAAAGAAAAAGAAAATGTCATAATTTAATTTTGGAGAGAAAAAGAAAATTAGTACTAGTCTATAAACTGTTATCCTTGAATTTTTTTTTGTTTAAACTCTAGATCATCATATACACAGTGCAAAGTTTCTATAATTAGTTCCAAGCTATTTAGTACTTAAGAGCAGTTTTAATAGTTTTTTCAATTATATTTTAAATTGTTAAATTTTGAGTTGTTTTAACTTATCTCCTGGCACAAGGATCTAGATCTAGTTCTAGTTCTATTACTGTCTTACCAGCATTAATTTTACTTCTTTCCCAATTTACTGCTTAGACCTTTGTTCTGAGTACAATCTTAGCTATTTGGAATTTCTTACATATAGAGGTATCAAATAAAAGTATTTTTCCTATTTATAAGCTAATATTTTTTAGAAGGAAAATATTTGCTTTCTTAAAAAATAAGCTTGGATATTTTTGAGCTATAAACATTGATATATTTACTTTTTATATGTTTCAGGACCACATTTTAATCCCAGCGCTATTCATAACTTTTATGACAATATTGGATTTGTAGGTCCTGTGCCACCAAAACCCAAAGGTTAGTGTAACCATTAAGTATGAAAATTGTTATATTTTGAAAAGTAAGAGTTTAAATATTATTTTTAGCAAAACCTTCCACTCTAAAACTGTTTGAGAGTTTGGCATTCTTGGTTGATTCATTAAGAAGATACTTTGTCTATTTTCACTTACATGCTTGGGATTGAGGAGGATACAAAACAGTGTAATGTTCTTAATTCTTTAAAAGTAGGGCCAGAAAGGTAGTACAGCAGAGGAACTTGCCTTGAGCACAATCAACCCTATAGTAATCCCTGAACACAGAGCCAAGAAGTAAGCCCAGAGCACTCTGGGGGTGACTCAAAAAACAAACCAAAAAAAATAAATAACATATAGAGGCAGGGGAGAGTTCCAGATGTAAGGGGCTTGCCTTACGTGCTGCTGACCATAGTTTGTATCCAGTTCTTTAGCACCACATCTGACCTCCTGATCCACATCAGTCTGGTGTTGCCCAAACACGCTTCCCACCCACCCCCCAAAGAATAAAAGGAAAGTACTCATCATTAAGTTTCATATATACTCAAGAAGGAAATAAAAAGCTTGAGGAAAAAGTTAAAATCGTGTTTAAAATTTTAGACCAGTTCAGGAATACAGACATATTAGAGAAGTTTATTTTTCATGGATATCTACTCAGTTAGGCTGGAGCAGTAGAACAGTGGGTAGGGCGTTACACGCCTTACACGCGGCTGGCCCGGGTTCGATTCCTTCGTCCCTCTCAGAGAGCCAGGCAAGCTACCGCCCGCACGGCAGAGCCTGGCAAGCTTCCCGTGGCATATTCGAATGCCAAGAACAGTGATAAGTCTCACAGTGGAGACGTTACTGGTGCCTGCTTGAGCAAATCGATGAACAACATTGTAGAATGGGAAGAACATTGTACAACGCCATCTATTCATTTTGTTGTTTATAGCATCAAAAACTTTGAATTCGAATTGAATGGTTTTTGACAATCGTACATATCATTTATACCATTGATTCTCACAGACTAAATGGTACACAAACTAGGAGATGAAACTATGCATGTGACTTTTTTACTCTAGTCATTAACATAGATACAGAAACAGGAATAAGAAAGAACATATTGCTCTTTCGGTTCTTGAATAAGTTTGAAGAATTTTTATGTTTTTATTCAGTGTTTTCTTCCTTTCTACTCTATATTCTGTCGTCAAGTGTGATTTAATGAGGCACAGCTGTATATTTTAAGTGTTTTTAAACAGTTTGCTGAAATAAAAGCAACTGTTATTACGGAGAAGCGAAAATGGGAGTAGGGGGATTGACAAGGAAGCGAGTGTTAAGATGCCAGTGCTATTTGGGTGTAACATCGGCGTGATTGAAATGAGCAAAGCAAGGGGATTTTCGACTGGGTGAACCGCCCTAATCTTTCTTTACTATCTTTCAAAACCTAGAGTTTTCTTATGGAAAGATTCCTGTTCAGTTTCGGCATGATCCCATTTTTTAGGCGTAGGCGGAAGGTGGAATGTAGATAAGGTTGACTATAATAATTGTTGAAGCAGAATAAGTACTTGAGAATTTTTATTACTGTTTTCTCTTTTTATCTTTGTTTTAAATTTTCCAGGATGAACAGAAAGTAAATGCATTGTTTAAAACTTTTTTATGGCCAAGGGTTGTAACTCGGTGGTATAGAAAGTATCCCTTATGTCTATGAGAGCACGGATTAAATCCCCACACCAAAAACAGACCGAAAGTCTTTTCACAAAAGCTAGAGCTTGTGTAGTGACTTTCGGAGAAATGATCTTCTTTGTGCTAAGGCTAAAAAAAAAAAAATGGGGAGTTTCAGTTTACAGAGATTTACTTTGATCTCTTTTTTTCCCCCTTTCCTCCCCTTTTTTTGTTGTTCACTAGCTAGGAATTGCACACAGGTTTTAAACTGGGGGCCACTCCCAATGATTCTCTAGGCGTCGTGCGGTTCAGGGGATCAAAACCCAGGCCTCCCGTGTATAAGGCACATGCCCCAGCCCCGCACTGCATCTGAAAATTAAATGTGGAAATTACAAGTTGTACTTTGCAGTCTGGTTTCCTATTTCATCAATTCTGGTGAAATCAGAGCTAATAAAAATGTAACTCCGGATACCAAATAAAATTGTACAGATATAAGAAAAGCATTGCAGATTTTTCTTTTTCTAGAAATTGTAAGTTTCCTATTGACTACTTTAGATGTTGCTGAAGTGATGAAGATGCTGGCATTTAATAATAAATTGAGGTAGTAATAAAAAATGGATGGTTTAACCTTCCTAAAAAACAGCTTTGGAATTTAATTTAAAGAATGGTGTTTTAGGGGCTGGAGCAATAGCACAGCGGGTAGGGCATTTGCCTTGCACATGGCTGACACGGATTCGATTCCCAGCATCCCATATGGTCCCCCAAGCACCACCAGGAGTGATTTCTGAGTGCAAAGCCAGGAGTAACCCCTGAGCATCGCCGGGTGTGACCCAAAAAGCAAATAAAGAAATAAATAATGGTGTTTTACTAAAAATGTACCAAGTGGGAATATTTTCTAATATCTACATTAAGACTAAAATTCTAATAAATAGGATGGATTTTATGATTAAAACAACCATTCTATTAAAAGTTTCCCAAGTAATGAAATATCTCACCTGCATGGCAAAGCCTGGCAAGCTCCCCATGATATATTCGATATGGCAAACACAGTAACAACAAGTCTCACCATTTGTTGTGAGACGTTACTGGTGCCCGCTCAAGCAAATCGATGAACAGTGGGAGGACAGTGCTACAGTGCTACTTAAAAAGCTGTTGCAGTGAGTAGGGCGTTTGCCTTGCACGATGCCAACCCGGGTTTAATTCCTCCGTACCTCACGGAGAGTCCGGCAAGCTACTGAGAGTATCCCGCCCGCACAGCAGAGCCCAGCAAGCTCCCCATGATGTATTCGATATGCCAAAAACAGTAACAACAAGTCTCACACTGGAGACGTTACTGGTGCTCGCTCGAGCAAATCGATGAACGACGGGTGCAGTACAGTGCTACTTAAAAAGCTGGGCTGGTGGAGTTCATGCCCAGTTCAACCAGCCTAATCAGTGGCTGAATAATTAGCAATACTCCTACATTAAAAAAAAAAAAAAGGAAAAAGCTGGGCTGGAACGATAGCACCGCTGGTAGGGCGTTTGCCTTGCACGAGGCCGACCTGGGTTCAATTCCTCTGTCCCTCTCAGAGAGCCCAGCAAACTACCGAGAGTATCCCGCCCACATGACAGAGCCTGGCAAACTCCCAGAGGCGTATTCATCTGCCAAAAACAATGACTCGGGTCTCAAAATGGAGACGTTACTGGTGCCCACTCGAACAAATCTATGAACAAGGGGAGGACAGTGAGACAGTGCTACAGTGCTACTTAAAAAGCCATATTTTTTCTAATTATATTTAAAGTATTGGGAAGTTTACTAAGATTGGCAGACCTTGAATATTTTCATTTTTTGTAGTTAAATAAAGGTTTGATTATATACTTATTTTTAAATTTAAGGGAATTGCTGGAGATAATCTCAAGTTGCTCATGCATGTGTCAGCAGTTAACAAAAGCTAAAAGTTTCAGCAAGTAACTGTTGTAAATTTTCTGATAAGCTGTTCTTTGGAGACAAATCAAGAAATAAAGTGCTAGTAAGAAGGTACAGGGTGCCAGAGAGCATTTAATTTTTTTAAGTTTGTTTACAAAATTAACTTCCTGTGTTTTTATTATTACTTATGATAATTTGTCATTTTGGGTTTGTTTCTGACTCTGCACTCAGGAATTACTCCTGGCAGTGCTCAAGGGACCATATGGGATGCCAGGAATCAAATCTGCCAGGCAAGCACCTTACCCTCACTCTGTACACTATCTCTCCAGCCTCTTTAATTTGTCTTCTAAAATAGCAATAAAATTAGTCAGTAGTATATTGTAGAGGGATACCTTGTTCCTGAGTTAGGTGCCATTGTAGAAGTCTCTGCATTAGTTACCTGGTGAATTGATTTCTGTTTTTTTCCTGCTGTTGTAGAAAATTATGCTATTTCCCATTTAAGGAGATGGGGGGGCTTGGGGGGAGGATCATTGGGCCACACCCAGCAGGGCTCAGAAACTGCTTAGGACTTGGTGCTTAGGAGTAGTGCCAGGGTTCGAATCCAGGCCTCCTGCATGAACACATGCACTCTAGTACATTGACACGTTAACACTCCAGGCCCAACGTTTTAGATTTCTGAGTGATTCTATTGTGTCTGTGTTGCTGTTCCCCAGCAGAGAAGTTCCAGCTTGATCGTTTGATGTGGACCAAGCACGTGTGTTGGTTTCAGTTAGACGCTTCATGTGATCAAATTAGCAAGGCGTTTCATGCTGTTAGGGACAAGTAGTATTCCAGTCGACAACAACTTATGACTATAATTTTTCTTCAAAGAATTTTTCTGCTTCCTCCTTACAGATCAAAGGTCCGCCATCAAAACACCAAAGACTCAGGACACGGAAGATGATGAGGGGGCTCAGTGGAACTGTACTGCCTGTACTTTCTTGAACCATCCAGCCTTAATCCGCTGTGAACAGTGTGAGATGCCAAGGCATTTCTGAGCCAGAGGCCCTCTGTCTTCTCGAAGGCCCCATCTGAAGTTCCAGATCGAGTCTGTCGTCAAGGGAAAAGTTTCACTGCTACATAGAATTTTGTCAGATCGAAGGCGTGACAAGATGGTGGTGTACTAATGCTAAGTATCAACCGCAGAGCTAGTATTACCTCAGTCTCATATCCTGGGCAGTTGAAATTCGTCGTGCGGAAGGTAATCTGCAGAGAGACTCGGTTGCCCGCTGCCTGACCGTGTACAGTGTTACCAGGAGCCCGTTGCGGATAACTCATCTATCGAGGTGTTCCCAGTACCTTTTTCCCCTCGTGTCACTACTGAATTTTGACAGGAGGAAGGAATAAAACGATGGCTTTTTTTTTCTTTTAAGCTTTCGGTGAAACACTACGAACATGAAGAAAAGGAACAAGGTTTAACTATTTAAAAAGTGTTTGCTGCCGCATAGTGCCAATGGGTAGGGGAAGAACGTCACACGTCTGTGGTACTCTTGACCTTGTCTTTGTCTTCCCTGAAAATGTCTCCATTCTGTGAAGCCAGCATCTCGGGTCTCAAGCAAAGGAAAGCAGCATCCTCGTCTGTACACACACGCAGTGAAATATCCCAGCGCTTCTCCTCCTGTACAGATCTCTCAAGTCTGCTTAAGTGATTTCTCTGCTTTATTATTTTCTTATATTTCTATATGTATAGTGTAATAGTCTTTTTGTTAACTAATTTTCTTTTTTCCTTTTAGTGATTAAGCACGGTCATGTGCCTTTTTAAGCCTTATCTGAGCGAAGCAATGCCTTAAAATGAAAAAAAAAAAGAGCATTAATGAAACTATGCACAAATAACTTTCATCTACTTACTCTGTACTTTGCCCTCATGAGTGCCAAGGTTATGTGAAGACATACAGATGCTTCATGAGATTGCAGAGAGATTTCCAGCCCTGTGTCGATAGGTCACACTATGTACTGACTTAAGCAGTGGGTGACAGAAAACAGTGTTTTCAGCAGGCAAGGTTTGAACATCAGGTAGCTGTAACTCGCAGACAGAGCAGATCAGGCTCGCTTCGTCTGCCTGCTGTCCCGCAGGACTGTCGCCAGAGCTTGCTACGGGGAAAGTGCAGTTTCCAAACCAGCAACAGCAGCAGAACCTGCAGCCCTTTTTTTTGGAAAGAAGTTTAAGTGCTTCACTGTCGGGGCAATCCGTCTGTCTCTAAACCTGACTGGGTGGCAGTATCATTGGTGTTTATAAAACAAGGCTAGTCATATTTAGGGCAACTGAAGAAAAGCAGGGGAAAAAAAGAAAAGCAAGTAAACTTGAACACTGAAGCAACCTCAAGCATCTCTGTATTTTGATGATATATTTTTATAAGGAAATGAAATATTCAGATGATCAGGAATGTATATAACTAAATGAAATCAAGGAAAATAAAAGACAAAATTGTGAAACTCTATCAGTGCCTAGAATGGGGCGAAGGGAAGTGCTGACGTGTAGCAAAAGATGGAAGAGAATGTAGACTGTCACCCACTGTAAATGTTTGCAAATGGATATTTTTTAAATAAACAGGGATTATTACAGGTGATTTAGATGAATATCAAAGCCTTGACTTCTGGCTTTGTATTTTGTATATGAGAAGAAATATGACAATCCTAGTTAATTAGACATTAGACCCAGAGCCCTTACATTCGATGCATTTTGTTTTAAAAAATAGGCCTTGTTTTTCAGCTTCATCTGCAGTTCTATGTGAAGATTGATAAATCAGTTTTTACTTGTTTTATTAATAAAACGTAATTTGGATATCTTGAGTTGATGGTTTTGTGATTTTAGCTGGGTAAACTATCTTTGTAACAGATAAGTTATTTATAAAAATTAAAAAACTTATATTCTAATTTGGATTTTGTGACTTATTTTTAAATATGTGGGACAGGAGATTATTTATATTCCAGTAGCTCATATAGTGGTTAATTGAGATCAGACGAAACTCATTCTCTTTTTATTTTTTTTTTCACGGTGTTACATCCAACTGCTTTCTTCATCTATTGTTTATAAATTTCCCTAAGCTACGTTTAAGTAGAAAGCCAGAAAATGAGTATTTCTGTTTTTCAAAAATACTTTTTCCTTGTATTTATTTTGGTGGGTTGCGGTAGGACGTTTGCCTTGCGCACAGCCAGCCCCGCCAAGCCGGGTTCGATTCTTCCGCCCCTCTTGGAGAGCCCGGCAAGCTACCTAGAGTATCTCGCCCGCATGGCAAAGCTTGGCAAGCTACCCATGACGTATTCAATATGCCAAAAACAGTAACAACAAGTCTCAAAATGGAGACGTTACTGGGCCCACTCGAGCAATTTGGTGAACAACAGGAGGACAGTGTTATTTTTTTGTTTTTGTTTTTTTAACTTTTATGCCATTGTCTGAAATACAAATTCCTTAGATCATTAGTCTGAGCAGTCATGAAGTTAAATATGTTCGGCTCTGCACCATGCTGGAATGTGCTGAGGATGTCACCCGCTTGCTCATGGTTTTTCAATATTGTTTAGTTTTTCAAAGGATCCGCTCTTGGTTTCATTGATCTTTCGGGGTTTTTTGTTTATTTCCATTCTAGTTCATTAATTTTTGCTCTTTTGTTTTATGTATTTCCTTCTTTTTGCCTGCTTTGGGCTCCTTTTGTTGGTCATTTTCCAGTTTCTTAAGTTGGACCCTTCCTTCCTCATGAATGCATGCATCGCTATCGATTTTCCTCTCAGCACAGCTTCTGCTGTGTCCCACATGTTCTGGTAAGCAGCGTCCTCATTCCTATTTATTTCCCGGAGTCTTTTATTTATTTTCTCTCTGACCCTGAAAAACAATGGTGTTTGAGTTATTTCTCCATTTCTGTTTGTTCAACTTTTAATGCCTCACGTTTGAGAAGATAGTTGATATGATTTTTATCATCTTTGTGAGATATGTTCCAGCATGGAATCTATCTTGGAGAATGTCCCATGTGCATTCGATAAGAAATGTGTATTCTGCTTTAGGGGGACGAAGAGCCATTACGTATATATAACTAAACCCCACTCTTCCATTTCTTCAAGTATATTATCAATTGTTTTAAGTAATTTACTCGTCCTTCACTAGGTGCATCTATGGTTAGGAGTGTGAGTTCTGATGCTCAAGACTTACTCCTGGCTCTGCACTCGGGGACCACTCGTGTGGTGCTCAAGGAACCATATGTAGTGCCAGGCCGGAGACTGAACCCGGGTTGACCACACGCAAGTCAAGTACCCTAACCACCATACTCTGACCCCCAAATTAAAAACACTGGGACATTTTTCTACGAGTGCTTCTTTTTTTCTACGATGATAATGGGCAGAAGGAAGTTTGCGGTTTCTCTGAATTCATCTAGGGACATCAAGGTTGATCAGAATTTGCCATTTCAATCCCTGTAATTCTTAATCCTTTTTAGTGACAAATTCTTCATATAACGATTGTAAGCTTACCAAAGGCTGACCTGAAGATCAAGTGTGTTGATATTTCTGTTGCATGTCCTAAAGAAAGTACATTTTATGATGAAGTCTAACATCTCTCCAGGACAATTAACACATCTTCAAATGACTGGTGTGCACATGGATATTGATGTTTTAAGCCTAAAATCGATGCAAGATACACTGCATCCTGGCCTCTGTATACAGATCCCCTTATTTTTTAATCCCACTCCCAACCTCTCGACCCCGCTCTTCTCCCGCCATGGACCAGGAGTACATCCTCCCCCTCCAGTGATAACTAAGCCATAAAGATCTATTTTAAAGCTCTGTGTTGATGGTTGAAAACTACAGAATAACGCTAGTTCACAAGCATAAAAAGGTTGAAAGCAGCTAGTCTACGCCTCCCCAAAAAGACCCTATTAATCAGCACAGTGAGCAAATACTGCAGTATTTCCTTTACAGATCTTGTACTTCGGCACTAATATGTTTTTGTCCATCTCATTTCCCCTCCTACGTAGGTTAAACACTTCATCTCTGAAGTGTTTAAACATTCAAGGTAAATGTTCAAGGTAATAAAAAGTCTTCCCAAATTGCACCTCTGAATACTTGCTATGTTTGCTGCCCACTTGGCATTCATGACTACTTTGATCTCCATTTATTTATTGATAGGTTGGCCCCCGAGTTATTGCTGAAGATGTGATGGCCGAATTTGTACCAATTCCAATCTAAGCAGTGGAGACAAAAGTTTGAATTTCATCTGTTCCCACTGGACTAGTTCTCAGGCTAGCCTGCTAATTAGCTTCCTCTGCTTTTCTTTTTTATTTATTTATTTATTTATTTATTGAATCGCTGTGGGAAAAATTACAAAGCTTTCAAGTTTAGGTCTCAGTCATGCAAATATCAATCACAATTCCCTTTACCAATACTTATTTTTCACCACGAAGAACCCCAATAAACCCCCACCCCTCAGCCCCTCCCCAATGTCTGTGGGGTGGATGAATTCTAGTTAACACTCTGTCTACTTTGACTAGCTTCATTGTTTTGATAAAAGTTGCACCATTATTATTTAGACTTTACCCCCCCCCCCCAAACTCAGCCATGCTGTAAAAGCATTGTGAAATGATCTGCTTTCTACAGCTGGGTTCAAGAACTGAATGATGTCTTGGTTTTGGATTTCTGCTATTTTATTTATTAACCCTGCAAGTATTTCTACTGAGAGTCAGAAAAATAAGAGATTGGTCTCTGTGCTTCTGGGGCCGTGGCCATGCCGGAGAGCCGCTCGTGGGGGGCAACTGGTGACCTCGGTCGGGCATGAAGGACGGGCCGGAGCGCCCCCCCCCGTCCCATGACGTACCCATCGCGCCCCCACCCCCGGCTCAGACCTGCTCTCCACCAGGCTCCCATGCGGCCGCCATCTTTCTTTCCAGAGAGGAGAAGGCGGAAGGGAGCAACACCCTTTCCCCTCCGAGCAGGCAAGATGGCGCGGATTAATGCATAGTCCATTCGCTTTTCTGCTCCAAGCTACTGGGTTTCTGTATTAAGTCCTCTGCTTTTCATTTAAAAGTCCTTTGGAATTTGTAAATAATTAAGAATGTTTCAGTTCTGTTGTATGATTCAGGAAGAAAATGAAAAAGCTAGAGATCTTTGGATATTCTAGAAAATTCAGAAATTGGCACTTGTGGGGCCAGAGCGATAGTACAGTGGGTGGGGCATTAGCCTTATACATGACCGGCCCAGCTTCAATCCCCGTCATCCCTTGTGGTTCCTCGAGCACAGTCAGGAGTAACTCCTGAGTGCAGAGCCAGGAGGAACCCTGAGCATCACCCTGCATGGCCCAAAAAATAAAAATAAATGGGCAGTTGAAATTGAGATCCCTGGTTTGATCCCTTTTGGGGGGGGGGGGGGGGGCATGCCCAGAGGTACTCAGGTCTTGGTTTTTTGTTTGTTTTTGCTTTTTGGATGATCAGGGGTTACTCCTGGCTCTGCACTCAGTAAGTACTCCTGGTGGTGCTCAGAGGACAATGTGGGATGCTGGGGATCGAACCTGGGTTGGCAAGGCAAATGCCCTACCCGCTGTACTATTGCTCTGGCCCCCAGGTCTTAACTCCTGTCTGCACTCGGCATCACACTGGGAGCCGGAGGACAAACCTGGCATGCAAAGCAAATACCTCACCCTCTGCGCTATGACTCTGGCCCTATTTCCAGTTTTCAAAGCTTAAAATGTTCATTTTCTTAGCTGGTGTTTGGCTTCTAGTTCTTACATGCGGAAACTCATTTTTCAGCTAAATGAAATAGAGAAGGACTGTGGGAAGATCATTTTTCTTGAGAAAACTAGTCAAGAGGAAAAAAAAAAGGCAAATGTGTAACAACTTTCCTCCCATTTCCCAAGGAGAAAGGCACCAAAGCAGTAACAGCAGAAAGTGGGAGCGTGTCCATGAATTAAGTGCCACGAATTAAGTGAGCGAACCAGGAACTGTTCATGGCCGTTCCAGCCTGAACGCGCCCGTTCTCGTCTCATCTTGGAAACTGAGCAGGGTCAGACCTGGTTAGTACTGGGATGGGAGAGAACCAGGAACTGCCATAGGATGGGTGCCTTGAAGCTAGGCTGGATTTTCTTGTGTGACTTGGCTTGACATCTTTTGGTTTTTAATAGGATTATTTCACAAACACCTTAGCCAGGTTCTTTTAACAATAGAATATGAGCATTCTTAGAACACTTCATTCACTTGTCCAGGCCAGCAAGCTTTGTTGAGCTTAAGACCAGGGAAGCCTGTGTGTAGGCTCATCCCGGAGAGAAGAGCCAAGTTCGGGTATGATTGTGCGGTATTCCAAAGTAATCTGACTGCTGTTAAATGGCGGCAGCAGTTTTTATAGCTGTCCAGCTGCACCCATCTTCACCCTCCGTTATCATTATCACCATCTCTACTGGGCATGGTCTTTCCTAGTCTACAGTTCACTTCCCTGGTTCCACATCGCCTGAGAACTGTACACACACACTCAAAGACAAATAAGCAGGCCTCGTTTAAAAACTCAACTCTTGTTGCTCTCTCTTTTTTTTTCTTTTTGAGTCACACCCAGCTGGGCTGGAGCAATAGCACAGCAGTAGGGCATTTGCCTTGCGCCCGGCTGGCCCCACTGAGCCAGGTTCGATTCCTCCACCCCTCTCGGAGAGCCCGGCAAGCTGCCAAAAGGTAGCTCACCCGCACGGCAAGCCTGCAAGCTACCCGTGACGTATTCAATATGCCAAACACAGTAACAACAAGTTTCAAAATGGAGACGTTACTGGGCCCGCTCCAGCAAATCGATGAGCAACGGAAGGACAGTGCTACCCAGCAATGCTCAGGGGTTACTCCTGGCTCTGCACTCAGGAATTACTCCTGGCGGTGCTCAGGGGACCATATGGGAATCGAACCCTGTCAGCCTCGTGCAAGGCAAATGCCCTACCCGCTGTGCTATTGCTCCAGCCCCCAACTGTTGTTTCTGTAGGGTTTTTGTTTGTCTTTCAGAGACAATGTGCTCTAACTTCTTCATTTGGTTCAGGGCGGAAATCTTTGAGGATCTTCCAACTTGTATAAGGCTTTCTGCTTCTCCTCACAGGGTTTCATTACTCTAACAAATCAGAGTTTCCTACGCACCCATCCAGAAAAAGGAACTTGACTCTCACCCTCAAGGAACGCAATGGCTGATTCCTATCCTCTAGACGTGGTGTCTGTCTGTCCACCTACGATCTAGGCTCCTCCCCCCGGAGAATTACCACAGGACCCGTGCATGATCTTCAGCGTCCCGGGCCACTGAGCAACGGGGCTAAGTGCCTCTCCTCGGGTGCTCCCATGTCTGTGTGTCCAGTTAGGTGCTGGGAACACAGTGGCAGTTCCCCCCTTGACATTCAGGTCCAGTACTTCACCTGCGTTTTTCAGAGGAGCCTCCCGGGCCCCACAAGGCCTGTTCCTCTGAGCTTGCTCTGGTGGTCTTCAGCCCACCCACGCTTTGACTCAGAGCTATTGGGCTCATGCTGCATTTGCAGCAGTGTTCTGCATCTTCTCAGGTACTCGGACCTGCCTTTCCCCACCTTAGCAGCCCAAACTCGCTAGGTGTCAGGATTTCTCTGTAGGTTGTATGTGACTCATGGAGAGAACTGAAGGGTGGGGGTTGCTTCACAGCCTCAGAGTCAACTGTGAATCAGTCCCGTGGGCCCGGGGGGTCAGAGGGCAGGATATGGGTCCCCGAGAACGCAGCCTGCATGTTTTATTCCTGTTGTGAAAACGAATCAATGGGACCAGAGATAGAGCAAAGGGTGAGGCTCTTGCCTTGATGTGCTCAACCCAGGTTCGTTGCCCAGCACTGCAGAGGATCAGTCTCTCAAGCACCACTAGGAGTGACTCCTGAGCAAAGAGCCAGGAGTAATCCCTGAACACCGTTGGGTGGGGCCCGCAAACAAAAAGAACAGAAAACCAAACAACAAAGCACAAGGTCTTGGGGCATCCACACCGGGAGCATTCACCTACATGGCCGGGGCCACACCGACCTGGCCGGAAGGAAAGGCAGCACCTGCCAGCACCTCTCAAAACAATCGACATCGTTTCCCAAGATGCATTTTCTAGGCAGATCAATGGCTGCTGTGAGGCTTCTGAAATAGGTTTGGCATGTGGGATTCCTGAGTGGGTGCTTCAGTGTTTCCCGAGCACAAAGTCACGTGACCCGCCATAGCCAGCCCCAGAGGTCAGTGATCTAGCCCCATTTTTACAGGCCAGAAACGGAGGCCCAGAGAGTTTCTGACTCACCCTGGTCATGGAGGAACCAGACCCTGGGCCAGAATTCAACAGTGAGCCGGCTCCAAGGTGGTGCTGAATAATACCCTTAGCTCTCCATAAAAGATAAACTTATATGGAAAAAAATTTTTTTCAGAACAATCAAGAATTTATTGCCTTTAGATTTTGATTAGCTCGATTTTGCTTACAGCTATTTCTGATATTTTCTTTTTTGTTGTTGTTGTTGTTGTTAAATGAGTACTTTTTTAAATTTATTTATTGAATCACCATGAGAACAGTTACAAAGCTCTCAGATTTAAGTCTCGGTCATACAATGATCAAACACCCATCCCTTCACCAGTGCATATTTTCCACCACCAAGAACCCCAAAATACCCCCCATCTCACCCCTCCCCATGCCTGTGTGGCAGATGATTTCCACTTAACTCTCTCTACTTTGATTACATTCATTATTTCGACAAAAGATGCACCATTATTATTTGGAATTTTACCCCAACAATCAGACCTGCTGAAAAGGCATCAAGAAATAATTTGTTTTCTATTGCTGGTTATGAAGACCATATGATGTCGCACAGTCGCTATTGCGGCCGCACGATTTTGGATTTCAGATATTTTACTAGTTAAGTCTGGAGGGATTTCTGCCAAAAACCACATAGTTCTGAGATTGGTTTGTGTGCTTTTGGGTCCTTGGCCGTGCCGGAGAGCCACTCGTGGGGTCGTGGGGTACAACTCGTGGTCTCAGCAGGGCAGGAAGGATGTGCTGGTTCCGCCGTCTCCATCCCATGAGGCCGAAGTTGTCCTCTCAGCACCGGCTCATATCTGGCTGTTCAGTAAGCTCTGAGGCAGTGGCCACTGTGCCGACAGGGGGGAAATAGGCAGAAGAGACAAACACCCTCTCCCTCCCGGGGGCGGGGGTGGGGGGCGGCACGGCACCATAGCTTAATGCATAGTCCATTCACATTTCTGCCAAAAGCTGCTGGGTTCCGAATTAGGTCCGTGTGCCTCTGAGGCCATGGCCATGCTGGAGAGCTGCTAGTGGGGGACAACTCGTGGTCTTGGTGGGGCAGGCTATATGGAAATTTTAAATAATAATGATAATAATAATACCCTTCAGTTCTAAGGGGAGGCTGGAAGTGATCAGCGTGTTCCAGAAGCAGACAACCACGAGGGCTCTGGAGGAGACCCAAGGGAGCCAGAGCTGGGTGTGCCTGTTAAGTTGGAGACGAAAGATGGGCAATGTTGGCAGAACCATGCTCCAGCCCCGGCAGACAATGCTCCTGATTCACAAATCACAAATCATCCTGTTATTCGTCGATTGCCTCGAGCAGGCCCCAGTAACATCTCCTTCATCCTAGCCCTGAGATTATATTCAAGGCTCTTTAGGAGAATGAGACCCATCATTGTTACTGGTATTTGGCATATTGGGTACGTCACGGGGAGTTTGCCAGACTCTGCCGTGTGGGCAGGCTACATTCGATAGCCTGCCAGTTTGTCCAAAGTAGGAATGAGATAATAAGATGTCATAATAAGATGTTGCGTGGCCTCAAATGCGGTCGCGCAGTTCCGGGAGCTGGTTTTTATAGTCTCTGGGTCTTGGCTGTTGATGGGATTACATGGCGCCAGGGGGCCAGTTGGTGGGTGTGACCCCCGCCTACTGGAATTTGGAGGATCTGGGTGGAGGATGCTCGGCCCAAATCCGAGTAGGCTTGGAGATCTCGGCCCTGGAACCCGTGTGGCTTTGTCCCTCTGCAAGTACCTTCATGTGTGCAGAGAGTGGTCTCAGCATGGTGGTGGCTGGTCCTGGAGGTCTTCAGCTGCTGGAGCCCTGGTCGGGGCGGGGAGGAAAGCTCAACCTGCTCCCCTCCAAGGGGCCGCGGTGAGGCCCTTGAGCTCCTGATTAGGCCCACAAAAAAAGGAACCTGAGCACCAGAGTAATAGTACAGCGGGCAGGCGCTGGCTTTGCACATGCCAACCTGGATTTGATCCTCAGCACCACATATGGTACCCCAAGCACCAGCACAAATGATCCCCCCTGAGCACCGAGGCAGGAGTAAGCCCTGACACTACCAGAGGTGGCCAAGACAAAAGACAGGAAAAGAGTCTAGGAAATTCTCTCCAGAGAAATGAAAATGCAAGTTTCCTGGAGAACTGACCTTGGATATGGATAGCAGTTGGATTTAGAATGGCCCGAACTGAAATAAGCCACGTGTCCATCAAGAGGTGAAGGGAGAAGTGGGTTGTGATCCACACATTGTAATGTCTCTTGGCACTTCAAGGGAGCAAAGGCCGATAAGCTGTCAGTGAACTTCAAGTGCCTGGTGCTGAGGAAAAGAAGAACATAGGCATTCCTTGGGTCTGATTTCATATCCATGGAAATAGGGAAAAGGCAATAGAATGTTCAGTGGCAGAAGTGGAGACAGTGGGTAGCATGATGGTGGCCAGGTTACCTGGGCAGGCCCACTTGTCGAAACTCATACACAGGAGCTGGAGGGATAGCACAGCAGGTAGGGCATTTATTTGCCTTGCACATGGCCAATCTGGGTTCGATTCCCAGCATCCCATATGGTCCCCTGAGCACTGCCAGAAGTAATTCCTGAGTGTAGAGCCAGGAGTAACCCCTGTGTATCACTGGGTGTGACCCATAAGGGAAAAAAAAAACTCATATACGAATGCACAAAATGAATGCATCTCACTGGAGGGAAGGTGCAGTTTAGATGCTCTTGATATAAATTAAAACAGCAAATTTGTTTTAGAAACTTTAGGAATGGAAATAGTTAATACGTTTAACTATCTCTCCCACCCCATTCCAAACAGAATTTAGGTGGGGAAGGGGGAGTCAGCGTTCCAGGCTCAGTCCTGACTCTGCACTCCGGGATCCCTCCTGATGGGGCTCCAGGAACCATCTGGGATGCTTGGGATGGAATGCAACTCAGCCACATGCAAGGCAAGCGCCCTCTCTGTTGTACTATCTGTCCAGCCCACTTTCCTCTCATTATGGGCAACATCCAAGCCCTCCAAGGCAAGTAAAGGGGGAAAGGGGGAAAGTAGAAACCAAACAAATAACCAGTTAGAAAGTCTCCCAAATGGGCTATGCTGCCCCCTGGGGTTAGTCTTCGGTGCAATTGTGATGAGGGGCACTTTTTTTTTCTGTTTTGAGTCACACACGGCGATGCAAAGGAGTTACTCCTGGCTCTGCACTCAGGAATTCCTCCTAGCGGTGCTTGGGGAACAATCTGGGTTGCTGGGAATCGAACCCGGGTCGGCTGCATACAAGGCAAACGTCCTACCCACTGCACTATCGCTCCAGCCCTGAGGGGACACTTCTTGTTGCTTAAAGAAGGTAGATTTCTAAGAGGGTGCTGAGTGTTTTTGTTGTTGGTTTTATTTTGTTTTGTTTTTCCTGATGAGGGGGCAGTAGGCCAAGTTTGGGAACCTCTGAATTAGATGGTCTCTTGGTAATTAGCAGGTCGGAAGTTGTCAACTCAAAGCCGAGGACTGTCAATGCCATCCTCTTGGAGAATTGCGGTGATGGGTTTGACCCCCCAGCTTGCGGGGCCCTCTGTGATATGGTTTTCTTCTGCAATCGCTGCGATACAGACAGCAACACGCCCTGCAGGGGGCGCCCCAGCACACTCAGTGCCCCGCATTGGATGTTCTGAACAGTTCATTCTAGAGGTGCGCTGTCACCCTGGGTTCTCCCTTCCACGCAGCCATCAGGAGATGCGCTGTAAAGGGGACGCCAGCTTCGGGACAGGCAGCCAGGCTCTGGTCTCTGGCCCACTGGACAGTTGGCATTCTCTGCTCCAAGGAGCTACTTCCCTTCAGATGGGCTGGTGTTGAGAGCTTGCCATTAAAATAAGTTTCTTAGTAATTCTCACATAAAAATTGTGTCGCTCTGGTTACCTCCCTCTTGGATTACGTGACAAGTCGAAACTAGCAGAAGGTTCTACATATTACAGTTAAGCAGTCTGACATTTTATTTCTTAATTTTTTTTATTGAATCATCATGAGATACAGTTACAAAGCTTTGTAATGTTTGAGATTCAGGCGTACAATGATCGAACATCCATCCCTCCACCAGTGCAAATTTTCCACCACCCATGTCCCCAGTATCCCCCCACCCCCATCCCAGTCCTCACCCTGCCTCTATGGCAGACAATTTCCCCAATACTTTCTCTCTACTTTGGGGCATTATGTTTTGCTCAGATTTTTCCGCCACCATTCAAGCTTTCCTGTCAGGGACAGACGCTAGATAATTTATTTTCCATTGCTCATTTTGAATTTCATGAGAGCTTTTGTGGCCACACACTTCTGGAATTCTAGATTGTAAATGGTTGGGTTCCAGAGACATTTCTGTAGGACACTAATCCATTTTGGGATTCAATTGGGAGTCTCTGGACAAGGGCTGTTGGTGCTCTAAGATGGCGCCCAGAGGCAAATTCTGGGCGTGACAGCCAGGCAGCTGAGCGGGTGGGGGACTGGGGAGGGACAGCCAAGTCCTCTGGAGACTTAGTCCTGGAACCCGCATACCTGGGCCTTGCTTGTGGAAGCTCTTGGTCACCAGGATTCCATCTGAAGTAGGCAGGGAGAGCGCACCTCCTCCATCTGGGATGCCCTGGTGAAATTGGTTCGCTATGTGGCCCAGAGAAATCTCCTGCGTTGTGGTGTCTTGCAGGACTTGCTGCTGTGTCTTCTAATTTTTTCTTTTTTAAATCACCAAGAACTCTTCTGGGTCACAGCTGTGTTCCCAGAACCCAGAAGAGTGCTTGGTGATTTAAAAAAATCACCAAGTTTCCCTCCTGGAGCCTCTCAGCTCAGCCTGATGGCCCTGTTTTCAGTCAGATGGGCCAGGGGAAAGCTCTGAGACCCACTGGCCACCTCCTCACTGCTTGGGGGGTAGGTGGGCCCAAGCCTACTGGGGACCATGGAGGAGAGAAGGTCATACTGATGGTGGGATTGGTGTTAGAATTTTTTTTTTTTTTGCTTTTTTGGGTCACACCCAGCAATGCACAGGGGTTACTCCTGGCTCTTCACTCAGGAGTTACTCCTGGCAAACACCCTACCCGCTGTGCTATCTGTCCAGCCCCAAGTGTTAGAATTTTGAGAGCCCCAAATAACTGTATTATGAACAGCCTTGTAAACCATTAAATTTAAATAAAGTTAAAGAAAAAGGAAAAAACAGAAAACGGTTTAGAAGAAACACACCAGAATCCTAGGAGGAGGTGGAATCAGGCAGACAACCCATGCCCCACGGGAGGTGGAATCAGGCTTATAAGCCACGCCCCACGGGGGGTGGAGTCAGACAAATAAGCCACATCCTCTACCTGGAAGTGATGCAACCAGGTCCCCCTCTGTCACCTTTCAGTACACCGTGTCTGACAAGTCACGTGGACCTATCGTTTCTGCTTCAGGAGAACCAACAGCTCCCAACAATGAACATTTACTCCAAGTTAGCTATATTAAAACTTTTCAGGCTTCTCATCCCCAAGCACCGGGTGGGGGTGGAGAAGACCAAACCCGCACAGTAGTTACCAACACCCAAGCGGAGACAGTCGTGCATGAAGGACCTGGAGAACAGCCAGTCAGGTGCGGTACGCTGGGCTCTGATCTGAATTCTTCAGGAATCTGTAACAAGAGGAGCAAAGCCAACCTGTGTGCTGCTGTTTTTTCACAGAGCATAGCTGATTTGGTTCTGAAAGCTGATTTTTATTCTAATGTGTTGACATACGCCCTTGAGAAAAGTGTCCACTAGTAAAAGGTTTGCTTGCTTGATTGGTTTTGCTCTCAATTTTCTTGTTGCTGTTGATGTTTCTGTGGTGGGAGGGTTGTACTCCAACTGGCCGTGGTGGTTGGGCAGGGGAGAGGACCACGGAGTGTTTGAGATGCTCTCTCTCTCTCTCTCTCTTTCTCTCTCTCTCTCTCTTTCTCTCTCTCTCTCTCTTACACACACACACACACTTGCCGAGATCTGCACTCCTGGGATGCTTGCTTGCAATGAGCATCTGAGTCTCACTCATTCTTGCGCACACAGGTCCGGTTGTGGTGCCTGCTGGGAATTGTAGGGCTCACCAAGGTTGCATTTAATGGCCATGGCACTTGTACATCTTTCTTTTTTCTTCCCAATTGTGGGGCTTGCCAGGTGTCCGTCACGCCCTTTTTCACAGTTCTGACGCACACCTGACTGAGACACAGTTGGAAATTGTCTGCAGTGCCAGGGATCCACAGAGAGCGAAGCCTCAGGAGAGGTGCTTGGGGAATTTTTTGTTTGTTTGTTGCTTTGTTTTTGAGGTTTCTGGCTGTACCCAGTGGTGTTCATGAGTTACTCCTGGTTCTACACTCAGGAATCGCTCCTGGCAGGCTTGAGAGACCATATGGGGTGTCAGGCATCAAAACCAAGTTGGATGCATGCAAGGCAAGCACCCTACCTGTTACACTATCACTCCAACCCTGCTGGAATGGTGCTTGGCATAAGTGGAGACCCAGGGATTTGAACTTCGGACCACATACTTGCAAGGCAGGCGCTCTAAAGCACTCTGATACTCTCCCAGACTAACTAGAGCTTTTAACACCAAGGAGCATTTCTGTGAACTCACATCCTCTTGTTCTTTTCTCCTATATTTATTTTTTTTATTAAATCACTGTGAGATAGCTACAAAGCTTTCATATTTGAGTTTCAGTCATACAATGATCGAACACCCATATCTCCACTAGTGCACGTTCTCCACTACCAATGTCCCCAGTATACCTCCGCCAATCCCAACCCTCCCCCTGCCCTCTATGGCAGACAATTTCCCCCATACTCTCTCTCTCTCTCTCTACTTTTGGGCATTATGGTTTGCAATACAGATACTACAAGGCTATCACGTTTGGTTCTTTATCTACTTTCAGCACACATCTCCCATCCCAAACGATCCCTCCAATCATCATTGACTTAGCGATCCCTTCTCTATCCCAGCTGCCTTTTCTCCCCAGCTCATGAGGCAGACTTCCAACCATGGAGCAATATTCCAGACCCTTGTGTCTACTATCGACACTACCTCCACTACCCAGCCGTCGCCACACTCCAGAACGCTTTCCGGACACATCATAAGACACTAAATACCCATCTTCCAGAATTGTCGCACCATATTTGATAGGGTTCAAATATGGTAACACCAACAAGGGTGATTAGAGGTCGCCCCAAAAGCCTCTATCCCTCTCGGAAAGAATGGCAAGCTACCGAGAGTATTCCGCCCGTACGGAAGAGCCTGGCAAGCTATCCGTTGTGTATTCAATATGCCAAAACCAGTAACTACAACTGGTCTCATTCACCTGACCCTGAAGGCTTCACCGACATGGCAGCACTGAGAAGGATGAGAAAGGAGAGGCCGACAAAATCTCAAGGCCGACCTAGGCTGCCAAACGAAGGAAGACAAAAATGATCGTCTGTACTTTCAATGCACGTACGCTAGCATCAGATGCATCCATCGAGGACCTGATGGTACAAGCACAAATGATCAAGTACGACATCATTGGTCTGACCGAGACAAGAAGGCACGAATCTCACCATGCCGTTTTCGACACTGGAGAAGAATTGTTCCTCGGAACATGCGATAAAAGAGGTGTCGAAGGCGTAGGTGTCCTTGTCAACACAAACTTGGCCAAGAGCATTGATTCATTCGAATGCCTAACAACCCGAATCGGACGTTTACATTTGAATAGATGTGGCTCACTGCCTGCAGTTTCTATCTTTGTTGTCTACGCACCAACATCCGATTATGATGAAGGAGAAATTGAGAAGTTCTACATGGAGCTGGAGAAGTTCTATAAAGAAGACCACACCTTCTACAAGATCATTGTGGGTGATTTTAATGCCAAGATAGGGCCGAGAAGATCAGCTGAAGAACTTCACATCGGGACCCATGGCCTAGAATGGAATGAACAGGGTGAGAGACTGTCTGAGTTCATCATGTCGACCAAGACCATCCATGGTAACTCACAGTTCCAGAAGGCAGAATCTAAACGATGGACATGGGAGTCTCCCGGTGGACGATTTCACAACAAAATAGACCACATCATATTCAATCGATGGTTTTGCCTGACCGATGTCGCTGTTGTCCCAAAATTTCGAACAGGATCGGACCACCGTCTCCTTCGTGCAAAAGTCTACTTCACAGAGCGGGGAGAAAGGGCTGCAAAGTTCAAAAAGAGAACTCCCAAAACAACCACCAACTGGGAACTCTTTGGCAGTATTGCGGCAACATGGGAAGATGCCATTGTTGACAACATTGACGAGGAATACGATCGACTGGTTCAGCACCTCCATGAATGTGCGAGGAACGCCAAGAGAGAGATAGCCACAAAAAATCGCCTGTCTTCGAAAACTCTTGAGCTAATTCGCCAGCGTGGTTTGGCGCATGCCTCAGGCAACCGCAAGCTAACATCCGCGCTCGCAAGGCAGTGCAGAGATGCGATCAAGGAAGACCTCAAAGAGAGAAGAGCAGAAGTACTGGTAGATGCGGCAGAAGCCGGGAAAAGTATTTGTAACGCCCGCCTGTCCTTCGCCAACTACAAGACCAAGATGACTGCCCTCCAACGTCCTGATGGATCCATCACATCCTCCAGAACGGCAATGGAGAAGATTATCCATGACTTCTACTCAAATCTCTTCGATAGCCATGTCCACTTGCCGACATACTAAATTCCACAGGATGGATATGTCGTTCCCAATGTTCTCCCTTCCGAAATCCGACATGCCATTTCGTCGGTAAAGAAACAAACAGCACCTGACCCAGACAAGGGCAGACCTGAACACCTGAAGAACCTGCCGTCAGTACTCATCAATACACTGGCTCAGCTCTTCACTCGCTACCTGTCTGAATGCAAGGTTCCGTCCCAATGGAAAACCAGCAGGACTGTACTACTGTTCAAGAAGGGAGACATCCATGACATTGGCAACTATCGCCCTATCTGCCTATTGTCTGTCATCTACAAGTTGTTCACTCAAGTCATCCTAAATAGGATTGGCAGAACACTAGATGAAGGACAACCATGCGAGCAAGCCGGGTTCCGCAAAGGATTCAGCACCATCGACCTTATCCACACGATAACCAAGCTCATTGAGGTTTCTCAGGAGTTCAAGATGCCGCTCTGTTTAACGTTCATTGATTTAAAGAAGGCCTTTGATTCTGTTGAGACGGAAGCGGTCATTGAAGCCCTAGCCAATCAGGGCATTCAAGCCCAATACATCAGGATCCTCCGTGAGCTGTATTGCGGATTCACTACCAGGATCTCACCATTCTACAAAGAAGTGATCGTTGATGTCAAGAGAGGGGTGCGGCAGGGTGATACCATTTCACCGAAACTCTTCAGTGCCACCCTCGAGAACATCATGCGACGACTGGAATGGGAAGGAATGGGAGTGAAGATAGATGGTCGGCAACTACACCACCTCCACTTTGCTGATGACATTGTTTTAATAACACCAAACATCAGCCAAGCTGCACAAATGCTGGCCGACTTTGACCATGAGTGTGGAAAGGTAGGACTACAGCTGAATCTTACGAAGACAATGTTTATGAGAAACAGCCTCGTTCCTGATGCCCCATTCGCTCTCAACGGAACGACCATCTCCGAATGCAACAGCTATGTGTACCTAGGTCGAGAAGTCAACATGACAAATGACCTGGCACCCGAGCTGCGCAGGAGGAAGAGTGCGGCTTGGAACGCCTTCAAGAACATCGAAGAAATAGCTAAGAGGACGAAGAACCTCCGGCTCCAGGCACATCTCTTTGATTTCACTGTTCTTCCTGCATTAACATACTCCTCCGAGACCTGGGCCCTACGCAAATAAGATGAGAACGCTATTCAGGTCTCCCAAAGAAGAATAGAAAGAGCTATGCTTGGAATATCACATTTCACTCAAATGAGAGAAAGAATCCGGAGTTCTGACATCCGTCGACGATCAAGAATCAGGGACGCTGTCTTGTTTGCCAAGGTGTCAAAAATCAGATGGGCTGGTCACATAATGAGATTTAAAGACGACCGTTGGACTAGAGCTGTTACTGACTGGATTCCACGGGATGTCAAAAGACCGCGTGGCTGCCCACCTACCAGATGGTCAGACTTCTTCGTCAAGATCATGAACGATCGAAGAAAGATGGCGGCCGCACGGGAGCCTTGTGGAAAGCGGGTTTGAGCTGGGCTCGGGGAAGCGGCGGGGACCTCATGGGAAGGGGGGCTTTGTGGGCCGTCCCCCACGCCCCACCGAGGTCGCCAGCTGCCCCCCACGAGCGGCTCTCCGGCACGGCCACGGCCCCGGAGGCACAAGGACTTAGCACAGAGAACCAGCCGCTTGGAGCAGAAAAGCAAATGGACTTGTGTTGATTCGCGCCACCAAGCCTGCCCAGAGGGGGAAGGGCGTTGACCGGCCCGCCCGCTCCTCTCTGGAAAGAAAGATGGCGGCCACACGGGAGCCTTGTGGAAAGCGGGTTTGAGCCGGGCTCGGGGAAGCGGCGGGGACCTCATGGGAAGGGGGGCTTTGTGGGCCGTCCCCCACGCCCCACCGAGGTCGCCAGCTGCCCCCCACGAGCGGCTCTCCGGCACGGCCACGGCCCCGGAGGCACAAGGACTTAGCACAGAGAACCAGCCGCTTGGAGCAGAAAAGCAAATGGACTTGTGTTGATTCGCGCCACCAAGCCTGCCCAGAGGGGGAAGGGCGTTGACCGGCCCGCCCGCTCCTCTCTGGAAAGAAAGATGGCGGCCACACGGGAGCCTTGTGGGAAGCGGGTTTGAGCCGGGCTCGGGGAAGCGGCGGGGACCTCATGGGAAGGGGGGCTTTGTGGGCCGTCCCCCACGCCCCACCGAGGTCGCCAGCTGCCCCCCACGAGCGGCTCTCCGGCACGGCCACGGCCCCGGAGGCACAAGGACTTAGCACAGAGAACCAGCCGCTTGGAGCAGAAAAGCAAATGGACTTGTGTTGATTCGCGCCACCAAGCCTGCCCAGAGGGGGAAGGGCGTTGACCGGCCCGCCCGCTCCTCTCTGGAAAGAAAGATGGCGGCCGCACGGGAGCCTTGTGGAAAGCGGGTTTGAGCTGGGCTCGGGGAAGCGGCGGGGACCTCATGGGAAGGGGGGCTTTGTGGGCCGTCCCCCACGCCCCACCGAGGTCGCCAGCTGCCCCCCACGAGCGGCTCTCCGGCACGGCCACGGCCCCGGAGGCACAAGGACTTAGCACAGAGAACCAGCCGCTTGGAGCAGAAAAGCAAATGGACTTGTGTTGATTCGCGCCACCAAGCCTGCCCAGAGGGGGAAGGGCGTTGACCGGCCCGCCCGCTCCTCTCTGGAAAGAAAGATGGCGGCCACACGGGAGCCTTGTGGGAAGCGGGTTTGAGCCGGGCTCGGGGAAGCGGCGGGGACCTCATGGGAAGGGGGGCTTTGTGGGCCGTCCCCCACGCCCCACCGAGGTCGCCAGCTGCCCCCCACGAGCGGCTCTCCGGCACGGCCACGGCCCCGGAGGCACAAGGACTTAGCACAGAGAACCAGCCGCTTGGAGCAGAAAAGCAAATGGACTTGTGTTGATTCGCGCCACCAAGCCTGCCCAGAGGGGGAAGGGCGTTGACCGGCCCGCCCGCTCCTCTCTGGAAAGAAAGATGGCGGCCGCACGGGAGCCTTGTGGAAAGCGGGTTTGAGCTGGGCTCGGGGAAGCGGCGGGGACCTCATGGGAAGGGGGGCTTTGTGGGCCGTCCCCCACGCCCCACCGAGGTCGCCAGCTGCCCCCCACGAGCGGCTCTCCGGCACGGCCACGGCCCCGGAGGCACAAGGACTTAGCACAGAGAACCAGCCGCTTGGAGCAGAAAAGCAAATGGACTTGTGTTGATTCGCGCCACCAAGCCTGCCCAGAGGGGGAAGGGCGTTGACCGGCCCGCCCGCTCCTCTCTGGAAAGAAAGATGGCGGCCACACGGGAGCCTTGTGGGAAGCGGGTTTGAGCCGGGCTCGGGGAAGCGGCGGGGACCTCATGGGAAGGGGGGCTTTGTGGGCCGTCCCCCACGCCCCACCGAGGTCGCCAGCTGCCCCCCACGAGCGGCTCTCCGGCACGGCCACGGCCCCGGAGGCACAAGGACTTAGCACAGAGAACCAGCCGCTTGGAGCAGAAAAGCAAATGGACTTGTGTTGATTCGCGCCACCAAGCCTGCCCAGAGGGGGAAGGGCGTTGACCGGCCCGCCCGCTCCTCTCTGGAAAGAAAGATGGCGGCCACACGGGAGCCTTGTGGAAAGCGGGTTTGAGCCGGGCTCGGGGAAGCGGCGGGGACCTCATGGGAAGGGGGGCTTTGTGGGCCGTCCCCCACGCCCCACCGAGGTCGCCAGCTGCCCCCCACGAGCGGCTCTCCGGCACGGCCACGGCCCCGGAGGCACAAGGACTTAGCACAGAGAACCAGCCGCTTGGAGCAGAAAAGCAAATGGACTTGTGTTGATTCGTGCCACCAAGCCTGCCCAGAGGGGGAAGGGCGTTGACCGGCCCGCCCGCTCCTCTCTGGAAAGAAAGATGGCGGCCACACGGGAGCCTTGTGGAAAGCGGGTTTGAGCCGGGCTCGGGGAAGCGGCGGGGACCTCATGGGAAGGGGGGCTTTGTGGGCCGTCCCCCACGCCCCACCGAGGTCGCCAGCTGCCCCCCACGAGCGGCTCTCCGGCACGGCCACGACTCCAGGGCACAGAAATCAATCTCTTAACTAGCTAACTTTTAATAGAAATTCTTCCAGGGTCAATAAGTAAAATAGCAGAAATTCAAAACCGCGTGGCCGCTATCGCGGCCGCGCGACATCATTTTATTCTTAAACCAAGTTGTAGAAAGCAAATCATTTCACAACGCTGTTTCAGCATGTCTGATTGGGGGGGGGGGGTGGGTCGTAAACTCTAAACAATAATGGTGCATCTTCTATCGAAATAATCTATCTAGTCAAAGTAGATAGAGTATTAACTAGAACTCATCTGCCTCATAAGAATTGGGAGGGGTGGGAGGTGGGGGTCTATTGGGGTTCGGGGTTAAAAATGAGTATTGGTAAAGGGAAATGTGTTCGGTATCTACATGACTGAGACCTAAACCCGAAAGCTCTGTAACTTTTCCCACAGTGATTCAATAAATAAATAAATTATAAAAAAAAAATAAAAATAACAAAAAAAAAAAATTACATGAAATAGATAAATCCCATAAATGTAAAATTTAGTAAGAGTGAAGAAAACTAAGAAAATAGGGGAAAATCTGAATAAACCTATAAAATTTTTAAAAAAAAAAAAAAAAAAAAAAAAGATCATGAACGATCAGTTTGAGGCTCTTCATGTTCCCAGAGCGAACAGATGCCATTGGACTACACTAGCACGCGACAGGGACAAATGGAGACGTTACTGGCACCCGCTCAAGCAAATCGACGACTAACGGGAAGTTAAGTGATTAAGTGTGTCTACTGTCCTTGGGCTCAAACCCTCTTAGAGGCAGCCTGGAGACTAGGATGCCAGATTCGGTCACAGTCCTCCTGTTGTTCACCGATTTGCTCGAGTGGGCCCACTAACATCTCCATTGGAGACTTTGTTGTTACTGTGTCTGGCATATCGAATATGTCACGGGTAGCTTGCCAGGCTCTGCCGTGCGGGTGAGATACTCTCGGTAGCTTGCCAGACTCTCTGAGAGGGACGGAGGAATCAAACTCGGGTCGGCCATGTTGGTCTCTTGTAAGGCAAACGCCCTACCGCTGTGCTATCTCTCCAGCCCTGGATGCCAGGTTAGAGGCAGGAAATAAGGGAAGGGTGTAGGAAGGTGGTGAGAGCCTACTAACCCCAGGCAGGTCTGAGCGCTGGGAAGGAGAGGCAGGAAGAGAAACTGCAGACTCAGTCTTCAGCACAGACCTAAGCAGCTTCATCTGGAGCCGGGGGAAGGTCTCCAGGCAGAGATGTGACAAATGGGCCTTGACTGGCTCCCCCAAGGCTGGACACAGCTGGAAGGGATGCTGGGACAAGCTCAGAACTCATCTCAGTGGTGGTTTCCATGGCAGCAGAGCATCCTTGAACTTCACGGGTCTGCCTCCCTTCCTAAGGCTGGGGAACCTCTTCCCATGGTTCTCCCTTCCTCCTTGGCAGGCTCAATCCCACATCCCTGCACTTGGCCTTGGGATCACTCGGGACTCATCCTCGCACCCTCTGCCCTCACCTCCACTGGCCTTCAGTGTTCTGATGATGTCACACAAACTTTTCCTGGTGATCCAGGTCCTTGGTCCGCCACACCCTCACAACCAGGGCTGTATTTGCACATTTCCAAGCAAGTGAGTGCGTGGGTGTCAGGCCCTGCCCCCTGTCTCTCTTATCTCTACCCATTTACCTCCCTGTCTTGATGGGTCTGACCACGCCCAGCACTTAGCAGATGGTTCTGCATCCCTGAGGCGTCCTGGTGTCTTGTCACCATGTCCTGTAGCTTGCCAGGAGCTGTTTCTCCGAAGAAGAGCAAATCTCAGGCCGGAGAAAGAGTGCAGAGGTTAAGGGTTGGCACACACCCAACCAGGATTTGATCTGCTGGTTGTGTGGTCCCTTGAACCCTACCAGGAGTGACCCCTGAGCACAGGGCCAAGAGTAAGCCCTGAGCACCACGGGGTGTGGCCCCAAATAAACAAAAACAGGGCAGTTCTCTATCTGGGGGACAAAGTACAGGCTCTGTGCCGTGGTTGTCCACTGGCCTTGCTTCACACACTTCCTGATGTCGCATTCCACCTTCAACACCCCTGGGGTTGATATCTGAGCAAAAATCCAAGAGTATTCCATGAGCATTGCTGGGTGTGACCCCCCCAAAGTGCATTATTTATTTTGCCCATATCTGTAAGAGAGTAGAAAAGCTAATACTTCCTTTATTTCTTAGTGTTTTTTATTTTATTTTTAATATTTTTATCTTTATTTAATAATATTTTTTATTTTGCTCAGGCTGCATCCTGACTCCTCAGTCAGAATCACTCCTGGCAGTGCTCAGAGGGGATATGCCTTGCCATGAGCAAACCAGGGTCAGCTGTATGCAAAGCAAGTAGGTGTCCTCACCTCCGTCCTTACTCCCCAGTCATGAAATAGCTAATATTTTTTAACTGGTTATTGTAGAAATGCAGTCTCCTGTCCCCGCGCCTGGCTGTCCTCGCTGGGTCCCCTTGGAGAGGGGCGGGTTGAGTTTCCCTCCCTGCCCCGACCAGAACCCCAGCATCCGAAGACCTCTAGAACCAGCCACAACCATGCTGAGATCACTCTCCCCACTCATGAAGGTACCAGCAGAGGAACAAAGGCATGCGGGTCCCGGGGCTGAGATCTCCAAGCCTGCTTGGATAGGGACTGAGCATCCTCCACCCAGATCCTCCATCTTCCAGTAGACAGGGGTTACACCCACCAACTGCCCCCCAGCACCGTGTAATGCCATCAACGGCCAAGACCCAGAGACTATAAAACCCAGATCCCGGACATCTTATTATCTCATTCTTGCTTTGGACAACCTGGCAGGCTACCAAATGTAACCTGCCCACACGGTAGAGTCTGGCAAACTCCCCATGGCGTACCCAATATGCCAAATACCATTAACAATGATGGGTCTCATTCTCCTAACTCTTAAAGAGCCTTGAATGTGGCACTTTTTAGAATCTCAGGGTACGACGAAGGAGACATTACTGGTGCCTGCTCGAGGCAATCAACAAACAACAGGATGACCATGACCGTGATTATAGAAATTCAATGACTATATACAATACAGCAGTTCAAATAAAGTTTTTAAGGTATTTATATCAGCATGAAAAAAAGTGCAAAATGAAAAATTTTGCTGAATTTAGTTAAGACAACTTGTAAAATAATACACAGAAAACAAGTAACATCTATGTGACATTCCAAAGCTTACGGAGGGATGCTATGGGGCTGGACTCACAGTACAGGGTTTGAAGCACCTGCCTTGGACACAGACAAGTCTGGTTTGATCGCCAGTGCCCCAAGCACCGCCAGGAGTGATCCCTGACCACAAGGCCAGCCTTAGTCCCAGAGCGTGTCCAAGGATGACCCAAGCAAACAAAACCAGAAGGATGCTACGAAGCGTTTATGGGACAGAGAAAGGAAGTGATTCCCAACAAGCAACTGAATATGCACGGGGCTCTTAACACCACGTGCAACGTAGTGGGCCGAGAAGGGAGGAAGAGAAAATTGTCAAATTGAAATGTTTCATTTTTTCCAGATAGATCACCTAAGCAAACATGGCAAAATACTGCATTTCAGTGGAGACCTGTATTACGCTTTTTCCATAAAATTTTCCACATGTTTAAGATAGTTCATTCACTGTCACTGTCCTCCCATTGTTCACCGATTTGCTTGAGCGGGCTCAGTAACATTGTGAGACTTGTTGTCACTGTGTTTGGCATATCGACTATATCACGGGTAGCTTTCCAGGCATTGCCGTGTAGGCGAGATACTCTCAGTAGCTTGCTGGGCTCTCTGAGAGGGGTGGAGGAATCGAACCCGGGTTTGATTGAAATCAAACTTGTCGGCTTCGTGCGAGGCAAACACGGTGATAGCGCTGTGCTCCGGCCCAAGATAGTTCATTACAAATTGTAAAAGGCAACAATAAGGTATATTTTGTCAGATGGAGGGGAAGTGGTCACTCTGAACAAGGATCTGGTGCTGAAAGGAGGTAAACTGATGTGACAATACCCTTTTAGTAACAGTCCGTAAACCACAGCACCTCAAGGAAAGAAGTGTGTGGGGAAACTGAGGATCTTGGTGGAGGTAAGTGAACCCTTGCGAAGAGATTGTCGTTGGAACATTGAACACGTCAATCATTAATAACTTTCTAACTTTGCCATTCACGTTGATTCGATTTTTTTTTAATGTAATGAAAAATCAAAGCAATAACACAGCGGTAGGGCGTTTGCCTTGCATGTGGCCAACCTGACTGACCCGTGTTCGATTCCTCCGCCCCTCTCGGAGAGCCCGGCAAGCTACTGAGAGTATCTCACCCGCACGGCAGAACCTGGCAAACTCCCCGTGACGTATTCAATATGCCAGACACAGTAACAACAAAGTCTCCAATGGAGACGTTACTGGGCCCGCTCCAGCAAATCGATGAACAGCGGGAGGACAGTGCTACAGCGCTACAGTAATGAAAAATAAACAGGGCCAAAAACATTGCATGTGTGTTTCTAGCAGCTCATGTTCCTAGACATTTTATTGCAAAATAATTGCCAGAGTGCTGGTGTCGTTAAGCTTTACCTCCATCTTCAAATCAACTCCAACTGGCTCTGGTCAGGGGTTAGTGATCTCAGGCTGAGCACTGCTAGGCCCCAGGGAAGCCCAGGTGCCTTAGAAAGGCCGAGGGCAAGGCGGGGAGCACAAGTCAATACTTCTTGCGTGCAACAGCGCCACCTACTGGTCAGTGGAGGAACCCACGTGCAGTCATGAGTCTGAAGAAAGAACCTTAATTAATTCAGAGAATTTTAATTGTCCTTGCAGCAGTTCGTGGAGCTCCGCCTTCAGTTCTGAAGAAGCTCTCCCAGAATTCTCCACACCTGTAGGGCCTGAAGTCCTTCGATAGCGATGCCTAGAGAAAGACTGATGGATGAGAAGCAAACGGGGTGGGGTGGGGGGGATGTGGGCAAAGGGGTCGGTGTTGAAAGTGTATGCTTGCGACCCAACCATGAAGAGCTTTGTGATTTTACGGTGACTAAATAAAATAAAAAATTTGAAAAATAAAATGATTGCCCCCAGAGAGAAAGTAAAAAGTAAAATTACCTCAGGGGGTGTTAGAGTATAGCACAGTGGGCAATCCCCAACACTGCACATGGTCTCTGCACCAGCAAGGAGTGATCCCTGAGTACCGCTGGGTGCAAGCCTAAAGCGAAGAAAGAGGAGGAAGAGGAGGAGGAGGAGAGGAGGAGGAGAGGAGGAGGAAGAAGAAGAAGAAGGAGGAGGAGGAGGAAGAGGAGGAGCAGGAGGAGAAGGAGGAGGAGGAGGAAAATTGAAAAAGAAAAAAATTTTAAATGAGATAGAAGATTAACCTACTTTTAGGTTTATTAACTTTGCCTCTTTTCACTGAAGTGAACAAGTCTTATTAAATACTAATTATATTCCCTAGGGGAAAAAAAGAAAGAAAGGTAAGGTCGGGGCTGGAGCGATAGCACAGCAGGTAGGGCATTTGCCTTGCACACAGCTAACCTGGGTTCAATTCCCAGCATCCCATATAGTCCCCCAAGCACCACCAGGAGTGATTCCTGAATGCAGAGCTAGGAATAAACCCTGAGCATCGCTGGGTGTGACACCCCCCCCAAAAAAAAGGGCGGTTTATAATTACTCCTAGCTTGGTAAGGGATTTTATGCATTTTCAATAATAAACATCTCATGTATTAATGACTGTCGAAGCAAAAAAGAAGGCAGGGGCAGGGGAATCTCCTTATATCTCTTCCTGGAAATGGCTCTGGGGCCATGAGCTTCTTCTGAGCCCTGGGGAAGTCTCAGAGAAAAAGGGGCCCCCTGAAGGGCAGGAGTGACAGTACAACAGACAGTACACTTGCTTGCATGCAGCCAAACCAGGTTCGATCCCCAGCATGCCCGAGCACTGCCAGGAGTTATTCCTGAAAGCAGGGCCAAGAGTAACTCCTGAGCACTACTAGGTGTGGCCCAAAAACAAACTGAATTTTAAAGGGAAAATAAAAAGGGGGCCCACTCTGAATTTCCTTCCAGAATTCCTCTGGCAGGAACATACAAAGTCAATTCAACCCAGTAATGGCAGCCACACTGCCTCTCCCAACAGGCTGGGGGGAGGAGCCCAGGGAACCTCCCATCCTGCATCTGCGCAGGTCGCAGAGGCCGCTGAGCCTGACTGTGCTGGTGCCTTAAAGGCCACCCCTTAAGAATCAATAATAGGGGCCGGAGTGATAGCATAGCGGGTAGGGTGTTTGCCTTGCACACAGCTGACCTGGGTTCGATCCCCAGCATCCCATAGGGTCCCCCGAGCACCGCCAGGAGTAATTCCTGAGTGCAGAGCCAGGAATAACCCCTGAGCATCGCTGGGTGTAACCCAAAAAGCAAAAAAAAAAAAAAAATCAATAATAATTCCTCAGACTCTGCCTCAGCACCTCAACAAGAGAGGCATATGTGCACCAAATAAGCTTAACAAAGTCTATATTAACATAATCATCAATTAATATGTCATATATTAATCATATAATTATTAATATAATAATTATATATTAATACTCTTACAACATCATTTTAGTGGCTTACAGTTTTTCATTTAATGACTTTACCATTGGCTGGAGAGATAGCACAGCAGTAGGGCATTTGCCTTGCAAGCTGCCGGCCTGGCCGAGCCGGGTTCAATTCCTCCACCCCTCTCAGAGAGCCCGACAAGCTACCTCGAGAGTATTTTGTCCAAACGGCAAAGCCTGGCAAGCTGTCCATGACGTATTCGGTGTGCCAAACACAGTAACAACAAGTCTCACAATGGAGACGTTACCGGGCACGCTCAAGCAAACCAATGAACAACGGGAGGACAGTGCTACAGTGCTGTTCCTTGACTTTGCCATATTTCACTTAACTCAATCCTTCATTCAAGCTTTCCAGTCAATAAATGTTTTGTTTTAGTCCAGATAGGGAAGTTGTCATAGCGCCAGTTTCCAAATATGCCTCCTTTACACAGTACGGGGTCACTTTCTGGTCCCTTGGGGAGTTAGGTGGTGCCTGTCACTTGTGTTGACCAGTGATAACTGAATAGAAGCTATAAGATCCAGTGAGCATTGGATAACGTTTTCTGTGCTGCCTCAGCCTACTGCAAAACTAGAAACAGCCTCCCTCATCGCAAATCTCAGACTTGCCACAAGGGGCAAATGATCTTAGCACTGGGATTCAGGAAGATTTTGTTTCTGACCCAGAACCTTGAGGCTTCTAACTGCCTCATCTCACGTCTGGTGGAGAGATAAACCTAGAGGCCAACTCCCAGTCCCCCCACATGTGTCCGGTTTTGTTGGTGAAGCCCAGCTTCCCCATGGGACTGAATACAATGTGAAGAGAGCTGTAGAACAGTTCCATCCTGCCCATAACAAGCAGCACAATGCGCAGAAGTGAGGCTCACAGACATCTGGTAGACCTGGGGAAGCATGAGGATGACTTGGAAGGTGGGAGAGACTTGGGAACTGGGGTAAGAGATGCAGGAGGATTAGGGGGCAAATGAATTAAAATCAAGTAAAGTGTGGAGTCCTGAGGCTGCTGACAAGGTGATTTGGGGTGAAACAAGTTTTTTTTGAGAAAATGAGTACTAGAAACTGTGAAAGAAACGGGCCAGATGGGGCAAAATCATTGCTGCAAGGGGAAGATCCTCAACCCAGCGCTTCCCATCCCTCTTTGTGTGTGTGTTTGTATATGTGTGTGTGTGTTTGTGTGTGTGTGTGTATGGCAGAGGGAGGGGGCATCCTACTGTATCTGCCTCTTTCAGAAGGGTCTTGGTGAGGTCACTTTGGGTGGCTTTCAATCAGTCAGTCCAAGTCAGCCTCACTCTGAAAGAGGCAGCTTTCTGGCAAGTGGGATTGTTTGTTACTAAGGGATCACTCCCAACAGCCTCAGGCTGAGCACACTTCGAACCCAGTAAACACCCAGTGAGCACCCAGTGAGCTAGTGTCAGTACTGAGAATCACTGATTGCCACTCAGAAACTAGTATCCTTTGTTGACAGTCAACTAATGTCAATCACTGGCCATCCATCAGTGTCACGGGTGGTGTCAATCATTGAAAGTCCATCATTGTCAGGGAGTCAGTCACCAGTGTCTGTGTGTGGCAGTCAGTCATTTCCTGGGCACGGTGCCCACTTATTTTTCTGCTCATTTGTCCGGGCCCTTTGGGTTTGGTTTGGGTTCCGTTGAGTTTGGGGACCACACCCAGCGGTGCTCGGGACTCACTCCTGGCTCTGCACTCAGGAATTGATCCAGTGTGACTCATCAGACCATGGAGGGCGGGGAAGTCAGAGATCAAATCCGAGCCTGCTGCAATGCCAGACAAGCACCATGCCCGCTGTCCTATCTCTCTGGCCCCTGCCCAGCCCCTGTCTAGGCCTGTCCCTCCTCCCCGAGGACAGAGAGGTGACGTGGGTGCCCCCACTTGACAGACTCAACACAGAGAAACCTGCCAACTGGGTCAATCCCTCATCTTCAGCTGCCCGGACTGGACAAGGCCGAGTTCCCAGATTTTCAAGAACGGCCAGACCCAGAGCTCACCAAGGGCCTCTGTTCAGGGGTCTAAGGGAACCGGGACACTCTCAAGAGCCACTTGGTCCCCTGCAAGGCTCCTTGAACGGTCGGGCTCGCCCACGCCCGCTCCCTGCCGGGGTCAGCCAGATGTGGACGATGGCCCTTTGAGCTCAGCACTGCCCACTGCTCGCTGAGCACTGTGAGCATGCGCAGACCCAGGGCTCTCCCGCCGGAGCCAAAAACGGGTGGACAGCGGCTCCTTCCCCTGCGAGACCCCAGCCCGGGTCTAAAACTAAACTCCCTCGCGAGTATTTCTCTGCCCCCGTATTTCTCTCCCTCCCTGTGCCCCGCAGCCAGCCCGGGGTCTTCAGCGGAGAGCTCGCATCCCAGTGCGACCCTCAGCTTGCCTGCAGGAGAGCGGACCCCGCATCTCTGGGTTGGGTCTTGTCCTTCTGGAAAGGGAGTGTCCTGCAGGAAAGCTGGTGGGAAACTCGTCCCCACAGAGAGGACAAACCAGGGTCCCGATTCCCAGGCACCGCCACCCCTACTCTGCCGTCTACAAGGGTCACGTTAGGGAACTCTGTGGACCCCCACAGTCACGCAGAAGGGGGTCACACTGAGGACCCCACACTTGAGGGAAGGCTCTGTTGTCACTGCCTTAAATTGTTGGATCCAGGGCTGGAGCAATAGCACAGCGGGTAGGGCGTTTGCCTTGCACGCAGCCAACCTGGGTTCATTCCCAGCATCCCATATGGTCCCCTGAGCACCGCCAAGAGTCATTCCTGAGTGCAGAGCCAGGAGTAACCCCTGTGCATAGCCAGGTGTGACCCACAAAAGCAAAAAAAATTGTTGGATTCCTTTTGAACCAGGAGGACTGTGTCTTTATGGCACATAGCACCCCACAAACTGTATGCCTGGTCCTGGCTCCAAGCATCCTCTTGTGGGACGCTGGAATTCTGTGATTCCAGCTAATTGCCTTCTACAGAGCTGTGGTGCTTGTCTTCCCCATTCTTTCCAGGGGGGCCAGGAGCTGTCCCCCACACCAGTGAGCCATAGTCAGCTCCTCTCCCCCCGCTGAGTCCTTGGGCACGGCAGGCTGTGATGCAAAGACAAAATGCAGCAAACATTGCAGAGAACCAACAATGCAGAGAACCAACCTGATGTGGAGGAAGAGCTGGCAGGGGAATTATCCGCAGCTGGATACGGGAGTGGGGAGAGTTTATTTGTGGCAGGCGGTAACAGCGAGAGGACCTGAGACCTCCTTCACTGGCCCAGGTTTTGTGTCACCGAGACATACCACGATTCCGGAAGATTCCAAAGGGTATTTATAGTTGAAACTCTGTTTTTCCACTCAAACGTGTGTGTGCCTGTTTTAACCACAGTGAGCCAATTAAAATAGCTTTACAGCTTACTGAAACTCAAACTGGTCCTCAAAAGGATTAAACACCTATACCTGGGAACCCATGCAACTCACCCACACCAGCAGATTCAACAGACAAAAGTAGCTCCAACATAAGGCTTGTCTGGTTAAAGACAAACAGAAACCCAAGAAGAAGCAACTTATCTAGAATTGGCATGATGGCATTCTTTAGAAAGGAGGTCCCCAAATAATAAGGTACAATTGTAGGGAGGGGGACAGTTTGCTCTTTAGAAAAGAGAAGTGAGTGGTTGGAGAGATAATACAGCACATAGGCACTTGCCTTGCACACAACCAACTGAGGTTCGATCCCCAGAATCATATATGGTCTCCCAAGTACATTAAGAATGACCCCTGAGCACAAAGCCAGCAGAGAGCACTGGAACAGTCAGGTGTGATCCCCCCAAAAAAAGTGAGGGAGGAAGAGAGCAAGAGAGAGACAGAGAGACAGAGACAGAGAGAGAAAGAGAGAGAGAGCTGAAACTATGCTAAGAATCCAGTCCAAGGTTGGGGAAGGATCGCTCAAAGTACTGTGCACACGTTTTGCAAGCAAAAAGTCCAGGTGCTGTCACTGGACAAGCCGGGGTGACCCACCTGGGGAGACAAAAGTAGGTCCTAAACACCCAGGATGAGATAAAAACAAATAATAACTAAAGAAAAAAAACACATCTGGTTCAAAGGGAAATGGGGATCCACGGGAAGTACCCCATCTCCAAGCCTTCAGTGACTTCATGAGCAGGATGTAGAGGGCCGGCAGAGCCCTGGGCTGTGGTAATAACACACACAGCACTGAACACACGAAGAAGCCTCCACAGACATTTTATATATATATATATGTATGTATATATATATATATATATATATACACATATATATATGGCTGGAGAGATAGCACAGCGGTAGGGCGTTTGCCTTGCACGCAGCCAACATGGCCAACCCGAGTTCAATTCCTCCACCCCTCTCGGAGAGCCCGGCAAGCTACCAAGAGTATCTTGCCCGCACGGCAGAGCCTGGCAAGCTCCCCGTGACGTATTCGATATGCCAAATACAGTAACAACAAAGTCTCCAATGGAGACGTTACTGGGCCCACTTGAGCAAATCTATGAACAACGGGAGGACAGTGACAGTGATATATATATATATATTAGGAGCTGGAACGATAGCACAGCGGGTAGGGAATTTGCCTTGCACACAGCCGACCGGGGTTCGGTTCCTCCGTCCCTCTCGGAGAGCCTGGCAAGCTACTGAGAGTATCGCACACGCATGGCAGAGCCAGGCAAGCTCCCCGTGGCATATTTGATATGCCAAAAGTAGTAGCAACAAGTCTCACAATTATGTGACTAATACCCAAAGACAGTAGAAACATGGGCCAGGAGAATTGGTCCATAGTTGGAAGCCGGCCTCAAGTGCTGGGGGAGAGGGCAGTTGAAATAGAGAAGGGACCACTATGGCAATAATAGTTGGAAATGATCGCTCTGGGTGTACTGAAAGTAGCTAAAGGAACAATCATGATAACCTCTTAGTGTCTGTATTGCAAACCATAATGCCCCAAAGGAGGGAGGGAGGGAGGGAGGGAGGGAGGGAGGGAGGGAGGGAGGGAGGGAGGGAAGGAGGGAGGGAGTGAGTGAGACAGAGACAGAGAGAGGCATCTGCCTAAGAGTCAGGCTGGGGGTGTTGGGGGTGGCAGGAGGGAAACTGGGTCATTGGTGGTGGGAAATGTACACTGGTGGAGGGATGGGTGTTGGAATACTGTGTCACTGAAACCCAATCATGAACAGCTTAAAGGTCACTCAATATAAAAATTAAGATTAAAAATAAAAAGAAGACCCCACAGTGCTGACCAGTCTTCGGGACTTTCCGCAAAGGCAGAACCACCAATGGCCTCTCAGGAACACACCAGTCAAGACCCACAGGGCCCGACTCAGAGTGAAAGATTGGGGACAGGACGCCCCCCCCCCACCTCATCCCACCCCCCCCCCCACATGGGTAGCAGGATCCATGCTCGGGCAGCTCTGTCCCCTCTCCCCAAAGGTGGCAGGAGAGAGCAGTGGCAGCCAGTGACCACCATCTTCCAGGGCAGAGGCACAGCCCAGCATTCAAGGCTTGGTCAGTCGCAGACCATGCGGGAACTGTGATAAGAGATGCTGCGACACAGAGTATTCACGGTGTGCTAAGCGTGTGTACGCATGAACTGCATGCGAGGTGTTGTGATATTTGCACACGGGTGTGCACACAAGTGTGTGGTGTAACACTTCTTTCTGCGTGGTGTGATTTGTGCTGCAGCATTTGTGTGCTGGGTGTCTACGTGTGTGGGCTGTGATACTGGCGGGTAGCATATCGTATGGAGGGGGTGAAGGTCACAGGCCCTGGGGACAGTTTGGCCCCTGCCACACTGCCAGCACAGACACACAATTTCAAAACAGTAAGTGGAGTCCACAGGGTTCCCTTCCTGAGGTTGCCAGGTGACAAGCCCTCCGAGCGTTTAGTTAAAGCTCCATGTGATGCAATGAAATCCCATGCCGTTTGGCAAACTCTGGTCGCTCTCTGGTCCCAGGACGTTGGTGACCCTGAGATGCAGTGGATTCTGCAGGTAGGGCGAGGTTCGTTCTTAGCCTGATGGGGAAGGGGTTGCTCCGAGAGTTCCTGTTCTGCTCCCGCGTAGACCCCAAGTGCAGGTGACCGCGACAGTATCGGGCTGCTCCTGCATGAAACATCCCACCGTCCTGAAACGGCCGCACTCATCCGGAGCACAGGTCTCCTGAGCGTCGCGAGAGTCCGCACATGCTCCACGGACACCCAACCCCAGAGAGCGAGGAACCCGGCATCCCTGAGAGTCCTCAAAGGAAAGGGGTGCCCCGAGGGGGGACCAAGTGGCAAGGCAAGGGTTGGCACTTGGATCTCAGAAGGCCAGGCAGCTCAGGGCTCTTCCACGGGCGGGTCAGCCCTTGGGAGTCGCTGGATGAGGACGACGAGGCTGGGGACGTCGCTGAGCACGGGGGACAAAGCCATGGCTCGGTCCACCTGCTGCGGCGGGAAGACTCTGCAGAGCAAGGCGCGTGCCTGGGCGCGTGTGTCCACCTCGAGGGCGCCATCTCCGCAGCTCGCCTCGGCCCAGGCCGCCTTGTCCAGGAACCCCTCTGCGCCCTCCGACGGAGCCCACGGATGGACCGGCGGCCTGCGCTGGTGGGGCGCCTCGGCCGAGCTGCCCCCAACCCCGGGCTGCAGCGGGAGGGACGGGCGGGAACTGCTGCCGAGGCGGGGGAGGGTGGAGCGCGCAACTAGCGAACCGTCGGGGCACCGGGCGTTGGGCGCGCAGGCTGGAGGGTCCGCCGGATCGTCGCCGAAGGCCAGCGCTCGGGAGAGGCGACTCTCGAGGGTCGCGACGTCGGCCGCGCCCCGGGGTGGGGGCAGGCCGGGGGGCAGGCTGGGGGCACCCCGGACCTGCGCCTCCTCCGTGGCGCCCGCACCCCTCCAGGCCCGCGTTTGCGCGCGCAGCTCGTCTGCCACCGCCAACTGCGCGCGCTGCGGCCTCTCAGGGTGGTAGAACTTGCACTTGATGCCGTAGGTGCATTTCTTACCTGTGGGATGGAGAGGGCGAGGGGTGAGCGCTCTGCCTGCGGTCACCCGTCAAGGCCAGTCCGACCCCTCCAACCCAGACGTATCAGGATTGGGGTGTTCTGGGGCGCAGGGGGCATGGATGGACCCGGGGGCATGGGGCATGGATGGACCCTGTGTGGGGCACTCCCAGTGAGTCCAGCGTGGGGTCATGGATGGACCAGGGGGGAGGGGGCATGGATTGGGGTGTCCAGGGGCGCAGGGGGCATGGATGGACCCAGGGCAGGGGTCATGGATGGACCAGGGGGCATGGAGCATGGATGGACGCTGTGCGGGGCACTCCCAGTGAGTCCAGTGTTGTCCGGTCACCCAGCGGGTGAGTGGCGGTGAGGGTTCCCTGGCACCACGTCTTCAGCCTTGCTTTTTCCAAGGGACTAAGGGATAGCACCAAGCTACAGCGAGGCCCGGGAGCTCATTGCCCAGGGAGCTCATCGCGCGACCGGTGCTGCCTCAGTTTCCACCGCTGGCCACATCCCTGAGCCCTCTCCTCACAGGCTGTCCTAAGGGAGGCGACCAGATAACCTAGCCAACCTCAGGCTCCTCCTCGGAAAGGGGTCGGGAGCCACCCACAGAGTGTAACTGGCCCTGAATATCCAGATGAGGCTTAACTTCTTGCACTTCCCCACACCCAGAAAACCACCCGGATGAACGTTAAGTAACTTGAACGTTGTGAAAGTGGAAACCAAAAGCACTTGTCTCACAGGGTCTGAGATAGAAGCTTCAATTGTGTTTCGCACACGCATGTGTGTGTGTGTGTGTGTGTGTGTGTGTGTGTGTGTGTGGCTGTGTTGGGGGGGTCAGAGTGTGTGTGTGTGTGTGTTTGTGTGTGTGTGGCTGTGTTGGGGGGGTCAGAGTGTGTGTGTGTGTGTGTGTGTATGTGTGTCTGTGTCTGTGTTGGGGGGGGGGGGGTGTCAGAGCTCAGAATTAACTCCATCTCTGTATTCAGGGATCACTCCCGGCAGAGTTCAGCAGACCATATGCGATGCCAGGGATCAAATCTGGGTCGCCCACTGGCAGGGCAGTGCCATCCCGCTACACACTCTCTGGGGTTCAGAATCCTTCACTCTCCATGGAGGAGTAGAGCAGTCTGGCTCCTGTCCCCAGTAGGGGCGGGGGACAATGCAGATACAGGGTACCAGGAGAGAGGCCTAAGAAAGCAGAGCTTGAGTGTGCAAACCTCCCAGCTTTCCCCAAGGAAAGGGGTCCTTCCTCTGTGCTTCTTCAGGGGTCTGTTCCTGCGTTTCAGTTTCTGGCTGTCAGTTTCCCAAAGTCAGGTTCCGGTGTCACGTTGGGGATGCCAGTTACTGGGAGGGCGGAAACCACTGGCAAGAGCTTTTGCTGCATTCCCAGGGACGCCCGCTGGCCAGGGCAGAGCCCAGACTGCGGCCACTGACCACTCACCGTAGGGGCAGTGCTGCCAGGATGGCTCAGGGGGCTTCGGCTTCCGGCTCAGGAAATTGCTCAAGGTGGGGCCCCTGCGGCCCAGGGGGTCGTCGGGAGGCATGAACCTGGGAAACAAGCCTAGTGGTCAGGGACGGGAGCAGGGACTGCAGGGACTGTAGGGGCGAGAACTGTCACTGTACGGGGGAGGGTGTCAGTGGCGCCGCAGTGTCTGAGCTCATTGTCCAGAGCGCTGCCCTGCAACACACACACACATACCACACACGCACCACACACACCACACACACCACACACCACACACATCACACACACTACACACACCACACCACACACATTACACATACTATACACACACCACACCACACACACCACACACCACACATACACACCACACCACACACCACACATACACACCACACCACACACCACACACATCACACACACCACATACACCACACACATCACACACACCACATACACCACCCCACACACATACACACCACACATACACACCACACCACACATACCACACACATACACACCACACACACCACACACCACATAATACACACATCACACACCACATACTATGCACACACCACACACACCACACACACCACACAAACACACCTCACATCACACAACACACACACCACACATACCACACACACCACACACACCATTCACTCACTACATACACACACACACTACACGCACACACACACCACACACCACACACACCACCACCACCACACAAACAGGATTGTCAGCATTGGGGGGGGGCCACATGTGGAAGTGCTCGGGGGCTCTTCCTGGCTCTGTGCTCAATGTTAGGGAACCAGAAATGCGCTTGGCTGGACGCAAGGCGAGCGCCTTAACCCCCGTTCTAACTCTCGGGCCCTGTCAGAGCCTGGTCCAGCCTCTCAGCCTCCTCACGACCCAGACAGAGCTGCCCCTCCACCTGCAGAGTTGAAACAGCTTCACAGATTCATCCGCAACCTCTTAATTATTTTTTTAATTAAAGCACCATGATGTACAAAGTTGTTCGTGGTTGAGTTTCAGATATTGCAGCACCTAATCCACCACCAGATTAAGCCTCCTCCCTCAATGTCCCACACTCCCTGCCCTCCCTCGCCCAGCCCCAGCCGGCCCTCCTGACTGGCACCTTTCTCAGCCACTCTTAAAACTACAGGTTCCAGGCCAGAGTACAGGTGTACTTGCCCTGCATGCAGCAGATAAGGTGTGCTTGCCTTGCATGTAGCCGACCAGGGTTCAATCCCTGGCATCTCATATGGCCTCTGAACCATGCCAGGAGTGATCCCTGAGCACCACTGGGTTTTGTTTTGGCCCCCAAACAAAACAAAAATGCACAGGTTTCAGGTCAGAGATGTGTCCCAGTGGCCTTGCATACATGAGGTCCTGAGTTTGATTCCAGTTGCAAAATGTTTAGTACAGCAGGTAGAGAATTTGCCTTGCACACACACAAAACCAATCCGGGTTCTATTCCCGGTATCCCATATGGTCCCCTGAGCACCACCAGGAGTAACTCCTAAGTTCAGAACCAGGAGTAATCCCTGAGCATTGCCAAGTTTGTGCCCCCTCCCCCCCAAAAAAAATGAAAGAAAGAAAGGAATATTTTTTGTGCAGGCTCTGACTTCAGAGGGTCATGCAGGGGTGATTTTTGGCATATCCTGGCATAGGGCCACTGTCCTCACCCAGGGCAGGCCAGGCTCTGTCCCTGGTAGCCTGAGACTTTCGAGAAATCCCTCCTGGTTTGGAGCACCCAAAGGGCTTGGCCCAAGTCCTGAGCTGTCACCAGGCCAGAGACATTCTTGATAAGTGGACCTCAGGGAGTGCTTTCTGGAACCTTCTGCTATAACTGGCCAGATTCCCCTGAGCTGTCTGGAGGGAGCTGCTGGCCTTGAGTTTGCAGAAATGACCCCAGAGGCTGCTGTGCCTTATGCCTGGGGCTGAGGCAGACGCTGCCAGCGCCCCCCCACACCCGCTGGGAAGTAGGAGGAAATGGAACGCGACAGCAAGGCTCCCAGGCACAGGCATGCAGAGTTCGCACAACCAGGAGGGTCGCGGGGGGCAAGGGCTGGAGCTCAGGGCCTCAAACGTGCGAGGCATTTGCACCACCCTGGTTGGAAATTCTTTGTCAAAAATTCATTAAATTTTTTAAATTTGTTGGTAAAATGATATACCTGATAACCTTCCAGTAGCTGTATTGCAAACCATATGGCCCAAAAGGGGACACAGAGGGAGAGAGAGAGAGACAGACAGACAGACACACAGAGACACAGAGACACAGAGACACAGAGACAGAGACAGAGAGACAGAGACAGAGAGAGACAGATAGACAGACAGATAAAGGCAGAGACAGAGATGGAGACAGAGACAGAGAGACAGAGAGAGAAGAAAATTGTCTGCCACAGAGGCAGGCGGAAGGGAGAGGAGAGGCAGCAGGAGGGAAACTGAGGACATCGAGGGTGGTAAATGTACACTGGTGAAGGGACGGGTGTTGGAACTTGATATGACTGAAACCCAATCACGAACAACTTTGTGACTTTATATCTCACTGTGATTCCATTAAAAAAATAAATCAATTTTTAAAAATTTTAAGTTATTTGACTTCTTTTAATTCATTTTATTGTATCTATTTCTATTTTTTAATAGAAAAAAAAAGCCCACACCTAGAGGTACTCAGGGGACCACATGCAGTGCCAGGATTTGAACTGGGGTCAGCCCTGTGCAGGGCAAAGTGCCTTAACCCCTGTACTCTCTCTGACCCAGCTCTTCTCGTTAAAAATAGAAACAAAACAATAAAAGAGTAAAAATATATTAGCATTTTGAAGAGACTTTTCTGAGAATTACTGGGCTATGTTTGTAATGCAGATGTACTTCGGGAGTATGTAAAATAATCTTTTTAATAAAAAATAGTAGGCATTTAAAATTTAATACTAACTCTGGGGAAAGGGACCATGGTGTAGAACATAGTTTATCTTTGGATTCAACGCATATCTTTGGTTTTGCAGAGTAGCTTGTATTTTCAGCATTTTCTACATAATATGGTAAAATGTAGAACAATTGCAATGCATCAATAAAATGGGTAAATTTTCTGGAAAAAAATTTCACACAGCAAGACCCTAATTCAAATTCTGACATCACCTATGGTCCCCCAAGCCCTGCAGGAGCCTGGAGCACAGAGCCAGGAGTGAGCCCTGAGCACAGAGCCAGGAGTGAACCTTGAGCACAGAGCTAGGAGTGAGCCCTGATCACAGAGCCAGGAGTGAGCCCTGAGCACAGAGCCAGGAGTAAGCCCTGAGCACTACCTAGATGAGGCCCAAGCTCTCTCCCCTCCCCCTAAAATAAAATTTAAAAGTAGGCCCGAGCTGTGATTTTGTGATATAGCACTTGCCTTGCTATGTGAGGCCCATAAATTCAATCCCCACATTGCAAGATTTAAAAAATAAATAAATAAAAGATCAGTCAAGCAAGTCTGTGGCACCCCGAGCTCATGCTTGGTTCCAAGCACGTGTGAGCTAGATATGGGCAAGCAGACAGAAAGGCTAGAGCCAGCTGTGACGAAACAGTCCAGCGAGGGGGGACCGGGAGAGTCCAGCGGGCAGGGCGCTTGCTTTGCACGCGACAGACCCAGGTTCCCCCCCGCCCCCCCCCCCCCCCCCCGGGCATCCCATACGGTCCCCGCAGCACTGCCAGACGCGAGTCCTGGGTCTCTGCTTCCTGACCACAGCCCCCTCCCGGACCCTGACCCTGACCCTGACCCTCCCTCCCAGTGCCAGGTAGCCCCCCACCACCGCTCCCCAGCTGTACCGGTCATTGACGAAGGAGAACATGAGCAGCCGCTGCTCGATGAACCACTTCCACTCGGGGTTCTCGCTCTGCAGGTCTCGGTAGTTGTCGTTGGAGACGATGACCCCGTCCTGCTCGTAGGCCACCTTCACGATGTAGCGGTCGTCGTAGCAGACCACGCGCTTGCCGTTGACCTTGCGGGACGGGGTGTACACCAGCACCCCCTGCCTCTCCAGCTCCTCCAACACGTGCTGCTCTGGGGGGTTGGGGGCGCAGGCAGGGGAGATGGCATGAGGCGGCTGGTCCAGACGCCCTGCCCCGCAGAACCCTCCTAAAGCACGAGTGGACACTCCGCATCCTCGCGGCCCTAGCTGCGGAAATTCCCGTCGCCATCAGCAGGGGGCGCTCAGGAGGCGCTAGCGACGCCCAAAGGTGGAGAGGGCCTTAGGCTTCCTAATACGATACTTTATAAATTTCCACATAAAAATTGATTTTTTTTAACACTTAGTGATTTTATAATATTGGAACTTTGTTCTCTAATCAGTTTCAACTTTATAAACAACAGCTCAGGAACTTCATAGACTCAAAACCAAACTTAAAAAAAGGACTAGGGGCTGGAGAGATAGCACAGCAGGTAGGGCGTTTGCTTTGCACACGGCCAACCCGGGTTCGATTCCCAGTATCCCATATGGTCCCTTGAGCACCGCCAGGAGTAACTCCTGAGTTCAGAGCCAGGAGTAACCCCTATGCATCGCCAAGTGTGACCCAAAAAGAAAAAAAAATGAAGAAATTTTAAAAAGGACTAAAGGGGCTACTAGCAGACAAGAAAAACCCCTACAAGCACAACAAACCCCAACAGAAAGATGCCACAAAACCCCATGACAATAGTCTCTCTCAATGTCAATGATCTAAATGCACCAATTAAGAGACACGAAGTGGCAAAATGGATTCAGAAACTGAACCCAACATTTCGCTGCCTACCAAGAAATGTGAAGTGGAACAAGAAAAGCCTCTTTAACAAATGGTGCTGGCAAAACTGGTCAGCTACATGAAAAAACATGGGCTCAGACCTCTGGATTAAAGACCTCAACTTCACAGACCGGAATCCATAAGGTACAATGAAGACAAGGTCGGCAAAACCCTCCACAACATTGAAGCTAAAGATATCTTCAAAGATGACTCGCCACTGACCAGGCAAGTGGAAACAGAGATAAACAAATGGGACTATCTTAAATTAAGAAGCTTCTGTACTCAAAAGAAATAGTGACCAGAATACAAAGACAATCTACGGAATGAAAAAGGATATTCACCCAATATCCATCTGATAGAGGGTTGATATCAAGGATATACAAGGCACTGGTCGAACTCCACAAGAAGAAAACATCCAACCCCATAAGAAAACGGGGCATTGAAATGAACAGAAACTTTCTCAAAGAAGAAATCCAAATGGCTAAAAGACACATGAGAAAATGCTCTACATCACTAATCATATAGGAGATGCGGATCAAAACAACAATGAGATATCATCTCACAACACAGACAGAGACTGGTCCACATCCAAAAAAACAAAAGCAACAAGTGCTGGCATGGATGTGGGGGAAAAGGGACTCTACTTCACTGCTGGGGGGAAATGCTGGCTGGTTCAGCCCTTTTGGAAAACAGTATGGACGTTTCTCAAAAAATTAGAAATCAAGCTCCCATTTGACCCAGCAATACCACTTCTGGAAATATACCCCAGGGATGCAAAAATGACATCTTTACTCATATTTTCATTGCAGCAGTGTTTACAATAGCCAGAATCTGGGAAAAACCCAAATGCCCAAGAACAGATGACTGGCTAAAGAAACTTTGGTACATCTACACAATGGAATACTATGCAGCTGTTAGGAGAGATGAGGTCGTGAAATTTGCTTATAAGTGGATAGACATGGAGAGTATCATGCTATGTGAAATAAGTCAGAAAGAGAGGGACAGATATAGAAGGACGGCATTCATTTGTGTAGTATAAAATAACATAACATGAGACCGACACCCAAGGACAGTAGATATAAAAATCAGGAAGATTGCTCCATAGTTGGAAGCCTGTCTCATGAGCGGGCAGAAAGAGGACAGCTGGAATAGAGAAGGGATCACTAAGAAAAATGATGGTTGGAGAAATGGGAGAGGTGTGCCAAAAGTAGATAAAGGACCAAACATGATAACCTCTCATTATCTGCATTGCAAACCATAATGCCCAAAAGTAGAGAGAGAGTATGGGGAATATTGTCTGCCATGGAGGCAGAGGGAGTGTGGGAAAGGGGGGTTATACCGGGGATATTGTGATGGGGAATGTGCACTGGTGGAGGGATGGGTGTTTGATCATTGTGTGACTGTAATTCAAACATGAAAGCTTGTAACTATATCTCACAGTGAATCAATAAAATTTTAAAAATATAAATAAATAATTTTTAAAAAATAAAGAAAAGAAAAAGACAAACTTTAAATGCATCTTTGCCTTGGGTTTTCCCTGGAGAACAAAATAAAGCATTTTTCAGGCAAAAAAAAAAAAAGAAACATTTTGCTGCCTACAGGAAACACATCTGGATAATCAGTTTCAACTTTAGACTTGTACCAACAGTTGTGGCTTTTGTCTACATTAAAATAATTTTTTCCTGCTCTTTATTTTTTTAATTTTATTTTTGTAAAGTTGTTCGCAATAATTTATTACATTCAATATTCCACTAGCTACAATATTCCAATGCCAATCCCACCACCATGACACCTTCCCACCACCATTATTTTGAATTTTCCCACCACTATCCCAAGGGCAGATCCTAAATGATTTTCTTTGAATTGCTTGTTATGAATCACTGTATCTCTGTCAACCCATTATTCATCGATTTGCTCAATGAACATCTGCATTCGTCCTAGCCCTGAGATTTTAGCAGCCTCTCCTTACTTGTCCTTCCCAACAGTGCCACACTAGAGTCTCTTTCAGGATCAAGGGAATGAGACACATCCTTGTTACTGTTTTTGGCATATCGAATATGCCACGGGAGCTTGCCAGCCTCTGCCGTGTGGGCAGGATACTCTCGGTAGCTTGCGGGTCCTCCGAGAAGGAGAACTAAATTATAAGAGGTTATGTGGTCGCATATGCGGCTGTGTGCTTCTGGGAGCTTTGTTTTATAGTCTCTGGATCTTGCCCTTTGATGGGATTTCATGGCACCAGGGGCAGTTTGTGGGTGTAACTGCCTAGCTACTGGAAAATGGGAGATCTGGGTGGAGGAGGCGAATGGAGGAGACAGAGTCTCCTGTCCACGTGCCAGGCTGTCTTCACCAGGGCCCCTCGAAGGCGGCGGGGGTTGAGTTTCCCTCCCTGCCCTGAGCAGAGCCCCGGCAGCTGAAGACCTCCCTAACCTAGCCACAGCCATGCTCAAGGCCAATCTCCACACGCTCAGATGAGCCTCACGCATGAAGGAACTGGCAGAGGGACCCAGGTGCACGGATTATTAGAATAATCTGCTAAAAATGATCCAAAAATATTACTAACATGTTGTTACAGGTTGAGTCTTGTGTACTAATTCTTTTTATTAAAATAAATTTTTTTTAATTTAAGTGGGTTTGGGGAGGCTGGAGAGATAGCACAGCAAATAGGGCACTTGCCTTGCATGTAGCCTACCCGAGTTAGGTCCCCGACATCCCATACGGTTCCCTGAGCCCACCAGAAGTGATTCCTGAGTGCAGAGCCAGGAGTAAGCCCTGAGATGGGTAATCTGGATACACCCAGAACAAACAACAACAACTAAAGAGAGAAAGAAAAGTGAGCTTGGGCAAGCAACAAACTTGGGGTTTGATAAATCTTAGGCAGCAGGTTGGAGGGAAGCAGAATGAATGGAAAAGGCTGATGCAAAAATGAGCAGTTTTCCCTGGACAGGTCCAAGCACTGGGGACAAGGGTGAGGGCCTGGGCGTGGGCAGCTCCTTTATCCCTGACCCCCACAAGGAAAGTGAAAGTAGAACAAGGACACCAGTGATTCCCAAGTCACATCATCATCACTGAGGCTGGAGTGGGCAGTCTTGCCTTCAGGGAAAGTTCTGGATGGAGAGCAAACGCTCTATCATAGAGAAATGTGTTCAACCAATCTGGCTCTTTGTTTAGTGGGAGGGGGTTATAGAATGGAGGAGGGGGCACACCCAGTGATGCTCAGGGGTTACTCCTGACTCTCCACTCAAGAATTACTCCTGGCAGTGCTCCGGGGACCATATGGGATGCTGGGGATCGAACCTGGGTCAGCTCTGTGCAAGGCAATTTACCTGATCTGGTATGCTATCGCTCCAGCCCCAGTCAACCTGGTTCTTGATTCACAGCTGGCTTAGGCTAATCAAAGAGCATCAGACAGACTTAGACTTGGGGGCTGCAAATGTCTTAAACACCACCACATTGGCTAAGGGAATTTCACCTCCATATAAACAACAACAAAAGAGCCTCAGATCTTTGGAGAAGACACTAAAGAAACAGAAATGAACTAAGAGAACTGACCTCAGCCCCCGCTCCACTCCCCAAAAATAGAACTTTAGAGAACCTTTGAAAACTGTTTGCATAGAAATAGTCACAGTGTGGCATCCAAAAGAGGAAAAATGGCATTTTATTTGAAAAACAAGAGCTCAACTTACCAAGATCCCCAGCTCAGCCCTGCTTTCATTCATCTGGCTGACCTAATGCCACCAACAAGCCAAACCCTGTTTATTCAAACCAGGTTCTGGTATGGCAGTTTTAAGCACTGTCGCCTACATAAGAATTAAAGAACCTCAAGGATCTCGGCACCCACTTTACTTGAACAAAGAGCTTGGACGGGGTATTTGGTAAAGGCATGCCTGAATACATGTCTCCCTCAGCCCCTCCATCCTAGCAGATGCAGGACGCAAAGTGTTAAAAGTTGCAAGATGGGAGTAACAGTACAGCAGGTAGGATGTTTGCTTTGCACACGGCCGACCTAGGTTCAATCCTCAACATCCCATAGGGTCCCCTGAGCACTACTAGGAGTAATTCCTGAATGCAGAGACAGAAGCAATCCTTGATCACTCACAACTGTGACCCAAAACAAAAATTAATTAAAGTTATGGGGGAATGGAACGATAGTACAGTGGGGAGGGCGTTTGCCTTGCATGTGGCCAACCTGGGTTCAATCCCAGGCATCTCATATGGTTCCCCCAGCATTGCCAGGAGTGATTTCTGAGTACAGAGCCCTGAGCATTGCCAGGTGTGACCAAAAAAGAAAAAATAAATAAATAAATAAATAAATAAAGTTATAAGACTACGCTTTGAGGGGGCTTGATTATTCCCACGAAGAGATGGGGTCATCTATTCATTCAGCACCTACTCTGACGGCCCCAGAAGTTAGGTGTGAGGTGAGGTGCAGGAAGGATGGTCAGTCACTGGCCTCGATCCTCAGGGCACTCAGTCCCCCGAAACCCACTCCTTGCTCCCCACCCAACACCACCACCCTCCTCCACGGGCGGCTCATTGTGAGGGGCTGAGCCTCACCAGCAGAGGGTTTGGACCCTGGTGCACACACCTGGCCCAGCTTACCTCTAATAGGGCTGTCGGATCTCGGGGGGCCTCTCCTCCAGGACGGGACGAAAACTTTGATGTAGGTGTGTCCTCGCTCCTTGAACCAGTCCACGGCCAGCTGGATCCCCCGGCAGGAGAAGGCTTCTTTATTCCCGTGGCTACAAGGGAAAAACAAAGACTCTTTCAAGATGCAAGAGGGATCCAAAGGTGTGGCTTTCCCTGGGAATGATGAAGTCATTACCTCGTTCATGAGAGGGATGCCCTCAGACCCGTGGGCATTTTTAAAATTCTCTGCATGAGCTGTTAGAAAAGATGAAATCATGAAATTTGCATATAGGTGGATGGACATGGAGAGTATCATGCTGACTGAAATGAGTCAGAGAGAGAGGGACAGACATCGAATGACTGCACTCATTTGTGGAGTATAAAGTAACATAATAGGAGACTGGGCTGGAGCAATAGCACAGCGGGTAGGGTGTTTGCCTTGCACGTATCCAGCCCGGCCGAGCCAGGTTCAATTCCTCCACCCCTCTTGGAGAGCCTGGCAAGCTACCCGTGACGTATTCAATATACCAAACACAGTAACAAGTCTCACAATGTTCCTGGGCCCACTCGAGCAAATTGATGAACAACAGGAGGACAGTGACAGTGACAGTGAATAGGAGACTGACACCCAAGGACAGTAGAGATAAGGGTCAGGAGGATCACTCCATGACTTGGAAGCCATTCTCATGTGCTGGGGGGAAAGGCATCTGGGATAGAGAAGGGATCACTAAGTCAATGATGGTTGGAGGGTTCCCTCAGAAGAGTAGATGTATGCTGAAAGTAGACAATGGACCAAACAAGATGGCCGCTTAGTGCCTGTATTGCAAACCATAACACCCAAAAGGAGAGAGTAAGAGGGAATGTGCCTGCCACAGAGGCAGGAGGTGGGAAGGGGATACTGGGGACATTGGTGGTGGAGAATGGGCACTGGTGGAGGGATGGGTATTCAAACATTGTATGACGGAAACTTAATCACGAAAGTTTGTGAGTCTGTAACTGTATCTCACGGTGATTCATTAAAATAATTTTTTTTAAAAAAAATTCGGCATGAGGGCTGGAGCAATAGCACAATGGGTAGGGCGTTTGCCTTGCACACGGCCAACCTGGGTTCAATTTCCAGTATCCCATATGGTCCCCTGAGCACCGCCAGGGGTAATTCTTGAGTGCAGAGCCAGGAGTAACCCCTGTGCATCACCAGATGTGACCACCCCCAAAAAAAATTCTGCATGATCTGGACAAGAACTGAATGCTGAAGGTGGGCAAAGGGACACACACGATAACCTTATAGTATCTTTAACCATAATGACCAAAGGGTTGCAGGGAGAGAGAGACAGACAGACAGAGAGAGAGAGAGAGAGAGAGAGAGAGAGAGAGAGTCTGCAGTAGAGGCAGACTGGGGGTGGGAGTGGAAGGAGGGAAAGCTGGGGGCATTGGTGGTGGGAAATGTACACTGGTAAAGGGTAAGACGTTGGGACATTGTATGACTGAAACCCAATCATAGGCAACTTTGTGACTGTTTATCTCACAGTGATTTCATTTTTAAAAAAAATTAATTAAAATTTAAAAATATATTTTGTTAATTCTTTGTACAGTAAGCAAAAACATCTTAGACTTGGTACTGAAGAGACAGTACAGTGGGGAGAGCATTTGCCTTGCACACAGCCAGTCTCGGTTCAATGTCCAGCACTGCATATGGTTCCCCAAGCACCGCCAGGCGTGATCCCTGAGCACAGAGCCAGGAGTGGGCCTAAGCACAGCTGGGTATGATCCCAAACCGAACACAAACAGTCAACTCCTAGACTCCGTGATAAATGTGGTGATTAGCAGAGCGAAGGGGATGGGCGGGGAGAGTAATAGGGTCATTTGAGTGACCCCGGCATTGTGCTGGAAGTCAGAGGCAGTGAGTTTGGTAGACACCGAAAGGTATTAAGATGCACACTCTTTACAATTGCCAGAATCTGGAAAAAAACTGAGTGCCCGAGAACAGATGACTGGTTAAAGAAACTTTGGTACATCTACACAAAGGAGTACTATGTAGCTGTTAGAAAAGACGACGTCACGGAATTTACATACAAGTGGTACTACATGGAAAGTATGTTAAGCGAAATTAATCAGAAAGACAGGGATAGGCATAGAAAGATTGCATCCTTCTGGGAAATATAAAGTAACAAAACAGGAGACCCAAGAGTGGCAGAGATTAGTACCAGGAGTTTTGCTCCATGGCTTGGAGGCCAGCCACACATTCTAGGGGAAAAGGGAGCTCAGATAGAGAGGGGAACACCAAATGAAGGTGTTGGGAGGATCCTCCCAGGATGGGAGAAGCATGCTGAAAGTAGACTATAGACCAAACATGATTGCCACTCAATGCCTCTTTTGCAAACCACAACACCCAAAAGGAGAGAGAGAACAAAAAGGAATACTCTGCCACAGAGTCAGGGTGGGATGGGGGGATGGGGGGGTGGGAGGGATACTGGAACCCATGGTGGTGGAAAATGGGCACTGGTGGAGGGATGGGTACTTACTCATTGTATAATTGAAACCCAAGCACAAAAATTTGTAAGTCTACAACTGTACCTCATGGTGTTTCACTAATAAAAATTTTAAAATAATAATAAAATAAAGTAAACTAAAGCCAGATGGCAAAAAAAAAAATTTACTCAGCAATATTGCCATCTTCCGCTCAGATAGAGAGGGAAGCACCAAATAAAGGGGGTTGGGAGGATCCTCCCAGGATGGGAGAAGCATGTTGAAAGTAGACTATAGGCCGAACATGATTGTCACTCAATGCCTCTTTTGCAAACCACAGCACCCAAAAGGAAAGAGAGAACAAAAGGGAATGCCCTGCCACAGAGGCAGGGTGGGATTGGGGGGGTGGGGGTTGGGAGGGATACTGGGATCCGTGGTGGTGGAAAATGGGCACTGGTGGAGGGATGGGTACTTAATCATTGTATAATTGAAACCCAAGCACAAAAATTTGCAAGTCTACAACTATACCTTTTGTTTTGTTACTAATAATTTTTTTTTAAAAAAAGGTATTAAGCTGCACCCCTGAGACTCCGTAGTGTTGGATATCAATGAAAAATCAACTAAACAAAGAAAAAGAAAAATCTCTGCACAAACTATATGCCCATCACGCACACAGCCAGGGACAAATATAGGCGGGGCTCAGCGTCCCAGGGATGTGCCTTCCCAACATGTCACACCAGAACCTCAAACGCCCACAGAAGCGCCACCTCAGATGGGTGAGGGTCACTGGCCCCGTTCACCCTGAAAGAGGGTCGCCAGGGAGACTGAGGTGCCCAGACTCAGGGCACCTCAGTGCCTGTGTCCACACACCCCATCAAGCACACGTCAGTGGGAAGTGTTGGTGGCGATGGTGCTGGCAGGTCTGGCATTGTCATCAGTGATGGGGTCGGTGCTGGGCTGACATCCCCAAGGCGTGCGCCCGGGTCCTGAGCCAAAGCGTCTTCCTATTGGCCGAGAGGGCAGGCGCTGGCAGGGGCAGGACTGGCTTTTCCCCTACTCGGCACAGTGAGGCCCCGGCAAGAGCTTCCTCGCCCAAGACTGACCACAGGCCCTTGCGTTAGGCCAGCTGGGCGATCTGGGTGGTGAGACACGGGGCAAGGGTGGCTCTAAGGGCGTGCCCACACAGCTCTGCCCCGTCTCCCGGTAAAGGAGAGTTCCCCAAGATTCGGGGAGCAGCTAGAGAGGGCGGGTCGGACCTGGGGGGCCCGGAAAGGATAGGCATTGCGGGGGTGCCGTTAGCTGAGAGGTGCTACCACTGCTCGGAGCCACCCGGGCCACACGCTGCTGGGCTCAGGGTGCCCCAGGGGCAGAGCAGAGCTGAAACCTCCCTGTAACTGAGGACAGAACAGCGGGAAAGAGAGAGAGGATGCCCTGAGGTCATGGTGACACAGCCTTCGGGGAGGAGGGGGCTGGAGGGGAGCAGGGAGCATGCAGGGAGGGGGAGCACATGGGGAGGAGAGAGCACCCCGGGAGGGGATAGTACACGGAGAGGAGGGAGCACCCCAAGAGGGGCAGGACACCTGGAAGAGGAAGCACCCAGAGAAGGGGGCACACGAGAGGAGGAAGTGTGCTCAGTTCCAGTAAAAAGCATGAGATTCCCATCCAAAACCTACTTAGCATTACTCTCCTAGGTAACCTGTGACTGCTCTCTCCTAAGTACTCTGTGTCCTCTCTTTCTCCTAGGTACTCTGTGCCGGCTCTCCTAGGTACTCTGACCACTCTCCTAGGTACCCTCTGGCTCTCCTAGGTTCTCTGGGCCGGCTATCCTAGGTTCTCTGTGTCTTCTCTCTCCTAGGTACTCTGCCCACTTCCCTAGGTACTCGGTGTTTACTCTCTCCTAGGTACTCTGTGCCAACTTTCCAAGTACTCTGTGCCCAGTCCCCTAGGTACTGCTGGCCCATTCTCCTTAGTACTCTGCATTCTAGGGTGTCTCTGATTTTTTGTGCTGGGGCCTCCCAAACAGTGCTCACAAGTCCTGGACGGTCCGCCTGGTCAGTGGCTGGATGCTCAGGCAGTTCGTGGCCGACCCTCAGGCTTGCAATATTTTAGGGCGAGGTAGCGGCTGTCCTGGGGGTCGTTTGAGCTCCAGTCCCGCCTTTTCTAAGGATATTTATACCAACGTGAGGTGAGAAGGGGCCTCAGAGAGGTTAGATGACTGACTGAGACCAAGCAGGACTCTGAACCCCACTCTCTGGCCCCCAAAGCGCATCGGCACAGAGCCCCTCGCACCCAGACCCCACCTCATGGCCACGTTGCTGCCATCAATCACGATGGGTCGCAGGGAGCTGGAGGGGCCTCCTCTGTCCTCGTCCAGGTTGGCCCCCAGCCTGAGGGGGGCGCAGGCCGGGGCCCCACAGCCCCTGGGCACCAGGCGAGGCATGTCGCTGGCCTCGGGCTCCCGGGGCCGGCTGCCCGTCTGGATCAGCTCCTGCAGGACATCGTTGACCAGGGCATCCTGACCCAGCTTGTCCAGCACCCGGACCACGTCGTGGCTGCCGTAGCCCAGCTTTCTGAAGAACTCCATCTTGCTGGAACGTTCCATGCTGTGCCAGCTGGTCCCCCAGCTGCCTCCTGGCAGCGCCAGTGGGCATAGGCTGTAGAGAAAAGGCCCATCTGTGAGGCAAGGGCAGCAGTGGCGAGTGTCCCTGCCACCTTCACCGTGATTTAGCACCACTCATCACGCCACGTCCCAGCATCATGTCTTCCCCGCGAGTGCCCTCTCCTTCTCTCCATCACCGTCTCGAGGCCTCTCCCATCTACCTGGCCTCTGCCCACCCTCCATTAGCCCAGTTCTGTTGGCCAATTCCCAAGTTCTGTTGCCTTTGACCATAGTTACTGCCATACTGTGTTTCTTTATTTCACACATCTGAGAAAGATCATTCTGTGACGGTCCATCTCCTTCTGACTGCCTCCACTTGGCATGATACTCTAGTTCCATCCCCGCAGAAGCAAACCACATGATTTTGCCCTTTTTCTGTTTGATTTATTTGGGTCACACCCGACAATGCTCAGGGGTTACTCTTGGCCCTGCATGTAGGAATTACTCTTTGCGGTGCTGGGAGACCATATGGGATGCAGGGGATCAAACCTGGGCCAACCACGTGCAAGGCAAACACCCTATCTACTGTACTATCACACCAGCCCACCTGATTTTTGTCTTAGAGCCAAGTTATATCCCACTGAATCTATGCACCATAGTTTCTTCATCCGGTCATCTGGTCTTGGACGCTTGGGTTGTTTTCAGATTTGGGCTATTAGGAATAGTGATGCAGCTACATGAAATTAAGAAGCTTCTGCACCACAAAATTAATGATGCCTAAAGTAAAAGAATACCCAACAGACTTGGAGAAAATATTTGCCCACCACTCATCTGACAAGGATTTGATATCCAAGCTGTATAAAGCACTTGTAAAGCTTAACAAGAAGAGAACAATTAACCAAAATTGGGAAAAAGACATGAACAGAAATATCCTCAAGGAAAACATACAGATAATCAATAGGTATAAGAAAAGGATTCACTGCATCACCTATCAGATAAATGCAAATTAAAACAATAAGGTGTCATCTCATACCAGTAAGACACCTGCATCAAAGAAAACAAAAACAATCGGTGCTGGTGTGGATGTAGGAAAAACCCTCACCCATTGTTTGTGGGAGTGTCAACTTGTCCAATCTCTTTGGAAAAATAATATGTAGTCTCCTAAAAAAAAAACAACAGGGAATTGAAGAGCCAGAGAGATAGTACTATAGGTAAGGGACTCACCTTGCATACAGCTAACCCAAATTCTATCCCCAGCACCACATGTGGTCCCCTAAGTACCACTAGCACTGATCCTGGGCACAGAGACAGGAGTAAGCCCTGAGAACACCCGGGTATGGTCCAAAAACCAAAACCAAAACAAAACCAGAAACTAATATGACCTAGCAATTTCACTTCTTGGCCTCTACTGCAAAGACCCAAAAACACGAATTCGAAAAGACATTTGCGCTTGTGTGTTGGTGACAGCACTAGTCCCAATTCCCCCTGGGGATTTACGGTGACTCAGTGTGGGGTGCAGTTGCGTGATTCTCCTGAGCTCTCTGAGACCTGCACCCCACATCACCCTGCCATAAGGTTCACCAGCCTGAAACATGGCAGACAGTGGTCACACAGCACAAGAGAAAGTGATCCACGGGCCCCAGAAATGCCTGTGAGACTGTCGGGGCTGGATTGTACTTGGAGCTGGGGTCTTTTGAGAAGTGGTTATCAATGAGGCCATTAGAACTCATTGCAACCACTTTCCCTGGTGTCTTTCAGGGAAGAAGAAATTTGGTGGCATCAACCACCTGCAGGGGAGGGCAGGAGAAAGCCCAGGAGAATGTCATGGGCGCCCAGCCAGGAGTACTGGCTCCTCCATCCAGGGGATAACACCCACCACTCCTGAGGGACCCCATCCCCACTTGGGCTCTGGCCCAAGTTCAGCTCTGTGCAGAGACACTCATCCCCCCTCGCAATGAATCCAGACCACTCTGAACCCCTGAAACAGAACCTCCTCCCCCAGATCTGGCCCAGGCAACTCTGAGCCTTGACAGGTATTTTGTTTTGGTTTCATTTGGTTTTGGGTTTTGGGTCACACCATGCTCAGGAATCACTCCTGGTGATGCTCGGGGTAACCTGAGTCAACCATGTGCAAAGTAAGTGTACTATCCTGCTGTGCTATCGCTCTGGCCCCTTGACAGGGGGTTTTAAAAAGATGATGAAGTCAGTGAGAACACTCTGAGCAGACTGGCTCCAACTCCCTTTTCTAGTACCCAAGATCAGCACCTTTCAAAGTATTTTAAAATACAAAAAAATGGGGGCCAGAGCAAAAGCACAGCAGGTAGGGCATTTGTCTTGCACATGGCGGACCCAGGTTTGATCCCCAGCATCCCATATGGTCCCCAGAGCACCATCAAGAGTAATTCCTGAGTGCAGAGCCAGGAGTAAGCCCTGAGTATTGCTGGGTGTGGCCCAAAAATATAAACAAAATACAAAAATGATCATGAAATCATATTTTCTATGAATAGCTGAAACAAGACAGAAGTATAAAGAATAAAAAAGTATATTATCTCTTCATACCGTCTTCAAATCCAACTTGCCTCCCCTGTTAACTCCTGGTTCATATCCCTCTGGCATTATTTTTGTGCATTTAATTACATATCTAAGAGATACACCATGTATTTTTGCAGGGAGTGTCTTTGTATTGAATAAGGTCCTACTGGATGTATTGGTAAACAATTTGACTTTCTTGTTAAAAAGCTACAAGTTTAGGCAGAATCTCCTGCCCCCACGCCAGGCTGTCTTTACCAGGGCACCTTGAAGGGGAGCAGGTTGAGTTTCCCTCCTCACCCCAAGAAGAACCCCGACAGCCAAAAACCTCCAGAACCCAGCCACATCCATGCTCAAGGCCACTTTCCACATTCTTGGACGAGCCCCACCCATGAAGGAACCGGCAGAAGAACCCAGGTATTCAGGACCCGTGGCTGAGATCTCCAAGCCTGCTTGGATTGGAACTGGGCCTCCTCTATTCAGCTCCCCAGTTTTCCAGTAGCTTGGCAGTCACAACCACAAACTGCCTCCAGCATCATGTAATCTCATGAATGGCCAAGATCCATAAATTATAAAATAAAGCTCCCAGAAGAGAGCGACACAGTATTTCCTGGACCACGTGGCCGCATTTGCGGCCACATGACCTCTTATACTCTAGCCCACTGATGTACCTAAAATAGCACACATGTGTTTGGTTTTGACATACTTGCTTGTATTCTCTCATGTACAGGCTTAAATGGCTCCAGAATGAAATACAACAATCTTCACACACTTCCCTCTTACTGTGGTGGGAAGATGCTTGCTGATTGGGTGGGGGTTTGAATATTATCTGTAATGAACTACTGTGATCTACTTTATGAAAATAAAGTGTATAAAAATCGCAAAAAACTGTGCTAGTGTTCAAAATTTAAAAAAAAGGTAGAAAGTGTTTTTTTCTTCTATTCAGGAACTCTCCCAGGTTTTTGTTTATGTGATATATATATATATATATATATAGTTATGCATCTTATTAGAATCTTTTCGTGAGGTCAGCCAAGCAGTACTTCAGAGCTGGAGACCACTCCTGACTCTACTCGGTCCCCCATGTAGGCCTGGGGGTTCAGGGCTCAGGCCTGGTGGTCCTGGAGGCAAGAACTACATCCAGTGGATAAGCACACGAGAGCAGGGATGAATTCAGGGTGTTCCCAGTGCTTCCCCTTTGAGCTTCATTACCAGCTAATGAGGCTCCCCAGCCCCCAAGCCTTAGGCCACACCTTGGACAAGTGCACTAAATGCCAGGCATGCTACATGAAGGCAGGTCACCGGCTTGCAGGATGCTGGTGAGCCCCGGACATTTGCTGAGTCCACTTCAGGGAGTCTCAAAGTGTGGTTCAGGAACCCTTGGTTTGGGGACCACTAAGACCCTTTTATAGGAAGTTTGAGAAGTAATAATTATAGATATATTGGCCCAGCAGGTAGGGCGTTTTTTGCACGCGGCTAACCCAGGTTCAATTCCTAGAATCTCATATGGTCCCCCAAGCACCTCCAGGAGTAATTCCTGAGTGCAGAGCCAGGAGTAACCCCTGAGCATCACCAGGTGTGACCCAAAAAGACAAAAAAAAGAATTATAGATATAAAATACATAGATAATAATGCTAAGGTGTCCTTTGTTTTTCTCTCGCACTTCTCTCACAACTGAACAGTGAAGCATTCCAGATTATTCCATAATAATCTGGAATATTATGGCTATAGTGGGACAGATTGAATGCAAAAGCAAGTCTGAGAATCCTGCTGTCTTCTCTTCAAACAGATCTCAAAAGGTTTTTTAAAAATTATAAATCAGGACTGTGGCAATAGTACAATAGGTAGGTACCTTGCCTTGCATGTGGCTCACCCCGGTTCAGTGCCTGGCACCACATGTGGTTCCCCAAGCCCATCACTGCCAAGAGTGATGACTGAGCACAGAGTCATGCTCAGCCCTGAGCATCGACAGGTCTGGCCCAAAAACAAAAGCAAAATAGAGATTAGTATCAGTCTTCTTACTTTCTGGCTTCAGAAGATAGTTATTTTTCATTTTTAAATGCCATTATACCAACATAATTGCTTTATTAATATTTAAGAATCTTTTAAATGCCTTGATTATTTTATTCTAATAAGATGCATAACTATATATATACATATATATATATATATATATATATATATATATCTCACATAAACAAAAACCTGGGCGAGTTTCTGAATAGAAGAAAAAAACACTTTAAAGTGTTTTTATTTTGGGGTTTTTTTTGTTTGTTTTTGGTTTTTTTTTTTGCTTTGCTTTTTGGGTCACACCTGGCAATGCACAGGGGTTACTCCTGGCTCTGCGCTCAGGAATTACCCCTGGCGGTGCTCAGGGGACCATATGGGATGCTGGGAATCAAACCCGGTCGGCCGCATGCAAGGCAAACGCCCTACCCGCTGTGCTATTGCTCCAGCCCCTTAAAGTATTTTTAAAGAATGAAAAGTGTCCTTAAATTTTAAAATTCCCTGGAGCTGAAGAGATAGTATAGGAGTTAAGGCACTTGCCTTGCATGAAGCTGACCCAGAGTAAGCCCTGAGCACCAGCAGATATGGGCCCCCCCAAAAAATAGAGAGAGAGAGAGAGACAGAGAGAGAGAGAGAGACAGAGAGAGAGAGAGACAGAGAGAGACCAGCAAGTTACCAAGAGTATCCCGCCCTCATGGCAGAGCCTGGCAAGCACCCCGTGGCGTATTCGATATGCCAAACACAGTAACAAGTCTCACAACGAAGATGCTACTGATACCCGCTTGAGCAAATCGATGAACAATGGGAAGACAATGCTACAAGTGATATATATATATATATATATATATATCACTGTATATCTATGACTATATAAAAGGTAAAGGTAAAAAGATAAAGGCCCTCCCATTGATTGTCAATTTGCTCGAGCGGTCCCAGTAACGTCTCCATTGGAGACTTTGTTGTTACTGTGTTTGGCATATCGAATACGTCACGGGGAGCTTGCCAGAATATATATATATATATATATGTATATATATATATATATAGTTTAAGGGGCCGGAGCAATAATACAGGGGGTTGGCCACTTGCCTTGCATACAGTTAACCCAGATACCATCTCCAGAACCCTATATGGTCCCCTGAGTACTGCCAGGAGTAATTCCTGAGTGCAGAGCCAGAACTAACCCCTGGGCATCACCAGGTATAGCCCAAAAAACAGAACAAAACAAAACAAATTTAATTAAAAAATATTTCTGTAACTCATAGATTCCCAATAGATGACTCTATACAGACGACCTACAGATGTGCCATCAACGACTCCAAGGCAGAGATCCCAGTGTCCTTCCTCCCTGTCCAGCCCCCTCCCAGTTCCATCCTACTGCCTGCCAGCCCTGCCCACTTCAGTCCACACCTAACACTTTGCAACTACCTTCTCAAGGATGTCCCTGCTCCATCCCCTCTCTAACACATCTGACCTTGTCACCATCTGTTTAGGAATACCATCTAAACCTGGGCACTGCCAGAAAGAACCTCAGCTCCTCGACAGACAGCCGTGAAACTGCGCCCCTGCCCACTTCACTGCCCACCACCCCACAACAGGCTCCTCCTCTGAGCCGTGCCAAGCCTCTTCCTGGAATATTCCAGAACATTCTCACCACCTGTGCTGCTGTATAGTCCTCTCTTCCTGGTGTGGCAAACCTCAAGGTTCGGCTCAAAAGGCCACTCAGGAAGGTCATCCCTGTCTCCACAGACAAAATAAGCATCTGGTCAGCTTGCCCGCTATGCTGAGGTTACATCTGTCTCAACAGTCTGAGTGGTGAATTGCCTATTGTTCAGCTAACTGGGACCCACATTCTCACATTCTGACTCGTGGCCTTGGAGTCGCAGTTCCTGGTACAGTGCCTTTCTCTGCTGAAGAGCTTCATAGAGTTTTCTGTAATCAAGGCCCAAAGAGGAAACTGTCTTTCCTCCTCCAATATTCTTGGGATTCCCACCCTAACCCAAAGGCCTCATCCAGAGGCCAGGAAGAAATCCTGAGGTCAGTTTTGAATTCTCTCTTCTCCTCATGCCTAATCGGTCAGTAACCCTGTTCCTGGCAACTGGCCCTCATCGCTTCCTCTCTCCTTCCTCCTCACACCACCACTGCTCTGGCTCATTCATTCACTCCTTCATTCATTCTTTGTTCATTCACTTAACAAAAAACTGACTCATCTCTGGCTTGGCTCCAAGCATTGTGCCGGGTCCCCATTCTCCAGAAATCAAAGGCTACAGGATACAATTCCAATTCATTCACAGCCTGTTTGGAAGGCAGTCCAAAATATAAACAGAGGGGCTGGAGCGACAGCACGGCGAGTAGGGTGTTTGCCTTGCATGCGGCTGACCCGGGTTCAATTCCCAGCATCCCATATGGTCTCCTGAGCACCACCAAGAGTGATTCTGAGTGCAGAGCCTGGAGTAACCCCTGGGCATCGCCAGCTATGACCCAAAAAGCTGAAAGAAAAAAATTGTGAACAGAGAGACAGTACAGTGGAGACAACACCGTGGGGACGCTCCTTGCCTTGCACGCAGCTGACGGGTTCAATTCCCCAGAGCCCAACCCTAAACCACGAATTCAGAAGTAGGCCCTGAGTACCACCAGGTTGTGGCCCAATCACTGCCCCCCACCCCCCAAAATGTGAACAAGGGCCAGAGAGCTTGCACAGGGCAAGGCACTGCTACTAGGCCCGGTCCAACCCCCAGCAGCACATCTGATTCCATGAGCACTACCAGGAATGATCCCTGAGCGTGAAGCCAGGAGCGGTTCAATTGCTGGCACCATCTATGGTCACCTGAGCACTGCCAGGAGTGATCCCTGAGCACCACCAGGTGTGACCCAACACCCACCACCCTCCATTCCCCCACCCCCAATAAAAAGTGTGCAAAATCATGCCAAGCACAGTTCTTTAGAGAAGTGTGCCCCCGAAACACCGGCGAGGAATGACCTCTCTTCCTTTGAGGGAAAGAGTCCATAAAGACCCCCAGAATAGTGTCGTGAAGAGACCTTAGCCATTCAGAAACACCCCGTCATCAAGAATAGCCTCGGGGCTGGAGCAATAGATAGCACTGCGGGTAGGGGTTTGCCTTGCACACGGCCGACCCAGGTTCGATCCCCAACATCCCCTATGGTCCCCTGAGCACCACCAGGAGTAATTCCTGAGTGCAGATCCAGGAGTAACCCCTGTACATCACCGGGTGTGACCCTAAAAATAAAAAAGAAAAGAACAAACTCCTCAGCCCACGGCAACTGTAACCCACTCAGTCCATAGATTAAAGATTTCCACAGCTCCCCCACAAACCCTTGGATCCCTCCATCCTGTACGAAGGAAATGTCAAAATTCTTTAAGGAGCTGGAGAGAGAGCTCAGAGGGCTAGCATGCACACTCTGCATGTGGGGGGCTGGGTTCGACCCCAGGTGCCACAAGGTCCCCACCTCCCAGCGTCTCTGAGGACAACCCACACATATACTCGTGTACACAGCACTGACCCAGAAACACCCCTCAGCACTGGCGAGAGTGATAAAAAAAATAAATAAATAATAATAATAATAATAATAATAATAATGAAGTCTTTAGAGCTGGGTGTGTGGCTTACATGGTTGAGTGCCTGCCCGAACTGTGAGGGTCCCCGGGTTCCCTGCCTGCCCCCACCAGGATGTACCTCACCACCACACTCTGCTGCCAGTGCCCTCCAGAACACTAAGCTGAAAAGCATTTAGCAGGAGAAGCAAGACCTGATCCACTCTCCAGTCAAATTTGGAGACCAGTTCAGAGACACCCCCCAAAAAAAACTTATTTGACCTGTTGCCCACTTTTCAGGAAAAAAATATCAATGTCTCTGGAAATCAACCTTTGGGGGTTGGGGGGCATGCCAGGGAACTGAACCCCGCTTTGAGAAGGAGCTTCTCTCCAACTGGAAATCCACCTCCTTTAAGCCAACGCATAGAAAATGGCCCCAAACTGCATCTGAGGCATCATACAGGCCCCCCACCCTCCCCACATGGTTCCAGCACCCCCTTCTGCACACACACACACACACACACACACACACACACACACACAGTCCAGGAGATGGTGTCTCCTCACCTCTTTCTTGTTCCTGGCCTCAGTCCCAGTCCTCCTCAGGATGAGAGTGCCTCAGGCTGGGAGAAAGGAGAGAGCGGGGAGGGGAGCAGGAGAGAGTGGGGGGAACTGTGGAGAGAAAGAGAGAGAAGACCGCAGCAGACCTGCAGGCAGCAGGAAGTTGGTGTTCTGAGTTCTTCCAATCTCCACGTTGCCCGTTGCCCCGAGTGAGTTCCCCGGTGGTGGAGGACAGCTTTGCCGGGGCCAAATCTGAGGCTCTCCCAGGTCCAGGAAAGGTAGGGAGGGGACAGAATCAAGAGGCCCAAAGGTCCGTGTCCCTCTGAGCTCTTTCAGGACCAGGCCTAAGTCTTTGTCATCACTGAGATGGAAAAAAACCCAACACAACCGGTTGCTCTGTGATTTGCCTTTTGGGGCGATAAAAACATGAGCATCTCACAAAAGTGAAAAAATAAAAAAGAAGAAACAGTGAGGAGAGAAGGTTTTTACCCCCCTGGGGGTAGGCCCTGCCCTCAGCCACTTCACAGAGAAACTCCTTCAGTGAGAATAATGTCAAAGGTGACTTATAAAAACACCACCAGAGCTGTTTTTACCCAAAAAGTAACTGAAACCAACTTCAGAAGTGGCTGTTTTGGGTGGTTTTTTTTTTTCCTCCCTTGAGGCTTTAAAATAAACTTAATTTCCTTTTAGAATTTCTAAATGTGGGAGAAGCTGGGGGTACACTTCCCCACCTCCAGTCACAAGCCTCCCCTCAGAGGTGGACTCAGCTACAACATCACCGGCAGTTTCTTTTTTTTTCTTTTTTTTTCCCCCTTTCTATTTTTAAGACATGAAAGCGTGAAAAATTTCATTTGCGTTTGCTTCCCCAATCTTGACTGGAAGTCACCCACAGCGCAGATGCTGAGGGGTAGCTCTGAAAAACGCCCTGCGCCTGGTGAGAGCTCACGGGGTCAGCCAGCTGGGAAGGCACGGAGAGGCCCGTGGGCCAGGCCCAAGGGACCCTCCACAGAGCAGAAGAGGGGACGAGTCTGACGTCAGTTGTCTCTTCCAGGGGAGGGTTCAAGGCCTGTCTTCTCTGGCTTGAAGAGATCCTCGGGAAATGGGTTCGAGAATGTGGTTTGGGGATCCAGGGCCCCAAATCCCTGAACCACACACCCCCAGCACCACAGAGAGAAGCAAAGCAATCCACGAGGCACCGAGGAAGGAGATACAGAGCGGGAGACTGAGGGGTTAGAGGTGGGGCCCAGAGGGATCAGAGCACAGCACAGCAGGGTGGGTGCTTGCCTTGCACACGGCCCACCCGGCTTCAACTTCCGGCATCCCATATGGTTCCCTGAGCACCACCGGGAGTGACCCCTGAGCATTGCTGGGTGTGGCCCAAAATCCAAAGGGGTGGGTGAGTGGGGACTTTGGTAGAGGGAAGTGGATTGCTGAAGGGATTGGTGTTGGAACGTTGTATGCCCAAAACCTATTCATGAAAAACTCTAATGCATGGTGACTAAGTAAAATAAGTAAGTAAATAAATTAATCAATTATAAAAATCTTTACGAACAGGAGCTGGAGCAATTGTACAGTGGGTAGGGTGTTTGCCTTGCACACAGCAGACCTGGGTTCGATTCCCAGCATCCCATATGGTCCCCTGAGCACCGCCAGGAGTAATTCTTGAGTGCAGAGCCAGGAATAACCCCTGAGCATCTCCAGGTATGACCCAAAAAAGCAACTTTAAGAACAAAGCGAAAAAAAAGAGATGCGCAGTACCAGTGGCATGTGGAGTACACAGGATTTGGAAGTTTGAAGGGGCACCTTGTCTACGCCCCCAAGTCCCTGGGGTTCGAGAAGGTTCTGCCCTGACTCAACTGGGTCCTGACTCACTGGGGTAAAAAGAGCAGCTTAACCCACCTACCTGGGGTCCTGCCACCAGCTCTCGGAACAGGCCTGACTCAGAGGTCGGAGTCCCCCGCACCAGCCGGGCCAGCAGGGGTCTGCCCAGGGCCACCCCCAGCGTCACAGATGAGGGCAATGCCCTGTGTCAGCCCTGGGTCTGCTCTCCAGACGCCTCCTGGGCCGGGTGAGTGCTGAGCCTGGCAGGGGTGGCCAGAGATGAGTTCAGCTTCCACGAGGAAGCCCTGGGTAGATTTGTCGTTAGGTTTTGAGGAAGCACAGAGCCTGCAGCCCTGTGTCAGGGACTGACCTTTATTTATTTATTTTTTTAAGGGATTACCATCTTTTTAAACAGCCATAAGAATATACAAAAAAAAAAAAAAGTATCATCTTGGCTCTTTGGAAGAAGGAGGTTCAGTGGCATTAAACAATCCCCCACCCATCTGCAGAAATGTTTCAGCTCCCCAAATGGAAATGGGGCCGTTAACTCCTTCCTCTTTCTTCCTTCCCTCAGTAACCCCCACCCCCAACCCCCAACCTGCCTTCAGTCCCTATATGCCTGCCTGTGCCGGGTTGTTCCTCCATGCAGAATCACTGAACCATTCCCATTTGTCCTTCTGTCACAAGCTTGTTTCTTCCTGTACAATGTCACCAAGGCCCCATCCATGTCCTGGCCTGTGCCAGAGCTCCTGCTTTCTCTCCATTACACCTATGGCTGTGGGCCACAGTCACACCAGACACATGTGCTTTACCACGGAGTCACACCCCAGCCTCCTTCCTTTTGATGCCTTATCCATTCTTCCCAGACCCTTTCACGTTTGGCTGGTGTGAAACGGGCTGGGAGAACAGCCTGGCCTTTGGTTTTCTGGTCAAACTTGACAAAATCCTTCAATCAAGAGGTGCATGCAAATACTTAGAGCCCAGATCCATATTCCAGGACAACCTAGAAGTCAAGTTTTTTTTGTTTGTTTGTTTTTGTTTTGCTTTTTGGGACACATCCAGCGATGCTCAGGGGTTACTCCAGGAAGATGGTCAGATGGTCCCAGGGCAGGAGTGCATGCTGGAGGTGGGGGTGTGTTCCAGGAGGGGCCCACAGAACTCTGCCAGGAGGGACCCCCACAAAGCAGAGAGCCAGGAGAAGTTTCTAAGGGACACCAGGTGTGACTAGGAAAAAAGAAAGAAAAAAAAACTCAACCAATCCAGCAACCCTCCTCTACCATATTCTCTGCCTGACCTCTTGATAGCGCAGGCATCACACCAACAGCCAACCGTGATGGCAACCCATGAGGGGGGCAAGCATGAGGTTTCTCCTGACTGCGGGAAGATCCGCCACATTCCCTTTGCTCCCTTCCTGTGAAAGATTCCTCTCCAGACTGGGGTCTAGAGTAGCACCTGCCTCATACAGAAGCTCTGGGTTTGATCCCTAGCACCACAAAAATTAAACCTCTCCCCCTATCCCAACTCCCCCCCCCCCAAAAAAAACACCTGACTTTTCTCAGGGTCTCACAGGCCATCTCTGAGCCCATGAGAACATCCTCCAGAAGAGACGGGTGTTGGGGGCCTGTCACGTGCCTCTGCCGGACCAGGAAGCCAGACACCCACGCATCAATACCCCCTGTGATAGTCTCTGGGGGCCTGGCCTGGACCCGCCGAGAAGATGCAGAGAATGTGAGTTCTGGCAGCGTGGTTACACCATTTTTAGGATTCTTTACTTCAAGAGTTTCCTCGGGGGCTGGAGCAAAAGCACAGTGGATAGAAGTAGGGCATTTTTCTTGCATGCAGCGGACCCAGGTTCGATTCCCAGCATCCCATATGGTCTCCTGAGCATCGCCAGGAGTATGCCTGAGTGCAGAACCAGGGGTAACCCCTGTGCATCACTGGGTGTGACCCAAAAAGAAAAAAAATAAACAAAATAAAGAGTTTTCTGGGAATAATCCTTCTCCCACAAGAACTTCCTTTTATGAAATTGTGGATTTTTTTGTTTGAGGGTCAGAGAGATAGTACAGTGGGTTAGCACTTGCCTTGCACCTGGGTTTTATCCCCAGCACCCCATATGGTCCCCCAAGACCCACCAGGAGTGATCCCTGAGTGGAGAGCCAGGAATAAGCCCTGAGCACCACCAGGTAGGTCCAAAAACAACACAAAATAATTTTTGCTTTGAGACCACCCCCAGCCATGCCTAGGGGCTATGCCCGACTCTGAACCAAATGGCCTCGGGAATTACCCTGAGCCTCCCACATGCAAAGCAGATGGTCAGCCTGTTGGCGTCCCTCACTAGCCCCTCCCACAGAAGCCTTTGAAATCAAACGCAAGGGGGCTAGAGCCATAGTAAAGTGGGGAGGGCATTGGCCTTGCATGTGGCCAGCCCAGGTTCGATCCCCGGAATCCTTTATGGCTCCCTGAGCATCACCAGGAGTAATTCCTGAGTGGAGAGCCAGGAGTAACCCCTGAGCATCGCTAGGAATGACCCCAAAAGCCTAAATTAATTAATGAACTAAATCAAATCAAACGAGTTGGCTAAAATGAGCCTGGAATTTCACCTACTGAATATTAAAACCATTTCACCTTCTTCTTCTTCTTCTTCTTCTTCTTCTTCTTCTTCTTCTTCTTCTTCTTCTTCTTCTTCTTCTTCTTCTTCTTCTTCTTTTTTTAAATCTGGAAGTAATTTCAGAAGCAAGAAGCCTGGTGAACTGCTGGCCCGAGAACTGGTCGCCCACCACCACCCACCTGCTGGACTATCCCTCCCTGCCTGGCTTGAACCGTGTCTGCACAGTGTCATACTGACTGGTGGCAGGGGGACAGCCACTCACCAGCTGGCCGTTGTCACTTGCCTTCCACGTGGTGGGGGAGAAGGGGCCACGCTCTTCTCAACTCTCCCATCCACTCTCCTCCCTGCCAGTAGTGTGCCTGGGCCTAGTGGCCTCCAGAGCCACTTGGTGCCAACACTCCACTACCCGGACCCCAGGGCAGCACAGGCAGCTACAAAGATTTTGCTTTGCATTTTATTTCAAAAAAAAAAGAGGAAAGGAAGAAAAAGTCAAATGAGGGGGGGGAGCTACGAGCCGGGGCCAGCATGAGTCACAGAGCCCATGTTCAGCAACCACATGCAAAGCGAGCTCGGAGTGAGGACGGCACGAGGGTGCCACCAGGCAGGAAGGCCACCACACAGGTTGCCCAGCCTGCAGCGTAGCTTCTGTGCCCACCGCACTCAGGCCTCCGTGTGAAGAATGTAAGAATGTTCCAGTCTCGGTGCTCCCTGGAAGGGTGGGGGGGTGGGTGCTCCCAACTCCACTCCCCAAACCCAGCCCTCAAGAGCCCAGAGGGAGGAAGAGACTGGAAAGGGCCTTGGAGAGAGAGGTGCACCAGGTGGGTTGGGGAGGGGGGCCTGCCCGAGAGCCCCCAACTTCCATAACAGGGTCCCTAGCAAGTCACAACATCCTAAGCTTCCTTCTGCCCCGCCCGAAAGGACCCTGCGCTCCCTTTGCTATGGCCCTGCAGGGGTGGATGAGAAGCTTGTTTCTCCGGCTTCAGCACATGTACCTCACTTGCCACCATTCGAGGTTGAGCTCTAGACCCCACATGACCTGCAGGAAGCCACTTCGGAGTCAGACTCTGGGAGAAAATACAATCAAACGTGCGTGCTGGCAACCCACAGTGCCAAGGCCACGTGGGCAGATGAGCAGGCAACTGGCTACCGGGGGCATGAAACCACTCGGGTCACTGTAGCTGAAGAAATGAGAGTGGTATCCATTCTGTGCCACATCCAACTTGCTGGTCTTCCTTATTTCGCATCTGTCTCCACAGAAGAAAAGAGGCAGCCTGCAACATCAATCATCAGACGGAAAGGGATCAGGGAATAAAAATTCCCAGGAGAGAGACTGGAGGGAGAGTAGAGCAGATGAGATGCTTGCCTTGCCCGTGACCAGCCCAGATTTGATCCCGGCACTGTGTATGGGTCCCCAAAACACCATCAGTAGGGATCTCTGGGCACAGAGTCAGGAATAGCACTGAGAGTGCCCACCCCACCCCCCAAAAGAAACAAAAAGAAAAATTTCCCCACTATAACTAAAAATCATTAGAAGAAAAAAAACATTATTCTAGAAACTGGATTAAAATCATTTTTGAGAGGGACAGGAGAGAGCTCATGGGGCTGAAGTTTGTGCTCTGTATGGTGAGCTCTGGGTATAATTTCTGGTGCCCTAAGCAACTTTGGGGGAGTGACCCCTGAGCCTAGAGTAAGGACTATCCCCTGAGAAGTGCCAGGAGTAGTCCCAAACTAAAACTTAATCATTAAGATAATCCTTCAAAGGTCAGTGATGTAGCTTGATGGAAGCACTGTTTGAGATCTTATGTTCTACCCCTGATACCGCCCTCCAAGAAGAACTATAGTCCTTCCAGTCTAGTGGATGGCAAGGTGACTAAAGGGATCTTTCTTTCAAGCATTAGGACAGAAACCCAGAGTCTTGGATCCCAAATTCTTCATAAAGCATGCTGATTTTTTTAAATACATGCATGCATACACACACACACACACACACACACACACACCCAGGGCCAGAGTGGTTGGGTCCACGGTTGACCCAGGTTCAATCCCTGGCATCCCATGTGGTCCCCCAGCACCACCAGGACTAATTCCTAACTGCAGAGCCAGGAGTAATCCCTGAGCATCGCTGGGTGTGACCCCCAAAAATTAAAAATCAATCAATCAATCTATATTAGGAGACAGCTAAAATTGAATTAGTTTTCTAACTGCCATCAATATATCCAGCCCAAATCCTGAGGAAGATGGCGGTGGGGTGTAGGGGGAGGAGACATCTTCAGACGCCCACCAGAAGCCTCGGGATAAGCTGAGCATTTTCATCACAACCCAGGGATGTTGCTCAAGAAAACGTTGTCCCAGAACTTGTTTCTCTAAGTGACCAACTGTCGCAACGAAGCTCACTTCGGGTTCTCAAGCCCCGCAAGTAAGAACAAGCACATTGGGGGCTGGAGCCATAGTACACTGGGTAGGGCCTTTGTCTTGCACACGGCTGACCCGGGTTCAATTCCCAGCATCCCATATGGTCCACCAAGCACTGCCAGAAGTAGTTCCTGAGTGCATGAGCCAGGAGTAATCCCTGTGCATCGCTGGGTGTGACCCAAAAGGAAAAAAAAAAAAGAACAAGCACACCGATCACCAGCTGTACGTTACGACTTTTTATTTGCAGCTCATATGGGTACATTTCTGCCCGCTGACTCTTCTTTGGGACCCTCAGCAACAGCAATAATGGGTTCAGGTTCAACAGGAGTCTAACAATTGCTCCAGCAACTCAATTTAATGGAATACTGATCTGTGTTTATGTGTACCCTGTAACCCCGCCCCTTGGCTGCTTCTGCACTCTCATTGGTTATGCCCTATGTAAAAAAGATGGTCAAGTAGATCGCATAGGGCCATATGAAAATAAGGGCTTGTAAAGTAACCAATAGGATGGCATATGTAAATAAGAGACTAATCAACATCTAGGTTTGTCTGGTCCCTCCCACTTTATTTCCTCCATAACAGCCACAGATTTTTAGGTCTAGTAGAGGCACCAACTAAAGAAAGGTTCATCTAGCCGACTGTCAAGCACCGCCAAGTTTGCTAAAAGATAGATCTAGGCCAGGAGACCTCAGAATCCTGCTTGGCATGCAAGCCCAGGTGGAGGATACCTCTTCACAGGACCAGAGAAGAAGGGGACTGCGCTGTTTTTCAAAACAAACAACACTGTCCTCCCATTGTTCATCAATTTGCTCAAGCGGGCCCAGTAACGCCTCCATTTTGAGACCTGTTGTTACTGTGTTTGGCATATGGAATACGTCACGGGTAGCTTGCCAGGCTTTGCGTACGGGCAAGATGCTTTTGGTAGCTTGCCGGGATCTCGGAGGAGGGTGGAGGAATCAAATTCGGTTTGGCCGGGTTGGCCTCGTGCAAGGCAAATGCCCTAATGCTGTGCTATCACTCCAGACCCAAGGTTCCAAGTTTCACAGAGAGCTGGGTCTTTTGGGCATGGTTTGCAATACAGATAATGAGAGGCCATCATGTTTGGTCCTTTCTCTACTTTCAGCACACATCTCCCATCCTGAACGATCCCTCCAACCATCATTGACTTAGTGATCCCTTCTCTATCCCAGCTGCCTTCTCCCCCAGCTCATGAGGCAGGCTGTCAACCATGGAGCAATCTTCCTGGCCCTGGTCTCTACTGTCCTTGGGTGTTAGTCTCATATTATTATTTTATATTCCACAAATGAGTGCTGTCATCCTATGTCTGTCCCTCTCTTTCTGACTCATTTCACTTAGCATGAGACTCTCCATGACCACCCACTTATAAGCAAATATCATGACTTCATCACAAATAGGACCTTTTTAACCTTTGCTTAACTGTTACACAAGTAGGCGTTTTGTAGAGGAGGCCCAGGAATTCTGACTGAAATCTTGGGAGAGATGATTCAGACTTCAGCACGGTGACTGTGGTATCTGAGAGCTCCGTGGGTCTGCATGCATAAGACCCAGTTTTCATTTCATTTCATTTCATCATCCTGTTATTCGTCGATTGCCTCGAGCAGGCCCCAGTAACGTCATTTTCATCCTAGCCCTGAGATTATATTCAAGGCTATTTAGGAGAAAATAGACCCAGTTTTAATCCCTGGCAATACATGGCCCCTGGCGTACCATTGGCGACCACCCCTGAACACAGAGCTGGAAGTAGCCCCTGAGCACTGCCATATGTGGCCAACAGAAATGAGCATTTAGACTCTTTCCAGTTGAACAAGACGATCACGATCATGATCACGACCATCCTGTTGTTCATCGATTGCCTCGAGCAGGCCCCAGTAACGTCTCCTTCGTCCTAGCCCTGAGATTTTTTTTTTAAGTGCCATATTCAAGGCTCTTTTAGGGTTAGGAGAATGAGACCCATCATTGTTACTGGTATTTGGCATATTGGGTACGCCACAGGGAGTTTGCCAGACTCTGCTGTGTGGGCAGGTTACATTCAGTAGCCTGCCAGTTTGTCCAAAGTAAGAATGAGATAAGATGTCCAGCTTCCAGGAGCTGGGTTTTATAGTCTCTGGGTCTTGGCCGTTGATGGGATTACACGGCACCAGGGGGCCAGTTGGTGGGTGTAACCCCTGCCTACTGGAATATGGAGGATCTGGGTGGAGGATGCTCAGCCCCGATCCGAGCAGGCTTGGAGATCTCAGCCCTGGGACCCACATGCCTTTGATCCTCTGCCAGTACCTTCATGCGTGTGGAAAGTGGTCTCAGCATGGTGGTGGTTGGTTTTGAAGGTCTTCGGCTACCAAAGCCCTGGTCGGGAGAGGGAGGGAAACTCAACCTGCTCCCCTCCAAAGGGCCCCAGCGAGGACAGCCAGGTGCGGGGACAGGAAACATAAAGAAGACATGAACAAGACATCAAGGGTTTTTTGCCTGTGTTATTACTGATCCCTCCCCCCCCCCCACCCCAGTCTGTGCCCAGCAGGAGCTGAAAAAGGGCAGAAGCATAACCCAGCCTGGACGTGGGGACCCATCTCCCTGTTTACACGCCAGCCTGCCCACCCCCCACCCCCGCTCTCTCTCTGCTGCTGCTGAAAACTGGCCTTGAGCCTGTCCCCAGACCGTGTCTGCTCACCAGTGGTGAGACAGAGGTCTGTGCTTTCAGGAAGTGGCCAGCCGGTGGGGACAGTGGCTCCCACATGTCTGAGTAGAGGTTCCTCGCACCCCGGAGGACTCACGAATGTGGGGTCAGGTGGGCTGAGTGTTGCTCAGTGGCCGCCTCCCCTCCCCCTACTGTGCCTTCCACTGAGTATATGACTCAGGAGTGGATGCAGAGCATGGGCATCTAGAGTGGTGGCTGGCCAACCCCTGGGGCAGCCCCGCCAGACACTGCCCGCAGACTCACACCCCATCAGCCTTGCCCGCATCAGCCAGTGGGAATGTCCAGCTTTCTGCCCGTCTGATGCACAAACCATGGCCTCTCTGATCTGCAGGTGATCCTCACTCCCTCCAAGGATGAATGAGCTTGAGGATCTTCCCGTGTGTTGCTGGATGAGCAACCTTCCTCTTCTGTCCCCCTCCTTGCCAATTATGCGCCCTTTGTCTTACTTGTTGGTCCTAACCTTCATTATATTCTTCAAATGAATCCTTCATCTTCTGGAGACACCGGAACTGTTGGCTCCCAGGCTAATGCTTTATTTTTTTCATTTGGGGGTGACACCCTGTCGTGCTGGTGGTGAGGGGTCTCCTGCTTGGCTTTGCACTGGGGGAGGCGGGGGAGGGTCCTTCCCAGGTGCTCAGGGCCTGTGCGATGCTGGAGATCAAACAGATCAGGGTCCCTGAGTCTCTGAAAAGCATGCTTTCAGTCTCTCAGCTGTCTCCTGGCCATGCAGGCTAATACTTGGCTTTTACCTTTGTTCATGGTATTTGGGATGCCTACAGATGTCTTTATTTTTGTTTGGGGTAGCCAAAACTTTCCAATATATATGTAAGTTTTGTTCATTTTTTTTTTCTCTTTGGGTCACACCCAGCGATGCACAGGGGCTACTCCTGGCTTACGCACTCAGGAATTACTCCTGGTGGTGCTCGGGGGACCATATGGGATGCTGGGAATCAAACCCAGGTCGGCCACATGCAAGGCAAACGCCCTACCCGCTATGCTATCGCTCCAGCCTCTCATTTGTTTTTTTAGGGGTCACATCTGGTGGTGTTCAGGAGGGAGGGAGGGGAGGAGGGAGGAAGGAAGGGAGGAAGGGAGGAAGAGAGGGAGGGAGAGGAGAGGGAGGAGAGGGAGGGGGAAGGAAGGGGAGAGAGGGAAGGGAGGGGGAGGGAGAGATTTGCAGAGCATGTGAGGCCTTGGCTGACTCTTGGGAATGTTTTTTAGTGTTCCAAGAGATTTGGGGCTTTAGGACATTCCAGGTAGAGAAAATCGAGGATCAGGAGCACATGCAAACCTTCACAATCAGTCAGTCTGGGACTAGGGTTCAAAGTATATTAACTCAATTCAGGAAAAAGTGGGAAATATTTTTGTTTGTTCTATTTTTGGCCCACACCTGGTGGTGCTCAGTCAACAAAAATATTAACACAGAAGGCTCAGCCAGCAACATCAGCTTAGCAACATCAGCTTAGTAAACCCTCAGACAAGAACTGAATGTCCCCATGGTGAGATACAGCAGTTTCCACAGATTTTCTGGTACTAACGTAAATTTTGATCATTCCATTAGCACAGATTTCCCTTTCTGCCCGAATTCCCAGCAGTCCACAGTCTCTGACTTTGGGATGGGGGAATGAGGGGTGGGAGGGATACTGGGACCCGTGGTGGTGGAAAAAGGGCACTGGTGGAGGGATGTGTACTTGATCATTGTATAACTGAAACCCAAGCACAAAAATTTGTAAGTCTCCAACTGTACCTCATGGTGTTCCACTAATAAAAACTAGGAAAAAAAAAAAGAAATGGTCCAGCACCACAGCTGAACCTTATCTAACTGCCAAGTCACCAAGTGGCCCATGACACCTCCAAATTTCAGAGTACTGTCAACCCAGTAGGACCATAGCAAATCTGATGTGAAAGTTGTATAGAGTGAGACTAAACAAAAAGAGGGCACACAACTAGCACAGTTGACCCTCAGACTATGACTTTAGTAAGTACTGTGAGATAGAATTATCACAAATTGGGCCAGAGTGGTGATAGTACAGCAGGTAGGACATTTGCCTCGCCATGTGGCCAACCTGGATTCTATCCCCAGCATCCCATCTGGTTCCCCAGGCACCGCCAGGAATAATTCCTGAGTGCAAAAGCCAGGAAGTGACCCCTGAGCATTGCCAGATGTGTCCCTCCCCACCTCCCCCCCAAAAAAAGAACCAATTATCACATATTGACTTTTATTGGTCTGAGTTTTGATGATTCCATTTGCCTTTATGCTGTAACAAACAATATGAACTAAATTTGTTTGTGCCTGTAAGGGAGCAGGCTGGGGTGGTGGGTGGGAAACTGGGGGCATTGGTGCAGGAAAGGTCACACTGGAGGCAGGATTGGTGTTGGAACATCGAATGCCTGAAACAACTCGGTAAACCACAGTATTGTAATAAAAGAAGTTTAAAATAGAAATAGAATCAAGAGACCCAGCAGCGAGTCCTGGACGGTACCACAGCACCAGAGATCCCTCCGGGCCCCATACCGAGCCAATTTCACCAGGGAACCCCAGATGGAGCAGGTGCAGTCTCCCCTCCTACTCCACATGGAATCCCGGCGACCAAGAGCTTCTACAAGCAAGGCCCAGGGATGTGGATTCCAGGACTAAATAAATCTCCAGGCTGCATGGCAGCAGAGGCACCGGGAGGTCCCTCCCCACTCCGAGGTCTGGCTGTCACACCACAAGCTTCAGCCAGGCATCATCTTAGCGCACCAACAGTCCTGGTCCGGAGACTCCCAGCTGAATCCCCAAAGGGATTAGTGCCCAACAAAGATATCTCCGGAACACAACCATTTACAATGTAAGACTTCAGAAGCACACAGCCATGAACTCTCATGATTTTCAAAATAAGCAATAGAAAATAAATTATCTAGTATCTGCCCCTGGCAGGCTGACTTGAATGGTGGTAGGAAAATTCGGGCAAAACATAATGCCCAAAAAGGTAGAGAGAGAGTATTGGGGAAATTTTCTGCCATCGAGGCAGGGTGAGGACTGGGATAGGGGGGAGGGGGGCAGATACTGGGGACATTGGTGATGGAAAATGTGCTCTGGTGGAGGATGGATGTTCAATCATTGTATGGCTGAATCTCCAACATGAAAGCTTTGTAACTGTATCTCACAGTAATTCAATTAAAAAAATAGAAATAGGATCTCTGGGGTCAAGTCCAGCTAATGAGCCCTCTCTCCAGCACCCACAGGCCCTGAAGTCACCAAGTCAGGTGTCGGTGGAGAAATATAGGAGCGTTGGCTGCAGATAGAGGAGCTCCAGGTAAGGTAAGCTGATGCTGAAGAATGCTTACACCTGGATCTGTGATCAAGAATCACCCCTGGGGGGGAGGGGGGATGAAGGGATACTGGGATCATCCGTGGTGGAGAATGGGCACTGGTGGAGGGATGTGTATTCGAGCACTGTATGACTGAAGCACAAGCACAAAAGTTTGTAAGTCTGTAACTGTACCTCACGGTGATTCACCAATAAAAAATTTAAAAAAAAAAAGAGAATCACTCCTGGCTTAATGGCTCCAAGGTTAGAGACAACATTGTTCACACATTTTTCTCTAAGGAAAGCTTTTGGATCAATTTTAGGGGATTATTCATATCAAGCAATACAAAATAAATATTTAGGATCTGCCTTTGGGGCAGGCTTGGGTGGTGGTGGAAAAATTCAAAATAATAGTGGGGAGGTGTCATGGTGGTGGGATTGGTGTAGGAATACTGAATATAATCACTTGATCACTTGATCACTTGACATCCCATTACTCATCAATTTGCTCGAGCCGACACCAGTAACATCTCCATTTGTCCCTGTTGCGTGCTAGTGTAGCCCAATGGCATCTGCTCACACCAGGAACACAAAGAGCCTCAAACCGTTTGTTCATTGGCCTCTCTGGCTCCTGATCAAGCTGCTTAATGGCCATGATCCCAGAGACTCAGAAACAAATCTCAGAACCCAGTGGCTTTTGGCAGAAATGTGTCCAGACCCTGCGGTAGGTTACTGTCACCGGGCCACCTCAGGGGGGAAAGGGTGTTGCCCCTTCTCCTGCTCCCCCTAGGCGACTCAGTGGCTGCCATCCTCCAGAGGCCATTGGGAAGTCAGGTTTGAGGCCTCAGTGACGAGACATGCAGGGCCTCATGGGATGGGGGTGGAGCCGGCCCTTTCCTCCCCATTCCAATGAGACCCCGAGTCGCCATCCATGAATGGCCTTTCTGGCTCCTGATCAAGCTGCTTAACGGCCATGATCCCAGAGACTTAAGAACAAATCTCGGAACCCAGCAAGTTTTGGCAGAAATCCCTCCAGATTTAAGTGTTAAAATTTTGGAATTTCAAAATTGCACGGCCACTACTGCAGCCACGTGACATCATATGTTATTCCTAACCAGCAATAGAAAACAAATTGTCTACTGTTACCTTTTCAGCAGATCTGAGTGTTGGGGTAAAATCCCAAATAATAATGGTGGGTCTGGTGTCAAAATATTGAATGTGATCAAAGTAGAGAGAGAGTAATGTGGAAATCATCTGCCCCACAGGCAGGGGGAGGGTGTGGGATGGGGGTTGTTGGGGGTGGAGAATGGGCACTGGTGAAGATATGGGTGTTTCATTGTATGACTGAGACTTAAACCTGAAAGCTTTGTAATTGCTCTCACAGTGATTCAATAAATAAAATTATAAAAAATGAAAAAAAAGTAAGGTGGAATTCATGCACAATTCAATCAGCTAATCAGTGGCTGAATAAATAGCAGTACTACTACATTAAAAAAAAAGTTCGTTCCTGGTCTTGATGAAGAAGTCTGACCATCTCATAGGTGGGCAGCCACGCGATCTTTTGACGTCTTGTGGAATCCAGTCGGTAACAGCTCTAGTCCAGCGGTCATCTCCAAATCGCATTATGTGTCCAGCCCATCTGATTTTCAAAGCTTTGGCAAAAGAGACAGCGTCCCTGATTCTTGATTGTCGATGGAGGTCAGAATTTCGGATTCTTCCTCGCACCTGAGTGAAGCATGATACTTCAAGCATAGCTCTTTCGATTCCTCTTTGGGAGACCCGAATGGCATTCTCATCCTGTTTTTGTAGGGCCCAGGCCTCTGAGGCATATGTTAATGCAGGAAGAATGGTGGAGTCGAAGAGATGTACCCAGAGCCGGAGTTTCTTCGTCCTCTTAGCTATTTCTTCGACGCTCTTGAAGGCGTTCCAAGCCGCTCTCTTCCTTCTGCGCAACTCAGGCGCAACTCAGTAAATTGAATGTAATCAATTATTATAAACAACTTCAGTTTTTTGTTCTTTTTTACTCTTTAATTTTTTTATCATAACTTCAGTTTTTTTTAATTAAAAAAATGAATCGCTTCTGGTGGGCTCAGGAGACTATATGGGTTTCCAGGCACTGAGCCCAGGTGAGTCACATGCAAGGCAAGTGTCCTCCTGCTGCTGTAACTGTCCAGTCCCCACTGCCTGCTGTTTTGAGCCACCCAGGGGCATTTGTAACGGCACCTCTCCGTACGATCCTCTAGCCCCCCCCCAACCATCTTTTCTTCGAACTCTGGGATGCAGTACCAGTTTGAGTGGGCAGCCCCTGGCATAATGGGAAGATGGGAGCAGCGGCCGTGTGAATCTTTGTGCCAGGACCAACCATGAACACAGCAGGGCCCGCCTGCACCCTCACTGAGGAGGTGCCCCCCAGAGCGAGTGGAGGCCCCAGCAGGGGCTGTGGGGAACCCTACATCGTTCTCCGTGACCCAGGCTGCAGGAAGGGCCCTAGCTCCGAGCCTGAGACTTGGCTGCAGAGAACGAGTCCAATTAGCAAGGGGTGAAGCACTCACAGCGCCGCAGGCTCCCTGGGTCACCCATGCCCGCTGGGGACAGACGAGTCACACAGGGTCCTCAGGCTGGTCCGCTGCATCCTGGGCTATGCAGCCCACCACAGCTAAGCCCGACTGAGCACTGTCCACTCAGGACCACTCCGAAGCTACTGGCTTTCTTTTTTTCTTTTAGAGGGGATCACCATGGAGGAGCTGGAGGATTGCTCCTGGCTCTGTGCTCAGGAGTCGCTCCAGGTGGCGCTCAAAGGCCCCTGTAGTGCCAAGGATGGAACCAGGGTCCGCAAGGCGAGCGAGCGTGTGCAGTACTGCCTCTCAACCCCACTCGCTGAAGGGGTCCTGCAACTGAGGCGCCCTCTCGGAGACAGTGAGGAGCACTGCTCTTTGAGCACTGCAGTTCCCCGCCCCCCCGGGAACTCCACTTGTGTGCAATATGGTCTGGGGTGTGGGGCCATGCGTGTAGTGGACACCGGCTGAATTGCACGAAGTGGACTTCACCTGAGGAAGATGGTTGCAGCCCATCCACCACTCCATGGTAACTTTGCTCCACAGTCTGTCATGGTAACACTTCTCCATTTGGAAATCCGTTTCCTGTGTCAATCCAGGCTGCCTGACCAAGCCTGAGGTTCCCTCCCTCCATCCATCCCTCTCTCCCTCCCTCCCCCCTCCCTCCCTCCCTTCCTTCCTTCCCTCCCTCCCTTCCTTCCTTTCTTCCTTCCTTCCCTTCTTCCCTCCCTCCCTTCTCCCTCCCTCCCTCCCTCCCTCCCTCCCTCCCTCCCTTCCTTCCTTCCTTCCTTCCTTCCTTCCTTCCTTCCTCCCTTCCTCCTTATTCTTTTTCCCTCCTTCCCTCTCTTTCTTCCTTTCTTCTTTCCTCCCTCCCTCCCACCCTCCCTCCCTTCCTCCCTCTCTCCCTCCCTCCTTTCCTTCCTTCTTTCTTCCATTCTTCTTTTTCCTTCCGTCTCTCCTTCCTTCTCCCTCCCTACCTCCCTTTTTCCTTCCTTCTTCCTTCCTTCTTTCCACCCATCCTTTTCACTCCTTTCCTTCCATCTCTCCTTTCCCTTATTCCTTCCTTCCCTCCCTCCCATTCTCCCCTTCCCACACACTTCCTTTCCCTTGAAGAACAAGGCAGCGCTCAGCGTTTACTTCTGGCTCTACACTCGGGGCTGACGCTTGCCATCAGGGGACCCTATGGGTGCTGGAGACTGAACTCAAGTCAGCAACATGCAAGGCCTGTGTGCAACCCTCCCTGCTATACAATTCCCTGACCCCAGCCTCTCCAGGCACGTCTTCTGACCCACAATCCCAACTTCTTTAAGGGCCTTTTGAAGGGAACTCAACAAAAGATAACTTTCCTTTTTTCAGGAACCAGCGGTCCCTGTGGTGTTTTGTTCTGGATTCAAGACGACAAAGCAGCCTCTCTCCCACTCCCACTTCTCCCTTCGTGCGGTCTCCTGGGATGTGAGCCCATGCACAGTTCTTTGGGTCTTTAACTTCCTGGGCAAAAGATATGCAGGAGCATCACCGCGTTTGAAATGCACATGAAGCCCCTCTCCTACACCACAAATGGAAGCAAAGTTGAAATGAAAGTTAAGTAGCAAAAAAATAAAGTTAAGTATCAACCAAGGTGAATAACACAGGGTTAAAGACTGTCCCATTAACAGGAATAACTAAAGGGCCAGAAAGGTAGTATAGTGGGTAGGACACTTGTCTTGCACGTGGCTCACCCCAGTTCAATCCCCAGCATCACATATGGCCCCCAAGCCTACCAGGAGTGATCCCTGAGCACAGAGCCAGTAGTAAGCCCTGAGCACTTCTGGGTGTGGACTCCAACCCCAAAAAATAAAATACTGAGTCTCTCTTTAAAAATTAAAAAAAAATTGGAAAACAAAATCTCCATATTCTAGTATTTAACCACAGGAAACACAGGCTTCTCTAAAATTCCCCTACGAAGGCAGTTTCTAGCAACCTGAAAGGTAAGACTCCTGGGATTTCGATTTTACTATCTCCTAAGCATCCTGTGTGACTCAGTCTAGAAGGGTAAGAAATGTCACGCTGAAACCAGGATTTTTTTTTAATGAGTGGAAAAAACAAATTAAGCACAGCTACCAGTTGCCAAAAAGCAACCCATTTATGAAAAAGTATTTGAGAAGTATTGGCCTATTTAGAGTGTCTCCACCGTTAGCTTTAAATAGTTCTGGTTAGAATCTTTATTTTGTTTTTATTAGTGAAACACCATGAGGTACAGTTGTAGACTTACAAATTTTTGTGCTTGGTTTCAGTTATACAATGATCGAGTACCCATTCCTCCACCAGTGTCCATTCTCTGCCACCAATGATCCCAGTATCCCTCCCATGCCCCATCCCCCCCCATCCTACCCTGCCTCTGTGGCAGGGCACTCCCTTTTATTCTCGCTCTCCTTTTGGGTGCTGTGGTTTGCAAAAGAGGTATTGGGTGGCAATCAAGTTTGGTCTATAGTCTACCTTCAGCATGCATCTCCCATCCTGGGTGGATCCTCCCAACACTCTTTACTTGGTGCTCTCTTCTCTATCTGAGCTGCGTTTTCCCTCAGCATGAGCGGCTGGTCTCTAAGCCATGGAGCGAACCTCCTGGTACTTATCCCAACTATTCTTGGGAGTTAGTATCCCATTCTGTTACTTTATATTTCCCAGATGAATGCAATCTTTCTATGTCTGTTCCTCTCTTTCTGATTCATTTCACTTAGCATGATACTTTCCATGTAGAACAACTTATATGTAAATTTCATAACTTCATCTTTTCTAACAGCTGCATAGTATTCCATTGTGTAGATGTACCAAAGTTTCTTTAACCAGTCATCTGTCCTCAGGCACTCGGGTTTTTTCCAGATTTTGGCTATTGTGAACAGTGCAGCAATGAACATACAAGTGCAGATGTCATTTCAATTGTACTTTTTTGCCTCACCAGGATATATTCCCAGGAGTGGTATTGCTGGGTCAAATGGAAGCTCAATTTCTAATTTTTTGAGAATCGTCCATATTATTTTCCAAAAGGGCTGAACCAGTCGGCATTCCCACCAGCAGTGAAGGAGAGTCCCTTTCTCCCCACATCCATGCCAACGCTGGTTGCTTTTGTTCTTTTGGATGTGGGCTGGTCTCTGTGGTGTGAGATGATATCTCACTTTTGTTTTGATCTGTATCTCCCTGATGATTAGTGATGTAGAGCATTTTCTCATGTGCCTTTTAGTCATTCAGATTTCTTCTTTGAGAAAGTTTCTGTTTATCACCCCAATTTTTTATGGGGTTGGATGTTTTCTTCTTGTGGAGTTCAACCAGTGCTTTGTATATCCTTGATATCAAGCCCTTATTGGATGGGTATTAGGTGAATATCCTTTCCCATTCTATAGATTGTCTTTGTAGTTTTAAAACCTTGAAGCGTTCCAGTCAAGACAATAGCATAGTGGCAAGTGTCAGAGCAGGGGGAGGGATGGCAGCTCTCAGCACTCTGAACAGCCATGGTCAAGGGTCAGAAGATTTCTGCATAAGTGAATGAGGGCGCCATTGGATATTCTGTCTCAGGGGGAGTGCCACTAAACGAAACTGGCCATAGAACATCCTGACCCCATGCCAGCCTGTCTTCACAGGGCAGTTTGGAGGAGGGCAGGTTGAGTTTCCCTCCCCACCCAGCAGAACGCTGGCAGCCAAAAACCTCCAGAACCCAACCACACAGCCATGCTCAAGGCCGTTCTCCACAGGCTTGGACCAGCTTCACCATGAGGGAACCTGCAGAAAAACCCAGGTATACAGGACCCATGACTGAGATTTCCAAGCTTGCTCGGAGGACTGGGCCTCCTCCTCCCAGCTCCCTAGTTTTTTCCAGTAGCTTGGCAATCACACCCACAAACTGCCCCCGGTGCCATATAATCTCATCAATGGCCAAGATCCAGAGACTATGAAATAAAGCTTCCAGAAGAGAGCGACATAGAATGTTCTGGAGCGTGTGGCCACATTTGTGGCCACACAGTCTCTTATATAAACTCTAGCCCACTGATGTACCAAAAGTAGCACACATTTGTTTGGGTTTAACATTCATGCTTGTAATCTCTTATACAAGGGCTTCAGGATGAAATACAACAATCTTCACACACTTTCCTTTTATGTTGGTGGGAAGGTGCACAGTGGTGGGATTGGTGTTTGAATATTATCTGTAATGAACTACTGTGAACAACTTCATAAAAATAAAATAATTTTTTAAAAAATACACAATGAAACTGGCAAGTCACCTGCCATGGGATGCATGGCAGTCAGCAAGTGGACTGGACCAGCCTGTGTGTCGGCAGCAGGCTATGGAGGAAAACTTCCCTGTGCACCAACTGTCCGGAGTACCAGGATGGGGGCGTGTGCCTCCTGGCCAGGCTCTGCTGACTGGTAGCTGTGGCCCATCCAGAGCACCTGAATCACAACAGCTATCAGCTGGGCCTTGGCCTGGTCCCTGTGGGGGCCACTGTTGCCATCACCATCCACATCACCACCCATCATCAGCCTGATGGTTCCCATGGGCTTCCTGATACCCCCAAATCATCGCTGTGCCTCTGGCCCCACTCCAAAAACTTAGGGCCAAGTTTTTTGAGAAATTAAACCATCAAGAGTTAGGTATGTGGGAGCCATACCCACAATCCCCCTCTGGCTCAGCTATACAAGCTCATTAATAGGTCTTGCTTCAGGGATCCATAAATAAATCTCAAAAGAGATCAAAAGCCGCAGATAATCTCGGACCCGTGCAAGGCTGAACAACCCTGGGCAGATCACAGGACAGCAGGTTTGCCCAGTGACCACCCAGAGCCCCCGGCAGCTGCTTGCTCCCACAATCCAAAATTGTGGCCATGCTCCCCGCCAGACTCCATCTTAGAATAGACCTCACCATTATTAATCTGTTGAAAATTCAGCTATGCGGGTCTTGTGCCTGAAATCTCCAGGCTTTCTTGGGGTCGGGATGGGCTACCTCTCCCAACCTCTCTGTACTTCCAGAAGCCTCAGCAGTCACATGCCAAAGTTGCCACCCAGTTAATGAAAAGCTACTCCAGTTGTATCTTTCCAATAAAAATACTGAACACCCTGAACAAACACGATGACTTCTTAGTACCTGTATTGCAAACCATAATGCACAAGAGAGAAGGAAGAAAGATGCCTGCCATAGAGACAAGTGGGGGGAAGGGGGATAGAGGGGTGGTGGGAGAGAAATTGGAAACATTGGTGGTGGGAAGTGTGAAGGGACAGGTGTTGGAACACTGGATGTTTGAAATCCAATCATGAATAGCTTCGTAATGGTCTCACAGTGATTCAATTTTGAAACTAATTAAAGTCTTTAAAACCTCAACTGGTGTGAGTATCCACCTAAAGTTATAATGAATGAGTAAAGAAATTCAATCTCAAAATAATATTTTTTTCCTTTTAATAAAAATTCTGGTCCGGAGCGATAGCCCAGCGGGTAGGGCATTTGTCTTGCACGCAGCCAACCTGGGTTCAATCCCCGGCATCCCATATGGTCCCCCAAGCACTGCCAGGAGTAATTCCTGAGTACAGAGCCAGGAATAACCCCTGAGCATCGCTTGGTGTGACCCAAAAAGCAAAAAATAAAAAAAAAATTCTACTCAATTTTTTCTCTTATTTGGGTTTTAGCAAAAATGGGTAGTAGGTATTACTGGAAGCTGGTTTCTGTTTTTTTTTTTTTATAGGAAGTTTCATATTTACTCATGTCTTGGTTTATGGCCACATCCAGCAGTTCTCAGGGCTGAGTCTTGGCTCTGTGCTCAGAGGTGACTCCTGACAAGAGCTTGGGAGGCCTCATGGAATACCAGAGATGGAACCTGGGTCGGGCATATGTCGGGCACATCTCTCTAGTTCGTGGCGCTAGTTTTGAAAGTTCACCTAGAACCTAGAGAAGCAAATACGAAAAAGATGAAAAAATGGTCACTTGACCTTGGAATCCTGCATTTTCAGTTTCAGATTCTTAATGGACACTGTGAAAAGAGGCCATGGTCATTAGTTATCACTTTCTGAATAATACAAACCAGTGTCTCTCTCTCTCTCTCTCTCTCTCTCTCTCACACACACACACACACACACAAACACACACACACACACGTGCAAACTTTGTTTTTTAGTTTTATTTGGATCATGGTGAGATACCAACACCCATCCCTTCAACTGTGCACATTTCCTGCCACCAATGTCTGCAGTTTTTCTCCTGACCCCCACAACCTGCCTCTATAGCAGGCACTTCTCTCCCTCTCTCTCCGCCTCTGGCCCCCCACACCACCACTACCGTTTCCCTTTTTTTTTTCTTTTTGGGTCACACCTGGAGATGCACAGGGGTTACTCCTGGCTCTGCACTCAGGAATTACTCCTGGCGGTGCTCAGGGGACCATATGGGATGCTGGGAATTGAACCCGGGTTGGCCGCATGCAAGGCAAACGCCCTACCCGCTGTATTATCATCCCAGCCCCCCCTCCATTTCCCTTTTAGACACTGCTGTTTGTAATACTGTTACTGAAATGGTATCATGCACATCCCTTTTCTTTCTTGCAGCACTTAGCTCTTCAGAGTGATCATTTCCAACCATCATACACATATCTTTGTTAATATTGTGGCCCTAGTGCTACATGTATACCTGATACCTCAAATAACCAGATTTTGCAATTAAGGATAGTCTTCTAAGTACATACTTTTCATTCAGAAGGTCCAAGTTCCACCACCAACACAACATGGTCCGTCAAGCACCACTCAGTACAGGTCCCCACCCCAAACACTATAAAATACAATGTAGAAGGGTAGTTTTCTTTTCTTTTTTTTTTTTGTGGGGGGGGGGGGGGTCACAACCAGTGATGCTCAGGGATCTCGGCTCTGCACTCAGAAATCACTCTGGGCCTCTGGGCAGTACTCAGGGGACCCTATGGGATGCCAGTGGGTAGGGCTGTGCTCTCTCCAAGCCCTAGTCTTACATTTTTGAGGAATCTTCATTGAGGATAAGCAGAAACATTCCCATCTACAGTGAAGGAGGGTTCCTCTCACGCCATCCCCGCCGACACTGGCTGCTTCCAGTCTTTCATATATGCCAGTCTCAGTGATGTGAACGATCTCACTTTTGATATGCATATTCCTTGGAAGTGACAGTGAGCATTTTTTTTTTTTTTGCTTGTCTGCTGACTTGTCTCTAAGTCGACTTAGGGCAAGTGTCTATTCATCTCTTAAATTTTTTGTTGTTGTTGAGCTTTGTTCTGTGCTTTATAAGTCCTGGAAATTAGCCCTTTATAGAATGTATGGTGTGCAAGTATTCTCCCATTATGTCAGATGTTTTGATTGTAGTTTGTTTCTTTTGCCATGCGAAAACTTTTTTGTGTAGTCCCATTTATTTTCATTTTGTTAAGCATATATTTTATTTGTTAAAAGATTGGGCAAAGAAAACAAAATTAACTCACATTTACAAGTACTACTGTCCACATAAAACTATAAAACCAAGCTCCCGGAAGAGAACAACACAGAGTCTCCTGCCCCCACGCCTGGCTGTCCTCACCGGGGCCTCTGGAGGGGGGCAGGTTGAGTTTCCCTGGAGGGGGGCAGATTGAGTTTCCCTCTCCGCCCCGAGCAGAGCCCTGGCTGCTGAAGACCTCCGGGACCCAGACACAGCCATGCTGAGACCACTCTCCACATGCTAGGATGAGCCTCACGCATGAAGGAACTGGCAGAGAAACCCAGGTGTGCGAGACCTGGGGCTGAGATCGCCAAGCCTGCTCAGTTCGGGACTGGGCCTCCTCCACCCAGATCCCTCATCTTCCAGTAGCTAGACAGTTACACCCACCGTCATGTAACCCATCAACAGCCAAGATCCAGAGACTATAAAACCAAGCTCCCGGAAGCACATGGCTACATTCGTGGTTGTCTGACCTCTTATTGTCTGGTTCTTGCTCTCAGAGAACACAGCAGGCTACAAGTATCCTGCCCGCATATATGCCTGACTGGGCACACCTGAAAAGGTGATTAGAGGCTGCCCCAAAACGTTCCATCCCTCTCAGAGAGCCCGGCAAACTACTGAGTATCCCGTCCACATGGCAGAGCCTGGCAAGCTACCCGTGACACACTCGATATGCCAAAAACAGTAACGATGGTCCTCATTCCCCTGACCTTGAAAGAGTCCCCAATATGCCATCGGGCTACACTAGCACGTGACAGGGACAAATAAAGATGTTACTGGTGCCCGCTCGAGCAAATTGACGAAGAACGAAGTGATAGTGATAGTGACTGTCCACATAAAAGGGCGCACTTGCAAATTTGCTGCATTTAAGAATGGTAATCAAAACCATAGTTAGGAAAAAGAAAATTTTTATTTACAAAGATACATAACAAAACATAAAGGAAATGGGAACTAGGAGCAAATCTAACACAAGATATTCAAAAGCTTCACAAGAAAATTCTAAGAGGTTAAAGAACTAAACAGACAGGTTATCTCTGAGAAAGATTCAATAGATGAAGTTGTCTGTTACCACGAAGTTATCTATTTGAACGCAAATGCAACTTGAGTCTGAACAGAATTCTTCAAAACCTGGCAAGGTTTTAGTTCCAAAATGGCACAGAACAAACTGCCAAATCATCCTTAGTGAAGAAACTTGGGGTATGGAAAGTGCCAGGGGAGGGAGAGGCACTTGCTTAAACCAAGACTTTCTATCAAACCACAGAAATGTGGATATTTGGTATTGGCACTAAGAGAAACAATATACTAACACAACACTAAGCCCATGAAACTAAACCTGCACAAACACAGAAATTCACACACAGAAGTGGAGTTGTAGGTCACCAGGGAATATGTCACTCATCCATGGGCTTTGGTTCTACATATACATCTGAAAGAGTTCCTTTGTTTACCTGCATTACACCATATATACAACACATGTAACAATTCAATATGGAGTAGAGATTTAAGTGTTTTTTTTTAAAAAAAAAACCAAGCTTTATAATAACTTTGAGTATATAGAATCTTTTAAGAATTTCTTGAACAAAATATAAAAAGCTGAATACACAGAAAAAAGACTGATTGACATTAAACTTAAAAAAAAAATTCTGCCTAAAATACATAACCAAATTCTATTTGGGGGCAGGGCAGGCTTCCGAAGCAGGTTTTATGAAGTCTGGGTGCCCCCACCAACAATTCTCAGCCCACCAAACAGGGAGGCAGACAACGTAATTCTACACAAAAACCTACGCCTAACTTCCAGCTTACAGAAAACAGACAGACTGAAAGACAGTGTGAAGACACTACAAATAAATCCAGAGAATGGAACACTCTACAGAGCAACTGGTGTGAACTCATCATAAAGTCAAGGTTATTTAAAAAAAAAGAGAGAGGGAAGGAAAAGAGGAATGAAAATAGAAACCTTTCCAGATTGAGAATAAAAAGGAAAACACAATGAGTGAAACTTGAGCCTAGATTTAAAAAAAAAAAAAATCAAGGGCTAGAGCAATAGTATAGCAGGCAGGGTATCCCATATGGCTCCCCAAGCCCCGCCAGGAGTGATGTCTGAGCAGTCAGGAGTATCCCCTGAACATCACCAGGGGATGTTCAGGGGATATCATGGCTCAAAAACCAAACAAACAAAACCAACACATAAAATGACATTTTGGGACCATTGGGAAATCATTACAGAGATCACGTAATTATACAGGATTATTATTTTCTTAAGTGTGATACTTGTAGTTTATACAGAGTACTTGCTTTTTTAGACAATGTAGTGAAATGCCGAAAGTTGTTCAATGCCATGGTGTTTTTTTCCCCTTTGGGGTGGGGTCAGAGGTCAGCCCACACCCTACTGTATTCAGGAGACCCCTGCCTATGCTGGGGGAACATAAACAGTCCTAGACATACACAACACCACTGCATTACCTCCTGTTCACTCTCTGGGCCCATGTGAGCTTTTCACACTGTTTGATGCTACTGTTCAGTCTGGACGGAATGGACTGAGAGGTTCATTGTGCTTTTCTGTGTATAAAGTTTTTCATATTGAAGAGATTTGGGAGCTTGAGAGATCGCTCAAAGGGATGAGCACATGCTCTGCATGCCAGAGACTGGGGGTTTGGTCCTGCACCAAGGGCACACACAGTTCCTCTGGGTCTTCCTTTAACTGACTAGTAGAGCACATGTGTGAGGAAAGGAAGGTGGGAAAGGACCGCCAGAAAAACGCCGAACTCAGGGGCCCACATCCACTTCAGAATCCGCTTGTTCCCAACAGCCAGAGTGGAGAATCTTGCGACAAAGCAGGCACAGGGAAGACTACTCTCAGGGCTAATGAGAGAGGCCTGGAGTTTTTATTGTCCTTCCTTAATTTTCAAAGAAAGCTTTTCTAGGAGGAACAAGCTACCTTCAGTAACAGGCCCCAGAACCAATCATAATATCTGAAGATATACAAAAAACGCCAGCACCCAACAGCATAAAATCCAAAAACCACAAAGCATGCAAATAACAACCTCATGATATGGGAGGGTGGGGGGGGGGGGGGGCAATGAACCAACAGCAATGGATGAGAACTGATTCCAGTAATAACATGTCTAAGTAAAATAAAGTTATTATAAATATTGATGTTCCTAACCTCGAGGAAAGGACGAGACATTTAAAAAAAAAGGCAATAAAAAAAAAACCTGCAATCTCTGAAAATTTGAACTATTGAATGCATATGCATATAGCAGCAGGGGTTTGGGGGGCAAACACAGAAGGAATCATGAGAAAATGAGCTCTTTTAGTAGAAAAGATTTATGAACTTACTATCAATATGGAACACAGAGAGGAAAAACAACAAGCAGAAGACAGTTGGAGTGTGCTCTCTGTAATAGCTTCAAGTGGTGGAACAAACAAGTAACTAAGAGTTCCAGAGAAAAGGAGAGGGGGAGAAAAAAGTAAAAACCAAAATTCTAAATCTGATAAAGACCACAAACCCACAAGTCCTGCAGAACAGGGAGGAAAAAATACAAGCAAGCACATCACAAAAATTGCTAAATACCAGGGGTAGGAAAAAAGTAATCTTAGAAGTAATCTTCAAATCTTGAAAAAGGTAACAGTAGTCTTCCTGCTGGAAATCAGTAAGATACCACTGACTTGCCAAAAGATCAGCAAAATCAAAGTCTAACATGAAGTGTTGAAGGGCGTGTGAAGCAGAGGTACTAACTCAGTGCCAGGAAGGGTAAAAAAATGACACAGCCACTGTACAAAAGAAGCTGGCATCATCTTGTAAAGATGAAATATCCAAACCTCATGACAAGCAGTACCACTCAGCACAGCATTGTTTGCAATAGCAAAAACAAAAATAAACAAACCCCAAATGTCCATCAACAGAAGAATGGATAAATTGTGGTCTATTCATGTAATACTATACAGCAATTAAAAAAAAAAAGATGACTCAAAAACACTAAGCTGAATAAAGCAGGTCACAGAGGCGAACATATAATATACCATTTATATAAAATTCAAAAACATAGGAAACTTAACACTTTACTTAGGGACAGATACATATGTTGCAAAACTACAGTAACAAGAAAACAACACAAATAATCAAAATAATTATTTGAAGAGAAGATACATGGGACTTCGAAAGTGAAGGCGATATTCTATTTCTTAAGCTGGCTGAACACAAAGATATATATATATATACATATTTATTTATACTTTTTGTCTGCTAATGTTCTGGGAGTCAAACAGGAGGGAGGGGGGTGCCACAGTAGGACATGTGGTACGGGGTTCAAATCGAGGGTCCTGCACATGCCCCAGCCTCTTACTTTTCTTTATACCTTTGACACACTTGCTTGTGCATTTTCATAGTTACGCAATAGTTCCTTTTTAAAAAAGTGAAAAAATGCGAAAGACCTGAAAAATGGAGACTCTTACATCTAACAATAAGACTGTAGAAAATGTATACAAAGGAAATGTTCCACTGCTCCTCTCCTTTGAGCCCGCTACAAATCAGTATTAGTCTACAGGGCCAGGCCCCGAGGGGGACAGACAGAGGCAGTGGACCCGCACGGGGGGACCACCGCGAGCACTCCTGCCCGGCTCCTGCTCATCTGTACTTGGACTTGTCTTTATCTTTGGATTTCTTGGGACTCCTGCTTCGGTCTCTCTTTTTGCTCCTTTCCCTCTCGTAGGTGTCGGCTTGGTGCTTGGACTTGTGACTGTGACTGAAGTGGCCGTCCCTTTCTCGGGACCGGCTCCGGCTCCGGTGCTGCGGCCGGTCTCTCTTCTCGCTCTTCTGCTTCTCCCAGCAGCTCTCTTCTTCTTCGTAGTGGCCGAACCCCATCTCCCTGTAGATGTCCTGCCAAAGGAATGGAAAGAGTTGCGAGTGCCATCAGCAAGATGATCATTAACAAAGAACTAGACAAGCCCACCATTGATGGCAGTTTTTAATGTGAATGCTGTCACATATGCCAAGAATCTTCTAAATTTTAAAAACTAGGGGAGAGTGATAGTACAGAGGTTAGGGCATCCAGGTTTGTTTCCCAGCACCACCTAAGGTTCCTGGAGCCCCGTGAGGAGTGATCCCCGAGCGCAGAGCCAGGAGTAAGCTCTAAGTACTGCTGGCTGTGGCCCAAAAGCAGAAAAAAAAAATTCAGATAGAGATCACTTTTCTTATTGATCTTAATGCTTTGTATCCACTATTTCAGGTGAACCCAAGGACCAAATCCAAACTGAAAAACCCAACCGAAATGTAAGCAAGGCTTTTAGGACAGTTGCAGTATCAAGACACTACAATATTAGTGTCCCTCACCTGTCTATGTCCCTCCCTTTGACTCTACCCCACCCCAAAAGCAGTTCTATCATTGACCTGGAATTAAAATTAAAATTCTCTATGAATCCTACAAGATAGACATTATTTAAATTGGAAACCACAAAACATTTTGGACCAGTCAATCTAAAATGAAAATATATACTGCATATTTTGGTCTGATTTTTAAGCAGTTAATTCTATGACAATTCCTCTCCAAATTTTCAAATAAACTTTCCTTGGTTTTAGACTATGCTGATGTATTTTCTTTTTTTTCTTTGCTTTTTGGGTCACACCCAGTGATGCACAGGGGTTACTCCTGGCTCATGCACTCAGGAATTACTCCTGGCAGTGCTTGGTGGACCTTATAGGATGGTTTGGGAATCGAACCTGGGTCAGCTGCATGCAAGGCAAACGCCCTACCCACTGTACTACTGCTCTGGTTACAGACTATGCTGATATATTTTCAACAAAATCTTAAAGCAAATTACTTCTCAAAACTGAGTTTAGGAAATGGTAGAACAATCCACTGCTCCAAAGACAATAAAATGAGTACATTCAAGACTACTATTATAAATGAAATAGCAATTTTTCCCAGATGGAAGAGGGTTAGTTAAACAATTCTATTTCTGCTTGCATCCAACCCTAATTACAATTACAATTACAAAGCTGAAATCTAAGAGAGCTGAGCCAATGTGATTTCATGAGATCGTTCCTGGGCCAGAGATAGTAGAGCAGATAGGGAGCTTGCCTTGCACACAGCTGACCTGCGTTCAATTCCTGACACGGCATTTGGTTCTCTGTGCACCACCAGAAGTGAACACTAAGTCCAGAGCCCGGAGGAAGTTCTGGCATACCGGTTATGGCCTAAACCACCCCACCACCCCCAAAAAAGAGTGTCCACAAAATTCAACTTTCTCTTATAGATTCCTCAGAAGAAAGGCCAAACTCTGACAGAACTCATACAGTCCCATTCATCATCTTAGGTATATGATTATAGTTGATGTAAAAGTTAAGGTTTAAAATCCACAATGATGACTACCCAAAGATTAGGATTGTGCTTTAAAGAAATGAGCAATAAGTATTCCATATATTTTCTAGATTCTGTAGTTGAGTGTTTTCTTGGGGAGGGGGTTGTTTTGGCCTCTGGGCCACACCCAGCAGTGCTCAGAGGAGCATACAGTGCTAGGGACTAAACGAAGATTTGCCACATGCAAAGCACGTGATCAATCTACTAAGCTATCTCTCCAACCCTCTGTACATTATTCAATATGGAATCTGCAGAATGAAAATACATCTAACACAATTGCTATATAAACAGTGTTTGTGGGCTACATTATAAACTGGTCCATAATTCTTCACGCAATAATTCTTATTTTTCTGAGACCCTAGAAGAAAATGAGCAGACAGCTTGATTTAAATCTTTACCAACTATTTTCTAGCAAAACATGATATCTCTAAATAAAATTTGGGGGGAGTGGGAGAGACAGTACAGAGGTAAATGCACTTGTCTCACTGACTTGGGTTTGATTCCTGGCACCACATGGTTCCTTCAAGCATGCCTACAGGTTGTCCCCGCACCACTTGAGACATGGCCCAAATCCCCACTGCCCCAAACACACACACACACACACACACACACACACACACTCTCTCTCTCTCTCTCTCTCTCTCTCTCTCTCTCTCTCTCTCTCTCTCTCTCTCTTCTGGGTGCTTCCTGCGGCATATACAAGGGTGTACACATGTACTACTGTATCTATATAGCTAATATTACTTATTTCTGCTTTGACTAAGACAATAACGTTTTAAAATGCAGAGACCATTTGTTCATGTGCAACTCTCTAAAATTTTCAGCACATTATTATACAAATAGGCATTTAAATGCCTTGAGAGTTTAAAATTAGAGGAAACAGGAGGGAGAAAAAGATTAAGCAGTATTTAAATCTTGAAGGGAGGAAGAAAACAAGGAAGCTGAAGACTTGAAACAGAATGAAACCATAAAACCTCTCCTACTTGGCATCATTTTCAAAATCCACAAGCTTTGAAAACAGGCAGCCAGGTTCAAGTGGTCTTTGCAATTTAGGGCATAGTCTAACAAGAGAGCAGAACATGTGCTTAGATTTATCAAAGCGTCACAGAGAAGTCAGAACTTGAGGTTCAAAAGAAGGGTTTATGGGTTTGAATTCAAACTGTAAGAGAGCAGAGAAAGATTCACAGCAAAGTCCAGACCTGAGATGAGCCTCAACAGATGAGTCTGAGGGTTTGAACTGACTGTAAAGTGCAAGGAGTAGTTAAGTAAAAATGAAAAGCAAGGAAGAATCAGCATAGTGCTCATGTAAGAGAAAAAGTTTAGGTCAACAGATTAAAAACTGTATTAAGCAGGGGGCTGGAGCGATAGCACAGAGGGTAGGGCGTTTGCCTTGCACGTAGCCAACATGGCCGACACAGGTTCGATTCCCAGCATCCCATATGGTCCCCTGAGCACCGCAAGGAGCAATTCCTGAGTGCATGAGCCAGGAGTAACCCCTGAGCATCGCGGGGTGTGACCCAAAAAGCAAAAAAATAAAATAAATTTTAAAAAAACTGTATTAAGCAGATCCCCTGTATTAAGCAGACCCCCTAAGTGTGCTGGCAATATTATTCTTGTTCCAGAAATAAGAAACCAGAAGGCTGGGGGCCAGAGTGGCGGGTGTATGCCTTGAATGCAGCCAAACCGGGTTCAACTACATCAACCCATATGGTCCCCCAAGCACCACCAGTAGTAATTCCTGAGTGTTGAGCCACAAGTAACCCCTGAGTACCAACAAGTGTGGCCAAAAAAAAATAAATAAAATAAACAACAACAAAAACAAAACAAAGCAAAAACTGCTCTAGACCATGTCAAGACGCTACAGACATATAACAAGATAAACAACAAATGGTTACATAGGGGAAAAAAACACAATGGCCAATAAAAGCAATCAACTGAATCTAGCAAAAGACCTCACAAAAACAGGGCAAAACAGTCTATACTGAAAGTTAATAATCTTTCTCAGGAATTAAATCAAAGATCTAAATCAAACACTAAGTCAAAGTTTAATAAATAATATTCAATCAGTGAAGCAATAGCAAAAATAGCGGCCCAAATTATAAGAATACTAAACACCTAGAAAGACACAGTGGAAGACTGACAACCGATATAAACACTCCTGAGACAGACAACCCTGCTCAGGACCCTGACCCTGTAACCACAGCGAAACTCAAAGCTCAGCAACACAAGGACCAATCTTTGGAATCAAGTCAAACATTGGGAAAATTAATGCCAGGTCATCAAACCGAACAGTAAAGTTGTTGCTCCATAAAACACAACTTGTAGGGCCAGAGAGAGAGCTCAATGGGCTGAATGCATGAGGCCTGGGTTCAATTCCTGACATTATCAGGCCCCCAAATACCACTGAATAAAGAGTGAGGAGTCACTCCTGAGCACTCCAAAGCAACTTGTAAAAAGCAAATTAAAATATTCTTAATACACTAAGCTAGAAACTGTAACTAAGAGAACCTGAGCAATATCTAGAATTAATCTAGTGCTGAAAAATTCCCTTTACTGAATTTACTTTTTTTGGGGGGGAGGAGGGGGTGCGGTTTGTGGCACACCCAGCGGTGCTCAGGGGCTTATTCCAGGCACTGCACTGAGGAATCACTCCTGGAGGTGCTCAGGAGACCATATACGGTGCCGGAGAACAAACCAAGGTCAGTCACATGCAAGGCAAATACACAACTCACTTAACCGTTGATCGGGTCCCTAAATTTACTTTTGTAGCTATAATCAAAAGCAGCAACCAGAAAAAAAAATCTGTCTCAATAAAATCTAAGAGAATATTGGTATGACTGTATTAAGAGTGTAAAATAAAAATAATTTCCTTCACTATGCTGAGGGGCTAGAGCAATAGCACAGTGGGGAGGGCATTTGCCTAGCAAGCGGCCAACACGGCATACCCGAGTTCGATTCTTCCACCCCTCTCAGAGAGCCCGGCAAGCTACAGAGTATCTCGCCCGCACAGCAGAGCCTGGCAAGCTCCCCGTGATGTATTCGATATGCCAAACACAGTAACAAAAAGTCTCACAATGGAGACGTTACTGGGCCCACTGGAGCAAATCGATGAACAACCGGAGGACAGTGACAGTGACTATGCTGAGGGGAAGAAACGAAGTTAGGTGACTCCTTGAGAATTTAACAGTTTTATAGCTGCCAAGTGACTCAAAATTTTCTTAATGTAACACCACAGGGGAAGGGCGGTAACTACAGCACCAATCCCTGTCACAGGCTCTGAACATTCGAATACCAGCACCACAGACAGGGTCTCCCCAGCAGTTCCTGGTGTGTTCCTCGATGTCAATTTTTAATGCAGATATAGTATTAAATTATATTCTCTGAAAAAAAATTTACATATTTACTGAAAAAAATTTAAGTACAGACTAAACAAAATGGTAAGCGACAGGGAGAGAAAGAAAGGGCAACAAGAGAGACAAACGATGTAGGTTCTCTGCCTGTGCCATCTCGAGTAGACTGTGTGATGTGGCCCCCTAGTAACCCTCACCCAAACCCTGCGCAGGTCTTTGTACACACAAGGCATGCACTCTGGCCCTCTGGAATCTCCCAGTCTTGGGGTGTACAAAATGTTTAAAACTGCAGCACAGAAAAGATTCCATGCAATCTTCCAACATAGGAAAACAGCGCTGATCCTAAATAGGTCTGGAGTTAGTAGGCTGATTTTTTTTTAATGAATTTATTTATTGAATCACTATGAGAACAATTACAAAGCTTCTGGGTTTAAGTCTCGGTCATACAATGATGAACACCTGTCCCTTCACCAGTGCACATTTTCCACCACCAAAAACCCCAGTACACCCCCCCATCCCACACCCTCCCCTTACGTGTGTGACAGATGATTTCCATGCTAATCACTCTCTACTTTGATTACATTCAATATTTTGACACCAGATCCACCATTATTATTTGGGATTTTCCCCCAACACTCAGATCTGCCAAAAGGCAACATTAGACAAATTACTTTGCTTTCTACTGCTGATCATGAATAGCATGATACGATTTTGGAATTCTGAAATTTTCATAATTAAATCTGGAGGGATTTCCACCCAAAGCCACTGGGTTTCGAAATTCACTTGTGTGTCTCTGGGATCATGGCTGTTAAGCAGCTTAATCAGTAGCCAGAGGGCGGCAACTTGGGGGTCTCCTTAGGGTGGGGGAGGACAAGGGCCGGCTCCACCCCTATCCCGAGGCCCCAGGTGTCTCATCACTAGCAGGCTGATCTTAAGCTATTAGGGAACAGTGACTTGTCTGTAACAGGAAAGCTCAAGAGGCTGGACTGCAACCTCAGAATGGAGGAGGCAGGGGCCTAATTCCTGATACTGCTAAGTCTCCTGGGCAAGGTGGGCACCCCACCTCACCCCAGTCCCCCAAAGAATACTAACGTAGAAAATGTCTGCTATCGAGTTTTGTTCTTTCCTTTTCTCAATGTAACAATATGACTGAGTTTAGGTATCATCTCAAACTCAGAAGAGAAACTGTGACTCACTGTTAAGGTCACATGGGTGACGAGCAGGGCAGAAACGGAAATCTCGCCTTTCTGGCAGCAGAGCCTTCAACGCCCACCCACGTCACATCTCTCCACAATGGCCACACATGGCCTCCTCACTGTTCTGAGTTTTCTCTAACCTAGGCCTGGCTCAGATGTCCTCATGTGGTAAGATAAAAGGGCTATAGTGTGATTTATTTTTTTATTTAAATAAGAGACTCTACAGAGACTATGGAAAGATAAGAGTACAAAAGCTCAACAAACTGAAGACCCCACCAACAATACTCTATCCAGCCAGATTATCAATCAGATCTGAAGAACAAAACAGAACTTCATGGATAGGCAACTGCTCGTGGAATTCATAGCCTTGAAGCCAGTTTTGCAAGAAGCATTAAACGAACTTCAAGAACAGGAGAAACTTCCCATCTTGTGGTACTGAATATGGCACTAATGGTTGTCCTCAACTAGATTAAGAAAGGTTAAAAAAAATCAATCATCACAAATTGACTTTATTGATTCATTTTTCAATAATTCTATTTGCCATTTTTAAAAGTTTTTTTTTGACGAAGTAATATGAAATAAATGTATATGCCTGCCAAGGGCAGGTCCAAAAAAAAAAAAAGCTAACCTATGACAGAAAAAATATGATACTTATTGCAGTAAGGTCCAAGTATAAAATAAAATTTAATGCAATTTTAGATACCACAGTTGGAAACTTAGCTATGTAAGTGAGAATATGCATTATACTATATTGTATTAAATAATTTCAATTTCCTTTCAGAGGTTAAAATCATATGCAAATTAATCATTACAAACTGACTTCTCTTGATTTATCTTCTGATTATTCTCTTTGCCATTTCTTTAAGTTCTGTTGGAATAAGCAGTATGAAAATAAATGTTATATGCCTGTTATATGCCTGCAAAGGGGGCAGGCTGAGGAATGTCAGGCACCCTGGGGAGACTGCTGGTGAGACTGGCATTGCAACACTGTATGCCTGAAACAACTCTATGATGAACAGCTTTGTACATCATGGTGTCTTAATAAAAAATAATTTAAAAAAAAAGAGTCAAAATGCAAGTTGAAATAATTTATTCTCTTTATCAGCAATTTTCTTTAAGCCATTGTTGTCCTTTCTTTACGTTTTTTGCAGTGCCAGAGACCAATGCCAGGGCCTCACACATCCAAGCCACACCCCTGGCCGGCCAATTTTTTAGTGTCTTAGAAAATGTGTTGCTCAAGGGTCAGAGCTATAGTACAGCAAGGAGGGCACACATTTTGGACACATCTGAACCGGGTTCAACCACCAGCATCCCATACAGTCCCCTGAGCCCTGCCAGGAATGATTCTCTAGTGCACAGCCAGGAGTAACCCTTGAGCACCATCAGTTGTGGCCCAAACCCACCTCCCACCCAAAAAATAAATAAGTAAAAAGTATTGTTCAGGTTTTCGCGACAGCACAGCTATAGGGCGTTTGCCTTGCATGCAGCCAGCCCAGCCGAGCCGGGTTCGATTCCACCGCCCCTCTCAGAGAGCCCGGCAAGCTACCAAGAGTATCTTGCCTGCACGGCAAAGCCTGTCAAGCTACCCGTGATGTATTCAATATGCCAAACAAGTAACAAGAAGTCTCAAAATGGAGATGTTACTGGGCCCACTCAAGCGAATCGATGAACAACGGGAAGACAGTGACAGTGATTGTTCAGGTAAATCTAGGAGTCGATCAAGCTAATTATCAGTGCTACTTTTATTTCATACATACAATCAGTAAGCAGGGCATAAATGTTTCTAGATCCTAAATACTCAACAACTACAAATGTGGTACATAAGACTTCATCAGTGGTGGTGGAGAATGGGCACTGTTGGAGGGATGGGTGTTTGATCACTGTATGACTGAAACCCAAGCACAAAAATTTGTAAGTCTACAACTGTACCTCATGGTGTTTCACTAATAAAAAGTTTTTAAAAAATAAAATAAAATTAACATAAAGGAGTATTTTTTAGCACAGTAACAAAATTAATTCTTTTGTTTCTATGCTTTGGGCCTTGGCAAGCCTCGCTTACTACATGGGACCAAACTCAGTGCCTCACACAAGTAAAGCATGTGCCCTACCACTTGGTATCTCCCTGGCCCCTCTATTTATAAGCTAGTCTCCATAGGTAAAGAAATCACTGCTGCTTCTCAGCATGGGCCATATTAACTAACTTCAAAAACAATGTTAAAAAATTTGTGATATAGTCTTTTGTGGGAAAGGGGGTTGGGCCACAGTCCGAGGTGCTCAGGGCTCACTCCTGTCTCGTGCTCAGGAGACCGTATATGGCGCCGAGATCAAAGCAGGGTTAGCAAACACTTCACCCATGATAGCTCTCCAACTCCTTTGACAATTATTCTTGAAAATCAAAGTCCACTGCCCTACTGAAATGCTGTTTTGAATTTGGAGCATACCCACCTCTTTCAGAAGAACATATTTACTCCCTAAATTACAACCCTGATATGTAATTAACAACAACAAAAAAAAAAAAACATTCATTTCTCTGCAGTGAACTCTGGACATTAGTAAAGTCCTGTACCTGATTGGTATTTTTGATTGGCATGTAGTCCTCATCTTCTTTTTCTTCAGAGCAGTGACGAGTTTTCTTCTTATGCTTTTTACTTGTGTGTGAGTGACTTGACTTTGAGTCCTCCCCCTGCTCATCTAATATTAGATCGTATTTTGCGCTGTAGAGACTAGCTAAGGATAAACGAGGTAACTGATGACGGTAAAACATTATAACTAATACACATCTGGTAAAACAAAGGAAGCCATGAGGCTCAAATGTAGCTTCATAGCCCCCCCCCCAAAAAAACTCACAAAGATAGAATAAGTAAAACATAGAACTGGGGAGATAGTACATGATATAATGTGCTCAGTCAGGTGCACCCTTGGGCACTGCTGGGTGTAGGCCCCCTCACCCAAATTGGTGAAAACATCATACTGATACCAGTTATGATTTAAATTTTAATGAACTGAAATTAAACCAAAGTTTAACTTTCACCCCACAGTTAATTACATAGCCCTATGAATCACAAGTGCTTAGTAGCCCACACAAGGCAGTAGAGACATACCACTTTCACTAGAAGACTAAAACCTGACTCACAAATATGCCAAATTTCCTTTTTAAACTCTTAGTACTCTATATCTGGAACTCAGAGCATTTTAATCCCCTGCAGTTTTTCTTATCACCCACAGTTACCTCCACTTTCTGCTCTAAGAATATACTTCCTTTCATGTGTCCTACACGTACTCCTCCAATGGCAGTTACAAGTGGACAGTCTTCATTTAATTTCAAAAATTTGGCAAGTAAACAAAATCTCAGGTCTACTTTTTTATGATTCTAAGATCTCACCCACACTCCCCTAATTTTCATCTTTCAGATCAAATCTTAGTTTACTACTTGGTCTGTCTGTGTATGAAGTCTCCATGTTCATTAAGTCAGTGTACTTCAGACATTTCCTGCTCCAACACCAGCAATGCCTAATGCATTACACACAGTCTATACTTTTTCTATAGTGAATATGTAACAGAACAATCCGAGAGGCTGAAGACATAGTGCAGTGAGTAAGGTGCTTGTATTCTAGGTGGCCTTCCTGGGTTCAGGAGGGGGGAAAAAAAAAAAAGAAACAAAAATCAACCTGATAGTCATCTTTCCTTGATGAATACTTAAAAAAGTATGTCTATAGTGACTGGAAAAAAAGATTACTAAAATGTCAAAGAAGCTAGGAAAAGAAACCTCTTAACTTCAGAAAGAATCACAGGACAAAAATACCTCTGCATTATATAGTGTGATAGACTTATAATGAGAAAAATCAGTAAAAAGAATTAAAAGACGGGCTAGAGCAATAGCATAGCGGGTAGGGCGTTTGTCTTGCATGCGGCCAACCTGGGTTCAATTCCCAGCATCCCATATGGTCCCCCGAGCACTGCCAGGGGTGATTCCTGACTGCAGAGCCAGGAGTAACCTCTGTGCACTGCTGGGTATGACCCAAAAAGAAAAAAAAAAAGTTAAAAGACACCAGTATGTTTCACTGTTTCTTATCTTCACCTTGTAAGACCCTAAGTTAAACGTCAGTGAATTTCTTTTTCAATCCAGTAAAAGTCAAGTCTTGAGCTAGAGCCAAGTACAGCCAGTAAGGCACTTGCCTCGCACGCTGCTGACCTGGTTCAATCCCTAGAATCATATATGGTCTCCCAAGCACCACCAGGAGTGATCCCTGAGCATAGAGCCAGGAGTAAGCCCTGAGCACTGAGTGTAGCACAAAAAAAACAAAACAAAAAAAGTCACCTCTTGCACACAACAGGAGTCCAATAACAGATCGACAGACTACAAAGACTGTAGCACTGTCCTCCCGCTGTTCATCGATTTGCTTGTGCGGGCACCAGTAACTTCTCTATTGTGAGACTTGTTGTTACTGTTTTTGGCATATCCAATATGCCACGGGGAGCTTGCCAGGCTCTGTCATGGCGGGTACTCTCGGTAGCTCGCCAGGATCTCCGAGAGGGATGGAAGAATCAAACCCAAGGTCAGCCGCATGCAAGGCAAACGCCCTACCCACTGTGCTATCACTCCAGACTTTTCTTACAAAGAAAAGTAAGAAAACCATAGGATTTTGCTATCTATATAGCCATCATTTCCAAAGAAGTTAAACATACAAACACTGGTCACAAAAGACTTGGCTTAACTATAATAAGGAAATTTCTCTAATGAGAAATTTAAGACATTACAGTTACATAAAAAACTATAAATCATATCTGAATATTAACCTCAAGAATAGAAAGCATTGGGGCCAGACAATCAGCACAGCAGGTTGGGCTCTCGCCTTGAACCTGGCCAACCCAGGTTCAATCTCCGGCGTCCCGAATGATCCTCCAAGCCCACCAGGAGTGGTTCTGAAGCACAGAACCAGGAGTAATCCTGAACACCACTAGGTGTGGGGCCAAAACCAAGAACAACGATAGAGTAGAAAGCACATAAGAGCCTATAGAGCAGAGAGTACACTGCTAGACAATATAGTGGGCTACTCAGAGGTAAGCCCTGAGCACTGTTTGGTGTGCAAACCCCACCCCTACACACCCCCTCCCCAAAAGTAGACACCAAATAAAATTAAAACAAAAGAGGAGGGACCTAAAAGATACTAAAAGGCCAGGGGGATGCTCAAAGGAAGGGCTAGCGTGCATGTTCGGCATGAGGGAAGCCCAGGTCTGACCCCCAAGCACTGAGCCAGCAGTGGTTCCTGAGTACTGTTGTGTGGCGCAGAATCAAAACATAATGATACTGAAGACAATTTTCAACACTTTTTTTTTGCTTCTTAGGTCATACCCATTGATGCTCCTGGCTCTGCAACTCAGGAATTACTCCTGGCAGGGCTCAAGGGACCCTCTGGGATGCTGGGGACCACACACGGGTCGGCCACGGGCAAGGCAAATGGCTGCCCCGCTGGACTATCGCTCTGGCCCCAATTTTATTTTTCACTTTTAACTTTCTCCACACCACAGAAAAACCAACAAAGAGGCAAAGAGCATGTGAGAGAGAGAACAATATACTACATGACATTTTACAAAGCACCAGGAGTTAGGACCCTGAGTCTACACATGACGTATCACACAGCACTCTCCAGGCTGACCGACACACTGAGTGGTCTTGTAAAGGATACTCCTGTTTGGGCTTTACTTTATCTTTCAGAACCAAATTAGATGGTTTATCTTGTTCCTTTTCATACTCCTTGAAATCACTCTTGGTATATTTTCCACCTAATGAAAAAAGAAGTTAAAAAAAAAATCACCTAATTGATCAAAAGCAACAATCTATAAAACATGTAATATATGAGAGCTATTTTTATAGATGGCATATATTATCAGGGAACAGAAGAAAAGACTGAGAACAACAAAATCATCTTAATTCATCTTCTATTACCATTTTAACTGAAATTAGATACCCATTTATGTAACCATATGCTGCCACCTAACGGTATATGCGAAGATTACAACACCAAATTTTCAAATGACAGACTGAAAACTGCAATATTTTAGAAAAGCCATTAAGTCCTGAAGAACATTAGGTCCAGAGGAAATTGAGGGCTTGGGATCTGGAGTCTCAGATCTGAAAGAGTTTGCAGTTTTCAAGTAGAAACACTGAAATCCTCTGATCTGTCGAAAGAGAACTGCCAAACACTGGATGATTTCACTTATCTGTGGTATGTAGAGAAACAAACAAGGAAAGGGCCCCTATTTCTGGTAGTTTCTGAGCACACAACTGAAATGACCAAGTAGCAGGGGGGTGGAAAAGGAAGAGGCAAGAGGCAGACTTGAAATGACGTAAGGAGTGTGGTGGAGGGTGGTGGGCACTGGTGATGGTGAGGTCTAGTAATCTTGCACAACAAAACCACACAAGCTATCACTACTGCAACAGACACGTAACCTAAAACACAATTTTAAATGAAGTATGTATAAAACACTCTACATAACTGTGAACAAGTAAGCTAATGGAGGAAAGACCTTACGAGAACAGTGGAGATAACGTCTTGACTTCCTACAAAAGAGAACTGCTGTAGCAGTACTGCAAATAGCACTGTAGCACTGTCCTCCCATTGTTCATCGATTTGCTCAAGCGGGCCCAGTAACGTCTCCATTGGAGACTTTGTTGTCACTGTGTTTGGCCTATCGAATACATCACGGGTAGCTTGCCAGGCTTTGCCGTGCGGGCGAGATACTCTCGGTAGCTTGCCGGGATCTCCGAGAGGGGCGGATGAATCGAACCCGGCTCGGCCAAGCTGGTGGCTTGCAAGGCAAACACCCTACCGCTGTGCTATCACTCCAGCCCTACTGCAAATATAAAGAAATAATCTCAGTACTACTGAAAACTCTCATACTCAAAAAGAAAACCTGACGAGCGAGACTCTGAAGAGAGTCCGGGAGTTGAGGCGCGCGCACGCCGTGCATACAGCTGCCCCTGGTTCCACCCCTTGGAACTTGTTCCCTGAGCAGCACCAATGCAGCTGTGGAGGTCAGGGAGCACCAAAGGGGCAGCCTGGGGATCCAGACATCTGTTGGTCCTTGCAATAAACCTCTGGCCACCGGCCAAGAATCGCAGGGCAAGATGTTAAATATAATGCAGACATACACTGACATCTCCCTCGTCTGGGATACTAAAGAGCAACTATGCAGAATCAGAAACTGTAGGCATTACATCAATGACTGTTTATCCTAAGTCAAAAAGGAAAAAAAGCAAGCAAAGAAAAAAATAAATGAAGCAACGTACCTTTTCCCTTCCACTTAACTTTTGCAACTGACTGGCTAAAATCCACATGTATTCTTCGGTCGTCTATAAGCACATTGTCCATTTTGAAGAAAGCTTTTTCACAATCTTCTTCCTAACAGTAATTACAAAAACCCAAGAATAATAAAAGCACTCTTAAAATTCATTTAAAAAAACCAACAAGGGGGCTGGAGTGATAGCACAGTGGTAGGGCGTTTGCCCTGCATAAGGCCAACCCAGGTTCGATTCCCAGCATCCCATACGGTCCCCCAAGCACTGCCAGGAGTCATTCCTGAGTGCATGAACCAGGAGTAACCCCTGTGCAACGCCGGGTGTGACCCAAAAAGCCAAAAATTTTTTAATAAATAAATAAGTAAAAATTAAAAAAAACCAACAATAAACCTACAAAAATAGATTTCTGTAGCCAGAATACAGAAAATACAAAGTTTATCACTCAAGCACATTTAAATGTTTGTTATGTGCCAAGTGCTACTAAATGCTTGGGATTTACTATCCCCAATTAACTCTAATAGCAACTCTGTGACACTATTTCTCAAGAAGAAAACAGGTTTAGAAAGGTACATATGAGGCAGGAACCATACTACAGCAGGTCAGGTGCTAGCCTTGCACACAGCAGACCTGAGTTCAGTCCCCAGCATCCCACATAGTCCTCTGAACACCACCAGGAGTGCAGAGCCAGGAGTAAGCCCTGGGCACTGCTGGGTGTGGCCCCAAAACCAAACAAACAAAAAACAATACCAAACACCAAAGCTAATACCTGTATTTATACCTTACCTTCTCAAATTCAATAAAAGCATAACATAGAGATTCTCCTGTCTTCCAGTCACGGATAACTTCACAACTGCAAGTTTGAAATTAAAGAAAAGGCATTCACTTTTACTATTCAAAAATGAAAAAGAAAATGAAGAGTTAAGGGGCAAAGAAATTTAAGTTCATTAAATCACATTTCTCCAAATGGCATCAATAATACTTATTCTACTCTAAGTATACTATTTAGAGTTATAGTCTTAAATTCCTGAAGTATGAAAAAAATATTAAATGTTTTTTGGCAACCATAAATTAAAAGTAAATCCCAACCTTCCTTAGTGGCAAGAAGTCAGTATATGAAGTATCTGTAAGTGAAAAATAGAAAGAATAGGGGAATAGAGAGCTAGTACAGTGGGCAGGGCATTTGCCTTGTAGGCAGCGAACCCAGATTTGATCACCAACACCCCATATGGTCTCCCAAGCCCTGTCAGGAGTGATCCCAGAGAGAAGAGCCAGGAGTTAGCCCTGAGCACTGGAGGATGGAAAGGGGGGGAAGAGAGGTAGAGAAGGTCGGGAGAGAGAAGAGGGAGAGAGGGGGAGAGAGAGAGAGAGAGAGAGAGAGAGAGAGAGAGAAGAGGAGAGAGAGGGAGAGGGACAGAGACAGAGAGAGTACAAACTAGCAATTTTTTAAAGTATGATATATACTGTTTTGTCATGATTTTGACTAGATCCTTGTTCAGTATTTATATTTTATTTTATATTCAAAATCAGGGCCGGGGGGTTTGAGGCTCTACGTATTCCTGGAGAGAGCAGATGCCATTGGGCTACACTAGCACGCAACAGGGACGAATGGAGACATTACTGGCACCTGCTCAAGCAACTCGATATCAACGGAATGACAAGTCATACAAGTGATATATTCTGAGAAAAGGGATAAAGTTGGATAGGTATTTAATTTTTTTTTCTTCAATGATATTACTGTAGCACAGTCTTCCCGTTGTTCATTGATTTGCTTGAGCGGACCCAGTAACGTCTCCATTGTAAGACTTGTTGTTACTGTGTCTGGCATATCGAATACCTCACGGGAAGCTTGCCAGGCTTTGCTGTGCAGGCGAGATACTCTTGGTAGCTTGCTGGGCTCTCTGAATAACACCGAATCATACTTAAACCTGTTGCATTCACTTACTGTTACTTTGTTTTTGAGTTTGGGGGCATACCCAGTGGTGCTTAGAAGCTACTGCTAGCAGTGCTCAGGGGACCAAATGTGTATAATGCCAGAGACTGGACCAGGGTCGACTGCACATAAAGCAAGCCCCTTAACCCCTGTACTATCTCTCTGCCCACTCACTCTCTATTTTGTGCTGCATGTAGAAAAATCAATTCAATTATGCATATATATTGATATTTACTTATCTACACAAATACACTTTTCTTCCTACTGTCCAAAAGACTTAACACATTATGCCCACACAAAATTAAATTTTCAGATTCATCAAAAATGTCATTAGCTGCAGAGCCCAGCAGCTTGCGGCAGAAAAGTGAATGGACTATGTGTTAATCCATGGCACCATGCCTGCCCGGGAGGGAAGGGGTGTTGCTCCCTTCTGCCTTTTTCCCCCTGGGCAGCAAGATGGCTGCCTCCTCAGATCTTTTTTTTTTTTTTTAATTTTTATTAGTGAAACACCATGAGGTACAGTTGTAGACTTACAAATTTTTGTGCTTGGGTTTCAGTTATACAATGATCAAGTACCCATCCCTCCACCAGTGCCCATTTTCTACCACCACGGGTCCCAGTATCCCTCCCACCTCCCATCCCTCCCATCCCACCCTGCCTCTGTGGCAGGGCACTCCCTTTTGTTCTCTCTCTCCTATTGGGTGTTGTGGTTTGCAAAAGAGGCATTGAGTGGCAATCATGGGAGAAGCATGCTGAAAGTAGACTATAGACCAAACATGATTGTCACTCAATCCTCGGAGCTTTCTGGAAAGCCAGGTATGAGCTGGCAGTGACGGGGCAACTGAAACCTCATGGGAAAGGGACCGTTCCCGGCTCATCCTTCACGCCCTACTGAGGTCACGAGTTGCCCACCATGAGCGGCTCTCCGGCATGGCCAGGCTCCAGAGCCACAGAAACCAATCTCGTAATTATCTGGCTCTTGGCAGAAATCCCTCCAGGCTTAATAAGTAAAATATCAGAAATCCAAAACCACGCAGCCGCTATTGCGGCCGTGTGACATCATATGATTCTCATAACTAACTGTAGAAAACACACTATTTCACAATGCCTTTTCAGCAGTTCTGATTGTTGGGTGTAAACTCTAAACAATAATGGTGCATCTTTTGTAGAAATAATGAATGTAATCAAAGTAGATAGAGTGTTAAGCAGAATTCATCTGCCTCACAGGCTTTGGGAGGGGTGGGAGGGGGGTATATTGGGGTTCTTGGTGACAAAAAGTAAGTACTGGTGAAGGGAAATGTGTTTGATCATTGCATGACCGAGACTTAAACCTGAAAGCTTTGTAACTTTTCCCACAGTGATTCAATAAATAAATTTTAAAAAATGTTATTCGCAAATTACCAATACCTAATATTTCTGAGTCTTTCACTATTTCTAAAGATTACCTTCTTATTGGCCCAAATCTTGAAAATATTATCTCCAGATCCTCATCTGTAGTGACTGGGTTTAATTTACACACAAATAGGACATTTTCTGGAGGTTTAATGTCTGCATCTGGTAGGTCTCCCACCTAAAATAAATAAGAACATTAAGTCAATCCCTTCATTTAGTTCCTATTCTAAATACCATGTTCAAGTCTACAATACTGATTTCCCCCCAAATATCTAATTTACATTAGACACCTTAAGCTCGGGAAAAGAAATCTAAGAAAGAATTCCAAATTCAAAGTTTTACTGTCCTGGCAGTAACAGTAACAGTATTAATAGCTAATATTTACTGGTCTCTTTTGTGTGACCATCATGACTGGCACCTCATAGACCTCATTGCAAATTCTTTAAATGTCTCACCAAGTTAAGAGCAGCTGCCTAGCATGCACCTGACCCAGGTCAACCCCAGGCACCAGCATCAGCATCATTAGGTAAACCTTGGCCCCTGAGCACTCACCAAGCTGGCCCTGAGCACCTCTGAGTACAAGAACCGAACCATCTGTACAGCTGGTCTAAACACCCGCCCCTCCCTCTCCTAAAAATTACAAAGATATGGGGCTGGAGCGATAGCACAGCAGGTAGGGCATTTGCCTTGCATGCGGCCAACCCAGGTTCGATTCCCATATGGTCCCCTGAGCACCGCCAGGAGTAATTCCTGAGAGCATGAGCCAGGAGTAACCCCTGAGCATCACCGGGTGTGACCCAAAAAGAAAAACAAAAAACAAAAAAAAAAACAAAGATAAGCAAAACTCAAGGCAATTAATCACTGCGCCACCTGGTTAAAAGTTTAACTCCAGTTACATTACCCCATTAAAAATTCTGGACTTCCTAGACATCTCCATACTCTACAACAGTGATTATACAGAAGCAGCAGGCCAGACTGGATGGGATGTAAAGTAAAAGGCAACCAATCACAATTAACAAAACATAAACAAAAAGTTTAACCTGTAACATCTTAGTAATCTCTTAGACAAGGTCTTAATTTCTCCATGGTGAGACACAACAGTTTATACTAATTTTCTTCTAAGGAAACATTTTTTGATCATTCTGTTAGCTAATTATTGGTAACAAACGATATAGAATAAATTACTGAGGACCTGCTATGAGGGCAGGCTTACAGGGTGGGTGGGAAAAATGGGAGACAATGGTAGAGAAATGGTGTTATAGTGTTGGGACAGGTGTTGGAATATTGAATGCCTGTAAAAAATCATCATGAACAATTTTGTTAACCGCAGTGTTTATATAAAGTATAGGGGGGAAATTTATATATGTAGGCCTTACCTATTTCATGTAAACTCTATAATGTATTAACATAGATTTGCTTTAAAAGTTTTATTAATGACAGGTGAGACATGATTTCTGCCATAATGAGATCCAAATAGAACATAAAATTTAATGAAATATACTTTAGATTCCTGAGTTGAAACCATTATGTAAATGAAAATAGGCATTTTATATTGTATTAAATGGTTTTAATTTTATTTACATAGGTCAAAATCATACAGTAATCACAGACTGGCTTTTAATGATTTAGTATCTGAACATTCTATTTGCCATTTCTTAAAAGTTTTGTTGGAATAAGCAAAATAAAGTAAATTTGTTATGTGCCTCATGGGACATGGATGGGATTAGGAGAAAAACTGGGAATATTGGTGAAGGGAAGGTCAGAGTAGTGGTGTTGGAATACTAAATGAAACAACTTTATAATGAACTACTTTGTAAGTTACGGTGTTTTTAATAAAAATTAATTTTAAAAATTAAAAATTAATTTAAAAATTCAATTGCATAAATACTTAAAAATTATACGAATAGGGGCGAGAGTGATAGTTCAGCAGGTAGGGCGTTTGCTTTGCATATGGCCAACCTGGGTTCAATCCCCAGCCTCCCCCAAGCACTGCCAGGAGTAATTCCTGAGTGCAGAGCAAGAGAAACCCCTGAGCATCACTCGGTGTGACCCAAAAAGCAAAAACAAAAAAAAGTTATATTAATATAAACAATTGCAAAACAAACCAAAAAAGGGAAAAACAATTGCAACTCAGTTCATAAATTTTTTTAAGCCCCCTTTTATTTTCAGCTGTAGTGCAAGAGAAATTTAATTTCTTTATTTTATAATAGTACATGTTTTGGGAGCTGGAACAATAGCACAGCGGGTAGGGCATTTGCCTTGCACGTGGCCGACCGGGTTCGATTCCCAGCATCCCATATGGTCCCCAGCACCGCCAGGAGTAATTTCTGAGTGAAGAGCCAGGAGTAACCCCTGTGTATTGCCCGGTGTGACTGCCCCCCCGAAAAAAAGCAAAAAAAAAAAAAGAGTATATGTTTTTCTCCTAACAAATAAAAGACACACCTTCTATGTTGGCACTTATATAACACTGTCATTTTCATATTCTTAAAAATTCACTATCTTTGTAGAAACTGCTATATACTTTTAAAAGTTATCTTTCTGAAACATTCTCTCAGAGAGTTATACACTGCCACTTAGAAATATGCAAGAAATGTTAGGAATTTTGAACATGAGCACTAGCTGTCAGTAAATCTTGGGTAATACACATAATTCCTTCTAAAAATGAGACTGTTGGTTATTTTCAATTTTTTTAATGAATCACATGTGTATCCTTTTACTCACTCTCAGCACTCAATTTTTGTCCAGAGTGGTCATTTCCAACTATCACTGTCATAGTGGTCCCTTCTCTTTCCTAACTGCACCCCTCTACTTGTGGCAAGCTTCCAACAGTGGACCAGTCCTCCTGGCCCTTGTTTCTACTGTTCTTAGATATTAGTCTCAGATTGTTTTTTTAATATCCTACAAATGAGTGCAATCATTCTATATCTGCCCCTCTCCTTCTGACTGATTTCATTCAGCATGATATTCTCCAAGTCGATCCATTTATAAGCAAATTTTATGACTGGAGCGATAGCACAGTGGTAGGGCGTTCGCCTTACAAGCGGCCAACATGGCCGACCCGAGTTCGATTCCTCCGCCCCTCTCGGAGAGCCCGGGAAGCTACCGAGAGTATGCAATATGCCAAACACAGTAACAACAAAGTCTCCAATGGAGATGTTACTGGGCCCGCTTGAGCAAATCGACGATCAACGGGAGGGCCTTTACCTTTACCTTTTACCATTTTTTTCTAGTGTCTGTATAGTATTCCATTGAGTAGATAATACCATAGTTTCTTTATTCAGTCGTCTGTTCTTGAACACTCAGGTTGTTTTCCAGATTCTGGCTACTGTTAAACCCTATTTTCCAAAAGAGCATTGGAACTATCTAGAATTCATTTTTTACACTATATAAAATCTAATCCAGACAACTTAGCTTTTTAACATTTTAAGGTTGTCAAAGACTGAACACTAGCTCACAGTGAATAAGCTTTAAATACTTGCAAATAGGGCCAGGCAATCTCTCTGATAGAGGGTACCGCATGGAGTTGCAAGCACTACAGGGGTACAGTGGCTCCCAGAACCCAGGAGTGAAGACTCCTTCCCACCCACCAGCCAAAAGAAAACAAAAAAACAAAACAAAAAAAAAACTGAAGATGTTGCAAAAATTTGAACAAAAGATAAATTATTTTACCATTTCTAACAGAATAGCTTGAGTTTTGGCCTCTTTTTCTGCCTTTATTTCTTCTACTTCTTCAGCTGATCTTCCTTTGAAATCATCGATTTCTTCATCTGCTCCAATTCGCCCACTCTATAAGGCAGAATTTAGAGAAATATAATTAAAAAATATTTCTTTAATATAAATTTAAAGAATAAAACCTAAGGGGGCAGAGATGTAGTTCAGCAATAGAGAACTTTCCCCACATATGTGAGAACCTTCTGGTTCGATCAGTCACCAAAAATAAACACATAAATCCACACACAAGGAAGACATACTTTAGTCTTAACTCCATCAAATGTATTAAGACTAGCATGAAAAACAAACTAAATGCTCTGAAAAATAGTAAAGGAGATAAGGCGCCCATACAGCATGCCACCAGCTCTGGTTCAATTCCCAGCAGCACATGTGTTTCCAAACACTGCCAGAAGTGACCCAAAATCCAAAATGAAACAAATAAAATCAAAACTCTAAAAATTGATTTCAGGTAGTTAGTATTAGTCCAGTTGATTTTATAAAAATTAAAATGAATGTACAGAAATTAGACCATTAAATACTACTTAAATGCAGAAGATAAGTGATCTTAGCAAATAAGTAACAGATCCCACCATGCTTGTTTTGATACATATTCCCTACTACAAAGCTAAATTTGGTTAGCAAACATTTAACCTTAAAATATGGAGGGAGGCTGGAGAAAGAGCTCAAGGTTGGCTGAGTACAGGCTTTGCATGCAGGAGGCCCAGTTTCAACCCAGCACTGCGTGGTCCCCTAAGCACTGTTAGGAGAGACTCCCAAGCACTGAGTCGGGGGGGTAGCCACTGAGCATTGTTAGGTACAGCATGGGAGGGAGAGAGAGAGAGAGAGAGAGAGAGAGAGAGAGAGAGAGAAAGAGAGAGAGAGAGAGAGAGAGGGGAACATTTCCAAGGTGTTCATAAAGCTTCAAGACCAAAGTCTATGAAAAAATGAGTATCTCTCTAACACAAAACTTATTCTAGTAAAAATGATAATGATAATTATAAACAGTATAACCATTCAAAAGAAATGTTTTAAGAAGTTGAATCTGGGGCTGGAGAGGTAGTAGGGGTGAAGGCGTTTGTTTGCATGAGGCTGATCCCAGTTTGATTCCCAGCACCATGGGTGGTCTCACTGATCACCAGCAGGAGCGATCCCTGAGCACAGGGGTAACCATAGAGAACAGCACTAGACATGGCCCCAAAGCCCCCAAAATTAAATAAAAAAGAAACAAACAGAATCTATATAAAATATCAATATTCATGTACATTACATGAAAAGAGAACCCGACTTACATCTAGCTGCTCCCTTGTAGGCTCTGGTGATCGATCAGGAATTAATAAATCAGGAGGGTCATCAAACGGATCATCTAAAATCACTGTATGATTTATCCTTACAAAAGAAATCCAAGTCAAACATTACTTTCAAGTTATTTCAGATTTTGTAAAGATTGTAATGTATGTCTTAAGTCTTTGCAATGCCAAAAGAAATGAGTTCTTTACTGCATAAGAATGTTATCAGAGCAAATAAAAAAAAATTAAAGGATTGAAAAAAAAGAATTTTACTAGAGTACTGGTGCTACTGGCTTTTGTAGTATTTATTACTCTGCATTACTAAGACATAACAAATTTCTTAGTACATTTTTCCAAACTGCTCAATAATCTATATTTTTTAAATGACTGAAAAATCAGTAATTCCTCCCAAAATAAGTATAGATAATTTGTAGAAGTATAAAAAAAACGAAAATTTTTTAGGATTCTAACAATCCTTTATTGCATTTTAGAATTATGCAGTATCTAATTCTATTGTATGCTGTCACTCAGGTGAGACGGAGTTCAACACATTCCATAAAACGCAAACACTTTTGTAACCACACCTGATATCCTGATAAGGTACGAAGTCCTTGTCAACAAAGGTCTCATTAATTTTCTTAATTATATCCATGCCTTCTGTCACTTCTCCAAACACTGTATGAACACCATCAAGGTAATCTAGATTATCTCCTGTGGTAATAAGGAACTATATAAAAAGACAAAGAATTTTAAATACATAAATATAATTCAAAGTGCAATCAATTTATCTTGTTTAATCTTCAAATAATCCCAGAGAGGGGCCAGAGAGAGAGAGTACAAAGAGAATACAGAGAGAATAAGGCACTTGTCTTCCATGCAGATAACTCAGTTCAATCCCCCACACCTCATGTGGTCTCCCAAGTCCACCAGGAATAATTCCTGAGCATAGAGACAGGAGTAATCCTGAGCACAAAAAAAAAGGAATAAACCCTGAGCACAGCCAGGTGTGGCCAAAAAACAAAAAAAAAAAAAAAAAAAATTTTAAATTTTAAAACATACAAACAAACAACACTGGGGAGACGAATGTGGATAAGGCTCTTGCTTTACAGTGCATATGGTCCCGTGAACATCATATGGTCCCTGAGCATCACCAGGAATGATCCCTGACCACAGAGTTAAGACTTAATTCCTGAGTACAGCTGTTGTGACCCCAAAACAATAAAACAAAAAATATATATAAATAAAAAGAAATAACTTTGGGAAATAGGACAGGGTATAAGGCTCTTGCCCAGCACAATGCCTACTCCAGTTCGATCCCCTGAACCCTATTAAAGTGATGCCTGAGCAGACCCAAGAGTATGCCCTGAGCATGACCAGCTATAGCCCAAACCCTCACCCCCACCCCGCCACTGAAAAAGCAGCAACTTTGGGAGTTCCTCCCATATCAATTTAATTCAAAACTCATCTTTTCACCTATTTCCTAACCTGTGATCCATGTTGATCACTGCCATTGTTCACCATTGATACCGTGCCTTTCTTCTTGTGCTTAATTCTTGGCACTTTCTCCACCTCAAAAAAGCTTGCTTGATCACCATACAATTGACTGAAAGCACATATTATGAAAGATTATAAAAAGAGAAGTAGTCTCAAAATAAAATATAAAAATACTAACTAAAGACTCTTCACAGAAATGCCACTATGATTCAAAATACATTTTTGGCTATAGTTAGAAAATGTGTGAGGAAATTTTATATTTAATACATATTTTAAAATGAAAATGAAAATATGCCATTAACAATGTTAAGAAGCTATTTAAATTTTAGTCCATTAAAAAAATAAAATATAACAATAAATAAGCAAAATTAAAAAACTTACCCAAAAACAGACTCTCCTCCTCGGCCAGTGCCTGTAGGATCTCCAGTTTGTATAATAAAATCCCTCTATAATATATAGAATACTTTATTCAGAATTTGGTCAATGGTTTCAATTTTTTTAAAAGATATAACTAGTACATACCAACTCACCTGTACATTGTGAATAAGGCAATAATTATAATATTTTATTTTGCACAACTTCAGAAAGTTCAAGCAAGCTGAAAAAGAAGTAAACACTAAATTTATCATGGTGGTTTACAAAACTTTTTCAAGTCAAAGCAGTTATCATAATCTAATTTCTAAAATCACCAAAAAAAAAAAAACCCGTACAATAATAGCCAAATACTCAAAACCATGCAAAAGGGAAAATGTCTTTAAAAAGACAAAATGCATTAAAGTATATTTTTGATCTCTTTTTTCCATATTTCCAAAGCATTTGTATTCATGGAGATTATACACATAATCAGGGAATAAACAACTGTTAATTAGTAGACTGGTTATGTAAGAAGAAAAAGTAAAGAGGATGTGAAAGAACCCAGAGATCTAAGGTGTGTACAAATTATATTAAATTAGAAAACAAACTGGGAGCCATTTTAGTTCCCATTGTGATTAAATGGTCCCTTACCAAAAATCCATCCCCTTACTAGGTACCAGTTTTCTTAGATACATTCGAACCAATAAACACTGAGCATTTTCTAGGTGCTTGTAACTGGTACACAAACGTGGTCCCTTCCCTCTAAGAAATTTATCATCTAGTTGTGAAGAAACAGTCTTACCAGTTCTAAAAGTAAAATAGAAATCAGAAAGACAACGATATGTAGGTTATCCCTGCTCTTAAGGAATTTTTATTAAACTGGCTCTCTATACCAAGGCACAAGCAGTTTCAATACTGGACATATCTGATAATACTGTTTCTGCTACCCAAGAAGTAAAATGGTAAAAGTAGTTCTTCATATGCCACAAGGTGAGATGAGGAAGTGGAGCAACAGCACAGCAGGTAGGGAGCCTGCCTTGCACATGTCTGATCTGGATTTGAACCCTGGTACCATATATGATCCCCTGAGCCCTAAAGAAGTAATCCCTGAACACTGAGCCAGAAGTAAGCCCTGAGTACTGCCCGGTATGGCATCTAAACCAAAAAACATAGTGGGGAAAAAAAAAGGTAAAATGCCACAAGGGGCTAGAGAGAGAGTCCAACCGATGGCAGTACATGATTTGTGTGCAGGAAACATGAGTTCAATCCCTGGCACCGAATGGTTCCAAAGCACAGCAGAGAGTGACCCCTTCAGGCCAAGCCAGGAGTAGCCTCTAAGCACAGAGCAAGTAGCCTGAAACACAAAACAAATTAAAAATAAAATGCCACAGGGTTCAAAGCAGAGAACTGTTGTTTCTGGCCAGGGAAATAAAAAGATCTCGTAGAGATTTTAAAGAAGTAGAGATCTCGTAGAGATTTAAAATAAGTGGATTAAGGTCTGAGAAAGTACCCAGGGTTTGATCCCCAGCACTGTATGGTGCCACGCGCACCATAGGACAGAGTTGGGACTCCCCCTAATTTTACAGAGCCTGGAGGCATCTGGAGAGACTGTCAATGGGGTGAACACAAGTTTTGCCTGCAGGAGGCCCAGGTTTAATCTCCAGCACCACATGGTCCCCTAGACAACCCCAGGGAGCACAAAGCCAGGAAGAAGGCTCCCCTCCCCCCAAAAAAGGCCTTCAAGAGTTAAAATATTACTTACAAGGGTAAAAACGATCTATTTTTAATATTACTCTGGCAATACAGACGAACAGTAGATAAAAAGTGAGGGGGAGAGCTGAGCAATAGTGCCCTGGCACCCCATATGGTCTACCACCAGAAGTGAGTCAAAACCCAAAACAAAACAAAACACACACACACACACACACACACACACACACACAATTGAAAAGGCCAAACTGTAAGAAAAGCTTGAATATCACACTTTTCACTGTTTTTCTAGACCAAGATTTTTTTTACTTGCTTTGTTATTATTAAACATATACTAGTTCTTTTACTAGGAAGCAAAACTAATAGATCTAGGCAATAATAACAAATGGTAGTCAAATTTTTGAATGAACAGTTTGAGCCCATTAATTCTAACATCTTAAAAGTAAAATTCAAAGGTAATGTTGTTAAAAATATAAAATACCGCATATTAAATATTTTTGCAAAGAAGAAAACAAATAGAAGAAACAGAACTTAACATATTGTTGAGTCAAAAAAGATATTACAGATCAAATTAGAGGGACGGCAGTAATAGGACAGTGCAGTGGGCATTTGCCTTGCGTGTCCGACCAGGGTTCGATCCCCGGCATCCCACAGGGTCCCCCAAACTAGGAATGATTCCTGAGTGCAGAATCAAGAGTAAGCCCTGAGCATCACCAGGCGTGGGTCCAACAAACAAACATAAAGATCAAATTACAGATCAAAAAGATATTACAGATCAAATTCAGAATGACTGATAAATTGGCCGAGATTCTGTCCCACCAACTTTCAAGGAGGAAAAAAAAAAGGGTGGGAGACTATATATTCAAAGATATTTAGGGGCCAGAGAGTTAAATACAGAGGGCAAGGCACTTGGATTTGATCCCCAGCACCCCATATGGTCCCCTGAGCACTGCAAGGAGTAATTTAGCGCAGAGCCAGGAGTAATCCCTTGAACATCACTGGGTGTACCCCCCAAAAAATAAACCAAACACAAAAAAACTTTTTTTTTTTTTTTTGCTTTTTGAGTCACACCCAGCAGTACCCAGGGGTTACTCCTGGCTCTGCGCTCAGGAATTATCCCAGCGGAGCTCAGGGGAACATATGGGATGCTGGGAATCGTACACGGGTCGGCCGCATACAAGGCAAATGCCCGACCCGCTGTGCTACTGCTCCAGCCCCCACAAAAAAACTTTTTAAAAAATAAACTAGGGGCTGGAACGATAGCACAGTGGGTATGGCATTTGCCTTGCACACGGCCAACCCAGGTTTGATTCCCAGCATCCCTTATGGTCCCCTAAGCACCACCAGGAAACCCGGATGTGATCCAAAAAGTAAAAAATAAATAAAAAGGTATTTGTTAGCTATATCAATCAATACAACTTTATCTTGGGAATTTGTCTTTGGGGGGTCGGATGTGAAGTTGGACCACACCAGGTGGCGCTGAGGTGTCAATCCCAGTGAAGCATGAGGGCCCGTATGGTACCAGGGATTGAACCCGGGTCTCCTACATGCAGAGCATGTGCTTAGTCCTTTACGCTATCTTTCCAGCCCTTCTGTAGCAGTTTCTTGTAGAACTAGACACAGTCCTAATGCAAAACCCTGCAACCAGACCCACGTGCATGCTAAACCCTGCATATTAAACCTTAGGGTTAATAGCAGCTTTAATTAAATTACCAAAATTAAGAAGCAATCAAGAGGCCCTTTAGTAAGTCAATGGATCTTAAATGCTTAAATTAAATAAACCAATGAGAAAAGACTACCTAAAGTTTGATTCCATCTGGTAGGATAACATTCTGGAAAAGGAAAATCTAGAAATTGTAAGAGATCCATGGTTGGCAAGAACTATGGTGGAATCGGCTTTAGGAAACCCCTCACATAATCTGAGAGTTTCCCTGCCTTACTCTCCCCCTTCCTTTCTGTTTCCCTAAAGTCTTACTGAAAAACAAAAATAATTTTAAGGAAAGAAATTACAGCATGAGCCTATCTATAATGGTGAACACAAGTCAGCATACATTTGTCCGAAACCACAGAACGGATACCAGGAATGTACTCTAGGCCAGGAGAGGCTGAGAGGCAGAGAATATGCCTAGCCTATAAGAGGCCCTGGATTCGATTCCCCTGGCACAGCTAAACAAAAGCACAAACAAACAAAAGTCACCGCTAATAATAACTATGAACTTTGGGTGATCAGGACATGTCAATCCAAGCTCATCAAATGTGCCACTGAGAAAAAATATGTATCACTGAGTACTAATACTCAACGTTCTAATGTTCAATGTACAAACATTCATTGTACTGTTCAACTGGTAAGTTAGAAATGTATAACAAAGTTATCACCGTGATAGGGAAATTAGATAAAATAAGACACACTGTGCATGTGTGAAGGTAAACGAAAAATCTACACTTTCCCCTTGGTTTTACTATGAAATTTAATTTCGTAGTATATATTGACAGACAATATATGACTTTTGCTGGGAAATGGACCAAATGGAGCAACTGCTTTGCATATGGGGTCCTGGCGGTAGTGCTCCAAGGTCCTTCAAGTCTGAGAAACAGAAAAGACACCTTTCCCAAAAACCAGCACTGTGCCAGATGCAGCCACTGAGTACAGCCTGGTGGGGCCCCAAAACAATAAAATAAAATAACTGCTGGGATAAGGCTCATTGATAAAGTGTCTTTTTACATGCATGAGACCTTGGTTCAATCCCTAGGCTGCCAAAAAATAAGGTATATCAAATATGTTGAATTTATGATAATAGAAAATGTGAAAATATTTGGAAATCACTGCTAATTTTTTCAAATGTGAATGATTTTTGGCAACTTTTAAAAGTATCTTTTAGGGGCTGGAGCATTGCACAGCAAGCAGGGGGTTTGCCTTACACACAGTTGACCTGGGGTCTATTCCCAGCATCCCATATGGTCCCCGGAGCACCGCCAGGATTAATTCCTGAGTGCATGAGCCAGGAGTAACTTCTGTGATCACTGGGTAAGATGCAAAAAATAAATAAAAGTATCTTTTAAAGCTATAGATTGAAATAACTACTTATTAGTTAAATCCCTCTTAAGGAATTAACAAAACTTTGACAGAGGCAGAGACATCAACAAAACAATGACATCTATGTGCAAAACAACTGGGGTGTTTGTGGGGAGGGAGGGAGGGAGGGAGGGAGGGAGGGAGGGAGGGAGAAAAGGGGAGAGAGCCACATCTAGCAGTACTCAGGGATAGCTGTCCTGGTTCTTTGCTGAGGGGTCACTCCTGGTAATGTCTAAGGACCATATGTAGTACCTGGGATCAAACTGATGTTGGTATGCACAAGGAAAGTGCCTTAACCCCTATACCATCTCTGCACCGACAACTATTAAAACAAAACTGGTGATTCACACATTAAGGTTCATCTGCCTCCTACTATTTCTGTGTATGCTTTTAAGTTTTATATAATAAATAGTAAGGGAAAAGAAGGAACAAAGTCTTTTTACTTTTTACTGATTAAGTAGTTATATACACCATCAAACCACCCTCCCGTTGTTCATTGATTTTCTCGAGCGGGCCCAGTAACGTCTCCATTGTGAGACTTTGTTGTTACTGTGTTTGGCATATCGAATATGTCACCGGTAGCTTGCCAGGCTCTGCCGTGCGGACGAGATACTCTCGGTAGCTTGCCGGGCTCTCCGAGAGGGGCAGAGGAATCGAACTTGGGTCGGCCATGTTGGCTGCGTGCAAGGCAAACGCCCTGCCGCTGTGCTATGGCTCCAGCTAGAAAACCAATCCCAAGGTTGAAGCAAGAGCAGAGTGGGGAGGGCGTTACATGCATACAGCCAACCTCAGTACGGTCTGCGGGTTGGCTGCATATGATCCCCATATGATCCTCTGAGCACCGCCTAGAGTCATTCCTGAGTGTACAGCCAGGAGTAACCCCTGAGCATCGCCAGATGTGACCCAAAAAGCGTAAAGAAGGAAAGAAAGAGAGAAAGAAAAAGAAAGAAAGCCAATCCCATACTGATAAATATATTCAACACTATCTTTAGTATTGCAAGCTATACTGCTAATCCATTCTGTGCTTGCTAGCTGCAAGTCTCCAGTCTCCTGTTAGTTCCTTAACCTCTGAGGAAATGGCCCACTCATTTGCTAGCTGCAGCTCCACAGAAGAGAATATAACAGGAAACAACACAATCAAAGCAAAATACAAAACAACAAAGAATACAAAATCTGCAGCATACTTTGAGTCTCTGGATTCCACCATCCTTGAAACCAAGCTTTCTTCAGTAACACAAAGCAATCTATTTTATTTACTGTTAAGGTGAGTTTCTATGACCCACACAGGACTCTAAGACAACAACCACACATGCACATATATGCAGAGTCTTGTGTGTACCCTGCAAGCGGTAGCAATGCACGAGGGTGCTCAGGATATACAGAGACCAGAAACACAGTTCCTTGCCTTCTTGGAATGTACATTCTTGAGGAGACAAGATTCGCAAGGAACTTCAGAAAGGGGCTGAAGAGATCGCTCAAAGAGGGAACGCAGGAGCCCTGGGTTCATTCCCGGGCAAGATCCCAGGCGTACTGCACCGGGAGTAGCGACACACACGCCCACTTCTGGGTGAGAAAAGAAAAGTGGGGTAGAGGCAACAACAGTACGAGAGGCGCTGTCTCGGCGGGGACAGGGCTTGCAGCAAGAAAAGAGGCACAAAGTTTCTTGCATATATCAATAAACTGCATTCCATAGCAGCACGCTCAGGATTGCAACAAATCTCTCCAGCAATCCCGTTTCCCAGTCGATACATTCGCCACTCAGCGGCCAACGACCTTCAAAAAAGAAAACCCAATGGGGCTGGAGCGACAGCACAGCGGATAGGGCGTTTGCCTGGAACGCGGCCGGCCCCGGGTTCGATTCCCAGCATCCCATAGGGTCCCCCAAGTACCACCAGGAGTAATTCCTGAGTGCAAAGCCAGGAATAACCCCCAGGCCCCATGCATCGCCGGGTGTAACCCAAAAAGGAAAGAAAAAAAAAAAAACGATCTCCAGGCCTCAAAATCCTGCATTCTACACGTAAAGCCTTAGCAAGACTCTGGTGCACAGCAGGTCATACAAGAACTACTCCAGATTGTAACGTAACAGGGAACAGACTCCCTGTCGGCACCTTCCACCGAACGGGGTCGTTCCTCCAAACCACGACCAACGACCTGGCTGCGGAAAACTTCCCAAAAAAAACTTCCAAACGAACTGTGAAGAAAAACCCCTCGCCCCACCCCGCCTTCCAAGGAACGAATTCAAGGGTCCAGCACTCTCCGCTTGCTCGCTCCGCTCCTCCGAGCCCCCCAGAGCCCCGACTAGCTCCTCCGTTTCCATAGCAACGCACTTTCCAACACCGCTAGGACGTTCAAAAGGGTTCTGGTGTCTCCTGCCTCCCCTCCCCCAAAAGGGGAGAAAAAAAAAAACCCAAACCCACGAGGGCAAGACGCCTGCGGATGCACTGACAACACCAAGACCCCCTCCCCCATCAAGGACCTCGACCCAAGGGGTGGGCACCAAAAAAGGCGTGCAGACAAATCGACGGCGCTTTTGCTGGAGTTCGGTGCACGCCGCAGGGCAGCCCTTCCTCCACGCACAATTCCCCGGCTTCCCCGAAGGTTGTCACCCACCCGGGCGTCCCCCACCCGTCCAGCCCCCCGTGGCTCCGCGCCCGGGTGACGCGCAGGAAAAAAGCACAAAGGCGACAGCCCCGCGTGCCTGCAGGCTACACGCCGTGCCCGAAGCCCTGGGGGACGACCGGTACCCGGATCCTCGGGAGAACCTCCCCAACCCCGAGGTCCGCTCCAGACACGGCCCCGCCGCGGCCCCCCGGGGCCACCACGGGGTCGACGCCGGGACCCCCGAGCGAAAAGGGAAATGAAGAAGCGCGCGGCCGCGGCGACGGAGCGCGGCCGGGTCGGGCCTCACCGCGAGGCCGCTCCTCGGTGTACAAGTCGATGACGACGTCGCCCAAAGTGGTCTCCAGAAGAACCGCCATGGCGCCCGCTCCTCCTCCTCCTCCTCCTCCTCCTCCTCTACCTCCTACTCAAGCTCCACCGCCGCAGCAAGCCTGGAGGTGACAGGCACAGCCCGACGACCGCCGCGGCGCGCGTCACTTCCGGCGCGACGCCTCTACGTCATCGCCCCCGCGACACCGCCCCTTCCGCTCGGCTCGCTTCCGGAAGAGGGGGGCGGCGCCCGGGCCGCTGTGTGGGGCTGTGAAGTCCCTCTTGGCGCTTGGGTGCCGGTGGTGTAGGGAGCCTTGTGGTTCAGCCGGGTCTGGGCGAAGGGTTTTGGTCCCTGTTTGGGACGCGGCTCTGGAATCCGCGCCCCTTTTCTGCTTGTCTGGAGCCCGGGTGCGATCCCGGCTCCACCGACTTCCGCCCCCCTCTCCCCGCCCCCTCCCCGGGACTCTGCGCCTTTCTTGCCCCTAAATCGGCTTCTAATTCGCCTTTGTGGGGGCGGGAGCGATAGCACATCGGGGAGGGCGTTTGCCTTAAGGCACGCGGTCGACCCGGGTTTGATTCCCAGCATCCCATATGGTCTCCCGAGCACCACCAGGAGTAATTCCTGAGTGCAGAGCCAGGAGTAACCCCTGTGCATTGCTGGGTGTGACCCAAAAAGCAAAAAAAAAAAAAAAAAAAACTTAGCCTTTGAGGGCCGGAGCGGTAATGCAGCGAGTCAGATGCTTGCCTTGCACCGGGCGTCCCGGGTTCTGCCCCCCACCCCCAACCCACCAGGAATGATTCCAGCCAGGAGCGGTCCAAAACCAAAAAGATTAGCCTTTAAACGTCCAAAAGATGGTTAACAGGAACGTCTTTACAGGTATATGGGTGACTATCATCAGCTATAAACAGACTAACCCCAAATTTCTACTGATTTTACCTTTGATCAATGGAAAATGGATCTTGCCTTCTGTTGTGGATTTTTTCCATGCAACATTTATTCCACTTTTATTCCACCAAACTGATAACTTTTTCCGATCATTTTATACATGCTTATAAGCATCAGTAACTTCATTTCCCACGAGAATGGGCGTTTTAAAGCTGCACAAAACCTTACGTGGCATTATGTCACTCCTTTTGCCTGTCATCATTCTTATTCTTATTCCTGAAGCTGTGCTAGGTACTTGTTCTTTGAGCACTACTGGCCCAGGGCCTTTGCATTGGTGTGGGCAGTCTGGAACCTTGTTCATCCGGTTATTGAGTCCCTTTGATCTTCAGTTCCCTTTCTCATGTCACACCTCCGAGAAGCCTTAACTGACAACCATTATTATCAAACCCACATATATACACTTACCTTTCTCATCAACCTTTTGCCACAGCGCTTTTAAACAACTAACATATTGACAGATTTTTTTTGTATAGAACTACTGAAATAACTCCTTAAGATCAAGTGTATTGAGTTTTTTTCCTTATTGCATAATGCCTTGACAGTGTCAAATAAAATATTGGTTGGGTGAATATTGGCAATTAAAAAACTGTTGATGGATATGCAAAATAAGACAGCTGCTTTGGGAGATGATTCATCAATTCCTACAAAGCTAAACATATTTAGCTATTTCACTCCTAGACATTTACCCAAATAAGTGGAAACACTCCATTATATAAATATTTAAAGCAACTCTAGTCATATTTGCAGAAACTTGGAAAGACCCAAAGTTTTATTTTGGGGGGTTACACCCTGCAGTTGCTCAAGGGTTACTCCTGGTTAGTTGCTCCAGAATCTCTCCCAGCATAGCTTAGAGAGCCATGTTGAACCAGGGCTCACTCATCTCTTAAGCCCAATATGGAATAAATTGTCTATCGTTAACTGTGTAATGAACTGTAAAAAACTAAACATGCTGAGGGTTGTGTGTTCGCAGGCTCTTCGGACAGCTCTATTTCACCGCCTGCATTCGGTGCCCTAGAGCCGCTGTGTGTGTCCTTGATACGGACGGGTGTTGGGCAAGGGCAGACGAAGGAAGAGACGAGGGCCAGGCTGGTTGATCTGTGTAGCAGTTTATTACAAGGAAGTTTATCCCATAGAAAAAATTTATGTTATGGAGGGCCTAGGTTCTCTCAGGCACATGTTCCCCTTGCTAGTCTCTCCGTGGTCCATCTTGCAGCTCTGTTCTCTCTCCAGCTCCCTTGTCTCTCCAACTCCCTTGCAGTCTGGGATGACACTCCCCCCAGTCAGGTAGCCAAATCAACATAAGAAAGCCATGCCTGGGGCTGGAGCGATAGCACAGCGGGTCGGGCGTTTGCCTTGCAAGTGCCCGACCAGGGTTCGATTCCCAGCATCCCATAAGGTCCCCTGAGCACCGCTAGGGGTGACTCCTGAGTGCAGAGCCAGGAGTAACCCCTGTGCGTCGCTGGGAGTGACCCAAAAAGCAAAAAAAAAAAAAAAAGCCATTCCTGAGGGCCACCTAAAAGGTATTCTAAAGCCCTTCCTGACTGCCCCAGGCAAAATATCTCCTAAGGTGTTTTTCTCTTTTCCACAGTCCAATAAACTATCAATAAACTATCAACTATCAACTATTCCTGAGGCTATGCAGAAAGGACAGAACAGTGTTATCCTACAATGGACTTTAAATGCTACATTGAGTACCTGCAATTTTACCAATTATCTGGCTGATAGCACAGCAGTAGGGTGTTTGCCGTGCACACAGTCAACATGGCCGACCCGAGTTCGATTCCTCCGCCCCTTTCGGAGAGCCTGGCAAGCTACCGAGAGTATCTCGCCTGCACAGCAGAGCCTGGCAAGCTCCCGTGATGTATTCAATATGCCAAACACAGTAACAACAAAGTCTCCAATGGAGACGTTACTGGGCCTGCTCCAGCGAAATCAAATACTCTATTTTCATATGGGGAAATATTTCATGGTTATTATGTAGTTTATATTTCAATACACTTCGGTTTTATTGTATAGCATAAATAAATATTCAAGCAGTTTGTAAAGTAAATATGTACATAAAAAAGAATAAAATGTCTATTTTACCAAAATTAAATGTTAAAGTAGATTTTATATATAGAACATGATTTCGAACTTTTTTTTTGCTTTTTTTTTGGGGTCACACCCGGCGCTGCTCAGGGGTTACTCCTGGCTCTGGACTCAGGAATGACTCCTGGCGGTGCCCGGGGGACCATATGGGATGCTGGGAATTGAACCTGGGTCGGCCTCGTGCAAGGCAAACACCCTACCCGCTGTGCTATCACTCCAGCCCCATGATTAGAACTTTTATATTGATTTCCAAATATTAAGACCAGCAACTGTCACAATTAATTTCTTATATGGACACATTTTTTGTTTGTATTTGGTTTTGGAAAGTAAGTCAGGGCTTACTCTTAGCTCTGTGCTCAGGGATCAGTCCTGGCAGGCTCACTGGACCCCACTAAAGGGAAGCCCGGATGGAACCCGGGCTGGCCTCGTGCAAGGCAAATGCCCTACCTGCTGTATCATTGTTCCAACCCAAATATATTGACATCTTGTGTATGATCTAACAACCACACCCTAATCTCTGTCGCTCAATTAAAATAATCACCAAACCTGCAGTCTTCTATGTAAGTGCATGTACAACCAAAACACACAAATGTATGCTCATATGTGATAGTAATGCAGGCATATGCAAGGCCAAGTCCAGTATGATTTCCTTCTTTCAAATACTACTCATTTTTCTTATTTTGGGGGGGAACACAGGATAATTATCCAAGCTAGAGTCTTGGGTGAGGGGGCTTACAAATGGCATTTCTCGGGGCTTACTTCTAGCTCTGCGCTCAGGATTCACTCTTAGTGGGAGATTATATGCTGTGTAAGCTGGGTCAATGGCTAGCAAGGCAAGTGCAGGACACGTGTACTGTTTCTGGGGCAACAGACTGGCATCTTAAGACAGAGGCTTTGTGAGCTAGATCCCCAAGGTCTGTTGCAAGAAACAACTCATCCAGTGAACCTTTTTTTTTTTTCTTTTTGGGTCATACCTGGCGATGCACAGGGGTTACTCCTGGCTCTGCACTCAGGAGTTACTCCTGGCAGTGCTCAGGGGACCATATGGGATGCTGGGAATCGAACCCGGATCGGCCAAGTGCAAGCTACCCACTGTGTTATCTCTCCAGCCCCCCAGTGAACCTTTCTTTACTGATAACTCACACTGTGGTGTGCTCACAATTCCAAATGATTTTCCAGACTTAGTAGCTTTTCTGCCCCAACTTATGACAGTCACAAGAAAAAAGCCTTGCTCGAAGAATTTTCTTTGTAATATTTCTTAACTGGTTTTATTTGTTTTGTATGAGCTCATCTGCAAAGTCACTGTGTATACTAACCACTTCCCCCTTTCCTAAGAGCCAGAGTATCTCCTGTGAGCGCTCATGCCCTTCAGAATCACGCTCACGATCACGACCATCCTGTTGTTCGTCGATTGCCTTGAGCAGGCCCCAGTAACGTCTCCTTCGTCCTAGCACTGGGATTTTTTTTTAAAAAGTGCCATATTCAAGGCTCCTTCAGGGTTAGGAGAATGAGACCCTTCATTGTTACTGGTATTTGGCATATTGGGTACGCCACGGGGAGTTTGCCAGACTCTGCCGTGTGGGCAGGTTACATTCGGTAGCCTGCCAGTTTGTCCAAAGTAAGAATGAGATAATAAGATGTCGCGCGGCCACGCACTTCCCGGAGCTGGGTTTTATAGTCTCTGGATCTTGGCCGCTGATGGGATTACACGGCGCCAGGGGGCCAGTTGGTGGGTGTGACCTTTGCCTACTGGAAGATGGAGGATCTGGGTGGTGGATGCTCAGCCCTGATCCGAGCAGGCTTGGAGATCTCATCCCCGGGACCCACATGCCTTTGTTCCTCTGCCAGTACCTTCATATGCACGTGGAGAGTGGTCTCAGCATGGTGGTGGCTGGTTCTGGGGGTCTTCGGCTGCCGGAGCTCTGGTCGGGGTGAGAGGGAAACTCAACCCACCAAGGGGCCCCGGCGAGGACAGCCAGACGCGGGGGCGGGAGAATAAACTTAATTTAATACTCACTTTCTCCATGGCCATTTCTACTTCTGCACCCCCCCCCAGGCTGTTATATTCCAATTTAACTTATTTGTTATAATCTGCTATAATATTATATAGTTTTTAAAAACATCATCCACGTACTGTTGAACCAAATAAAGGTTGCAAGTTTGTAAGAGCCAGACACTGAAATTTAAGAACAACAATCTGTGCAAGCTGTGCAAATTCCTAAGAGATCCTGGGATTTATGACCCTCTGTGCTGATAAGGGATGTGGAAAAGTAAGCCCTGCCCCCGAGCTATGTCAAGACAGCTTGTTCCTGGGTGATGTATGACTGTAACCGTATCATGTCTTTCTTTTTGATGAACGTCTGTAAGCCATATCTTGTTTTAATCATGAGTAGCTAATCTTGCATGATCTTAAATAACACCTATGTGATATTCGTAGCGCTGCATCTTGTTTTAAACATAGGTGAAAACTGTAGCTAGTCTTGCAGGATTTTAATTGACACTTTGCAATGTGCTTTCAGAGTATAAATGCAACCTCAGTTTTTGAAGCATTCATCCACTGGGTTGGAGTCCCCAGACCCCTTGCAATCGTTGGGCCCTTTATGATAAGTAAACCCATGTCCTACTCCCTTTCTTGATTTCAGCTATCTCACTGAGTTATGATGAACTCAGGCATAATAATTCTATCCTTTAATATTTGCCAATTCAATCTCAAATCTGATCAGTCATGGCAATCGCTTATCCATTCCATCGGGCCAGCCCTGGCAGCTCTGGGGGACCGTATGGTGTCAGTGATCAAAGTTGGGTTTCCCACATCCAAAACACCCTTACAGTCTAGTCCATTGAGCCATCTCCCTCGCCTCTTTTCCTAATTTTTCTTATACCCTGAGGAATCCTAGTTCAGGGAAATGAGATTCATCATAGTCGCGGTTGTGGTCACATTCGTAAAGAAATATTGGGGGTGATATTCAATCAGCTTAATCACGGTATCACTGTCATCCTGTTGTTCATCGATTTCCTCGAGCAGGCTCCAGTAACGTCTCCTTCGTCCTAGCCCTGAGATTTTAGAAAGTGCCACATTCGAGGCTCTTTCAGGGTCAGGAGAATGAGACCCATCACTGTTACTGTTTTTTGGCATATTGAATACGCCACGGGGAGTTTGCCAGACTCTGCCGTGTGGGCAGGATACTTTCGGTAGCCTGCCAGGTTCTCCAGCTTAATCAATGGTTGAATAAATAACCACTCCTACATTTAAAAAAAAAAAAAGAGAGAGAGAGATGGGGGCAGAGTGACAGTACAAAGTATAGAGTGTTTGCCTTGCATGTGGCCGACCCGGGTTCAATCTGACCCGGGTTCAATCCCCAGCATCTGCCAGGCACTGCCAGGAGTAATTCCTGAGCACTGCCAGGAGTAATTCCTGAGTGCTGAGCCAGGAGAAACCCCTGAGCATCACTGTGTGGAACCCAAAAATCACAGCACTGTATAGCACTGTCCTCTCACTGTTTATCGATTTGCTCGAGTGGGCATCAGTAACGTCTCTATCATGAGACTTGTTGTTACTGTTTTTGGCATATCGAATACACCACGGGAAGCCTGCCAGGCTCTGCCAGGCAAGCGGGATACTCTCAGTAGTTTGCCGGGCTCTCCGAGAGGGACAAAGGAATCAAACCCGAGTCAGCCATGTGCAAGGCAAACGCCCTACCCGCTGTGCTATCGCTCGAGCCCACCCAAAAACAGAGAGAGAGAGAGAGAGAGAGAGAGAGAGAGAGAGAGAAAGAGTGGAGGCAGAGGTTTAAGAGAATACTCTGACGCACACAAACCAATCTCAGAACCCAAGGGCTTTTGGCAGTAATCCCTCTAGACTTATTACGAAAATATCAGAAATCCAAATTTGCATGGCCACTATTGCAGCCACACGACATCAAGCTCTTCATAATCAGCAATAGAAAACAAATTATCTAATGATGTCATTTTGGCAGGTCTGAATGTTGGAGAAAATTCCAAATAATAATGTTGGGTCTTTTGTCATAATATTGAATGTGATCAATGTAGACAGACAGATTAAAATGGAAATCTGCCACACAAGTGGTGGGGTGGGTGGGAGGGGGTTCTTGGTGGTGGAAAATGTGCACTGGTGAAGGGATGGGTATTTGATCATGTATGACCGACTGAGACTTAACTGAAGGCTTTGTGACTGTTCTCACGGTGATTCAATAGATAAAATTTAAAAAAAAAAAAAAAGAGAATACTCTGTGGGGGGTGGAGTGATAGCACAGAGGGTAGGGCGTTTGCCTTGCATGCAGTCGACCTGGGTTCTATTCCCAGCATCCCATATGGTCCCCTGAGCACCACCAGGAGTAATTCCTGAGTGCAGAGCCAGGAGTAACCCCTGTGCATCGCCAGAAGTAACCCCTGTGCATCGCCAGGTGTGACCCAAAAAGAAAAAAAAAAAAGAGAATACTCTGTGATGAGGTGACCCAAAGTTTACAGAAAAGCAGATGGCTTCTATTAGACAGCTGGGAAGCTGGGTGAGGTGCTTCAAGGCCAGGATGCCCTGGAAACAATCTGCTTAGCTATCATACTCTGCTCTCGCCAGCTGCCAGAGAGAGTAAAATTTAGACCTCAATTAGCTGATCAAAGCTAACCTCATCACATCAGGCTTCTGTACTGAAATTGTGCTTGTTTGCTTGAGATAATGAGAAAGTTGATTGATGGAGCCAAGCCAAAAGCATAAGGAATGTTAAAAAAAACTGCCCAGACTCAAATTTGAGGCTGTTCAGTATATTGAGATACTTGCTCTCAGGCTGGGCAGCCCCTGTGGGTGAATCAAGACTCTTCAATTCAGCAAACAAGCGTTTTCGCAACTTTTGGGGGGACTTCTTGGAAAATTCTCACAACGTAACAATTTAGGATGACTGGAAAGCATTCTGCCCTCTGGGGAGTGATCTCGGAAGCTTCTTCCTCTGCCTGTCCTTGGCCTACCATATCAGTGTGCTGCTAGGAAACAGATTCTAGAACTCATTACTCATGTATGGTGAGACCATTGGATCAGGAGTGAAAGCCACTGAAAAGATGACTCGTGACTCACAATTCCCAAGAGAGATGGATACTGCAAGTTACGCAGTGCCGCAGGAGAAAGCCACAAGGTCAGGAAGTAGGAGGGAAAGAAAAATATATTCGGGAATTTTGTTTGGGGACGACACCTGGCAGCACTCAGGGCTTACTCTTGGCTCAGAAATACTACTCAGAAATTTCTCTTGGCAATGCGTGTGGAACCATATGTGGTTTGGGTATCAAATTTAGTTGATCACATGCAAGGCAAGCACCTATCTCTCTGGCCATGTGAACCAGAATTTTTATCATGGTTTCTGTAGAAAAGTAAGATATGGCAGGAGAAGGAGACCCAGAACCAGTTCATCTGAATTATTTCATTGGCTCTGAGGAGAAAGGTTATTTCTGAGTATCGGGAATTTTGTTTGGGGACGACACCTGGCAGCACTCAGGGCTTACTCTTGGCTCAGAAATACTACTCAGAAATTTCTCTTGGCAATGCGTGTGGAACCATATGTGGTTTGGGTATCAAATTTAGTTGATCACATGCAAGGCAAGCACCTATCTCTCTGGCCATGTGAACCAGAATTTTTATCATGGTTTCTGTAGAAAAGTAAGATATGGCAGGAGAAGGAGACCCAGAACCAGTTCATCTGAATTATTTCATTGGCTCTGAGGAGAAAGGTTATTTCTGAGTACCTTGTATCTGACTCTGGGCTGACTGGGATGTTCATCCAGGAGGAATAGTGCCTTTCAGAACTTAAGAAGGTGACAAAAACGTTGACTCAGAGCTAAAGCCCTGGGTGGGTTGTTTCTCCTGTGAATGGCGCTCAAGCCAGAGAGAGGAGCTGATCATCTCTTGAAATTAGCTGGTTCTGGAAGGAGCAGTGTCTCCTGGGTCAGCAAAGCCACAGATGCCAGAGCATGGAGACTATAAAAAATTAGATTGGGACACAGCTCCAAGGGCTGGAGTGCATTCTTTGGGTTTTTGGTTTTGGAGGGGGTTGTTTATTTGTTTTGGGGCTACGCTGGCTTTGCTCAGAGGTTACTCTTGTCTCTGTACTCAGAAATTACTGCTGGTAGTGCTCAGTGGACCGTATGGAATGCTGGGGATCAAACCCAGTTTGGCCATATACAAGACACTGTATTATGCACTGTATTATTGCTCCAGCCTTGAAATGCATTCTTTTTGGGGGGGGGGTCACACCAGGCGATGCACAGGGGTTACTCCTGGCTCTGCACTCAGGAGTTACTCCTGGCGGTACTCACGGGACCATATGAGATGCTGGGAATCGAACCCGGCTCGGCCACGTGCAAGGCAAATGCCCTGCCCGCTGTGCTATCTCTCCAGCCCCTTGAAATGCATTCTTTGTATATATAAGCTTCGTATTTGTTCCCTGGCATCACACAGTCCCCAAGAACCACAGCAAGTGTCCCCCCTGCGCACTGAGATAAGAGTAGCCCCCATGTGCCTCGGGATGGTCATGCCACCCTTCAAGAATACAAAAAAAGAATGGTAAGTTGATAACATAAAATTTGGGAACCAAATGAGTAGAAGATATTAGAGCAAGTTTCCGGAATCCAATAAAGCAAAATCTGATAAAGTAATAAAGTAAGCCAACTGGCAAATGCTGGAATTCCACTGGCACAGAGGGAAACCATTCTGTATTCTGATTATGTTCCCACATGAAATCTCTTCATCCCTTGAGTGTCTTAAAAGCTCAAAGAAAGGCAAAAATCAAACCGTAACAGAAAGTATCTCTTACTTACATTTACTGAATATGAAATCAACCCCAGATAGGCTCTCAAAATGATATCGCCTCTACCATTACTACTTGTAACATTCTTTACAGATTTCCCTACATCTTTGAAATCTCATTTCTCTTATGCTGAACTTTCATCCTCAGGACTGGTGTTGGTGTTGGGTCACAACTGGTGGTGTTCAGGGGCTACTGCTAGCACTCCTGGCTGCAGAGATGTTTGGAGGATTGGTTATAACCTGTTAGCTGGTGGTCTGGGAGGAGGGACTGTCCCTCAGTCCTGAGGTCTGCCTGATTCTAAAAGTGGTGGGAAGGGGCTGGAGTGATAGCACAGCAGGTAGGGCATTTGCTTTGCACGCGGCTGACCCAGGTTCGATTCCCAGCATCCCATATAGTCCCCCCGAGCACCGTGATTCTTGAGCAGGAGTGATTCTTGAGTGCAGAGCCAGGAGTAACTCCTGAACATCACCAGGTGTGACCCAAAAAGAAAAAAAAATAGAAATGGTGGGAAGAAACAAAGATCATTCCCATTTTTCTTTTTCTGTGAACACAACTCATGTTTTTAGAGAGCGTCAATGAAGTGGGATGTTTTATAATCATGTCTGTGTAAACATACAAAAATGATTAATTTATAAAATACATTAAATTAAAAATGAAGGGTCGGGGGCTAGAGCGATAGCACAGTGGGTAGGGCATTTGCCTTGCACACAGCAGACCCGGATTTGATTCCCAGAATCCCATATTGTCCCTTGAGCACTGCCAGGAGTGATTCCTGAGTGCAGAACCACGAGTAACCCCTGAGCATCACCGGGTGTGACCCAAAAAGGAAAAAAAAAATGAAGGGTCAGAACTGGAGCGATAGTACAGTGGGTAGGGCATTTATCTTGCATGAGGCTGATCAGGGTTCAATCCCCAGCATCCCACATGGTCCCCTGAACAGAGCTAGGAATAACCCCTGAGCACAGCAAACAAACAAACAAATGAAGGGCCAGAGTGGTAGTACAGAGGGCAGGGGACTGAATTGATGGTATAGTGAGTAGGGTGTCTGTCTTGCATGCAGCTAACCTGGGTTCAAGCTCCAGCATTCCATAATGGTTCCCCAAGCACTGACAGAATTAACTCTTGGGCAAAGAACCAGGAGTAACCCCTGAGCATCACCAAGTATGCCCCCCAAAACAAAACAAAACAAAAGCTAGAGAAAAACTAAACAGCATACTTCTGAGAAATGGGAGACTTGGTTGATTTCACCAGTGATCGAGTCAATCTCACACTCCCCCAAAAAAGATTTGATCCTAAACAAAGACAAAATGGGGCCCAGGTGATAGTACAGCAGGTAGGGCACTTGCTTTCCATGTGGTCCTAAAACTCCTAAAAAACACTAGGAGTGAATTCTGAGTGCTGAGCCAGGAGTAAACTCTGAACATTGCCGGGTGTGGCCCAAAAAACAAAGTCAAGAGCTCCATATTCTAGAATATCCGATGGGATGGAGATGGTATTCACAGGCAGGAGGACACAGAAGCAGAAATTTCAAAGCATGTTGTTTTTCAAAGCAGCATCTGGACCAGCTCAAGGACATGAGCACATTTGGAGCACGCTCCAAGGTTGCTAAGGTTACTAAGTGAGCCTAGGACCACCTCAAGGCCATCCTGAACACACTCCAAGGTTATGTCATGTCACTCAGACACAGCTCCCCAGAAGCTCCCGCTTGAAATATGGGCAGGGATCTATTTATCTCATCACTGTTTGGGGTGAAAATAGACATATAATTAATTTTTTATAAGCCAGGTAGTTTCAAGATCATTAAAGATTTTTTTTTCTTTTTGGGTCACACCTGGCAATGCACAGAGGTTACTCCTGTCTCTGCACTCAGGAGTTACTCCCGGCGGTGCTCAGGGGACCATATGGGATGCTGGGAATCGAACCCGGGTTGGCTGCGTACAAGGCAAACACCCTACCCGCTGTGCTATCTCTCCAGCCCCAAGAGCATTAAAGTTTATGTTGTCAGTGTACAAAGCTGCTACACTCCCCCAAAGTGCCCAGAGCCCTCCACTACTGTACCTCCGCTCTTCTGATCTGGTTTTATCTTTTCCCTCCCCAATCACTACTGTTTGGTGATTAGGGTTTGGATGTTTTGTTTTGTTTTGTTTTTTGGGCTATACTTGGCAATGCTCAGGGATTACTCCTGGTTCTGCACTCAGGAATTACCCTGGTGATGCTTAAGGGACCATATGGTACGCTGTGGATTGTAGGCAAGAGCCCTACCTGCTGTAGTATTTGCTCTGGCCCGTTTGGTGATTAGTTTTGTCTCCCAATGGCAAGGGTTTATCATTTTCTAGTACTGTCTATTCTTTTGTTTTCACTTAGAGAGATCTATTTTAAAATACATTCTAGGGGGCTGGAGCAACAGCACAGCGGGTAGGGTGTTTGCCTTGCACGCGGCCAACCCAGGTTCGATTCCCAGCATCTCATATGGTCCCCTGAGCACCACCAGGAGTAATTACTAAATGCAGAGCCAGGATCAGTCCTGAGCATCACCGGGTGTGACCCAAAAAGCAAAAAATTAAAATTAAAAAACATTCTAATTTGTCTTCTGTGATACTAGTTTTATTGGAAGATGTTGGCCCACACCTAGCAGAGCTCTGAGGTTATTCCTGGCTCTGTGCTCAGGGGTCCATATGTAGTTTCAGAGATTTAACCAGAGTCAATCACAAGCAAAATAAATGCCTTCACCTCCAAGGTATCTCTGTGGTCCATATTTTTGTTTATTTCATGCATTGATGTGAAATAATGAGTCTTCCAACAGGTAACAAATGAGTGAAACCCTGCACAATGGTTTGCTTACTTTTGGCATAGAAAAATAATAGCAGAGGTCTCAAAGTAGAGAGAGAGGGGCTGGAGAGATAGTACAGCAGGTAGGGCATTTGCCTTGCACATGGCCGCCCCGGGTTCAATCCCTGGCATCCCATATGGTCCCCCGAGCACCTCCGGGAGTAATTACTGAGTGTAGAACCAGGAGTAACCCCTGAGCATCACTGGGTGTGACCCAAAAAGAAAATAAAATGGTAGAGAGAGAGTAAGAGGGAAATTGTCTGCCACAGGAGGCACGGGGAGGGATGGGATGAGGGGGATACTGGAGACATTGATGGTGGAAAATGTACACTGGTGGAGGGATGGGTGTTCGATCACTGTACGGCTGAAACTCAAACATGAAAGCTTTGTAACTGTATTTCAAGGTGATTCAATAAAAAAAAACAAATAATAGAAGAGTTAAGGCAGACTCGGCTGAGCCTGGCTCGATCCCCTGCACTGCACATTATCCTCTGAGTACTGCCAGGGGTCACTTCTATGCAGAGCCAGGAGTAGCCTCTGAGCATCACCAGTCTGTGGACTAAAGCTTACCCTATCTCCCTGCAGGCTGGAAATAGCTCAAAGGCTAGAGGCTATGTATGGCATGTCCAGGGCCCTATTTTTGTTTATTTGGGGGCCATGCCTCGTGATGCTCAGGGCTTGTTCTTGGCTTTGTGACCAGAGATCATTCCTGGCAGGTTCAGGGGACCATATGGCCAAGCAAATGCCCTACCCCGCTGTACTATCGCTACAGCGCACATAGGACCTACCTGGGGGATTTGTTTCGGGTGCTTGGGGTGGTCATACTTGGGTTCTCAGAGAATGCTCCTGGATTGGTGCTTAAGGGAGCTCCTGGAAGTGCTTTGGGGAACATTCACTGCCCTGTACTCCAGGCCTCTGAGCTATTTCTCTGGGCCCAGGACCCTGGGTTTGGCCCCCTGCTGAGCACCCAGATATGGTCCTGCTGGCTCCCAGCAGTGAAGGCCTTCCCAAAAAATGGGGTAGGGGAGTCAAGGATAGAGTACAGCAGGGAGGATGCTTGCCTTGCATGTGGCAGGACAGGGTTCAATCCCCAGCACCACATATGTTCCCCTAAGCCTCTCCAGGTGTAAGCTCTGAGCACCACCAGGAGTGATCCAAAAAAAAAAAAAAAAGAAAGAAAGAAAGAAAGAAAGAAAGTGTGGACTTCGTTGAAGAAAACACTGTCACTGTCCTCCCGTTGTCATCAATTTGCTCAAGCGGGCCCAGTAACATTGTGAAACTTCTTGTTACTGTGTTTGGCATATCGAATATGTCACGGGTAGCTTGCCAGGCTTTGCCGTGCAGGTGAGATACTCTCGGTAGCTTGCCGGGCTCTCCGAGAGGGGCGGAGAAATCAAACCCGGGTCGGCCATGTTGGCTGCGTGCAAAGCCAATGCCCTACCCGCTGTGCTATCACTCCAGCACACGCCAGGTAATCATGCCACTGCTCCCTCACAGTACACAAGACTAGTAGGTGATTTTGTAATTTACCCGGCAAAGATTTTGGCCAAAGATTTTGCAACTTACCCAGTCTGAAAGAGCTGGAAGAGGGGAGGAATTAATAAAAGACGCAGAAGAAAAAAAGATTTGTGCTCTTTTATATGTAAAAAGTTTTCTGTTTTTTTTTGGGGGGGGGAGGGGAGGAGGCACATCTGGAAGTGCTCAGGGCTTACTTTTGTCTCTGAACTGAGGACCACTCCTAGAAGGGCTCAGAGAACCATATAGGGTGCTCGGGATTGAATCCAGTCAGATGCATACAATCTCTACTCACTGTTTTATTGTTCTGGCCCCTATTTATTTTATAAGGGAAGTTAGCAAGTTTATACCAGACATTTACTTATTGCTTTCTTTTAGTATGGGGCCACACTCAGCTGTACTCAGGGGTTACGCCTGGCTCTGTGCTCAGGGAGAACTCCTAGTAGGATTCATGGGGCTATTTGGGATACCAGGGATCAAATCTGGGTTGGCCACATGAAAGGCAAACGCCCTCTCTCCTGTACTATGCAAACACCCAAGCTGCTGTACTATCACTCCAGTCCACCATTACTCTAGATATTCTTAAAACAAGGTGGGAGGAAGAGGAGAAAGGTCTGGGTTCACTCGTTTAGCCACAGTCGGGACCTACTGTGAACTTGAACTTCTGTGCACACAGACCAGAGCAACAGCAAGAGAAGCCTGACATAATTATTTACTTACTCCCCGTGGGATAATTTTTTTAAAAACAAATCTGTATATAATGAGAACAAATTCTTGATCACTTGACTTCCCGTTAATCGTCGATTTGCTCGAGCGGGCGCCAGTAATGTCTCCATTTGTCCCTGTCGTGTGCTAGTGTAGCCCAATGGCGTCTGTTCGCTCTAGGAACGCGAAGAGACTCAAACTGATCGTTCATGATCATGATCATGAACAAGAACAAATTCTACAAATAATTATAATACAGAATTTGCTGCATTTAATCAATATTGCTTACTGTCTGGTTTTGTCTTGGTTTGGTTTTGGTGTCACTCAGCCATGCTCAATGGTTACTCCTGGCTCTGCACTCAGGAATTACTCCTGGTGGTGCTTGAAGGATCATAAGAGTTGGTGGAGATTGAACCTGGATCACCCATGTGCAAGGCAAATGCTCTAACCACTATACTATCTCTCCTGCTCTTATTGCTTAGTGCCTATAACCAAATTTATCCCAGAGGGAAGGGGATCAGGGCCCCTGGGTCACAGTGTCACTGTCACTGCCTCCTGGACCAGTGTCTGCAATGGATGAGATTGGATTTGACACAGCTGCAATTCATTTCTGTTTTGCTTTGGGGCCACACCCGTGAGGCTCAAGGGGTATCCTGGTCCTGTGCAGGTCTGTTCCCAGGGATGCTCATAGGACCAAGTGGTGCTGCAGACTGTACTTGGACCTCCCATTGGGATCAGCTTACTGAGCTATCATTCCAGCCCCTCAAAAGTTTCATTTTAGGGGGCTGGAGCGATAGCACAGCGGGTAGGGCATTTGCCTTGCACACAGCCAACATGGCTGACCCAGGTTCGATTCCCAGCATTCCATATGGTCCCCCGAGCACTGCAGGGAGTAATTCCTGAGTGCATGGGCCAGGAGTAACCCCTGAGCATTGCCGGGTGTGTTCCAAAAAGAAAAAAAAAGTTTCATTTTAAAGAAAAACCAAATGTTTCTTATTCTGCACCCAATTTCTACCTGTGAAAATTCTTCTCAATCGTTATAAGAAATCTTATAAACTTAAAATTCCTTTGCTTCATGACACACTGCTTTAGAGGGTTTCATAAACATAATGATAATTAGGGACCACAGAAATAGTACAATGGGTAAGGTGTCTGCCCTTGCATGCAGTCAACCTCAGTTCCATTCCTGACACCATGTATGATTTTTCCAAGTCACACCTGAAATGATCCCTCAGCACAGAGCCAGGAGTAAGCCCTGAGCACCATCGGATGTGGCCCCAAAACAAAACAAGAAAAATGTGTTCAATCTGGCAACCTGGTTATTGCTGTAGCAGAACAACAAGGGCCGGTGAGGCGGGCCAAAAAGAGAAAAGTTCGCCAGAAAGACCCCAGAACCTAAGCGGACCCGCTTCCACTTTGGGGTGTTTTTCCCACAGCCTCCATGATCTGCTGAACATGAAACATTTAATGCTGCTTGCTCCTCAAAAGCCTCTCTATTCAAAAAACTTGATGTTTGTCGTGCTACGATTCAAACGCAAGCCTCACACATGGACAAGCTCTCTACAGCAACCTACAATCCTCTGCTGACTCGGGAAGTTTATAAAAACCCCCAGCACCGCAGTCCCAGCCCACACTACTTAAATCAGAAAGTTGGAGGCCTAGGGAGACCCCAGAACCAGTAATTTTAGATCTACCCAGGCAATCCCCATGTGCAGCCAACGACAAAAACTACCTATATCTAATAAAATTCCCCCCCAGCACCATGCAAGATTTTGCTTTCAATGTATAAAAAGTGCTCATATATATATATATATATATATATATATACACATATAAATTCATTTCTCAGATGCAGGAAGATATACACTGATCCAAAGAGAAAGCTATAGGCATATACAGATGACTACCTTTCTGGTAACTAAAATCTTCCTAGAGGAAGACAGGAAAGCACATAAATGAAATATACACATGTCTAAGGGAGGTAGCATTGTGGCACTGTCCTCCCGTTGTTCATCGATTTGCTCGAGCGGGCCCAGTAACGAATATACAGATAAACTAACTTAAGAAAAATAATGGCCACGATTATTGATAGCTCAGTTGCGAAATTACCGCTCAAGGCCAAGCGCAGTTCTCTGGACGGATCGGAGCCCCGCCCCCGCCTCTGACTCCGCCCCCCCAGAGTGACGCAACCGGACGCGTGCGCAATCCGCGCCGGGCGCGCCCTTTCCGGGGCCTTGCTGAGCCTGCGCCCCGCCCCTTCGGGTCCGCCCCGCCCCTCCAGGACCGGCCCCGCCCTGTCCCCGCCCCCAGTTCAGCTAGGCCCCGCCCTTAGGCCAGCCTGGCCCCGCCCCTCAGGCCTGCCCGGGCCTCAGCTCGCGGCCGCGCCTCGCCCCCGGCCAGTCCAAGATGGAGGCCCCTCGGCGGGCGCCCTTCGCCCTCCGGCTGCTCCTGCTCGCCTCGCTGCCGGCCGCCGGCTGGCTGGCCACGACGGTCACCCCGGCACGGCCGCTCCGAGCCCCGGAGGTAGGGCAGGGCGCCTGGGCTCGGTTCCCGTCCGGGGAGGGCCCCGCCGGCCGGGCGACGGCGGCGTCCGCGGCGACGCTCGTGTCCTGCGAGCCCCGCGACCCCGGGAAGGAGGCGAGGGGCGCGACCCACCCCCCCGGGAAACGGGGAGATGCAGTCGAGGTGTCGCTTTTCCACGGGTCTCGTGCCGCGACACCTGCGCGCGGTGCTCCGGGGCCGGGGGCTGGGGGGTGGGGGGAGGGACGCGGCCCGTGTCCACCCCGACGGGGCTCTGCGGGATCCCCGGGTGGTCGCGGCCTCCGGCCGGGGGCGCGCCGTCCGCACAGGAATGTGGGGGCTGCTCAGGAGGAGGGACCCCTCCCGCCCTGGTGTCCCCGGCGGGCGGGGTCAGCGGGGACCCGGCCACCCGCCGCTTCTACCTGCCGAGGGGCGTCCCCCGGGAGAAAGACCCTGGGAGTCCGAGGAGGGTCCCAGCCGGAGCTGCCTGTCCGCCTCCCCCCTGACCCCCTGCAGAGGGTGCAGCATCTGCGCACCCTCCACTCCCCCCCAAATTGCGCCAGCGGCGGCCACTAAGGCCCTCTGGGTCGTTGGAGGGGTCAGGGGAGCTGCCCAGGTCCATGCCCAGTGGGGTCCGGTTGGAGGGCTCCTGGCGTTTCCCGTGCATTTTCCCCGGCCTCGGGGCTCCTGACAGTTTTATTTACCTTTCCTGAGTTGAAAGTACTGCACGAAAGGGTTTGGAGAGGGAAGGATTTTGTTGTTGTTGTTGTTTTTGGTTGGAGTTTTGGGGCCACACCTACACCTGGGGATGCCCGGGGGATTACTTCCGGCTCCTGGAGGAGCGGTGCTGGGGGAACAAATGGGACCTGGGGATGGAACCCCCCCGGCGGCCGGGCCGGGTGCAAGGCAAGCACCCTACCTGCTGCACGGTCCGTTCCCGCCTTTGCACAGTGGAGGTTTTAAAAGGCGTTTTTCCAGCAGGAAAAGAAACGACGGTACGGGAGTAACCCCAACAGCATGAAGGGCACTTTTAAAGTTTTTTTTTTTTAAGAAAAGGGGGAGGGGGGTGGGAGGGATACTGGGATTAGTGGTGGTGGAGAATGGGCATTGGTGGAGGGATAGGTGTTTGATCATTGTATAACTGAAACCCAAGCACAAAAATTTGTAAGTCTACAACTGTACCTCATGGTGTTTCACTAATAAAAATTTAAAAAAAAAAAAAAGAGGGAGGGGGACAGATTAAATTTTTTTTATACTTTTTTTTTTTTTTTTTTGCTTTTTTGGGTCACACCCAGCCCATGCTCAGGGATTACTCCTAGTCTTGCACTCAGGAATCACTCCTGGCGGTGCTTGGGGGACCATATGGGATACTGGGAATCAAACCCTGGTCAGCCGCCTGCAAGGCAAACGCCCTACCCGCTGTGCTATTGCTCCAGCCCCCCCCCTTTTTTTTTATATTTTTAATGTTTTCGAGTTAGGTACAAAAATAACACATCTCAGTTTAAGTTCATCTGGAGCATTACAGAAAGCCACCACGCATACATACAAGCGAGCATTTTAATGGACTTGTTGGTGAATGCAGTTTGAACACTGGTCAAAAATATGGATGTGATGGCAAGCTCTGAGACCAAATAAAAATGGAATCATTTATAACATCCTGAATATGGACATTGTTTTTCCATTTCTGATTTAAATGTAACATTTTTTTAGGGTGTGGGGCCCAGATCAGGTCTTGGGTGGCCACATAGAGTTCACTGAAGTAGTTGTGTGTGTGTGTGGGGGGGGGGGGGGGGTGCTGTCAGGGGCCATGCTGTGCCTGGAATTGAACCCAGGGCCTCCACGTGGCCTCTAGTCCTCTCAGCTCTCTCTCAGCTCCCCTTTCCAAATCCTAAAATTCGCCGTGGTCAGTTTCTAGGATTTGTAAAAGGGAACAAATAGTAGTAGGTTCCTATAATCTGAAAGAAAACCAAAACCATGCCTTTTGACTGCAGGCTGAAATTCCTTGGCGCTAGTGGACTCTTAATGTGTTCATCTCGTTTTCCCTTTTTATGCCCCTGTTCCCCTTTTGGAAAGTCAAGAGCCGGACTCAGAATCTCATAGGCTGTTGTACATGAATGCTGAGCGGTTATGAAAGAGAATCTCCTTCCTTGAAAATGTACAAATACATTGTGAACAACTTTATAAAAATAAGATTAAATTAAAAAATGTAGATGGGAAATGGAAACCACTTAATTTAAAAAAAAAAAACACTTTGTTGAGTGTGTCCTTGTGGAAGTTTTCAAATATACAGGACATGTGAAAGAATCTGAGAGGAGGACCATATCAGGTAAATTGCTGTCCAGTAGACCTTTGTGCCATGTTATGTCCTCACCAGGACAGGAGCACTGGACCCCCCTCCCCCGTGGGAACTGAGTGTGCTCCTCTTAATTAAATTGCTGTGTGTGGTCGGTGTGGACCAGATTGAAGAGTGCAGCCTCCCATTAACATTGGCTTGACTTGCTCTGTCACATACTTCTTCACCTTTGTCCTTTTTTTTTTTAACTCTTAAATATTTAGAAAAAAAAAAAACCTGAAATCAGGACATTTGTCTCTGTAATACCTCAGTGACTCAAACTTATTGGATTACGGGAATTTTTTTTTCTGTTTTGTTGCAATTAGCATATGTCCAAAGTTGAAGTTGAACAGATCATAAAACAGTAAACAACTGACAGTAAATTCTTCTCATAGTAACTCAGTTATCGAGGAGAGACGTGGAAAGAATAGACTTGGGCTTGGGTGGGGGGCCTCACCTGGAGGTAATTAGGGGCTACTCCTGGCTCAGTGCTCAGAGAAATTTCCTAATGGAACCCCGGGGATTGAACCAGGGTCTGCTACTTGAAAGGCAAGCACCTTCCCCATTGTACTCTATCCAGCCCAAGTATTTTTTTTTCCCACAGTGTGACCATGTTTATTTTATGTATTTCCCTTATACTCTTCACATCTATCCAGCCCCCCAGCAGGGCATCTTACACGTGAAGGAAGTAGAGAAAGAACTGAACAGGGCTGAGGAGAAACTTGAGTTCCATCATCCATATTTTCAGTATATGCTCCCCTCCATCATACTTGGAGTTCAGTCTCAGGTCTTTTCCCCTTTCCCTGTGTGTGCTTTTTCTTTTGTTTGTTTCTGGACCACCCCTGACACTTTTCAGGGGCTATTCCCCATCCCTTGCATGGATTTATTTCTTGTGGTACTCAGGGGCCCAGCCATTTGGTGCTGAGGCTTGAGCCCCCGCTTCCTGCATCCCATCCCTCTGAGCTATCTCTTCAGCGAGAGTACTTGTCAAGTGCGACCCAGGCTCTGTACGGTCTTTGTCCACTCTGTGTGTGGCCAGAAAGGTCGAAGCACTTGTCTACCACCTTGATGCTAACGGCCAGTGCCTGGGCGGGTGTGCAAGATAGGTACTGGACCGCAGATATGAAGAATGAAGAGGCTGCAGACGCTACTCCACACCTCAGGGCAGGAGGCCGTAAGGGCTGAGAATCTCTCCTGAAGAAAACTCACTCAGAAGAAACCAGAAATTGAGTTGAACGTGCTATGTGCTAGTGTCCATGCATTGTCTTTTCAGACCCCCATATTTTAAAATCGAATCTTGCACATTATGTAATTCTCACCTTGAAAGTCAGCGTGGTGGGAGGGGGGTGGCGGGGGCGGGCTGGAGCCATAGCACAGCGGATAGGGCATTTGCCCTCCACGCGACAGACCCGGGTTCAGTTCCCAGCATCTCATATGGTCCCCCGAGCACCGCCAGGAGTAATTCCTGAGTGCAGAGCCAGGAGTAACCCCTCAGCATCGCCGGGCGTGACCCAAAAAAGCAAAAAGCAAAAAAAAAAAAAAGAAAGAAAGTCAGTGTGCGTTTGTGCTATATTATGCTTACCGCTAGAAGTCCAGTTCTGTGCCTTACCAAGCACTTGTCCCCTTTGTCCTATTTGTCCCCTCTCCTTCTCCCTTCCTTCTGTAACCACTAATTGGTCTTTGTAGTCCAAGCTTTTATTACTGTTTCATTTAGTTCTTCTGTGTGTTTTCAATATGTAATGTGGTAATGTAGGAGTGACAATCATAATACAGTGTTTGTCTTTCTCCATCTGGCCTATTTCACTAAGCATGTACCCTCTAGGTCTATATTGTTGAAAACGCAGGATTTCATATTTGCCTCCCTTTTTTTTTAAAATCCATTTGTCTGCCATTTAGGTTACTCTCTATTATCTGGGGAAGCGATACATACAAGTGCAGTAAATTACAAATGAATAAAATGTCATATATGCATTACTGAAAGCAGAAGCTCTAAATCTTTCTTAGAACACCATCTAAAGTTGTTTCTAGACTGTAAGGATAGCGGTTTTCAGCTAACATCCTGTAGTTTGAAAAAGGGAATTTTGACTGAAATTTGGACACAAGAACAGTACAAGTTTCAGCCTGATCTCTTACTGAATGTTGGTTTGGTCTGGATAATAGAGTGATTCTAGTGGCTGGAGCAATAGTACAGTGGGTAGGACGTTTGCCTGGCACGTGGCCACCCTGGGTTCTATCCCCAGCATCCCATATGGTCCCCCAAGCACCTCCAGGAGTAATTCCTGAGTTGCAGAGCCAGGAATAACCCCTGAACATCGCCTGGTGTAGCCACCCCCTCAAATAATAGTGCTTTTTCTATACAGAGTATGAAGTGTCATTAATGATGTTAAAGTTTTGCATGTACCTTGAAATGCCCTCAGACTGGTTATGCAAATACTTGTCCAGGGACACCAAAGGATTCGCTCAAGCAGCTTTGTGTAGGAAAGCAATTCTTTTTTTTTTTTCTTGGCCTTTTGGGTCACACTGGACGACACTCAGGGTTACTTCTGGCAGGAATAACCCCTGAACATCGCCTCTGCACTGAGAAATCATTCCTGGTGATGCTTGGGCGACCATATGGGATGCTGAAGATTGAATCTGAAACGGTTGCTGCAAGGCAAATGCCTTAGCTGCTGTACTATCGCTCCAGACCTGGAAGACAGTTTTTTTTTTTTCTTTTTGGGTCACACCCGGTGATGCATAGGGGCCATTCCTGCAATTACCCCTGGCGGTTCTCAGGGAACCATATGGAATATGGGATGCTGGGATTCGAACCCGGGTCAGCTGCGTGCAAGGCAAATTCCCTACCCACTGTGCTATCGCTCCAGCCCCTGGAATACACCTTAAATGTCCATTTACAGTGGGTCAGATTGTACAGTCCTGTCAATAATTGGATGCACTCTAACTTCTGAGCCATCTCCCCAATCTAGTATTTCAGATTTTAACCTAGGGTGTAGATATAGAAGTATGAATCTTGCTTTTTTCTTTCCTGGGATGCTAGGGATTGAACCCAGGTCCCTTCCATGCAGTGCGCTTTGCCCCTCAGGTGCAGGCCTGGCCCTTAAATTTCACAATGACGTTTAATGTACTCCCGTGTGATACTTTATTTTACTGACTTATTATTTGGTTTGGCTGGAGCGATAGCACAGCGGGTAGGGCGTTCGCCTTACAAGCGGCCAACATGGCCGACCCGAGTTCGATTCCTCCGCCCCTCTTGGAGAGCCCGGCAAGCTACCGAGAGTGTTGGATATGCCAGACACATTAACAACAAAGTCTCCAATGGAGACGTTACTGGGCCCGCTCGAGCAAATCGACGATCAACGGGAGGGCCTTTACCTTTACCTTTATTATTTGGTTTGGGGGCTACACCTGGCAGAACTCAGGGCTTACTCTTGGCTCTGTGCTCAGGGGACTACATGCAGTGCCAGGGATTGAGCTCTGGGTCTGTAAGCTCTGGTGGTGCTGAGAGCTTTCGCCTGGCTCTGTGCTCAGGGACCACTCTTCGTGGACGCAGGACCATATTGGACACCAGGAATAGAACCCAGGTTGGCCATGTGCAAGGTGCCCTGCCTGCTGGATTGTCTATCGCTCCAGCCCAAAGGGAAGCACTTAAAACTCTGTAATCCAACCTCTCCCTGTCATGTATTTTGTAATTAATTGAAAAACGTATTGGCATTATGAGTGCAGTTCTATAAAAGACCGCAAAACTGAAAATTTAGGTTGTTTTTTTTTTAAACTTTTACATTTTAAATATAGCAAGAGGAGAAAGAACTGGGTTATTCTTGGGAAACACTTAACTGTCTAACTTACATAATATTTGCTTTGCAGGAGGGCATCAGAGTTAATGTCACTACCCTGAATGATGATGGAGAAGTAGTCCAGGAACAGGTTTGTCTTATGATTATGTTTTTAATATTTCACTTCACTGTCTCACGGCATGTTTTGTTTTTACCTGTGTATGTGAACTAGATAATGCATTTTAAGATAATGCATTTTTAAGTTTGTCATTATTTTTAAACCATCGGAATTAATGTATATGCTGCTTTATTTTAAGGTGGTTCTTAACATAACCTATGAGAGTGGACAGGTATATATAAATGACTTCCCTGTAAATAGTGGTGTAACCCGAATAAGCTGTCAGACCTTGATAGGTGAGTACTACTAAATTATTTTCATAATTGTTCTGCTTTTGATATTACTCAATGAGTAAGACAGTTCTCCAACATTGTGTTTCCTCTGAAAGTGAACATAAATGATGATTAGAGAATATAGCACAAGTGTGTCTATAACATTTTTTCTTCTTTATATTGGTTATTCTTGGCATGTTTGCATTTTTTTCTTTCATGACACTGTCATTGATGGGAACTGCATTTCTGGTAGGTTGACGCCAGCAGAAGAATGTGCTTATAGTAGAAAATGGAGATTTACAAGCAAGAGGCAAAAATTGTAGAGGATTGCTTATCACAGTTGTGAAAAAGTTTAAAAAGAAAATTGTCCTGACTCTCAGGGTATTTGTTTCTTCCACCTTTATTTCACATAATTTGTTTTTTTGTTTTGTTTTAGAGAATGTTTTATTGGGGTGGGGGGAGGTTAGAACGGTTGCACATCTGTTGGTGACCAATTCCTGGCTCTGTGCTCAGGGACCACTCCTGGCAGGGCTCAGGGGACCATGTGTGGTGCTGGAGATTAAACCTGGGCCACATGTAAGGTGAGCAACCTACCGTCTACTGTCTCTCCAACCTGATTTTTCTCATCTGTTTGTTTACTTTATTTCCTTTTCCTCTTTCCTTTTTATTGTCGATGATGTGGTGACTGGTGGGGTCTCACACACACACACACACACACACACACAGTCAAGATCACAATACTGAGGTTTGAATTTTTTTTTTTTTTGCTTTTTTGCACACACGCACCCTATGGTTCCCGCACATTTTATTTATTTATTTATTTATTTATTTTGCTTTTTGGGTCACACCTGGCGATGCACAGGGGTTACTCCTGGCTCTCTCTATTCAGGAATTACTGCTGGCGGTGCTCAGGGGACCATATGGGATGCTGGGAATCGAACCTGGGTTGGCCGAGTACAAGGCAAATGCCTTACCCGCTGTGCTATTGTTCCAGCCTCCGCTCTCGCACATTTTTAGCAGTGGTGCCAGTCAGGAATCCCATTCACTGAGGTTTGACTTTTTTGTTTGTTTTTTGCACACGCGCACACACATACACACACACACACACACACACACACAGAGTCAGGAATCACATTCACTGAGGTTTGACTTTTTTGTTTGTTTTTTGCACACACACACACACATACACACACACACACACACAGAGTCAGGAATCACATTCACTGAGATTCACTGAGGTTTGATTTTTTTTTTTCTGTACACACACACAGAGTCAGGAATCACTTTCACTGAGGTTTGACTTTTTTTTTGCACACACACACACACACACACACACACACACACACACACACCCTATAGTTCTCGCACATTGTTAGCAGTGGTGCCAGTCAGGAATCACATTCACTGAGGTTTGACTTTTTTTCTTTTAGTACACATACACACACACACACACACACACACACACACACACACACCCTGTGTATAGTTCTTACACATTTTTAGCAATGGTGCCAATGAGCATTCACTGAGGTTTGACTTCCTTTTTATTTTTTTGCTCTTTGGGTCACACCCAGCAAGATGCTCAGGGATTACTCCTGGCTCTGCACTCAGGAATGACTCCTGGCAGTGCTCAGGGGATCATATGGGGTGCTGGGAATCTAACCTGGGTTGATCGCGTGCAAGGCAAACACCCTACCCGCTGTGCTATCACTCCAGCCCCAAGGTTTGACTACTGTGTAGTTTGCACACATGTTCGCCGGGAGTCACACTCTTAGTCGAGGTTTAAAGCTCTGGCTGTGATGTTTGCCAGGGCTCACCGCGTTGCTCCTCCCCACGCCCACCAAAGGGTGGGCAAGCTCCTTGGCCTTGGTGCTCGTGTATCTTCTTAACTGCTATGCAGTTAGAAGTTGCTTGTGAAGCCAGGGATCACAGAGACCAGAGCTGCCAGTTTAGTGATTGCACTGAACAATCCCCTCGATCCCTACAGATTTAGAACTGTTGTCTTCCTTTGAGACCCACATTTCTGGGGGAGGGACCACCCACGGTGCTCAGGGGTGACTCCAAGCCCAGGATTTGGGAACTGTGGCACTGTGACCTGAGCTGGGGCTTCTGCAGGGAAGACACGAGCACTGCCCTTGAGAGCTGCCCTTACTGGAAGCGACGTGCCTGGCTCGGTCAGGCTCAGGTGCACTTAGCTTTCTCTCTGGAGGGTTGACGGGGACAGGGTTTCTTCTCACCAGTTTTCAGTCTTGCTGGGCCCTCATAATTAAGGTGAATCACGTAATTTTAAATTCACTCTTTTATTGGGACTTTTACTTGAATACACTAGCAGATAAATCTTCCATCTTATTGCGTCCTACTTGTGGCCCGTCTTTTTCTCTGTTCCTTTTTTCTTCCCCTTTTTGTCCACTCTTGGGACATTTTGTTTTGTGGTTTCCTTCTACCGTGTATTTTTCTTTACTGTTTTGGTGGTTACCATTGAGATCAGCAAATTCAGACTGTTACTGTTTCTCAGACAGTGCAGGGACCTTAGCCCACTTAAACTCAGTTCACTCCCTTTCGACTCTGTGCAGTTATCATGCATTTAAACTCTATGTTCTATGTGACATAATCATGGATTTCTGTACTGATGTTTGCTCATGACAGACAGAATGCACACCAGCCCCATCCTGTTGCCAGAAAGGGGCCCTCCACTATTGTCCCACCCTTGTCCTTGTCCTTGCCCTTCCAGTAACCACCGTAGTTGACAGCGTTTCTGGAGGTTAGTTTTATTGGATTTTGCTAGTGTATTTGTTTTATTTTTTTATTTATATTTTGCTTTTTGGGCTGGAGCGATAGCACAAGGGGTAGGGCGTTCGCCTTGCACGCAGCCAACACAGCCGACCCGAGTTCGATTCCTCCACCCCACTCGGAGAGCCCGGCAAGCTACCGAGAGGATCTCGCCCACACGGCAAAGCCTGGCAAGCTACCTGTGACATATTAGATATGCCAAACACAATAACAATTGTCACATTGGAGACGTTACTGGGCCCGCTCAAGCAAATCGATGAACAACGGAGGTTACTTCTGGCTGATGCACTCAGGAATTGCTCCTGGCGGTGCTCAGGGGACCATACGAGATGCCAGGAATCGAACCCAGGTCGGCCGTGTGCAAGGCAACTCCCTGCCTGCTGTGCTATCGCTCCAGCCCCAGTGTTTTTGCTTTAGTAGTTCATGTTCCACGTGTGAGTGAAGCCTTGCAATAAGCGTCTTTCACTTCCTTCTTCCACTTGGCATATAATCACCCCCAGTTCCAGCTCTTTGTCCCACAGGCTCACTTTCATGCATGCAGACCCCAGCGTCCTGACTCATTCACTGCCAGTGGGCATCTGGGTTCACTGTGAATGTGCTGTGAGCTTCGGGGTGCAAATACCCTTTAGAGTGCATGTATTCCTTCCCCAGTGCCTGGGTGACAGGGGAGCCGCGTGTTTTGAGAGCAGACTGTCCGTCCTGACTGTGCAGTGCTGCGTGGGCTCTGGGCACGCCTGCTCGCAGGCATGCTGCCGTCACCAGGGCAAGGCCAGAGAGATTTTTTTTCTCTGCCTTTGGTTTTCGGTGGGTTTTCAGATGTGTCCACGTGTGGGTTTCTTTTACTGTATGATCTAATGGTGTCGCTTGCCAGTTGGGGGGAAGTTTTGACGATCAGATTCGATCAATGCTGCTTCCTCAGCCGCTCTGTCTTTCTCGCTCTCCCTATCGGTCTGTGTCTCCCAGAGGGAACACAGGGAGACCGAGGGGCCCAGTATTTAGGTTGGACTTGCCTCAGGTATGACTGTTTGTCTAAGAAAGTAGGTTTCCAGGGGGGTGCTTAGTGATTTTTTTCCCTATACAAGGGGTAGTAGGTCAAATAAGTTTGGTAATCTCTGATCTTCGTATTTGACTTTCTCAAGGCTCTGTTTGTGATATAAACTCTTTTTTTTTTTTGGTTCCGTCCTGATTTATTTCCACCAGATATGTCTAATTGATTTAGTTTATGTCACTTTATTTCTAAAATTCTCTTTTTTTTTCTTTCTGCTTTTTGGGTCACACCGGTGATGCTCAGGGGTTATTACTCCTGGCAGTGCTCAGGGGACCATATGGGATACTGGGAATCGAACCCGGGTCAGCTGCGTGCAAGGCAAACGCCCTACCTGCTGTGCTATTGCTCCAGCCCCTCTTTTTTTTTTCTTAGAAGAAAACTTTTCTTGTGGTTGAAGTAAAATTACATCATTATAGTATGAGCACATATGGTTGTGATGTACACAGTTCCTTCCTCTTTATACCTCCGCTCAGTCACTCACAGCCGAACTGGCCGACAGCTGCCTCAGTGGCAACGGCGGACACGTCGGCTTCCGTCCCTGCTTCGCTGCTCCCTGGGATCTTGTCTGACGGGATTCCTCTGCAGTCTTAACCTTCACTTTAATCCCATGAGGCTGAGGCTGCCAGGAGCAGAGTTCTCCTTCTCTCCTTTCAGTCACTGCTTTTACTTCAACTCTCCAATTTCTCTGCCTATTCAGCTTGAGAATTGGCAGGTGCCTGTGGGGCTTTGGCTGCCTTGGCAGTGCTCTGGGCCTCCAGTAGATAGATGCTGAAGTAGAGATTTGTGGGTTTTGGGTTTTTTTTTTTTTTTGGCTTTTGGGTCACATCTGGTGATGCTCAGGGGGTCTTTCTGGTTCTGCACTCAGGAATCACTCCTGGCAGTGCTCGGGGGAGGTAATATGGTCATATATATGGAATGCCAGGAATCGAACCCAGGTCGGCGGCATGCAAGGCAAATATCCAGCCTGCTGTACTGTCGCCCCAGCCCCTTGTAGTTCTTTTTTTCACATCTCCAGTGATGCTTCATAATCAATTTGTTATCGCTAGTTTATCATGGCTTCAAGAGAAGTTATCCCAGGTCTAATTAAGAATTCAGGGGACCGGGGCTGGAGCGATAGCTCAACGGGTAGAGCTTTTGCCTTGCACACGGCCGACCTGGGTTTGAATCCCAATATCCCATATGGTCCTCTGAGCACCACCAGGGGTAATTCCTGAGTGCAGAGCCAGGAGTAACCCCTGTGCATCGCCGGATGTGACCCAAAAAGCAAAAAAAAAAAAAATTCAGGGGACCAAAGAGATGATAGCTGTGCAGGCACACTGCTCAGGGACCACTCCAGGTGGTGCTCTGGGGTTCAGATATGGTACCAGGGATCTAATTGAAGTCCCCATGTGTGGCAGCAAGTACTTTACCCCTGTATTATCCCTCCACCCCTGTATCGATTCTTTTTTTTTTTTTTTGAGGAATCCTGTTGTTTTTTGGGGGAGAGGGGACACACCTGTATGTGCTCAGAGCTTATTACTGCTTCTACACTCAGGAATCACTCCTGACAGGCTCAGAGACCATCTGTGGTGCCAGGGATGGAACCTGGCCACATGCAAGGCAAGCACCTTCCCTGCTGTGCTAGCGCTCTAGCCCCCATTCTTCTTATTTTTTAAAAAAATTTTTTAAATTTAATTTAGAAAAGCCAGGGCTGCAACTCAGTGGCAGACTGCACACTGCACTTGTATGGGGTTTTGGGTTCTACTCCTGGCATTGTAAAAAAATTTAAAATTACATACGATGTCTCTACACATCAGAGATTGTGAGTTTTTTGTTTTTCTTTTGGGCCACACTGGCTGTACTCAGGGCTTACCTCTAACTCTGCCAGGGATCACTCCTGGCAGGCTCGGGAGTGTACCGGGAATCAAACCCAGGTCGGTGGCTGCAAGTCAAGCTCCTACCCACTGTGCTCTTGCTCGGATCCACCCCAGAGATTCTGGTCTTTTGCGGTTAAGGTGCTCCAACCCTGGGGTCTGTGATTTCCCACTGGATTCTGATACGTAGTTAGGATTTCCAGCCACTGAATCAGCTGTGAATGTTGTTGAATGTTGAATGAATGTTGTTGAATAAACAACATTCACTGGATACTTTGTGATGATACATTACTTATTCATTTATTTATTGTTTGGAGGCCACATTTGAGTTTACTCCCTGTATTGCTGGGATTTGAATCTGGGCCTCTCATATGCAAAGCATGTTCTCCAGCGCTCTCTCTCTCCTCTCTCTCTCTCTCTCTCTCTCTCTCTCTGTCTCTCTCTCTCTCTCCTCTTTCTCTCTCAAAGTTCTGGATGGAATCATTGCTTAACTAAAACTGTAGAACGATGACCTTGATGCATACTTCCATAAAATTCATCCTAGTGAAGAGAATTCATCTTTCTACACTGAGAACTGTACAGCTCATTGACAAAGATCCTCACTCCCACTCAGCATGAATCCAGCACTGTTGGTGGAGAGGGTTAGCATTACATTGTGGGGTAGTTGAAAAATACGTGGTTGGGGGCTGGAGCGATAACACAGTAGGCAGGATACTAGGATACTTGCCTTGCACATAGCTGGTCTAGGTTCAGTCCCTGGCACCTCATATGGTCTCTGGAGCCTAGCAGAACTGCTCCTAAGAGCACAGAGTGATCGCCTGAGCACTACCCGGTGCGGTCCAAAAAAAACCAAAAAGCAAAAAAAGGTGGTTGGCGGGGAGGTAAATGTCAAGAGTGTTCAGTTAAGTGATTTAGCAATATAGAGGAATGGAATCCATTTAAACAGCTGCTTCTGCGTTTAGAATATACAGAATATACACCTGAATTCCCGCTTGACAAGTGATCTAAAGACAATCAAATTTGAGGGACAGGAATTACTTTTTTTGCAGAAATTTCACTGATTTTTGTTAATTTATCTTTTGTGCATGTGTGTTGCTCAGGGGCTATTCATCGTGTGTGTGTGTGTGTGTGTGTGTGTGTGTGTGTGTGTGTGGCACTCCCTGCCTCACAGTAGCAGTTGGCTCTGGAAACAGAATGTAACTGCTCCATGCCTTCCCCAGGAGGGTGGGATTGGGGTTGGGGGGCGGGTGGTGTCTTGAGCATGGCAGTAGCTAATCCTACGCTGTTGTCCCTGAGGGAGTAATTACAGGGCTTTCACACTCTCACACATTCCTGAGCTCTCCACAGTAATGAGTACTTAGTGGGGAGAGAGTTGAGGGGAAAACTTAGTATCCTTAGTGCTTGGTCCCTTTCTGTCACTGCGAGTGAAACAACGTGTGGATGGGGCTAAGAAGTAGCTCTGTGGGCTAGAGCACGTGCTCCACACACAGGAGCTTAACTCGGTCCCTGGCACTGCACAGTCTCCCGCGCACAACTGTCTGCAAGCAGCCCCTGAGCACCGCAGGTGTTGCCTGAGAAATAAAAGGATGGATGGATGTGTGGACGGATGGACAGGTGAATGGGTGGGTGGGTGAGTGGATGGGTAGATGAATGATGGGTGGGTGCATGGGTTGGGTAGATGGATGGGGGGATGGGTGGATGGATGCAGAGGTGGGGAGATGAGTAGATAGATGAATGGGTGGGTAGATGGGTAGGTGTGTGAATGAATGCATGGAGAGGGTGGGTGGATGGATTGACAAGAGACGGACCACAGATGGGCTTACTTGGCTTAACAATGCTGTTTGTTCTTGATTGACAGTCCATGTAAGATAGGAAAGATGTGACTTAGAAGGGGCGTTTGAAACAAAATCTGAAGACTTAAGCATTTTCTTCTTTTTCTCCATGACTGTGAGCATTGTAATGAATTGCCAGTCTCTGTAGTTTCCATCAGTTGGAAATATCACTGAGGTTAGAGAGGAAGAAAGCCAAAGAAATTGTCGTACATGTGGCAGTCTATAAGAGGTATGGTGGCGTTTTTTTCATTAAAGCTGTCACTGCCTTTTTTTTTTTTATATAGTGAAGAATGACAATCTGGAAAATCTGAAGAAAGAGTATTTTGGAACTGTCAGTGTAAGAATTTTAGTTCATAAATGGCCTATGACGTCTGATTCCAGATTGCAACTAATTGTCATTCAAGAGGAGGTGGTCGAGATCGATGGAAAACAAGTAAGATATGCTAATGAATTGGGAATTACATTGTGGAGAGATGTGCTGGGTATTATGTATGTGTTCACAATTATTTCTGACTTGATAAAAAGAGAAAAGTACCTTCGCATGTTGCCTTTTGTTTTTATATCGTCTGACCTCTGAAGGCTTAACTTTCTGAAAACTGGTTACATTCATCCACAAAAATATTATAACCTGGGCTGGAGTGATAGTACAGCAGGTAAGTAGGGCACTGACATGTTTGATCCCCAGCACCCTCTATGGTCCTCTGATCCTGGCAGGTGTGATCCCTGCGTGCAGAGCCAGGAGTAAACCCTGAGCATCACTGGTGTTGCCCAAAAACAAACAAAAAAGGAGGAACATTGGACTGAGGTGTGGCATGGTAGGAGAGCACTTGCCTTGCCTTTGGGAAGCCCTGGGTTCTGTCCCTGGCACCACAAAATAATTATTATTATAGCGGTATATATATGTGTGTATATCTATGAAATGAGCATCATTTTTGTTTTTGGACCACACCAAAACTATAGTACCCCTGCGTTTGGCAGTACACAGGAATACACCTAGCTCTCACTTTCATGGATCACTCACGGCAGTGCTCAGGGAACCGTATGTGGTGCCAGGGTTGAACTTAGGTCAGCCACATGCAAGGCAAGCACCCTACCCGTTGTACTATTGCGCTGACCCCAAAACGAACCTTATACAGAGCAAATCAGTGAAAAGACTGAATATGGCTCAAAGCTCTGCAGCTATTTCTTCTGAGAGTCTCTAAGTAAATGAAATGGCCTCAACGCAGCTTTATAATCGTGCTCAGGCACATGGGGATATGAGTAAAGTCATGAATTAGATGCCTCAAAATGGGTACGAAATAAAGCGTGTGTAAATGAGAAACTTCTTGGGGATAGAAGAGATCAGAAGGAAAAATTGTTTCACGTGCTCCTGGATTGTGCCATTATTTAAAACATAAAGGCTTATTTTATTCTTTCACAGGCCCAGCAGGCGGAGGTGACCGAAATGAATATTTTAGTTAAGAACCTGGGAGAACTCAGACGTTCCAGGTACACGGTGCCCCTGGAGGAGAGCATGCTGCACTCGGCTTCCCGGGCCAGCGACATCCTGTTTACCCTTCCCAACCTCGCCAAGAAAGGTACTTGAACAGGCAGGATGGAGAGTCTTACAGAAATGATTTTTTTTTTTTTATGGGTGGGGGGAGGTGCACACCTGCCTGTACACAGGCTTCCTCTTGGCTCTGCTCAGGGGATCTTATCTCATACGGGGTACTGGGATTGAATCCAGGTCAGCCGCATGAGAAGCAAGCACCCTACCCCACGGTCTTATCTCTCTGGTCCTGAGAAAAAAAAATTTTTTTTCTTTCTTTTTAAACTTTATTTATATTTGCTTTTTGGGTCCCACCGGGTGATGCTCAAGAATCAGTCCTAATTCTGCACTCAAGAATTACTCTTGGCAGTGCTGTTGGGACCATATTGAACCCAGACTGGCTGCATGCAAGGCAAACACCCTACCTGCTGTACCATAACTTCGGCCCCCGGAAATGATTTCTTAGTTGGTCAATTTTTCGCTCATAAATATAGAAATAGGCGTCTCGGTGACTTGACTTTTTCTCCTTCTAGAAAGTGTTGGTTCGTTGCAAACCACCAGCCCGTATCTTATCAGGAATGTGGAAACCACAGTAGATGAAGATGCTTTACCCGGCAAGTTACCTGAGACACCTCTCAGAGCCGACCCCCCGTCTTCATATAAGGTAAAGCCGTTGTTTTTTTTGGGGGAGGGGTATTTCTGTAGTGTAAGCACTTAGAATTAAGACAAAGAAAATAGCATTTAAAGTGAGGTTGAAATCCTGAAGATGAAAATCCAGAGTGTTAGTAGGAATGGCTTCACCACGGTTGTTTTTATTCCCGTTCCCCTTTGCCATACGATGATGATGATGATGATGATGATGATGATGATGATGATGATGATGATGATGATGTGATGACCAGGGGTTTGGCTGTGACACACCTTAGCTCTGACGCTCACCCACCTGCTCACTTGGTCACAGTGCTCACTGAGTCTGCCCTCCTGGTTGTGGGCACGTGCTCACTGGGCTCACGCTCTCAGTTGAAGCACACGGGTTTGGATTGTGGGGTGGCTGGTAGTCACGTGCTTGCCAGGGGTGCAGCCTCTTAGCAGGGTGCTCACCTCACCACTGGGACTTAGCTGGGCTCACGCCCCTTCCTTCGGTGCGTCCACACACCTGGCTGCCATGTGGCCAGAAGTCGTTTGTACCACGAAGGATCAGACAGCAGAGCTACCGAGGTTTTGTGTGGCATCGGTGGGACACGGGATTTGAACTTGGAACCATGTGCTTGCCAGGCTGGTGCTCTAAGCCCTGAGCTAGTGCTCTGGGCCCCTCATCACAGGTCTGGTGATATTTTTTGGGTGTTTTTAGATTTTTAGGTTGTTTGGGGCCATGTCCGGCAGTAGTCAGGAGCTGCTCCCAGCTCTGTGTTAGGGGTTGCTTCCCCTGATGCTCTGGGCCTCCTGTAAGCAGAGTGCATGCTCCAGCCCTTTAGGCAGTATCTCTGGCTCCAGTTTCTTTTTAATTAAAAAATAAGTTTCAGGGTGAGAACAAGAGTATGGCAAGTAAAGCTTTGCATGCGGCCGGCCCAGGATTCATCCCTGGCACCTTGTGTGGTCCCCTGAACCCACTTAGGGCTGATCCCTATGTGCAGAGCCACGAGGAAGTGATCTGATACTGATTTGATTTTGTTACCTGTCTTCAGTCTAACATATTTTTCATATCCTTGTTTATTCTGATTCTTCCCTTCCCTACACACACACCTTGTGCTTCCCTTAGGATCCAGTGACCAGGCACATTTGGTTAAGCGCACACACACACACACAAATGCATGCGCGCGCGCACGTGTGTGTTTGTGTGTAATTTTTTCCCCCTACTTTCTTGTGGAGCAGGGGGTGGGCATACGCGCGCACGTGTGTGTTTGTGTGTAATTTTTTCCCCCTACTTTCTTGTGGAGCAGGGGGTGGGCATACCCAGTGGTGCTCCTCGTTGGGCTCAGGACCGTATGTGAACCTGGGTCAGCCACATGGAAGGCAAGTGCCCACCTGCTGTCTTGTCTTTCCAGTCCCAAGAGTCCGTTTTCTCATGTGACACTGTAGGCTTCAGTCTTGGTTTTGCCACTTGCTTGGGGTGTGACCTCTTGGGCAAGTTCCTAGCCCCTGTGACCTCAGGATCTCAGTTCCCTGGGACACGCAGTGCCTTTGTAGAGTGGTCGTGGTGAGGATTTGGTAAGGGGGTACAGATGTAGACAGGCACTGACACCCAGGTGTTACTAGTGGCAGGACTCTGCTGCTTGCAGACATCCTCAGGGGACGGGGGAAGAGCTGTGATGCGCCATTCATTGACTAGGCCCCACTGAGTCTCAGATGATTTTCAGTTAATGAGCAAGATCCCAAAGATCTCCAACATTAGTCTTTGAAGACTCTCCCTGCAGGTTGGAATTGCTGTGCAGGGTTGCTGGTGATACCGGAACTCTGGTGTGCCCACCTCACTCGGGCCAGGCCAGACTGTCTGGAAGCCTGTTACTTAGCCTGTGCCTTAGTTTCTTCTCTCAGTGGAAGCTTCGTCACCAGTGAACTTCCCATTGGTTCTAAAAAGCTTCTGATGCTTATCTTTCCAACCACTGCAAACAGTCGATGCTGTCATTTTGTGGAGAATAACCCAAATCGCGTCACTTCTTGTCAGCAGTTAATCATTTTCACTTGATTATAGTGAAGAAGGCATATTGAATATGTCACAGGGAGTTTGCCAGACTGCAGTGCGGGCAGAATACTTTTGGTAGCCTGCCAGGTTCTTCAGAGTAAGAACTAGGTAATAAGAGAGCTGGGTTCTATAGTCTCTGGGTCTTGGCCGTTGATGGGATTACACGGCGCCAGGGGCATTTGGTGGGTGTAACGCCTACCTACTGGAAGATGGGGGATCTGGGTGGAGGAGTCCTAGTCCCGATCTAAGGTTTGGAGATCTAAGCCCCGGGTCCCAGGATTCCTCTGCCAGTTCCTTAAAGCGTGAGGCTCATCCGAACATGTGGAGAGTGGTTTTAAGCATGGCTGTGGCTGGAACCGGAGGTCTTCAGCTGCCAAAAACCAGTAACAATGATGGGTCTCATTGTCCTGACCCTGAAAGAGCCTTGTATGTGGCACTTTCTAAAATTTCAGGGCTAGGATGAAGGAGACATTACTGGTGCCTGCTCGAGGAAATTGATGAACAAGAGGATGACAATGATACAGTGATAGTAAAGAAAACAGTATGTCATTGTAAAGTGTGTGTGTGTGTGTGTGTGTGTGTGTGTGTGTGTGTGTGTGTGTATCAGCGGTGCTCAGGGCTTATTCTTGATTCTGCATTCAGGGATCACTTCTGGTGAGGCTTGGAGACCGTATAGGGTGCTGGGGTAGAACCCAGGTGAGGCAAGTGCCCGACCCACTGGTACTCTCTCCAGCACCAGAGCATAATGTTTAAGTGGCAAATAACAGCATGAAGTACATTAAAATTAAAGTGCATCCAATTTTATTTTTTGCCTTGGTCCTTCCAATTGTACTACTGAGGGGCCTAGAGGCCACAGACAGTGACACCCAGCTCACTGCTAATCTGACAGTGCTTCAGTGTTTGGGCTTGGTGGTTTTGGAGGCCACTCGGAATACACTTGAGCAACCGCTTGGGAAGCCTGGTGGTGCTGGGACTCAAACTCGGGACTTTATGCATGCCTGGCATGCGCCCTAGCCTTCTGAGCTCTCCCTGGCCTATGGGGAACGTCTACTTTTTTTTGTTTTGTTTTGTTTTGGGGCCACACCTGGTGGTACTCAAGGCTTACTCCTGGCTCTGCACTCAGGGATCAGTTCTTGTGGGGATCCAACCCAGGGCAGCCCCTTGCAAGTACCTACTTACCTACTGCATGCTATTCTATTGCTTCAGCCGCCAAAATATTTCACCGTTAAGTGTACACTTAGATAGGTTTGGGCGAACGTAGACAGATACCATGCAGCCATCTGTCACCACTATCAAGATCCGGAATACTAGTGTTTTTGGGTTCGAGATAAGTAGGGCGCTGCCTTGCCTTGCACGCCCTCGACCCAGGTTCTATCCCCAGCCTCCCATAAGGTCCCCGAGCATGGCCAGGAGTGCAGAGCCATTGTGGTTCCCCACCTGGACCTCCCCTCCACCCAAAAGAAGTTGGATTAAAAGTATTTTAGAAGTTTGTTAGGATACATACTTAAACACATCTTCTCCCCCGCCCCCCCCCCTTTTGGCAGGTAATCTGTCAGTGGATGGAGAAGCTGAGGAAGGACTTGTGCAGGTTCTGGAGTAGTGTTTTCCCAGTCTTCTTTATGTTTTTGAACGTCATGATGGTCGGGATTGTAGGAGCATCAGTGATAATCACCATCCTAAAGTTGCTCTTCCCGGTCTGTGAGTACAAGTAAGTATTTCTTTCAGAAACAGTATTAGAATTTTCAGTGCGCAGTAGTGAAGACATTGTTGAAGACCTTTATGGAGTCACTCGTCATGGGTACTCACCTGGGAGTAAGCGATCTCTACCATTTAGAACATAATGTGTTAGCGAAAGGAAACGCCTGTCGTGGGAAATGCAGTATATGTGTGCTTCTCCCCCCTTTCAGTTTGCATGTCCCCCACTTCCTTGTGACAGTGAGATAAGAGGACTTCGCTGATGGCTCCCTTGAAAATGAAGATCTTCTCGTAGGGGAGCGTAGCATGGCACCTTGCAGGTGTCTTATAAAGGGGCCCATACGGGATGGGGTTCTGCAGCCTGTAAAAGCTGAGTTGGGACCGGAGAGAGAATGCAGCAGGCGCTAGCCTTGCCCGCGGCCAACTTGGGTTCGAACCCCAGCACCATATATAGTTTCCCCAAGCACTGTCAGGTGTGATCTCGGAACAAAGAGCCAGGAGTAAGTCCTGAGCACTGCCAAGTGTGGCCCTAAAACCAAACACATGAAAGTTAGGCCACACCCAGCAATGCACTGGGGTTACTCCTGGCTCTACACTCAGGAGTTACTCCTGGTGGTGCTTGGGGGAACCATATGGGATGCTGGGAATCGAACCTGGGTCGGCCACATGCAAGGCAAATGCCCTACACACTGTGCTATTGCTCCAGAAAAATAGCTTTGTGTGCTGAGCACCTGCTTTGCAAACTAGAGCTCCAGGTTCCATCCCCTGATCACCAGGAGTGACCCCGCAAGCAGAGCCAGAAGTAGCCCCTATGTACCACCAGAGTGGTCAGAAACAACAATGTATGGTGGTTCTCTTGTGGCCATGTAGTCATCTTGGTAGTCATAAAAGCAGCCAACCTGTTTGATTGGGTGACCCTGAATTTGCAGTTGCAGGGCATTGGATGGGGCTGCTCTGGTCAGGCAGGTCACTGAGTGACAGAGGAAATGCGCTAGGTATCTAGGGTTATACTCCACTGAATCCTACTTAGGAAGCTTTGGGGTAGTCTTTTGAACCAACCTGTGCAAATCTAGAGCTTACAACCTTCTAGACCTCTGGTTTGGTTAAGTGAATCAGAGGCACAGTAAATCAAAGGCACTTCTTGCCAGGTTATTTTATTACGTACACTCTAAAGTAGCCCCACCTTTTGTTTTGTGGCCATACCTGGTGATGCTCAGGGGTTACTCCGAGCTCTATACTCAGGAACTACTCCTGGTGGTGCTCGGGAGACTATTTGGGGTGCCAGGGATCAAACCTGGGTTGGCCATGTACAAGGCAAGCATCCTACCTGATGTACTATCGCTCCAGTCCCTGAAGTCACCCCATGTTTTTTATTCTTAATTTTTATTTCAGAGGAATTCTTCAGCTGGATAAAGTGGACTTTGTGCCAGTGACAACCAAGAACTTATATCCAGATGGTCCTGAGAAAACAGCAGAAAGCCTTGAAGATAAAACATGTATTTAAAATACCATCTCAGACCATGGACTCTGATTTAGACCATCGACTATATATTTGCAGCAACTTGATTATAATTCTTTAAATCATTGAGTCATTTTATACACAAAAAATGGCTAAGCTCCTAAAACTGCCAAAAACTTGACCTTTAAGTGACCAATTCATCTGATTTCTGTAACAGGGCTGGTTGTTGAAGTGGTGAATTTTAAGGAGAATTTAAACAAAATGGAAGACACGCAGAGGAACTTCTAAAAATCACCAAAAAGAAAACTAAAAGGCAAGCCAAATGCCCTAAGCCTAGGTGCCTTTGTTAGGGAAATTTATCCATTTAATTACTGTAATGTGTAAGACTTTATGGAAAGCACTTTATGAAATTCTAATTTAAAAGTTCAAGAGCTTAACACTTATTTTTTTATTCAGTCAAATGTGCCTTTATATTATGTGACTCAGTATAAAATCACTGAAGTGTATCAGATTTAACTGTATCCTGTACCAAGACTACTTACCATGAATGCACCAGGATGTAAAAAATAGTGATATTTCCTCACTCTAAAATAAAAACTTTTTGAAGAAAAAAAAAATTAGTATTTTGGTATACAATCTTTGTCCAGTTGAGAATTATAATACCTTCTTTTTCATATAATGACACCCAAGAGCAAATCAGTTAAGTATCCATCACAATCACGGAAATGGGTTTCTGCTCTTGTGCCTGAGTTTAGTATTAGTGACCTGAAGCTCTTGACTCTTTATTTTGGCTTTTTTGGTCTTTCTTTGGTTTCTCGGGTCACAACCGGAGATGCTCAGAGGCTACTCGTAGCTCTGCACTCAGGAATCACTCCTGGTCATGCTGAAGGGACCATATGGGATACTACTGATCGAACTCAGGTGGGCCTTGTGCAAGGCAAACCCTTACCTCTGTACTATCACTCCACAACCCCCCCCCCCCCCCCCGCCGGCCTTTTTAAAACCCAGTTGGCATATTCTACATTGTGATATACTTAAGGTAAAGCTTACCTTTACTCCACAGATATATTTCCTACTCAGTTTTACTAGTTTTGTTTAGGGGCCAGTCCCAGTTGGTCTCTAGTCTGGGCTCCTAGGGTTATTTTTTTGTTTTTTGGCTACACACAGAGGTCCTCATGGATGACTCCTGGTGGTGCTCCAGAACTGTACAGTGCCTGGGTTGAAACCAGGATTGGCTACATCTAAGTCAAGCACCTTAACCACTGTGCTCTCTCATCAACCCCATCCCAGGGAGTTTGCAGTGTGGGGCTAAGTACGGAACCCAGTTTACCATATGCAAAACATGCGCTCCAGCCCTTTGAGCTTTCAGCCCCGATTGAAATTTTTTTTCTGCTACCCATCACTGTAAAAAAGCCCAAGCAAATGACTTGCTTCATTTCCTGCCCAGAGGGTCACAGTGAGGCTTTGTGGTGTGGAACGTGAAGCTTACAATTAACGGCTGGACAGTAGCTCCATGCCAGACACCTTCTCAGGCCCCCAATGACCTGTCTGTGCCTTCTCTTTCCTCCTATGAGAGGGTCCTCCTGACTAGTTGCTGAGTGAAGGACTGATTCACTTTGCCTCTGGGCTTTAATAAGGAATCGCAACCCTGGGAAGCTGTTATCTCCATTTTAGTGAATAATTGCAATTTAGGGTGATCCTAAAGTCACTCAAGGAGTTTTCTCAGTTTCCTCAGTTCACTTTCGTCAGTTTCTAAATTGTTACAATTACCTCTTCAGTTAGTTACCAGGTGGGGTGTGCTGTCTTTTTTTCATTCATGAAGCATCACCTTGTAAATTTTTTGTCTGCTGGATCATACCTGGCAGTGCTCGGGGCTTATTCCTGGTTCTACACTCAGGGATCACTGCTAATGGGGGTCAGGGACTATATGGAGTGCCAGGGTAGAACCCAGTTCAGCAGTGTGCAAGGCAAGTACCCTCGCTGCTGTACTATCTCTCCCAGTCCCCTTAAGAGATTTCTTGAGGTTGGGGGTATGGTGCTGCCAGCAGGTCAATCTGTACCTGTGAGGCGAGTTTATCAGCAGCCTGATGGCACCTTCAGACTTCCAGATACCCTAAAATTGCTGCTGTGCCTTTGGCCAGACCCCAAAAACTTGGGGAAAAGTTTACCAAGAAAGTAAACAAACAAAAGTTAGGTATGTGGGAGATACAACCCACAAACCACCTCCGGCTCAGCTATATAATTGGAAGCATGGCCTCTCTGGTTCCTGATCGAACTGCTTAACAGCCATGATCCCAGAGATTCAGAAAGAAATCTCAAAACCCAACGGCTTTTGGCAGAAATGCATCCAGTCCCTGCAGTAGGTTATAGGCACTGGACCAACCCCGGTGGGAATAGGTTTCATGCCTTGGCCTGTTCCCCCTAGTGGCCCAGTGGCTGCCATCCTCCAGAGACCACTGGACAGTCAGGTTTGGGCCCGCAGTGACGAGACATGTGGGGCTTCACGGGATGAGGGTGGAGCCGGCCCTTTCCTCCCCGTCCCGAGACCCCGAGATGCTGCCCACGAATGGCCTTTCTGGCTCCTGATCAAGCTGCTCAACGGCCATAATCCCAGAGACTCAGAAACAAATCTTGAAACCCAGCGGCTTTTGGCAGAAATGCATCCGGACCGCGCAGTAGGTTACTGTCGCCTGGCCACCCCAGGGGGGAAAGGGTGCTGTCCCTCTGCCTGTTCGGCTTGGTGGCTGCCATCTGCCAGAGGCCATTAGTCAGGTTTGGGTCCGCAGTGACGAGACGTGGTGCCTCACGGGATGGGTGTGGAGCCGGCACTTTCCCCCCAACCCCAATGAGACCCCGAGTCGCCGCCAATGAATAGCCTCTCTGGCTCCTGATCAAGCCATTAAATGGCCATGATCCCAGAGACTCAGAAACAAATCTTGAAACCCAGTGGCTTTTGGCAGAAATGCATCCAGTCCCTGCAGTAAGGTTACTGGCGCTGGGCCACCCCAAGTGAAAATAGGTTTCGTGCCTTGGCCTGTTCCCCCTAGTGGCCCAGTGGCCACCATCCTCCAGAGGCCACTGGACAGTCAGGTTTGGGCCCACAGCAACAAGACATGTGGGGCCTCACGGGATGGTGGTGGAGCCGGCCCTTTCCTCCCTGCCCCAACGAGACCCCAAGTCCCCGTCCACGAACGCCTGGCCTCTCTGGCTCCTGATCAAGCTGCTTAATGGCCATGATCCAAGAGACTCAGGAACAAATCTCGGCCACTACTGCAGCCACGCAATATCATATATTATTCATAACCAGCAACAGAAAACAAATTGTCTACTGTTGCCTTTTCAGCAGATCTGAGTGTTGGGGTAAAATCCAAAATAATAATGGTGGGTTTGGTGTCAAAATACTGAATGTAATCAAAGTAGAAAGAGAGTGATGTGGAAATCATTTGCCCCCTTAAGTAGGGGGAGGGTGTGGGATGGGGATATCCTGGGGTTTTTGGGGGTGGAGAATGGGCACTGGTGAAGGTACTTTCATTGTATGACCGAGACTTAGACCCAAAAGCTTTGTAACTGCTCTCATGGTAATTCAATAAACAAAATTATAAAAAATGAAAAAAAAAAGTGGAGTTCATGCCCAATTCAATCAGCTAATAAGTGGCTGAATAAATAGCAGTACTCCTACATTAAAAAAAAAAAAAAGATTTCTTGAGGAGAATTACAAAGAGGAGCTTGATGCCAAAGTGGGGCGCAGACTTTGCAGGGGGCACAGCTAGCCTGCCCCTCGCTTCCCAGTGAACATAGCTATGTTCCTAGGGAACATAGCAAGACACCCACTCCTTTCTTGCAAGTTTTTCTATTTTTACAAGTAATCATAAATTGTGTACCTTTATTTCATGTATTAACTTATATGAAACGATTGTGGTTAATTCCATTAGATTAAAGTGAGCAGCGCAGGCACAGAAATATGCCTACCTGTAGCTGGAGAGACCACGCCAGGTCTAGGTTTGATCCTGGCCCCGTATGCTCCCCTTCTCGCCACATACCAGTATCCCTGGGTGTGGCCTCCAAACCAACAGGAGAACACAAACCCAGCAGTACCAACTTGCTTAGAATGCATCTCTTTCTGTAGGAGAATAAATTCAGGCATGGTTGTATGAAAAGTCTCTAAAGTTCTAAGAAAAGAAAAGCAGCAGCTGCCTGCCACAGGGAGTCATTCTAGGCACAGGTTGTGCTGCGTTTTATTTTATAAAAGTACCAACTTGGGGGCCTGGAGAGATAGCACAGCGGGTAGGGCGTTTGCCTTGCATGTGGCCGACCGGGGTTCGATTCCCAGCATCCCATATGGTCCCCTGAGCACCACCAGGAGTAACTCCTGAGTGCAGAGCCAGGAGGAACCCCTGTGCATCGCCAGGTGTGACCCAAAAAGAAAAAAAAAGTACCAACTTGTATGGAAAATGTTGGGAGAATTCAAATCATCTACTGGCGCCCAAGGAGCTAAAGGCAGTCTACTTACTCCTGAGAAGGAACAGCGGCTGCAGATGGTGGAAAAGATGTTACACACCCAAGTCCACAAGAAGGCTTCAATGCTAAGTACCGGAGCTTGTGTTGGGACTTCTGTGGTGAGTGCAACAGAGGTAAGGTAATGCATGCAAAAATGAAACAATATGCTTGCAGCTTTAAAAACAAAAAGTCACCTTTATTCAGAATCATAAGGTTTCTCTTTTTAAAAATCTTACCATTATGAAAGTTTAAAAAAATATAGCACTCAGTGCAATGAAAAACTACATTTAATTATTCAAACACTTAAGGCAGGTTTCCCACTGCTTACATGTGAGAATTAACATGATCCAAACTCAAATATCCATTTCTCGTATCTTTCAATGTCTGCAGCGGATACTGACTTGGAAACCTTTTTTAAAGCCATTTCGAAATCCTCCATAGTTGTAGGCATGTGCATTTCTTCTCTTGAAAGATTTCGAATTTCCTCAGGGGTCAAACCTTCAATACGTCTTCTCATCGCCATCAAGGATGCATCCCTAAGTTTTGAGTTGGAGAGAGGGGGATATATATATATAAATATATATATGTGTATATACATATACACATACACACACACACACACAAATATTGCCACACTCGAGCGATTCTTAGGGGTTACTCCTGACTGCACTCAGGAATGAGTCCTGGTGGAGCTTGGACGACCATGTGGTACCAGGGAGATCGATCCAGGTGGGCTGTGTGCAACACAAGCACCCTCCCCATCATACAGCTGCTCCAGCCTCAGTACTACTTATTTAAATCAGTGGTCTTCAACTACTGGTCCATGGCTAGTGCCAGTCTGCAAGTCCTGAAAGGTTGAGAACCACTGGTGTCCACCACTCTGGTTTTAACTGCCAGTGCCAGGAGTGACAATCCTGAGCACAGAGTCTGGAGTAACTCCTAAGCACCACAGAGTGTCCCAAAAACTAATACTGATACTGTACCTTCTGATGTTCAAGTACAGGAGAATTACAAGGAAACTACAGTTGAATTGCATTATAGGTATCCAGGGAAATACGGGGCCGGAGCGACAGTACAGCCGTGAGGACATTTGCCTTGCATGAAGCTAACCCAGGTTTGATCCTCAGCATCCTCTGAGCACCATCAGGAGTTAATTCCTGAGCAGAGCCAAGAGTAACTCCTGAGCATCACTGGGTGTGGTCCTAACCACACCCCCCCCCCAAAAAAAATAAGCATCACAGATAAAAAGGAAAGCATGTCAGCAAGAAAAATAACTTTTTGGGGAGTGGGGAAGGTAGTATGGGGCCACACTCAGCCGGTCTCAGCGTTTATCCTGGCTCTGTCTCAGGAGTCACTTCTGAAAGTGCTCATGGGACCCCATATGTGGTGCCAGGGATTGAAACAGGGTCAGCCCCAGGGTCTGCAAGTCAATTGCTTTACATCTGTACCGTCCACTGAAAAATGAACTATTTAAACCATTTTCTATATAGAGAAGAAATACCAAATGACCAAATAAGATAGTGTCTCCCCCTTCTCTATCTAGTGCCTCACTTTCTTTTTTTGGGGTTATATTGTGTTTTCGTTGTTGTTTGGGCCACACCTAGCAGTGCTCAGAGGTAACTCCTGGCTCTGTACTCAGGCATCACTCCTGGTGGGCTAGGAATACCAGGGAATATGGAATACCAGGAATTGAACCCGGGTCAGTTGCATGCAAGGCAAGTGCCCTAGCTGCTGTTACCTAGTGCCTGACTGTTGCAAGGAGAGTGACATACCTCTTTCCCTTTCATCAAGTTGCATCCTTAATAGCAGCCACCATTTATACAAGGGACAATAACTCACAGGTCCTGTATCATTAACCCTTCAAATAACCCTGTAAGGTATGCTTCCTGTATCGATGAGGAAACCAGTGCAGGCAAGCACCTTGCCAATGAGTCGGTCTTCAGATTAGGCAGAGACGGAGGGATAGCACAATGGGTAAAGTACTTGCCTTGCATGCAGCCATTTTTATTCCCAACACCCCACACGGTCCCCCAGCCCCAGAAGCCATCATTAAATATACAGCCAAGAGTAAGCCTGACCAGAGACAGGTATGACCCAATCTCACCCACTAATCCTACTCCCCCCTCCCCCCAGGAAAAAAACTCAGGACAAAAGCCACTGAAATCAGCTGCACTGATGCCAGTTCACACTCTTAACCCAAAGTGAAGCTTCACTCTCCTCTCCCTGTCACATCAATCCACTTCGTGATTTCCTATATATAAGACAGTGTACTGAACAAAGGCACTAACACTTCTTTAAAGTCCAAGACTGATTTTTTTTTTCATTTCATATCAATTCTACTGTTAGTGTCTAAAAAACTGGCAGCTTTCAAATGAGCTGTAGACTCTTCCATGACATGCAAGATATCCAAGTGGCTTACCAGCAACTGTCAATACAAATTTAATACCAGAACTTGTGACTCACTATAGACTATAGGGCTTTCTCTCTAGTTCAGCATCAAAACCTTGTACTAGGGCCAGAGAGTACCGAGGCTAAGGTACCCGCCTCACATATATATAGACAACCCAGGTTTGATCCTGGTACCACATCTGGTTCCCTAAGCACTGCTAGGTATGGCCCCAAATCCATCTTTCTCCCCCCCCCAAAAAACAGCTTAATAGAAGTTCCATCTATCTGTGCTTCCAGAATAATTCATACCTGCACACGTTGGTAATGTCTGCACCTGAATAGCCTTCCATATTTTCTGCTATCTTGGCGAGGTCAACATCATCAGCCAGTTCCAGTTCACGAAGACTTATCCGTAACAGCTCCTCTCTGCCCTTGGCTAATGACAGAAACAAATTTAAGCCTTCAACAACGAAAAGAATTTTATTTATTCTCAATCATGGCTTATGTGAGAAACTGCCTTTTCATTCTTGGAATGCATTTACCTGAAAATGGAAGGCCATTTTTCATCAAATTTTAAACCTTCCAGTAACAAAAGCTTCTGGGCCCTCTATGTAGCCAAACAAGGAAAGACAATCCATGTTTGTTGCTTAAATATGGTTCACACCAAATTTTAAAGTAAAACCTGAGCTTTCTGACAAGATTCAAATGGAGATACCTGATGGTAATGGAATATAGATTCTTTTTTCAAGACGTCGTCTTAAAGCCTCATCAATATCCCAGGGAAAATTAGTAGCTGCAAGTACCATGACCATTTTGGAAGGGTCGTCATTCTCAGAAGCACCTCCAACACCTGAAAAAAGGGTGAGAGAGTAAATAACTACTAAATTGGATTACGTGAAAAGAAGCTCAGCTACAAAATAAATATTTGACACAATCAACAAAGGAATATAATCCTTAAATTCCTGTAAGCCTCTTCTGACCTTAAGTGAATATACAATGTGAATTTGGTGACCGAGTGAATTTTTGCATTATGTAAAAAAGCATGAGTCATGGGTGAGAGAGAATAAAGGGGTTAAAGTGCCTGCCTTGTATCGGTGACTATAGTCTAATCCTGGCACTAGAATGGCCCCGTGAGCATGGCCAGGAGCGACCCTCCTGGTACTCAGTAGAGAGTCGCCCCAGCACTGCAGATGGCCAAACCTCTCCATACAGACATACCGTCCATCTGAACCAGCAGCTCGGCTTTCACCCTTCTGCTTGCTTCATGCTCTTCAGATGTCCCTCTGCGACTACAAATGGAATCGATCTCATCAATAAATATAGTGGCTGGAGAATAAAATCGGGCCTACGAGAAAGAAAAAAATAATGCAAATGCAATATCAGATTTTTACTTCTCTTAAAATAATCTAGAAAACAGTTGAGGATCCTGTTACATTGTGCTTTTCCCAACACAGGGAAGATGGACAGAACTGGAACAGCCTGAGTATAGTTCCTAACTCATCAGGTGTTTAAATATTGGCAGCTTTGGGTCCAATCAATACTGTATTTTATGATATTTTATGAGTGTTATGTAGAAATGTAACACTATCGATGGAGCAACAGCACAGTGGGGAGGGCGTTTGCCTTGCACACGGCCGACCCGAGTTCGATTCCCCCATCCCTCTCAGAGAGCCTGGCAAGCTTCTGAGAGTATCCTGCCCACACTGAAGAGCCTGGCAAGCTCCCCGTGGCGTACATATTTGATGTGCCAAAAACAGTAACAACAAGTCTCACAATGGAGACATTACTGGTGCCCGCTCGAGCAAATCAATGAACAATGGGAGGACAGTGCTACAGTGCTATGTATAAACACAGGATTATAACACAAAATAATATGCATGCTATGAAATAAAAATATGATAGTCACTGAGAAGTCAGACAGATACTGCAGGGGTCAAGGTACAAGTCCTGCATGCAGCTGACACTCATTCTAGGAACCACACGACCCAACCCCCCGCTCCCCACCCCCCCACAAACTCTTGAGTACCACTGAATGTGGCCAAAAACCAAAACCAAAAATAGGGGGCGGAAAGACAGCACAGGGTTCAAGCGCATGTCTGGCAGACAGCAGCTCCAGCTTGCTTTCTACCATCGGGCGTCACCCAGCATCAGCAGGTGCAGCCCGGATGGATAATCCTGGTCTCACAGGGCCTGAGCACTGGGAGGGACCATGGGGCAACCTGAGCACTGCTTGAGAGGCCCAACAGGAAAAAAAAAAATCACACATTGGTAAGTGCCATCACAATCTAGGAAACACTGGATAGCGAGAGAGCTCAACAGCTGAGCACAAGCTTTGCATGTAAAGGGACAACAGCCGAGTACCACCAGGCAGCCCACAACCCAGACACAACAAAATACTTTCAGCTTTTGATAGGTTAGAAACATGATCCCAGAGTGTCTACAGAAATGGCTCATCCTCTGGAGTTTGAACAGAATCAAGAAGAAATTCAAGTCCCTCAAGTTTGCGCAAGGTCCCTGTTTCAAGAGAAGAACCGTCATATTCTGGCACAATGTCATTCTGCCCAGCTCATCGACAGGCGACAGACGGTTCCGACTCCCTCGCTCCCACTTTACATGTACGAAATCAGCAGACTCTTCAGAAACACACCCACCATTTCAAAAAGAAGACGGACCAGCTTCTCGGACTCTCCCCGGTACTTGGATGTCAGAGTGGACGATGAGACATTGAAGAAGGTTGTCTTGCACTCGGTAGCTACTGCTTTAGCAAGCAGCGTCTTTCCCGTGCCGGGAGGGCCAACCATCAGCACTCCCTGTCGGGAACAGAACCGCATAAGCCAAGGACTTCTATCTGTCATGGTTCTAATTCACAAAAATTCCATTACTAAGTGTCAAATTTCGAACAACTTACATGTACTATTAAGACGAATGAAAGGTGAATAGATAACAACGATAGTTAATCACAAATTTACTTTTTTCATTAGGAAAGGTAGCTATAAAAAAAAGATAGCTATGGATTTTTAAAATTTGGAACTTGAGACAGGAAAAAATCAGTATTAATATTGCTACAATAGTAACATATCTTAACAGAGGCACCATCAGTATCTGAATATATTTCCTGCTAGGTTTTTTTGCTGAAATTTTTTAACACAGCTGACCTGGAAGTATTCCTATAATATTGTATTCTGCTTATCATTTAATATCAGTTGTAAGAATAAGTACACGTAGCCACTTTTTTTTTCAAATCCAAGAAGAGTTTTTAATAGTCTTTTTTCAGATTAGCCTGCAGCTTTAAAAATGTATTCAGACCTTGGAGAGTGAGGGGGTTCATTGGTGATGGGGTGGTGCTGGAGTATGTGCATGAGAAACCATTATTAACTGCATTAGAGACTACAGAATCTCAATAAAAAATCATTTTTAAATTTCAGTAAGAAACATTAAACTGTTAACTAGATTTAAAACCTGTATTTGGGGCTAGGGCGATAGTACAGCAGGTAAGACACCTGCCTTACATGTAGCCAACCTGGGTTCAATCCTGGGCACCCCATTGTAGTAAGTTCCCTGACCAGCATGAGGAGTGCCCTGAGCACAGAGCCAGGAGGAAGCCCTGAGCATAGCCCCATGGACCCAAACCCCCTCCCCCACCACCAATTTTTTTTTTTCATAGGCGGAGAAATCCCTCCTGGGCTGGAGTACATGCTTTGCATTGTGTACGAGGCAAGCACCCTACCCACAATACCCTCTCACTCTCCCAAGTCTGAATACTTTTTTTTTTCTTTTTGGGTCACACCCAGCAATGCTCAGGAGTTACTCCTGGCTCTGCACTCAGGAATTACTCCTGATGGTGCTCGGGGGACCATATGGGATGCTGGGAATCAAACTTGGGCTGACTTCGTGCAAGGGAATGCCCTACCTGCTATGCTATCACTCTAGCCCCTTGAATTTTTTTTTTTTTTTTTTGCTTTTTGTGTCACACCCCCCAATGCACAGGGGTTACTCCTGGCTCTGCACTCAAGAATTACTCTTGGCAAAAAAAAAAAAAAAAAAGAATTACTCTTGGCGGTGCTGAGGGGACCATATGGGATGCTGGGAATCAAACCCAGGGTGGCCGCATGCAAGGCAAATGCCCTACCACTGTGCTATCACTCCAGCCCCTTGAATACATTTTTCCCCTCTTTTTATTTATTTTAAGCTTATTTTATTTTTTTTAAATTTTTATTAGTGAGACACCATGAGGTACTTGAATACATTTTTAAAGTCACAGGCTAACCTGAAGATTAGTTCCCACAGTACCACTGAGCACGACCTCTGAGCACCAAGCTGGGAGTAGGCCCTGAACATAGCCAGGCGTGATCCAAAAACCAAAACTGCCCAGTAGATACAGAGATTGTCTCATTAATTCCTTCTGTTTGTGTCTTGTCTTGGGGTCAAAACCAGCAGAGCTCAGGAGCTTCTCGACTTCGTGTGTAGGGGAATGCCAGGGTGCCAGGAACTGAACCCAGGACGCACAAAGCATGTGCTCGAACCTACTGTGCTATCTCTGGTGGCCAGTAATTCCATAAAAACACTACGAGTTAAAGGCGACAGGTTCTTCAATGTAACACGTAACATGGACTACTATTTTTTTTTTTTTTGCCACAGCATGGTGCTAAGGGATCACTCCTGGCAGGGTTCAAGGAACTGTATGTGGTGCCAGGGACTAAATCCAGGTCAGTTGTGTACAAGGCAAGCACCCTATCCTCTATACTATCACTCCACCCCAAATACAGTATTTTTTGGTATTACATAATCAGTTCATATTTGCAACTACAAGTTCATTCTATATCTACTCTTGTTATTTGATATTTCAGGACTCATGTCATACTTATATACTTATTTCTTATTCTTGGCCATGCAATAGATTTTGGTTTCAACAAAATTCTGAACAAATTTATACACTTTTAAAATTTAAAACATAGTGACTTTAAGTTAAAATTTTAATTCAACCAACTCATTTTTTTTTCTCTCCTGTTATCAGGTGTTCCTTACTGCTCCCACTTTGACAGTGCAAAAATAATGTAGTAATAGTCGTAAACATTCTGAGAAACTTACTTTCCATGGTCTCCTAATGCCCTTAAAAAATTCTGGCATCCACATTGGTAACACCACTGCTTCTTTAAGCAACTTTTTAGCGTCTACTAAATCTGCAATATCATCCCTGGAGGGGAAAAGAAAATGTGATCATCAATGTCTTTGACTATTTAACATGAGGCAGTCCTTCTTGAAACTCACGGAGGGCAGGTGGCTCTAGAGTGCTGACAGAAACCCAAGGCCACCCCTCCCTACCCCCCACGAGTGATGCAGTGCATGGCGGGGAGGTCTGCCATACTAGCCAGCACACTTCAGGAATTCATCACCACCTTCAATTCCTGGCACCACAGACTGCAGCGAGAGAAGAGACTGCTGCTCTACTCATCAGTATTAACGTGCCATTTCATTCTAAACTCCTGCTGTTATGATACCCATTCCGGAAACTTCAGAGTGAAGAAAGAGCCATTTTTCTTTTAAGCTAGAAATAACTTAAAGGACATAAAGTACCAACAGTTGCAATGTTGTTTCTTTGCAATACTGGTCCCCAGATCAATTAGAAAGTAATGTTAAGGGGCCTGAGGGATAGTACACTGGGTAAGGCATTGGCCTTGAACAGTCATCCAGGTTCAATCCCCAGCATCCCATATGGACTCCCGGGCACTGACAAGAGTAATTCCTGAGTCCAGAGTCAGGAGTAAACCCTAAGCATCTCCAGGTGTTCCCCAAAACCAAAGCCAACAACAACAACAAAAAAAAAAAAAAACAAAAACCAAAAAAACAAAAAGAACACCAACCAAACAAAAAAAGTAACCACTGAGATTAAAAAGTATCATAGGGATTACTATCATGGGGATTACACAGGGATTACTAATATCTTAGGTATTACTATAAAGTCATTTCCTACCACTACAACATAGTACTACTGGTAAATGTAGCTTTTTTAACTTATGAAAATGTTTACTGATAAGTATCAAATACTAATAAAACTTTTGTTGTTGTTTTGAGGCCATACCCAGCAGTGATGCTCTGGGTTAACTTCCGCCTCTATGCTCAGGGATCACTCCTGGCAGGGCTTAGGGGACCTTATGGGGTTCCAGGCACTGCCAGCAGACTCAGGTCAGCTACGTGCAAGGCAAACGCCATTCCCCCTGTTCCATCTCTCTGACACCCCTCCAAAAAAATTTTTTAAGTTACCAAAACATACCTAAAAGTCATCAAGATTTTGACAAAAAGTATACAATGAAACGGCGTTAAGGAGAGGGAATCTTCCCAAATCGTGATGGTGTTACTGTACTTTGATTAAATGATAAAGCTGAAACTAGTACTCTGTTGCTTCACTTTCTGAGTACAGGTAGTGGTGCTCAGGCCTACTCCTGGCGCTGTGCTCAGGGTGCAGATGCCAAGGGCAGTGGTGCTCAGGTCCACTCCTGGCGCTGTACTCGGGGACCAGAAGAACTGCTGAGAACTGAACAGAGGTCAGGTGCGTACAAGGCAGAGACCTTAGGATCCGTACTGTCCTCAGCCCACTCTCTTATTAAATAAAGGTATCACCTACCGGACACCTACTTCTCAGAAGCAACACACTGCACGAAATCAGTACTTTGGGCCAGGCAGAGAACCTAAAGGGTCTGCATGTAGGAAGTCTGGCCTCGACCCCCAGTACTTCATCATATCCCAAATACAGCCATGCGGGGCCTGAGCAACACCCAGTGTGAAACCAAATAGAACACACAAGAAACTAGTGCCTATCCCCCAGGAGAGATGTTCCCCAAAAGACGATAAAATGTTATTTGATTTCCCATTCTGTATGTGAATTTCTATTTAAAATAATGTATTCATTTTACTAATCTCAAACCAAAAGAAATCTGTACAACCTACACCAAAGTAAAACCCTTTTTTTTTTATTGCGGAGGGTGGGAGGGTGGGGGGGCTGGGGGGGGGAACAAGGGCAACAGAACGAGGGCAACACCAGGCAGTGCTCAGGGCTCACTCCTGGCAGCAGCTGGGTCAGACCAGAGCTCAGAGCCAGCAAGGCGAGCTGTACTATCCTCTAGCATCAACGTGAAGTTTTTCCTATGTGTCAAGTTCTTTCTGTATGTACTCTGGGCCCGCCCCAAAATGAATCTTTTTAGTATATGCTCACATTTGCTTCGTTTTCTGCCTGAGAAAAGCATCATCAGACCAAATTATTCTGCTATTAATGTAACTTACCATCGAACATTGGGATTCTGAGAAATTATATCTCTTTCCAAAGCTTCTACTAAGTCTTTATCGTACCCAGTACTATCAAATTTATTTGTCTCTGGTTCTGTCACTGCAGCAGGTGATTTGTTCTACATTGGGAGAAAAAAAACCAAACATGAACTTTTATTACATATTTGCTTACTTATATTTTTCATGTTGCAGTACCAGAGCTAAAACTCAGTCCTACACATGCAAGGCAAGGAGTCTACTGCTGAATTATACCCCTGACGCTAAAAAGAGCTTCTGAACAATGAAAAATTATATTTTGTTTCTGTAAGTAAAAGCAAAACTTGGACTCAAAGGCCACACAGCAGTATAGCAGGTAAGGCTCCTGCCTTGTACACGGCCAACCTGGGTTCAATCCCCAGTACCCCAAAGAGTTTCCCCAGTCCTGCCAGGAGTGATTCCTGAGCACAGATCCAGGAGTAAGACCTGTACACCACCAGATATGGCCCAAAAGCCAAAAATAAAATAAAATGATTATGCATACAAACTGGTTAGTCAGAATAAAATTATACTAAAATTAGCTGTAATCTCTAGTGAATGTATGGCATTTATCTTCATTTTTATATATTGTCATTTTGCTGTAAGAAAAGTTTTATCTTCATCTTCCCCTTAAATTTCATCATTGGAGATTTATATTTTATTTCATGAATTAACAGGATTACTATCTGGACCAGAGATAGAACAGTGGAAAATGCTTTATATGCTGTCGACCTGGATTCACGCCCCAGCACCCCTTATGGTCTTCCGGGGGGCGGGGGGGGGTTAGGGGAAACAGAGGGAAAAGGGAGAGGGAGAAGGAAAGGAGGGAGAGAGTGAGGGAGAGGAGAGAAAGAGAAAGAGAGGGAGGGAGGGAGGGAGGGAGGGAGGGAGGGAGGGAGGGAGGGGCAGGGAACCTGGGGACACTGGTGCTGGGAAATGTACACTGGTGGAGGGGTGGGTGTTGAAACACTGTATGACTGAAACCTAATCATGAACAGCTTTTTAAGGGTCTATCTCACTGATTCAATAAAAAAAAAAAAAGAAGTGATCTCTGAGCACAGAGCCCAGGCTGAGGCCTGAGCACTGCCAGGTGTGACCCAACAACAAAAACAAAGAACCGTGCATTGCCAAGGGGATAAGGGGACAGCTCAAGGGCTGAAGCCCTAACAAAACTGGAGTCCAATCTTTGAAAGAACTTGAAGGAGAGATTGATACCCTGCTTATAAAGACTTAGATGGACAGAGACTATATTCTGCCAATTACAACTTTGTTTCCCTGATTTGCAGGGATCATGGTATTTACAACAACCCAAATAAGCTACCCCTCCTTTTCCACAGCACAGTCAAAAGGTGTGCCTACTGTTTACTAGCTTCCTGTTCCCCAATTTTTTTTTGTTTTGTTTTTATTAGTGAAACACCATGAGGTACAGTTATAGACTTACAAATTTTTGTGCTTGGGTTTCAGTTATACAATGATCCAGTACCCATCCCTCCACCAGCGCCCATCTGCCACCACCACGGGTCCCAGCATCCCTCCCACCCCCCGTACCCCCCCATCCCACCCTGCCTCTATGGCAGGGCATTCCCCCTTGTTCTCTCTCTCTTCTTTTGGGTCCTGTATTTTGCAAGAGAGGCATTGCGTGCCAATCATGTTTGGTTAGTCTACTTTCAGCATGCTTCTCCCACCCTGGGAGGATCCTCACAACACCCTTTATTTGGTGCTTCCTTCTATATCTGAGCTTCCTTTTCACCTAACACATGTGGCTGGCCTTCAAGTCATGGAGCAAAATTCCTGGTACTAATCTCAGCCACTCCTGGGTGTTAGTCTCCCACTTTGTTGCTTTATGTTCCCCAGATGAATACAATCTTTCTGTGTCTATCCCGCTCTTTCTGGCTCATTTCGCTTAACACGGTACTTTCCATGTAGTACCACTTGTATGTAAATTTCATGACTTCATCTTTTCTAACAGCTACATAGTACTCCATTGTTCCCCAATTTTTTAATTTAATTTTATTTTGGGATAACACTGGCAGTGCTCAGGGTTTACTCCTGGCCCTGCTCTCGGATCATTCATGCATGGCCAGGCACCCAAGATCATATGTGGTGCCAGGAATCGAATCTGGGTTGGCTGCATGGAAAGCAAGTGCCCTACCTAGTGTGCTATCTCTTCAGCCACTCAATTTCTATTTGTTTAAACTGGGTCTTCAAATAATCAGTTTTTAAATCTCTAAATTTTATTAATAAAAGGAAACTTTTCTGATGGAAAGTTTTCTTCATAATAATTTTTTTTTTCTTCTTGGGTCATACCCAGCAATGCACAGAGGTTACTCCTGCCTGTGCACTCAGGAATTACTCCTGGCAGTGCTCGGGGGACCACATGGCATGCTGGGAATAAAACCTGGGTCGGCCGTGTACAAGGCAAACACCCTACCCACTCCAGCCTCTCTTCATAATAATTTACATGCTTAAGAGTAAACTAATACAGGGGCTGGAGCGATAGCACAGCGGGTAGGGCATTTGCCTTGCACACAGCCAACCCAGGTTCGATTCCCAGCATCCCATATGGTCCCCTGAGCACCGCCAAGAGTAATTCCTGAGTGCATGAGCCAGGAGCAACCCCTGTGCATCTCCGGGTGTGACCCCCAAAGCAAAACAAAAACAAAACAAAACAAATTGTTAATAATTTACTTTAGGATAATATTGAATTGTGAGATAGCTAAGAGAAAGTGAATTAAGTTCAGTGATAAAAGATAATTTAGGTCCTTACTTCAAATTCAAGTATGTAATCTGGAATTTTTGTTGGTCTGGGAGTAAAATTCATGAGGTCTGGGAATAAAATTCATGAGGTTTTTCCCCCTACTTTACTTAAACCCTGGTTTAAAGCTGTTGTGATGATTTGTTACAGGCATTCAATATTCCAATTCCAACCCCACCCCGCCTGCCACCTGCCCTCCACAACTGTCCACATTTTCCCAACCATCCCTCAAGCCTAGCAGGCACACAATAATTTGTTTTTTTGTTTTGTTTTGTTTTTTATTTTTTTATTTTTATTTTTTAATAATTTGTTTTATATTGCTTACTACCACTAACTGGCTGATGGAATGATCAAAAAATCCTTCAGTAACAGAAAACTTGTCAGAATTGCTGTATCTCACCATAAGGACATTAAGTCCCTGTCTGAGGGTTTACTAAGCTGTTGTTGCTAGTCGAGCCTTCGGTGTTAATGTTTTTGTTGACTGAGCTTAGTTGCAAGGAGAACATGGCAGCCAAAGAACAAGTATACAAAATGGATTATTTTCTCCCTTGGTCTCCTACATGGCCTTTGCTGAAAACGTGCCCAGACAACAGAGAAAAGGGGCAGGAGAAGTGGTCCTTCGTAGGAGCTTGCCGCTGTGGGGGAAGGTGAGTAAGGACCACTACGATAACGCTAAGGGACATGGTCACTCTGAACTAGAACTGGGTGCTGGAAGGAGGTACAGTGAGGCGCATGACTCCCTGGCAGGGACAGTGCTGCAAGCCACAGTGCCTAAAACTGAAAAAGGAAAAGGGGGAAGTGCCGGCATTGAGGCAGGGGGTGAGGATGGGAGTTGGGGGAAACTGGAGACCCTGGTGGAGGGAGGGGTGGCCACTGGTAAAGGGATTGTTACTTGATCACTGTAGGCCTAAAACTAAACCACGAATTATTTTGTAACATGGTGATCTACGGTAATTTAATACATTAAGCACTGTAGCACTGTCCTCCCGTTGTTCATCGATTTGCTCAAGCGAGCACCAGTAACGTCTCCATTGTGAGACTTGTTGCTACTGTGTTTGGCATATCGAATACGCCACGGGGAGCTTGCCAGGATCTGCCATGCGGGGGGGATACTCCCGGTAGCTTGCCGGGCTCTCCGAGAGGCATATGAAATAACATACAGGTAAGAATTAGCAGATGTAAAAATAAGTAAATAAAAGGTGAAAAAGAGTAACTTTACAGTAGAGAAGCCTAACAGATACGACCTTAACCAAACTATGCAATTTATAATGAGAAACTAGAACAAATATACGTCCTGTGCCCTTTGAGGTTGGACAGATAGCTCAGTGGGTAGGGTGCTGCACATGATCAAGTCACGCTTGATCCCCAGCACCCTTTATAGTACCCCTACCCCACCAGGAAAAATCCGAGTACAGATCCAGGAGTAAGCCTAAGCACTGCCCCTTCCCTGCAAAATTTTCAAAATCCTGTTCTTCTTTTGAAAAAAACAAAAACCTCCCTTTGGTGGTATTCCCACCAAAAATGTTTACAAGGCAATAGACAAACTCAAATTAAAACTCCAAAATAGCCTATATTCGTTTAAAATACTATAGGAAAAAAAAGACAATAGTTCAAGAACTGATCACATAAAAAGAAACTAAATATGGCAAGTAAATGCAACTAAATGTGAATCTGTATTGGCTCCTGGCATGATCAGATGGGAGGAGAGAAAATAAAAATCTGTCATTACTGCGATAATTATTGAAACTTTATTAAAAAAAAATCTAAGGATTAGATCAGTGCTTTTTAAAGTTTTCCACTTGCAAGCCCTTTCACCCAAGAAATGCAACTCAGGCAAGAGCTGCCAGAAATACCTCAGATTCAGCACGCATTTGATCTGGTGCTAATTTTTGGTCATTGTGTATTCAGAAACTTTTTACTGCTGCCAATTTCTCATGACCTCCACATTCAGTTATGCAATCCCATAAGGTCTTGACCAATCATTAAGCTTTGGATTAGATGACTACTAAGTTGACAATGTAAAATTCAGAACTTTTAAAAATTTGTATAAAGGAATTGTCCCGGTGCTCACAATATATATCAAGTCTTTGAGAGTAAAGGGATGTTAATTCTAAGCTTACTCTCAATGCTTCAGGGAAAAAAATAGGCAGAGGTTAAATGATAATTAAAGGAGACAAAATATTAACCACTGGTAAAAATGGGTAAAATATACATGGGAAGTCTTTATGTCATTCCTACAACCTGTTTCCAAGTATGTAATCATATTAAGATGTGAAGTTACAAAAAACAACCAAAATTATCTGTTGAATACTAAGTGAGAAAAAAAATCTAAGCCTAGGTGGAGAATGACTACTATTCATTTATGGAAAGGCAGTTTGTGGGGCTTTGGGGGGAAGGGGCTTTGGGGAAATACCTGGTGGTGCCGAGGAGTTTCACCTGGTTCTATGCTAGGGATCAATTCCAAAGGGACTCAGGAGACCAAGTAGTGACGGGGGACAGAAGCCAGGGCAGGCCCCAGGAAGGCAGGTATGCACTCCAGTCTACTGAGCTGTATCTTGAGCCCAAGTGGCACTTTCAATACCTAAAAACACTTTAAATATGTGTGTGTAGTCTTCCTTTTTTGGTTTTGAGGTCACATCCAATGATGCCCCTGGCTCTGCACTCAGGATCACGCCCGGCAGTGCTAGGGACTAGGGACACCATATGGGATGCTGAGGACAGAACCCGGATTGGCATACAAGACAAGCGCCCTATCTGCAGCCCCCAAGTACAGTTTTGATTTTTAATGTTAATAAGCATCTTCAATTATGAAAGCCAACTGACCTTCTCCTCTCTTCCTTTATTCTGCTCCTTCTTTTCTCGACAACGAACAGCTTTCCCTCTGTCATTGTGAAGATTGTGCGCAGATGGACGGTGAACTCTGGCAGCTGTACTGGGACGGTTACTGTGGGGCTTGGGGTCATTGTACTGAGGAGACTGGCGTTTCCTCGGTCCTGGTGAGGGTCTAAGCAAACACAAGATCACTGAAATCATAATGAGCTCCTAGAGGTGGCTCGAATCAACAAATACACATAATGACCAAGTTATAGCTTATGAACGGAAGCCAAGACAACAGCTGAAATTAAGACAGGACTGAATAAAGGTCACTGAAATCTAAGATCTAATGCTTATATATATTTTTGTTTTACCCAGCTGTGCTTACTTGTGGTGGGGCTCAGGGACTGAACCAAGTCGACGCACGTAAGGCAAGTGTCTGACTCGCTGAACTGTCTCTCTGACCCTAAAACTTAAATTTGAGGGACTGGAGAGATGGTACGCAGGTAACGTGCTTTTGCCTTACACACATTAAACCCATGGTTCCATTCCTTGCACCCCATAAGGTCTCCCAAGACCTACCTGGACTGATCCCTGAGCACAGGAACAAGCCATGAACACCACCAGGGTGCTTAAAAAACAAACAAACAAGAAAAAGAGCAGTAACACAGCAGGTAGGTTGTTTGCCTTGCACATGGCCAACCTGGGCTCAATGTCAGGCATCCCATATGGTCCCCTGAGCACTGCCAGGAGTAATTCCTGAGTGCACAGCCAGGAGTAACCCCTGAGCACTGCTGGGTGTGACCCAAAAAAGCCAAAACCCAAAAAATTTTGACAAAGCTATCTGTGCTAACTTAATGAGAAATGAACACACTATGGTTATAATGGTATAAATAATGAAGACAAGTCAACTTTTGTTTTAAGAAAAAATGTTGCATTTTGTATACCCTGGTGCCAGGAACGGAACCTTCCTGTAAGCAGAGTATGTGCTCCAGCCTTTGCCACTATCTCCCTGATTCCAGTCTGATTGGCAATTTGGGGTGGGGGTTGAGGTCGGGGGAGCAGTAGGGTGGGGCTCTATCCACCGGTGGTGCTAGAAGTACAGGAATTACAGCAGAGTCAGCACCTGAACCCTGCACTCCCTCCCCAGGATGGCCGGAGCTTCAGTGACATCAGTAACATTGATTGCTAAGGGCAATGAGATGGGCTGAGATGCGGTCAGATGAGTACAGTTTGTGAAGACAGAATGTCAAGAAGACGGCCCGATAACTGGGACTGACCAGAAGATAATCATCTCAACACGCTGCTCATCCCTGACCCGGCTCACTGCTCTGCACACTGAAAACACAACAAAAAGCACTCAGCCACGCCCGCTAGTTAAGAAGACAGAAAAAGGAGAAGTATTTTTGCATTCTCTGGAATTCTGCTTAGGAGGCCTCTCCCATACTATGGAAGCCTTACTGCACTTTTCATCTTCTACCCTTTTCTTTGCTTTTGGGGTCACACCCGGCGATACACAGGAGTTACTCCTGGCTCTACACACAGGAATTACCCCTGGCAGTGCTCAGGGGACCATATGGGATGCTGGGAATCAAACCCGGGTTGGCTGTGTGCAAGGCAAACGCCCTACCTGCTGTGCTATTTCTCCAGCCCCCATCTTCTACCCTTTTAAACAGAATTTCTTCTTTTTTGAAACAGTAAATGTTGTCTCCAGCTTCCAATTTTGGCTGCCTGAAGAGGAAAATCTGAATGTGCTGCAACAACGTAACTTTTACTAATTGTTCATTTACTATCAACAGATAACAAGAAGCTAGAGAAACAGAGCAAAGGAAAAACTTAAAATTGAGGAGCAGGGAAGTGACTCAGTGATAAAACACTTGCCTTGCAAGTATGAGCAACTGGGTTCAATTGCCAGTACCATGTGATTCCCAAAGCATCACTAGGAGTGAGTGACCCAAGAGCACCAAACTTGGAGTAGTCCACACGCATTACCAAGTATAGCCCCAAAACAACAAATTGTTGTTCTGAGAGCTTTATCCCCCCCCCACCCCCCCAATTAAAAAGCATGCTTTTTCAATGTAGCAACGTATAGCCGCTGATCCGAATTCTGTAACAGCTTGAGAATCACTGTTTTCATCTAAACTCCTGCAATGTACCTATGAGAATGAAGACTAGAAAAGTAGGATTTTTCCCAAGGCTACAGACAGAGGTGAGAGAGCAGTAGCCCAGGTATTTCCTTTCCCAGTCCCTTGCTCGCAGACTCCATTAGATAAGGGGGGCTCCTCTACTTTTAAGCCATCTGAGTTGCTTTTAAGT